>NC_135820.1:39898925-41098925 GCF_964213995.1 Mustelus asterias
GAATCTGGATGTGCGAACGCGATGGTAAAGGGGGAAATGCTGGTAAAGTTGGGTGGGCAGCACATTAATTCAATGTGAATGCATGCAACTGCATTTAAATCGCTGTTGCACCCGTTTCGGTCCTTGGTAAAGTGGGCATCTGCGCGGACGTGAGCGTGGATCACGTTAATGGCCTCACGCCCGACTTTACCAAGTTTTCACGACCGAAAGTGGGCGCAACGCAATGGTAAAAATTGGGCCCAAAGAGTGAAATCTTATCAGTTTGCCACGTTGGTCAATCAATACGGTGAACTGGGACAATAGCATGGGAGGCCAAAAATCCAACTTGTGCCGAGAAAGGCTTCGCGTCCTTTAACATAAAAATGGCCAAAAAACAGCACGGCTACTTCCACCCTCATCGGTGTGACATCATGCCAGCAAGAATCACAGTCCAATTGTTTTGGTCACACCAAGGGAGGATCAGAGGTCATTGAAGCCCCCAGGTGGTAAGTGGCATGGGCAGTCAGTGCCCACTGGGCAGTGTCAGCCTGGCAGTTCCCACATGACACCCCAGTAGTGCCCAGCTGGGCATCATGAATGTCAAGGGGTGGGACCCGAGTAGGGGTTGAGTTATAATACACAATAACGGGGTCACGTGGGGGGGTGAAGTGCAGGTGTGGGCAGCAGAGGGAATCGTGACAGCGTGGGGGTTCGTGTCGGGAGTCCACCAGGTTACTTATTGGGAGTGCCCTGATGCCCCAATGCGGGTGACCTGTGTTGGTGTGACAGGGTGACAATGCCACCAATGTTGGCGGGGAGTTCTGATGTCCATGGGTGCTGGTGGGAGGAGGTCTCCTGGTTCAGTAATAGACTGGGATGCCCTGTGCAATGGCGCTGGAGCTCTGAAGCTAAACTCTCACCAATCTCTCACATTCTTTTGAGGTTGCACTCCAGTACAATTTATGTTAGATAATATGCTTCTTTTTATTCTTCCTGCCAAAATGGACAATTTCACATTTTTCCACATTAAACTCCATTTACCAGAACCTTTCCCAGTTACTTAACCTATCTATATATTTTTTTTAGCTTCCTTATGTCCTCTTCACAACTTAACTTTTTTACCTATCTTTGTGTCATAAGTAAACCTGGCACGCATCCCATTCATCCTTTCATCCAAGTCATTGGTGTAAGTTAAGAATAGTTGAGGCCCCAGCACAGATCCCTGTGGCACACCACTTGTTACATCTTGCCAAACTGAAGAAGACCCATTTATGCTTCCTGTTGATGCTACTGCCCTATTATCAGATTACTGATAAAGCAGAATCCAATTGCACCTCTTGCTTGAAATAATTACATTGAAAAATGTCATGCACCCAGGCTGAAAAAAGTTTTCTTCTACTTCTACAGAATAGAAAAGGTTTTGTGCAGTTTATCTGGGTTGCAGGTATTGAATCTCCCTCCCCACACTCCCCCTCCCCAATATGAATTTAATGTCACCATGTCTATATGGTGCAGTGTGCAGAACATGTTAATGAGAGCTGAGGCAATTGCTGAAATCTGTGTTATTGTCGGTTTCGCATTATAAATAACCAATGGAATATTTTCCTGTCAAATTAGCAATATTGCACGATGCTGTTAAAGTAAAATTTGTACTTTCTAGTTTGCTAATAGTCACGGTGGGATCACCTATCTGGTGCGCACAAACTAACACTGCACTGTATCATTGCTGCTCTTAATATTAATGACCCATGCTGCATAAGTATCGGACAATATTTGTAACTGTATTTTACTCTGACCTTTCTGTGATTGTTTGCTGAATTGATCGGTGAATCTGGAAAGGGTAAAAAATATTGTGCATGATTAATGGTCAGGATTAAAGTCGGGGTGATGGGGCTGAGGAATAAGGGAACCGGGACATGTGAAGCATCAGGGCTCAAGATTCCTCTCCTTGGCTCTGTTAGTAACTAAGCATTACAACCACGCTGCAGAGTACAGACCACCCATGAGCAATCCCAAAGGAGAACATATCTTCTTTATTAACAGCATAAATGATAGACAGTTAAAATACAATTTTCTCAATTTATACTTTCAATTAAATCACAGCACAGAAGGAAAAGTTCCCACCTTTATGTTGCATTTGCGCTAATTAAAAAAGTTGTCGCCAATATTTTCCTTTGACTTCTGTGGAAACAAAATGTTTATTCAGACATACAATAGCATAGCGGTTAAATTATTGGCTTAATAAACCAGACATATGGATTCAAGTCTCACCACAGAAGCTGGGGAGTTTAATTTATTAATTTAAATAAATGTAGAATGGTGATCATGAAGCTAGCAAGTGCTGATAAAGGCTGTTTCATTAATATTCTTCATGGAAGAAAATCTATCGTTCCTACCCATCTCTGACCTATGTCTAACTCCAGACACAAAGCAATATGCTTGGCTCTGAACTGCCCTCTGAAATGACTTTGCAAGCCAATAATAAGTATCAATTCTATCAAGAGGGAACTATGATATAAAACTATGAGTTAAACCAGATGGATCAACTTAGGTGCCAGATTTGGACAAACAAAAGGCACATCCAACCTAATTGACCCTGCAAAATATTACTCATGAACATTGGGGCACCTGTAGCAAAATTGAGAGAGTTGTCTACAAGCCAGTCAAACACTGGCCTAACATTGTCATATTTATTGAACTGTACCTTACAGCCAACATCCCAGACTCCTCCACCACCATCCTTGTGTATATCCAGGGCCACTGGCAGGACAGAAAGAAATGAAATACCGGCACAGTGGCACACAGTCAGGAGGATGTCATCCTGGGAATTCTTAAAATTGACTCCAGGTCCCATAAAGTCTTATCTCATCAGATCAAATATGGCCAAGTGACCTCCTGAAGATCACCTTCACTCAGTTGATGAAGCAGTGTTCCTCCATGTGGAACAGTACTTGGAAGAGGCACTGAGGACAGCAAGGGTACAAAACACCGGGATGTTGAATGTCCATCGCCAAGAGTAGCTCAGTAGCTCCACTGCTGCCTGAAAGGCATAGCTGCCTATGGGAGGTACTGAAAAAAACAACCCAAGAGGAAAAACCTCCTCATTGTCACCAATCTACCTGTCGTAGATGCATATATCTACGGTCATAGAAGTGACAAATGTGCAGTCCTTGTAAAGACAAAAGGGGCGGTCTTATCAGCTCGTCCTGCTGTTTGATTGGTGTGGCGAGCGGGTAAGATCGCGAGATAGGTGGAAAAGCTTTCTGATGCTCAGTTTCTCGCCTCTCGCAATACCATCAGCACTATGAAGTTGGCGTGACGAGCCTTGTGCAGCTGATTTAAATATTAAAATCTAAATTTAAATATTATTAGTGAGTCCGGGATGGAATCAGGTGGCTTTGTTTCTCTAAGTGAAAATTGATGGAGGTTTGTTTTTCAATTTAATAGGGCATTTAAATTGTTTCAGACTATTACACTAGAGATCTGAGATATTCCAAACAGTGTTTTCTTCACTTTTGAATGCATGTTAGCCCACTTCCCAATGGGAAAAGTACTCTAATGCATCTCAGCACTTAAACAATGCTGGTCAATTTAATGGTCAATTTTCCTCTAGTTAAAACATTTCCACATTACAATACAGCATCCAATAGTGACACTTGAAGTTGTCAAAACATTAACCCCTGTCAGACAGTTCCCAACTCCACAGCAGGCTCCCAACCCACAGTGGTCACAAACTCCCCATCCAGGTGGTGTTTGTTTTAGAACTAACAAAACCAGCACATGAAAGAAGCAGGGATTGGGGGAAGAATTACAAATTTCTGATAGGACTCACAATGGCGACCCTGACCTCAGAAGAGGTGCATGCGGGGTCGTGACTCGATGCCTTCCTGACCTGTGAAAAGGTCACACTCAACAACATTCGCTTGGCAACGGAGAGGAAATTCATTTTTGCAGTCAAAACATTGAAGATTTCAGGTTTCCCCCAATCCCAATCTCACCACCATCGGGAGAAAAATATTCAGCTCTATCTCTGCTATGCGTTGATAATGTGTAAACAACTATCAGTGTCTTCAGTCGTAATGCACACTGATGGACATGGCTGTCAGGCGATTCTAGAACATGAACCTGTTCTTGTTGCCTCGAGGATATGAAGCAAGTGCTTTTTGCTGCATTTGTTGCCAGTCAGTCTTTGTTCTGTGGTTTTTAATTGGGTTTGTTCCCATAGTTCAAAACAAAACATACAATATAAATCAATTATAGTTCAGTGACAAACATTAAAGCAGGATTAACAACAAAAAAATGCAAAAGGAGATGAAGTTCATAAATCTTACAAGAATATTCTCTAGAACATTCTTGTAGTGATTAATCTGTTTTGCAGCGAGCAGCAAAAAAGAGCCACAGTTTGTAAAACTGTGGAAATGCACAGTGATAAAATTATCATCATAATTATTGTAGAGCAAGATGAGAACAAGCACCAAGGCCTTCCACATTAATATTTTACACACCATTATAAGATTGCATCTTAATTCTATAGTTCTCCAAGTTCGCAATATGGCACCTAAGCTGCTTCCAGTTAAATTGCTGACTGGAAAAATGAAGAAAAGCAAACCTAAGTAAATCCTGATAGGAATAGGTAACCAGTGTGGCAAATGTGCAGAGCTGTGTCAATTCAAAATTGGGAGCTCGTATCCCCCTCAACTCTTTTTTAAAATGAAGTAACTTGCAACTGATCAAATCCAGAGACTATTTCAGGACAGTCACAGCCTGAACACAATCTCTTGGTCACAGATCGAAAAGTAGGTAATCCAACAAATGAAATAAAAACAACATAAATTTCAATAAAACATCAAATTAAAATGTAGAGATTGCGATTGTGTAACGTCCAATGATTTATCAAAGTACTTTGACTGAATTTTCACCGCCGAAGCAAAAAACAGGAAGCTGGGTTTGGTTTCCGGTAAGAAAAACCTAATCCTCCAGCAGGAAACTGATTCAAGTTAAGATTTTTGCATGCGTTGGTCCATCATTGTTATGGTGACGGGTTTCCTGCCCAGCTGGGGGTGGGAACGAAGGTGGGTCTGATTAAATTTAGGACCGGTTTCGACTCCAGACATCATTGAGGGTGCTGGTCATCAGATCTGTTTGTGTCACAGGGGAGCTGAGGCCTGGGACCTGGAGTGTTGCCCCCCCTCACTTCACTGATGCCAACCTGGATCTAATGCTGGAGGTCATAATGGAGAGTAGGGAGGTCTTTTGGAGGAGGCCACCTCATCATGCGGCAGGCTTACTTCTTTGTTCAGTGTCATCTCCCTCCATCTCTTCCACTTCCTGTCTCACCTCCTGCTCCTACTGTGCTCAAGGTCCACCCTCTCTCAGGAGTCAAGTTACAGAGATGGTGGAAGACCACAACAATGGCTTCGATCCTGGCAGGAGGGTTTTGGAGGACATCAACTAACCAGTCCAGATGCTAGAATTGCATCTTCAGAAGCCTGATGGCTTACACAATAATTATCCTACTGGGCAGATGGTATGCATTATAACACCTGGATTGCCGGCAGGTAAAAGAGTCATGACAGCTGCCAGGAAAGCAAGCACCCACACAAAGGAAGCTCTTATTATGGTTGCAGACCAGCAGGATGCTGAAGGAGTGGAAGCCCTTCCTCTTGATGAATTTGAGAGAGCTGTACCTGGGTGCCTTGATGGTCAAATGGGTGAAGTTGAGGATGCCGTACACTTGACCAATGGTGGTGAAATCCAATGACTTCTGTCTCTGTGAGACTGCATCTGTTGTGAAATGAATACATTATCTGACTTTGCAGGGGCAAAAAAAGGACATCACTGAGCAGTGGGATGCAGTGGCATGCTACCA
Source organism: Mustelus asterias (assembly GCF_964213995.1). Classification (NCBI taxonomy): domain Eukaryota; kingdom Metazoa; phylum Chordata; class Chondrichthyes; order Carcharhiniformes; family Triakidae; genus Mustelus; species Mustelus asterias. The sequence goes on from NC_135820.1 coordinate 39,904,774, forward strand.
TTTGCAAGATGCCAGTAAGGTCTGCAGGAGCCATAAGCAAAGAAGTTCAAAGCCATAGTGACTTTGATGACCATGAGTGGGACATGACAGGCAGTGCTGTGAGATGCAAGGTTGTCGGCAATAAGATCACAGATCTCCGTGTTGAGGGTATGGCCTCTGCTGCCTTCCTGCCCTCTTCCCTTTCTCGTGCCCTACTGACCCTGCATTTCCTGCAAAGGGGCTGCCCCTCATTATTACTGAGTCCAAAATCAGACAGTCATGTCATGCCAGCTGCAGCATTTCTTTTGGATGGTTTAAATTTTATTTATTAGTGTCGCAAGTAGGCTTACATTAACACCGCAGTGAAGTTACTATGAAAATCCCCTAGCATACACCTGATCTCGGCAGCCTTGCCCCCTCAGCACTTACCCCCACAATGCCAGGCAGTTGACGACCATGTTTACTATCTGAGCTCTGAGTACCCATTCTCCCGACCACTTGCACAACACAAGGGTCCAACCACAGCAAATTCTGAGTTCACCTTTGTCCTGCTGGCACTCTTGGACCCAGGTTCGATTCTCAGCTTGGATCACTGACTGCGGAGTCTGTAAGTTCTCCCCGTGTCTGTGTGGGTTTCCTCCGGGTGCTCCGCTTTCCTCCCACATGCCAAAAGACGTTCTGGTTCGTTGCTTCGGCCATGCTAAATTCTCCCTCAGTGTACCCGAACAGGCGCCAGAGTGTGGTGACGAGAGGATTTTCACAGTAACCTCATTGCCGGTGCCAGGAACAGCATTCTGAATCTGAGAGACATCAGCCGGCGCTGGTATTTTCAGCCTAACCCCACCCCTTTCTCTGCTCCCATATTTGGAGTAACCTGAAAATTCAGCCCCTTGTTCTTTTATATTTTTTTCCAAATGATTTTACAAAAAAAATCATTTGCGTAAAAAAGCTGCTGGCATTTACTAACCCTTGATGAGACTTTAGGATCTATTTTCCCATCTTGGCAGTCAAGCTGTGGCAGGCTCACTGATCTCTGGCCAGGCCAAGCACATTTTCATTTCAAGGGTTGTTCAATGAGTTATTCATGTGGTGTTCCCAGGCCATGTTTGATCTGATGCTGGGCACTGGCCAACGGGAAGGTGGATATTGAGATGAATAATTATAAGATTTAACGGATGGTGCAACTTAAAGGCAAGTGCCATTATTCCAGTCTTTACAAATGTCAGCTCTTCACTGGACGAGGGAGGCCAATTCTCTCCCTGGTGAGGCCAATTAAGTTAGTTAAAAACCACGTTAGGGGATTTTAGGATGAGGAGGATTGGATATTTACAGGGTGGTTGGGTTTCAGAAGCCAAGAGCCTATAAAAGATTGGTGGCATGGTGGAGAGTGAAGAAGGTTATCTGCGATTGCAATGGGATCTTGATCAATTGGGCCAGTGGGTCAATGAATGGCAGATGGAGTTTAATTTAGATAAATGTGAGGTGATGCATTTTGGTCGATCGAATCGGAGAGGACCCACTCAGTTAATGATAGGATGTTGAGGAGAGTTATAGAACAAAGAGATCTAGGAGTACAGGTTTTCAAGGAGTATAGTTCCTTGAAAGTGGACAGGGTGATGAAGAAGGCATTCAGCATGCTTGGTTTCATTGGTCAGAACATTGAATACAGGAGTTGAAATTGAACAAGACATTACTACGGTACAGTTCTGGTCACCCTATTCTAGAAAGGATATTATTAAACTAGAAAGAATGCAAAAAAGATTTACTCGGATGCTACCAGGACTTGATGGTTTGAGTTATAAGGAGATGCTGGATTGACTGGGACTTTTTTCTCTGGCGCGTAGGACACTTAGGGGTGATCTTACAGAGGTCTATAAAAGAATGAGGGGCATAGAAAAGGTAGATAGTCAACATGTTTTCCCAAAGATAGGGTAGTCTAAAACTAGAGGGCATAGGTTTAAGGTGAGAGGGGAGAGATACAAAAGGGTCTAGAGGGGCAATTTATTTCACTCAGGGGGTGATGAGTGTCTGGAACGAGCTGCTAGAGGTAGTAGTAGAGGCGAGTACAATTTTATCTTTTAAAAAACATTTAGGCAGTTACATGGGTAAGATGGGTATAGAGGGATATGGGCCCAATGTGGGCAATTGGGACTAGCTTTGTGGTTAAAAACTGGGCGGCATGGACAAGTTGGGCCAAAGGGCCTGTTTCCATGCAGTAAACCTCTATGATGTAATGGTATATTTCAATTGTAACAATGGCCAGTTCTGGAAAAGATAGAGGTGCCAAATGCCAGCAGTTGACACGATGAATATGGAGGCAGGAAATGGAGTCTGTGACAAGTGCAGCAAACTCACAATCTGATCTCTTGTGGTGGCTGCTCTGTGCGTGAGTTGGATCTGAGCAGAGGAACATGGTTAAGCATCTGTAGCATTGTTCCATATAAATGGCAGTTTTTCATGAGTGCCAGAAAATGTTAGTCAGCATCACTGCTGTGCGCAGCGCATATAAGGCCTGGGAATAGGTACAGGAAGTAGTGGAATAATTAATGGATATAGCCATTGTAAGACTGTCTGATCAGGTAGATGTCATGAGGTGTTGCCTATCAAAATCTTTCATATTTAATGATGAACGATGCTAAAGCCTCATTTACAGCCCTTTCTTTACATGTCATGCATGCCCACACTCAAACAGGGCACAAATACAAGCTGCAACTTACAATTGACACCCTGAGGTCTTGTGGCATAATGGGTGGTGTCCCTACCTCTAAACCAGAAGCCCGAGGTTCAAGTTCCACTCTGGGACTCATAACATGGCCAAGCAATCTGATTTTCAACCTGCAAGTCCTCCACCATATCAATTGTAAATAGTAAGAGCAGGAGAATATCCTGGTCAGCTAGAATCCCATGTGTGGTAGCTGTAGTGCAACAGCCACCCCATGTTAAAAGACTACAAAACAGATTCTTGCCATGGACTGTACTTCCATGGCAAGTACGCTGTTTGTTTCAAGGGACCACCCAGATGAATTGATACCCTTGACATACTCACATTTGCAAGAGGTTCAAACATAAAATTATTATAACACAACCAGATGATATCTGGTCACTTATTAACAGATGGGATAGGTTGCAAGATGTCTACATTCAAAAATGCCTCAGAGTGAGAAATCACAGTGACGTTAAAAAGCTGCTCATTACTTTTGGTATGCAATGGGAAAGGAAATCGCCATGGCACGGTGGCACAGTGGTTAGCACTGCTGCCTTGCAGTGCCAAGGACCCGGGTTCAAATCCAGCCTCAGGTCACTCTCTGTGTGGAGTTTGCACTTTCTCTCCGTGTCTGCATGGGTTTCCTCTGGGTGCTCCGGTTTCCTCCCACGGTCCAAAGATGTGCGGGTTATGTTGATTGGCCATGCTAAGTTTCCCCTTAGTGTCAGGGGGATTAGCAGGTCAAATATGAGGAGTTATGGGAATAGGGCCTGGGCGGGATTGTGGTCAGTGCGGACTTGATTGGCTGAATGACCTCCTTCTGCACTGTAGGGATTCTATGGGGCGGCACAATGGCACAATGGTTAGCACTGTCTCACAGTGGCAGGGATCCAGGTTCGATTCCTGACTTGGGTCACTGTATGTGTGGAGTTTGCACATTCTCCCCGTGTCTGCGTGGGTTTCCTCCGGGTGCTCCAATTTCCTCCCACAGTCCAAAGATGTGTGTGTTTGGTGGATTGGCCATGCTAAATGCATACATGCAAGGGGGCAAATTAGCATGGCCAATCCATCTAACCTGCACAGCTTTGGACCGTGAGAGGAAACCGGAGCACCCAGAGGAAACCCACGCAAACATGGGGAGAATATGCAAACTCCACCCAAGGTCAGAATCAAACCTGGGTCCCTGTGAAGCAGCAATGCTAACCATTGTGCCACTGTGCCACCCATAAAATCTTTCCTTACAAATTGAATTTCAGCTTTCATTGGAAGTTATACTGTTGTGTTAAGTATTTCCTTGCTACAGTAGCTGAATTCCAATGTGTCAGTAAAATAATTTCAAAATTCAATCTGAGTGTTTTATAGATTTGCAAGAACATGACCATAATTGAGCATACACTAATCATGACAATTACCCATTTTCACTCTTTTGATGCTTAAACGTCAAAAGATCAACACACGTGCATGGAAAGTGGTAAAAACAAAACAAGATGGACAAATGTAGCTCAGAAAGCAGGATCTGGAACTGGACGTGAATTGAATGAATCAAATTAAGTTAAAACAACTGTACTGTGACAGATTAAGACAATCCCTTTTGCAGACTAACAAAATGTGGCAGAGCAGTATTAAATTAAATACAACATTCAGGCTTTTCACCATGACAGAGAGCCTTTCTACTGACATGAAAATAGAGGAGCTACGTGAATATCCTACGTCCACAAACATGGCACTTCCCATTTTCGCAGGGGTGGGGGCAGGGCAGATTTCCGACTTGTGCATTTCATCGAGTCAGCTGGCCATTTAAATCATTAGCTGCCACCACTCTAGTTGGATTTTTGTCACCCAGGGGTTTGAAACCCAAAGTGTCTCAAGTCACCCTGAAAAGAGTGGGTCTGAATTTGGCAAATTTCTTTGCATAGCATAGTAGTTAGCACTGCTGCCTCACAGTGCCAAGGACCCGGGTTCGATTCCCGGCTTGGGTCACTGACTGTGCAGAGTTTGCACATTCTCCCCATGTCTACATGGATTTCCTCTGGGTGCTCCAGTTTCCTCCCATAGTCTGAAAAACATGCTGGTTATGTGCATTGGCCATGCAAAGTTCTCTCTCAGTGTACCCAAACAGGTGCCAGAGTGTGGCAACTGGGAGATTTTCACAGCAATTTCATTGCAGTGTTAATGTAAGCCTACTTGTGACACTCATTTATGAATAAGTAAACTAATTACTATTGAATGGAATGGCCTACACATTCATTTGAGCGGAGAGTTAAGAGTCATTCACATTGCTGTGGGACTTGGTTCACATGTAGGCCAGGCAAGTAAGGAAGGACATAGTGAACCAACTGGGTTTTTTGACTATCAATGATGTTTCATGGCACCATCCTTGAGTAAAGAGTCTAACAACACCAGGTTAAAGTCCGACAGGTTTATTTGGTAGCAAACGCCACTAGCTTTCGGAGCGCTGCTCCTTCGTCAGGTGAGTGGGAGATCTGCTCATAAACAGCAAACAGGGCATCACATCATGACATCACCACATCATGACCATCATTGAGACCAGCTTTCAATTAATTAACCACAGTTAAATTCTACTACCAGTCGTGGTCAGATTTGAACCCATAGCCCCAGGCCAATGGCCTGAGCCTCAGGATTACTAGACAGTGCATTACCACTACACCAACAACCCTCCTTGAGTGAGGTAACAAATTCACTTTGAAAAAAATTGTGCATTCCAGCCATTAGTCCTGTTTGTGACCATATTAAAATGTAAGATTAGTATAGCTATATTAGACCATGACTTTTCTGTATAACACATTGTTTTCATTGTAACATGGCATTAATAGTAGTATACTTATTTGATTTTCTACACGGTAAGCAGAAACAAATTAACATTGCCTGCATGTTGGTTCCACAGTCGGCCATCACCTTAATCCATGTGGCAAATGATAATTCACTCATAGCTCCAGGCCAACTGGAGAAAGAATCTAATTTAGAGACCAAATGAAAACAATATTTTACCAATTGTATAACAATGCCTTATCCTCCAAAACTGGAAACAGGGGACAGGCCTCCTGAGGTGACCCAACATATGCCCAGGAGAATATTCCAGAAGAAATACAATGATGAAAAGAAGCTGCAAGGCTCAAAAGAAGAAAATTAATGGCTGTGTTGCCATTGAAATCATTCCACGATCGCAAACAAGCAACAGGGAAACATGCTTTACCATAAAACTGGTAGCTTATGGATGCAATGAAAAATCAATCTCTGAAAGGAAATCTCAACTTTTCCTTTGAGCGATGGAATGGTAATATACACAACTGGTAAGAAAGATTCCTAAAAACTTGGAAATATTATCATGTTCCATATGTCCATTATTAAAATACAAAACACATCAGGAATGCTAGGGAATGAACCCCCCCTCCCCCCCCCCCCCCACCCCATCCCCGCCCCCCCATAAACTCCAGATCAATAAATTGGACTCAATGCACATTGCTCAATCAATTTTCCTGAAAATATACTCAATCATTTGACAAAATTGTTAGGAATGAAGGGTAAAAAGGGGAGCAACTGAAAAAAAGTCATCGGATTTTCCAATGGAATCAGGTTCTTTGCCTTTAAAGACAAAAATTCCTGATCGTAGACTACCTGGTTGTCATTTAATCTGGTCAGGTTTCCCATATGTGTCCACAGCAGGGTTGACACCAGTGTTCTGACTAGTGCATGGGGCCATCACTGCAGCCATTAAATTCAGCTCAGGAAGAGTCTTTAGGACCTCAGAATATCCCAGAAGCCCTCACAACCAATCAACATTTTAAATATATGACAGGACTTCCCACCCCAACCCCATCCCGTCCCGGCATCGGATGCATCTCGCCATTGGCCGCCAGCATGATCTTCCCACCCTGCCGAAGTCAATGGCCACTTGCATTACTTTCCAGCTGTGCGAGTGGGGAATCCACTGCCACAGGGTTCACCTTCAGCGGGACCGCAATATTCTGCCGGTGGGAAGGGCCGGAAAATACCTGGTATCGGCAAATGCAGCCGACAGCAAGGTTCTACAAACAACACATGAGATAAATGATATAAATTGCACCCTTTGCAATCCCAGGTAGGGTTGGCATGGTTCCCTTCCCTTCCCTGAAGGATATATTGTCATTTTGAATTGAGAGCAACACTTAGGAGCAGTCAATCTTGTTATGGAGGAAGACGATAAAGCTAATTATTTGAAGCTGCTGAAACACGATTAACCCACAGCAGTAAACAACCTCAGTTTTAAATCTTATGGATTGTTGACATCTTTATCTAATTACCAGAGCTTTTAAAATTTTCTTTGTCCTAGCTTGAAGAGACAAGCGCCAACAACGTCTGTCCTTGTTTGTGGTTGGGATTCACTGGTGCCTCTGCAGTGAATGGAGTTTTGGCTGGAACCTCAAATTCTCCATTCTCACTTGCAGCGGGGTGGGCATAGACACGGTCAGAGAATCCTGCTCAGGGTGTATTCTTCCCCATGTCGTAGTTCTGTTTTATGGCCCTTGTAGAGTGACCATTCAGTGGGGTTGAAATAAACCTTATTTTTTCAATCTCTATGTGGGGATGTTAGTTAACTATTTTTTAAAAATCATTTCTGGATCCAACAATGTTGAATTTTAATATTTAATAATTGTTTAATCTGCTCTCTTATTAATTTTCCGTTAGGTGGAGATGCCGGTGTTGGACTGGGGTGGGCAGACTAAGAAGTCTCATAATGCCAGGTTGAAGTCCAACAAATTTATTTTGTATCACAAGCTTTTGGATCGCTGCTCCATCATCAGGTGAGTGGAGAGTTGGGTTCACAAACACGGCATAGAAAGAGCACAATTGCACTGGCACAATTGCAAGATAATGGTTGGAATGCGAGTCTTTAGAGGTAATCAAGTCTCTACAGACAATGCAAATGGAGAGAGGGATAATCACAGGTTAAAGAGGTGTGAATTGTCTCAAGCCAGGAGAGTTAGTAGGATTTTGCAAGCCCAGGCCATATGGTGGGGGTTACACGTAGTGCGTGCGCAACTTGGCTATCAGTTCCTGCTCAGCGATTTAGCTTTGTTGTGTGTCTTGAAAGCCGCCTTGGAGAACGATTACCCGAAGATCGAAGGCTGAATGCCCTTAACTGCTGAAGTGTTCCCCGACAGGAAGGGAACACTCCTGCCTGGTGATTGTCGCATGGTGTCCATTCATCCATTGTCGTAGCGTCTGCATGGTCTCACCGATGTACCACACTTTGGGACATCCTTTCCTGCAGCATATGAGGTAGACAATGTTGGCCGAGTCACAAGAGTATGTACCGTGTACCTGGTGGGTGGTGTGATGGTGGTTTCCATGTCAATGATTCGGCACATCTTGCAGTGGTTGCTGTGGCAGGGTTGTGTGGTGTCGTGGTCACTGTTCTCCTGAAGGCTGGGTAGTTTGCTGCGAACAATGGTCTGTTTGAGGTTGTGCGGTTGTTTGAAGGCAAGAAGTGGGGGTGTGGGGATGGCCTTGGCGAGATGTTCATCTTCATTGATGACATGTTGAAGGCTCTGAAGAAGATGTCGTAGTTTCTCCACTCTGAGGAAGTACTGGATGATGAAAGGTACTCTGTCCGCCGTGTCCCATGTTTGTCTTCTGAGGAGGTCGGTGCAGTTTTTCGCTGTGGCGCATCTGAACTGTCAATTGATGAGTCAAGCGCCATATCCCGTTCTTACGGGGGTGTTTTTCAGCATCTGTAGGTGTCTGTTGCGTTCCTCCTCATCTGAGCAGATTCTGTGTATACGGAGGGCTTGTTCGTAGGGGATGGCTTCTTTAACGTCTTTAGGGTGGAAGCTGGAGAAGTGGAGCATCGTGAGGTTATCCGTGAGCTTGCGGTACAGTGAAGTGCTGAGGTGACCGCTCTTGATGGAGATGCATGTGTCCAAGTATGTAACCGATTCTGGAGAGTAGTCCATGGTGAGTCTGATTGTGGGATGGAACTTGTTGATGTCATCATATAGTTGTTTCAGCGATTGTTCGCCATGAATCCAAAGGCAGAAAATGTCATCAATGTATTTGTGTATAGCGTCGGTTGAAGGTCCTGTGGAGCGAAGAGGTCTTATTCGAACTTGTGCATTAAGTTGTTGGCATATTGAGGTGCGAATTTGGTCCCCATGGCTGTTCCATGTGTCTGGATGAAGAACTGGTTGTTGAAGGTGAAGACGTTGTGGTCCAGGATGAAGCAGATGAACTGTAGAATTGCACCTGGAGATTGGCAGTTGTTATTGTTAAGTATTGAGGCTGTTGCAGCAATGCTGTCGTCATGGGGGATGCTGATATAGAGTGCCGAGATGTCCATTGTGATGAGGAGTGTTCCTGGTTCAACTGCTCCATGGGTGCTGAGTTTCTCTAAGAAGTTTTCCATTGATTAATATTTTCATTAACAAACCAAATTTGCAGATGAAACAAAGTTGGATGGAAGGGTAAGCTGTGAGGAGAATGTAGAGCTGCTTCAGTGTGATTTGGACAACCTGAATGAGTGGGCATATAGATCATAGATCATAGGAACTCTACAGTGCAGAAAGAGGCCATTTGGCCCATCGAGTCTGCACCGACCACAATCCCACCCAGGCCCTACCCCCATATCCCTACATATTTACCCGCTAATTCCTCTAACCTACGCATCTCAGGACTCTAAGGGGCAATTTTTAGCATGGTTAATCAACCTAACCCGCACATTTTTGGACTGTGGGAGGAAACCGGAGCACCCGGAGGAAACCCATGCAGACATGAGGAGAATGTGCAAATTCCACACCGACAGTGACCCAGCCGGGAATCGAACCCAGGTCCCTGGAGCTGTGAAGCAGCACTGCTAACCACTGTGCTACCGTGCCGCCCATATGCATGGCAGATGCAGTATAACATGGATAAATGTGAGGTTATCCATTTCAGTAGCAAAAATAGGGAGGCAGATTATTATTTGAATGGGTGTAAATTGAAAGAGGTGGATACTCAACGAGACCTTGGTGTCCTTGTTCATCAGTCATTGTAAGTAAGCATGCAGGAGGTACAACAGGCAGTAAAGAAGGCAAATGGTATGTTGGCGTTCATAGCGAGAGGAATTGATATAGGAATAGGGATGTATTGTTGCAATTGTACAGGACATTGGTGAGGCCACACATGGAGTATTGTGTGCAGTTTTAATGTCCTTATCTGAGGAAGAATGTCCTTGCTATAGAGGGAATGCAGCGAAGGCTTACCAGGCTGATTCCTGTAATATGAGGAAAGACTAAGTCAGTTAGGATTATATTCGCTGGAGTTTGGGAGAGTCAGAGGGATCTCAAAGAAACTTATAAAACTCTAACAGAGTTAGACAGGGTGGAGTCAGAAAGAATGTTCCTGATGGTGGGGAGCCCATATCTAGGGGCCATAGTTTGAGGATAAGGGGTAAAACCTTTTCAGACTGAGGTGAGGAGAAGTTTCTTCACCCAGAGAGTGGTGAATCTGTGGAATACACTACCACACAAAGTAGCTGAGGCCAAAACACTGTAATTTCAAGAAGAATTTAGTTATAGCTCTTGGGTCTAAAGGGATCAAGGAAGATGGGGAAAAGGTGGGATCAGGATATTGATTTTGATGATCAGCCATGTTCAAAATGAATTGCAGAGCATGCTTGAAGGGCCGAATGGTCTATTCCTGCTTCTATTTTCTATGTTTCTTTGTGAAATCTGTAGTTAGCAATTTAAGCCACGTGGTGATCATTCTTTTTGTTACATAATGCCTCATAAAGCATGAGAGGAGCCCATTCCCTTTCCAGTGGGTAGATTATGATAACGGGTAGTCTATTCCAATCATTAGCAATACTGTAATTGGCCAATTGGCATTGGGTGAAGCAGATTAGAGTTAAACGCATGGTTCAAAGAGTGGGTGTTGGCAGAATGGATTTCATTCATGATGCACTGGCATCATTACTCAGGGAAGAGGGAATTATTACATTGGGGTAGGGTCCACTGGAAGCAGGCTGGGACCAGTGTTCTGAGCAAGTATATAATTAGTCCTGTGAACAGGGCTCTAAACTAACAGATGGAGAGAGAGTGTGGTTGGAGGGAGATTTAGAAATCAAAAGAGAAATGTTGACACATTGGAGCAATATAGCGATACAGGTAAAGGCAAGCAGAGTGGGACAGGAAAAGAGAGGGAGTTAAACATAAATGATGCATCAGCATATCTGGTCATTGCAGAGTATGCAGTCTATTCCTCCTGACCCTTCCCCTGACCTCTGGAATTTAGAAGAATAAGAGGCGATCTGATTGAAATATACAAAGTTCTGAAGGGGATTGATAGAGTAGATCCTGAGAGATTATTTCCACTAATCTGGGAACCTAAAATAAGATGGGGGCTGAACATTGAGGGCTGAGACAAGGAGAAATTACTTTACTCAGAGGGTTGTACATCTTTGGAACTTTCTAACTCAGAGGGTGTGGATCACTGAATATATTTAAGACTAGGATGGACAGAATTTTTTTTGTCTCTCAGTTTTGTCTCTCAGGCAATTAACAGATATGAGTACCAGGCAGGAAAGTGGAGTTGAAGCCCAAGATCAGCCATGGTGATCAGTGAATGGTGCAGCAGGTTTGACAGACTGCTTGCTCTACTCCTGCTGCTATGTCTTCTGCTGTTATATTATACCGGGCAATGTAACTTGGGGTCATAGGAAGTAAGTTTCATTTGCGAGTGTGGTCCTTGGAGGTGGAGAAAACGATCTGGTGGAAAGCTCAAAGTTGAACTGTGACCATTGGTCATAGTATCATTTACATGGCTCTTTATCCCTACAATGAGTTAAATTGAAGAGATACCAGTAAACAAGAAGGCAAAAGTTGCAATTCCCAACATAGGTATCGTCGCCTTAAAATATGCTGTTGGGTGAATGTCGTTATACTGAAAAGTTGAAGATTTTCTCAGTCATTTCTTCTCAAATAACCCTGTTCCAGGGATAAATCACAATCTTCATTACCCACTCAATTTGACATGACTTGGAATCAGAAGAATGCTCAAATGATAATCGAGTCCTGCAAATAACATGTGTCTTCTGGTTTCGCTGATAATTCTGTAACTGGATAATATTTACTTCAGGAAAAAGAGGGTTTGAAGTGATTTTTGTGTGAAGCAGATTAAAGGAAAAGAACAGTTTACGCAGGTTGGTCCGCATTAAGTGGGAAAAGTATGCAGCTGTTCACAGCCGTTTTGTTTTAATGTAATGGATGGGTTCACTGCTTCTAAATTATTTCCATTGGTCACTGAAGTTTCATTAATGGCATCCATTTTAAGCACTTTTAATATAATTGATGAATATGTAGCGAATAATGGATCCTGAAAGTGATTACAAGGATGTAATCTAATCAAGTGGTTCAGATGATGTCATATGCCACAAGAGTGAAGCTCTAAAAGTTTATAACCGTCACTTGAACCCTCTGATTATATTATAGCCTTGAAGTCATTCAAGAAAGAATGTTAATGTTTTTTAATCTAGTGTTGATTACCACATTTACCAGAGTCGGTACATATTTGTAAAACATTTTAATAAAATTCTAATTACCTGAAGCTACATTTGTGTTCTAAGAGCCTTTCTCACTCTATATACAAAGATATTAGATTTCCTTTTTTATTTCAAATTATGAATGTTTTTGCAAAAAAAATTAATGAGCAGTCTTAAAAATTATTTTCCCTGGACAATTAAACATGCAGTTTAAAAATTAGCTTACAACTTAGATGTGTCTGCATTATGAAACTAGTGTTGTCATTATGTTGTATTAAGTCAGCACTGCGCCAGAGCGATTATACAACAAATACATTTCACATGTGTCTGAAGAGAATACTTGAGATTAGTTGAAGTATGAACAAAAGTATCATTCAGCAGCTTATTTTAGTAGGTCAGAACTGCATGGCGAGACCTGCCTTGGTGAATTTGACATTTAGCGCTGTGAAAAATTATGATCTGTCCATTGTGTTGTTGCCCTTGTTCAGACAAACCTATCCCTATACACAAATCAAGAACACATTTAAAAACATTTTTATTCATGCTAAGTAGATAATGGCATATCTTTACATGTCATTTTGGGCTCAGATTATATCCCTGGTAGTGTTAATGAAGCATAAGGCCACAGTCAGGGCTCGGCCAAACTCCAGTGAGAAACGGTGTAAATTTCAGGAGGAGATAGTCTCAAATTTCTTGTATTTGACCTGACATGGAATGTAGTTCCGGAGCTGGGATTAACAAGTGCATTGTTGATGGGGTTAGGGGGGATTGAGGGGAGGAGAATCATAGAATCATAGAATGCCTACACTGCAGAAGGAAGCCATTCAGTCCATCGAATCTACACCGACTCTGACAGAGCAGTTTAGGCCCTATCCCCGCAACCCTGCGTATTTAACCTGCTAATTCTCCTACACATCTTTGGACACTGATGCGCTATTCAGACACGAGGCTTGAAGCTCAGTAAATGAAAGGCTTTTATTTACTGTTAACGAAGCTACCAGAACTTATATACACTATCCCAGACTGAAGGGGTCCCGGCCAGGGACCCTTATACCTCTCCCAGGAGGCGGAGCCCGACTGGGATGTGCCACAACACTACAGTACAAAGGTGTAACAACCCCACCCTAACCCCAACAGCAACAATAGCACAACCCAACAGTAACATATGTACACCCTTGTAGTACTGGCCAGACCCTGGCTCAGCACTATCCAGTGGGAACCAACGATGGTTCACCACATTCACCCCTCCTTTGAGAACAAAGGCCGGCGGGGTACAAAAAACAGAATAAAGTGTCAGCAGTCTATAAGTTCAGACGGTCAGGGGGACCGCACCGTCGTTGTGACCTCCTCAATACCGGCGGTGACACCGGAGTAGGCACTTGCGGTGGCGTTCTCCCCAAGGCGGTGTCCAGCTGTTCTTCCACGGACTCACAGGCCGGTTGACCCTGAGGTGACGGTAGTCCATGGGGTCCTGACACGCCCTGAAGTGGCGACCATCCTCTGGACTCAGGCAAGCTGTACACGGGAGTAAAAGGGTTAAGCAATGGTCCCGATGCTGCCCGCGCCGTGTCCGGGGGAGAAACAAGAGTTCAGGGGTTTGTAACAGGGGGTATGGGAGTGACAGGGGTTGCTACGTCCCCTGCTGGCGCCAGGTCTCGGATCGAGACCGTGTCCTCTCGCCCGTCAGGGTATGCCACATAGGCATACTGAGGGTTGGCGTGGAGGAGATGGACCTGTTCGACCAACGGGTCGGACTTGCGGGCCCTTACATGTCACCGCAGGAGGACGGGTCCTGAGTACGTCAACCAAGACGGTAATGAGGTCCCCGAGGAAGACTTCCGAGGGAATGAGAACATCCTCTCATGGGGAGTTGCCATACACAGGAGGGAGCGAATAGAATGGAGCACATCAGGGAGCACCTCTTGCCAACGGGAGACTGGAAGACCTTTTGACTTCAACGCCAGTAAGACCGCCTTCCAGACTGTAGCATTCTCGCGTTCCACCTGTCCATTACCCCTAGGGTTGTAGCTCGTGGTCCTACTAGAGGCAATCCCGTATGAGAGCAGGAATTGCCTCAAGTCATCGCTCATGAACGACGAGCCCCTGTCGCTATGGATGTAGCCGGGGTACCCGAACAGGGTAAAAAGATCACGGAATGCCTTGATAACCGTGGCAGCAGATGTATCAGAGCAGGGAACAACAAAAGGGAATCTAGAGTACTCGTCAATGATATTGAGGAAGTACACATTCCGATCTGTTGAGGGAAGGGGGCCCTTAAAATCGACACTCAGTCTCTCGAAGGGACGAGTGGCCTTGACTAAATGTGCCCGGTCAGGTCGGTAAAAGTGCGGTTTGCATTCCGCGCAAACCCGACAGCTCCTTGTTACTGACCTGACGTCCTCCACCGAGTAAGGCAGGTTGCGGGCTTTTATAAAGTGATAGAGCCGAGTGACCCCAGGATGGCACAGGTCATTATGGAGGGCGTGCAAACGGTCCTCCTGTATACTAGCGCATGTTCCACGCGAGAGGGCATCCGAGGGCTCATTGAGTTTCCCTGGACGATACATGATGTCGTAGTCATAGGTGGAGAGTTCAATTCTCCACTGCAAGATCTTGTCATTCTTGATCTTGCCCCTCTCCGTGTTGTTAAACATGAACGCCACGGACCGCTGGTCCGTGATCAGGGTGAACCGTTTTCCTGCCAAGTAATGGCGCCAGTGCCTGACGGCCTCCACAATGGCCTGGGCCTCCTTTTCCACCGCTGAATGCCGAATTTTGGGGCCTTGGAGGGTGTGGGAAAAAAATGCGACGGGCCTGCCCGCCTGGTTAAGTGTGGCGGCCAGGGCGAAATCAGATGCATCGCTCTCCACCTGAAAGGGGATGGACTCGTCTACAGCGTGCATCGTAGCTTTCGCGATGTCGGCTTTCAATTTATCGAAGACCAATCGGGCCTCTGGCGTTAAGGGAAAAGTCGTGGACTTAATGAGCAGACGGGCTTTGTCCGCGTAGTTAGGAACCCACTGCGCATAATAGGAGAAGAAGCCTAAGCATCTTCTCAGTGCTTTTGCACTGGCAGGTAAGGGAAGTTCAGAAAGGGGGCGCATACGGTCTGGATCAGGGCCAATGACCCCGTTTTCCACCACGTATCCTAGGATGGCTAAACGGCGCATACGAAACACACACTTCTCCCTGTTGTAGGTCAGGTTCAGGCGAGATGCAGTGCGTAGGAAGTTCAGGAGGTTCGTGTCGTGGTCCTGCTGGTCATGGCCGCAGATGGTGACATTATCCAGGTACGGGAAGGTAGCCCGCAGCCCGTTCTGGTCCACCATTCGGTCCATAGCATGCTGGAAGACCGAGACCCCATTGGTGACACCAAAGGGAACCCTGAGAAAGTGATACAAGCGACCATCCGCCTCAAAAGCCGTGTATTGTCGGTCCTGTGGGCGAATGGGGAGTTGGTGGTAGGCAGACTTGAGGTCTATGGTGGAGAACACCCGGTATTGCGCAATCTGATTGACCATATCAGATATGCACGGGAGGGGGTACGCATCCAGCTGCGTATATCGGTTAATTGTCTGACTGTAGTCAATGACCATCCGGGGTTTGTTCCCGCTCTTGACCACCACGACCTGCGCTCTCCACGGACTAGCACTGGGTTGTATGATCCTTTCTTTGAGGAGCCGCTGAACCTCAGATCTAATGAAGATCCGATCCTCAGTGCTGTAACGCCTACTTTTAGTCGCGATGGGCTTGCAGCCTGGCACAAGATTCTGGAACAAGGAGGGTGTGGTGATCTTCAGCATCGAGAGGCTACAGGCGGAGCGCGTTGGGCAATTTGGAGGCTGCTGCTGTTTTCCCACTGCCAGTGAAGGGAGTGGCCCACCATACTGTAGGGTTACACTCCTCAAGTGGACCATGAAGTTTAGTCCGAGAAGTATTGGCGCGCAAAGATACGGCAACACAAGGAGCTTGAAACGCTCGTAAACTGTGCCTTGCACCTTCAAGGTTACCACGCAACTCCCTAGCACGGCAACAGACCGGGACCTTGATGCCATAGAGATTGTCTGTTTGGCAGGTTGAATCTGGAGTCCACACCACTTCACAGTGTCTGGGTGGATAAAGCTCTCAGTGCTCCCGCTGTCAAACAGACAATAAATCACGTGGTCATTTACCTGGATATTCATCATAGATTTGCCAAGTCTATGAGGCTTGGCCTGGTCCAGGATGATTGACGCCACCGTTGGTTCATGAGCGCCACTGCAGGCAGCTGAAGTCGATGAGGAGGACCCCTGCTGGTCGTTCGTGGTCAGTGTCGACCAACATGGCCGCCCCCATGAGTCGCACGTGGGTGAGGGCGCCAAACTCAGCGACCCCTGGTGGTCATACTCCTCCGACACCGTCGACCGTAATGCCGTCGTCCTGGTCTCGCACGTGGACGAACCCCGCGACGACTTCGACGACGAAGACCCGAGCTCTGAAGAATCGCAGGCCACACTGCCGTTCCTGGGTTTAGATCGGCACACTTTTGAATAATGCCCTTTTTTACCGCATGCGGTGCACAACACAGCTTTAGCGGGACACTTTTGTCGAGTATGCTTCACTCCTCCACAGAAATAGCACCGCGGGCCGCCCGGGGCTTCTGCCGTCGTCTGGCCCGAATGGGAGCACGCCATTACACAGAATTTCGAACCCGAGGGACGAGGAGTGATTTGCGACTGCTCCTGCCACGTTGTCTCCACATGGTCCTCCGGATATAATACTAAGTTTTTGGAGGCCGACTCGAGCATCTCTGCTAACTCGATGGCCTGGGTAAGATTAAGGTTACCCTTCTCCAACAGTTTAAGTCGAATGTACGACAATCCGACCCCGGCCACAAACGCATCTCGGGCGAGGTCGTACATGCTCTGCTCAGCCGACAGAGCTTTGCAGTCACAGCCCCTGGCTAGCTGTAGGAGCTCGTTCGCATAGTCCTCCATCGTTTCGCCAGACTGCTATCGTCGAGTGGCTAGGAGGTAACGAGCGTGTATCTCATTAGGTGGTTTGGTATAGCGCTTCTTCAGAAGCTCGAGGGCCTTAGGATAATCGGTGGCCGCACGGATCACGAGGTAGACAGTGTCGCTTACCCTCGCATGGAGGACCCGGAGTCTGTCATCATCTGTGGTGACCGCTGCGGAGGCTGCCAGGTAGTCTTCGAAACACTTCAGCCAGTGGTCGAAGTTGTTAGAAGTGCCCACCGCACGTGGATCTAGCGTAAGGCGTTCCGGCTTCAGAATTTGCTCCATACTCTCTCTTTTTTTTCGACGATAGTTTAACGACAGTAAATAAAATTGATGCGCTATTCAGACACGAGGCTTGAAGCTCAGTAAATGAAAGGCTTTTATTTACTGTTAACGAAGCTACCAGAACTTATATACACTATCCCAGACTGAAGGGGTCCCGGCCAGAGCAGGGACTCTTATACCTCTCCCAGGAGGCGGAGCCCGACTGGGATGTGCCACAACACTACAGTACAAAAGTGTAACAACCCCACCCTAACCCCAACAGCAACAATAGCACAACCCAACAGTAACATATGTACATCCTTGTAGTACTGGCCAGCCCCTGGCTCAGCACTATCCAGTGGGAACCAACGATGGTTCACCACAGACACTAAGGTGCATTTTGGCATGGCTAATTCACCTGACCTGCACATCTTTGGATTGTGGGAGGAAACCCGAGCATCCGGAGGAAACCCACACAGTTACGGGAAAACCTGTAAACTCCACACAGTCACCAAGGCTGGAATTGAACCCGGGCCCCTAGTGCTGTGAGGCAGCAGTGCTATCCACTGTGCCACTATGCCATCCATATGGGGGTGTTTCTTCAACCTTAATTTATCTTGAGTTGGTTTAAATATTTAGAGAGACCTCATTCTGAAATTAATTCAACTTTAATGGCCGCGAAAGGGACTCTAACTCTTATCGTGAAACTAATCAGGTGAGTTACAGTTCGAGTTTAGAAGTTTACACAGTAACTGAAACATTGCCAATTCTCATCTCAACTGGCCAGTGAACCTTTTGACTTTGGGGAACAGAAGGTCTGTGTGCTTACCCTGCGGTAAATACAGTAATCAAATTATGGAAAGTTATTGAAAAAGATTATGGGATGGATTTTAAGATTAATGAGGGTCATCCAGCAATGGCAATATTGAAGTGAACAGCACATTACATTTGCTAGTATCAGAACCACAGAGGCATTTCTCACAAAAAATAATTGGTGGGATGAAAATGTATTGAAGGAAGGTTGCTTTAACTCCTAGTATCGTGTAAGTACCCAGTCATCAGTAGGAATGAAAACTCTGCCTTCAGCTGCAGTTATATTGAACAGCAGTGAGTTGGGTAAGGACATAAATTAAAGATGCTGTTACTAGCTGAGGGTTTGCTGGGGGACTGCTCTGATGAACGGATTCTCAGTTTAACAGGATAACTCAAGGCATGTCAAGAAGTATATTATGGAGAGCTTTTCATAGCAGTCTAATGACCGAGTCAAGCTGCTCATAAGAATTTGACAGGTTCGACCAACTCAGTGAGGGATATCAAAGGATCAATTTGAGGTTGAAAAATATCCTGGATCTTTGGAATATGAACTGTACTCAGAATTTGACAGGTTCGTCCAACTTAGTGAGGGATATGAAAAGATCAATTCTAGGTTGAAAAATATCCTGGATCTTTGGAATTTAAACTGTACTCAATAGAAAATGAACACAGTTCATTTTATGGTTAAAGCTTACAAAGTATTCAGCAGACGGGAGACAACAAAGCACAAAAAAACTAAAAGAGAATCTTGCTGTTACAATTATATAATTCAATTACATAATTGGTCTCCAATTTGATCAGATGTCTCACTTAAAGTGCATGCATGATAATTAATTTGAAAATCCGTCACAGATTCTACTTTATTCTGTGCAGAATGTTAAAACTTAGCTAAATGTTGCAAACTCCATTAAGCTATCTCTGTACTCTGTCGGAGGAGGAGTGGTGAAGAGAACATTTGACAAGTAGGATGAAGTATCCTTTAGTAAAGATTCTGGGCGGGATTCTCCAATCTCATCTGTGCCTGCCCCATTGCAAGACAGAACGGGGAGTTTGGCGTTCCAGCCAAAACTCCACTCATTTTCAGCAGCACCGGAGAATCTCAGCCCACGAACGAGGATGGAGTTTTCAGCATCTATGCATGTGCTTATTGAGATGTAAAGCGTGTCAGTAGTCACACATAATGATTTTTGATACCAATTTTGGACAGTAGTGCAAAGAAAATGAGAGCATAGAACTTGATATGCCTTTGCCTCTGACATCTGCACCCGATTCCTCACATTGAGAAACCATTAATGTAAGGAAGCATTGTAGCTTGCTCAAAAACAGATATTAAACTCTAAAATAAAAGATCAATACTGCTCCTGAGTCCACAAAAATTGATCATTCTTCTGCTGCCCTCATCTGAAGCCATCATCACGACCCAAGCCCATCTAACTTCTTCCATGCCACAGCAACCAAATCTTTTCTGATTGGTGAGGTGGAAATCAGGTACCATCATGACAATAGATTGTGCCTTGGGCTGATTCCATCAAACTGTAACTAAGCTTGCAGCACCTGCATCCTGCCGAATGGAATGCCACACGTGAAAAACCACCCTAATAACTCTGTCACTGTTGCTTAATGCTGAAAGAGATTACCGTTGTGTTTTATGCCTCAGAGATATGCAATGATGACACCAGTTTCTATGTTTAAAGAGGAGCTTTTGTTTACAATGGCCCAGATCTGAATTGTGTTGTGCCCAATGAGGACAAATGCACACCTCAGACATGCGACGAACCTTTCAATGACAATGCAGGAAATCCAGAGTGTGAAGCAATGAGGCGCATTCATACAAAATTAATGATGAGTCATGGCACGAATAGAACTCTTTTCTTTAACCCCATGTTACAAGAGTGCCAATTGTCCACAGTAATAATGAGGCCTAGAGAATTCTGGCGACTGGGCAAGCTGCAGAAGCCTCTTTAAAGCAGGAGCTCGCAGTCGTGGCATTGACAGGCTCACAGATGAGAAATCTCATTGCCCTCTCAAATAATTACAGTTTCTCAAAGAACATTAAACTTCATGTAGTATCATAAAGAGTGTAGTATGATAATACAGTGATTGAGGCTGCCAGTGGCTGACCAAACCAATCTCATCGCAGTCAGTCATCTCAAGGTCGGGGGGCTTTGGGGGTAGATGCACCATGAAAATCTTTCCTTGTTTTGACCAGGATTTCCGTGCATTCCGATGCATTCACTGGATCCAGGTCTTGAACCCATAGTCACTCTCAACAGAGCTTTGGGGCCTCATGGTGACTAAGGTTTCTGGATTCCCACAGGTGCAGGATGCCATTGACTGCATTCATGTGACTAAAGAAGCTCCCTGGCAGCAGACACTCCAATACATAAAGAGGAGAGGCTTCCACTCATTCAGTTGCAGCAGGTCTGAGGCCACAAGAAACAAATCATGCAGGTGTGCAAAAGATACCCAGGAGGCATCAACTACCCGTACAGCTTGAACAGATTGCAGATCCCTGATATCTTCGAGGGACCACACAGAATCAAGGGTTGGCTCCTTGGTGACAAGGGATACCTGCAAAAGATGTGGCTGATTATGTCCTGTGACGACCACAAAATCCTACAGGGAGAAGGTACAACAATGCTCATTTCGCCCCCTGAACACAAGTAGAGCAGAGCATTGGCATCTTAAAGATGTGGTTTTGATTCCTCAACAGATCTGGTGAAGTACTCCAGTACATTCCCCAAAGGGTATCCCGGATCATCATGGTCTGCTACTGCTATGCATTGCGCCATCTGGTGCTACAAAGTGGAGAGGTCTTGCCCAATGCAGACATGGAGGAGCTGCATATCTCCTCTGATGATGAGAACATTGAAAGGAATGAGGGAATTGGGTTTGAGGAAGCCAAGGTTGCAAAGTAGAGCCCATAACATGGGCCAGATGAGACATGTGTGCATGTGAGGCCTTCATAGCCACCAGATCCCACAAGGAGGATGACAAATAGTAATCTGCATCCTCTTGGGCAAGTGTCCAGTCTCATGGGCTCACATGAACACCAGCATTGTTATCCACTCCTTCTAACCATGTACTTTAAACTGAGAGTATGTACTCACCCATTTTGCCAGAAGCCCCAGAGAACTGAGGCAGACCTTCTTAAAAAAACACCTCAGTACTCAACAGCTGCTGTGGTTGCCTCTGATCTGTATCCAGGGGCAGTGAACCTGACTTATGATGTTCGAAACCCTGACTTTCTCACTCATGTGAGTGTCAGCACTGAGAGAAATCTCACACCGTCATGGGGTTGAAGACAGTGTGTTTAGGATCAAATACGGGACCTATTACATAATATTTACCTTGAATAAACAGGCTCTTTGGGCTAACAACTCCATGCTATTGTCCATTTACCCAAATACACAGAAAAGGGGAATTCAAAAATATATTGGAATTAAAATAATAGGTTCATGCTTTGTGATCCTGTTATTATGTATGCTGCGCAAGTTATCAATTTTTATTTGTACCATAGGCTATTTCTTTTTACAGTCTGCATTTCAAACTCAAATAGGATCCCATTTATTAGAAGGAAATGTATGAGTCAGCTAATGCCTCAGAAATGAGCAATTGATGAGGGATTACACCGAGTAACAGCAGTAATAAATCTGCAAACCTCACTGCGTCTAAAGTGACAAAACAGAAAGGGAAGTTTAGTCATTTTTAGTCTTGGACGCACTTCTAATGTTTTTAAATGTTCCAGTTAGGAGCTTTATTGGAAATAGCTCCAGTCCCTCTGAGACAATATAAATTCCGCAGTTGATTATCCTAATATTCTAAACTCTCTAATTAAGAATCCTGCGTCACAAATTGATGCTATTGCAGGTGCCACCATCACTCAGAGTGGATTGTTTCTGTTCTTATGCCTTTGTTAAGGCTTCATTAGTCTTTCCTGGATGTTCTGCCATTTGTTGCGATTCCTCCCTGGCACTTCCCCGTTTGGTGGTTTGCCTAAACTCTTTTCTGATTTATCTCCCCATGTAATTTCTCTTTCCTGAACCACACTTGGATCAAAGTGACTCAGAGATCAGCAGGAAGGCTGGTGTCTATGTCAAATACAAAATTCTAATGTATTCCTGCACTTTATTTTTTGGGTTGCATGAATGATTAAATGAGAACCAAGTGCATCCCTAGATAGTTGTCCACTGTTTATCACGGTCATTGCTATTTTTCCCAGTTCTACAAATATCACCCAGCTCTTGAGATCCTGATAAGGACTAAAATCACTGTGTTACACCAAAATTGAGCATTGGCAAATTAATGAGATCCAACTTCACGATATTTTTATTATCACCTTAGTCTCCACATCCGTGCATTTTCCAATCAGAATTATTGTGCACCAATCAGGAATGAGTATGGTAATCCTGACAGACATTTTTGCTCCCTGCAGCTCTAGCACATTCTTGGAGAGGCCAATCATTAACTTTTTCATCTTTTGCACCAGCAAAAATTGGTGGGATAAATTGAAATAAAGCCTACAATCAGATGAGCGGATCATGATGTGCGAATAACCCACATCTATTCCTTCTGATGAAGGCAGCATGTTTTTTGCCTGTTCATTTATATGATTGAAGTGTGCAGCTAGTGCTGATCTGTTAAACGGCTGCACCCCTGGATAGGGGTACCAAATCTTCAGAGACTAGCATAGGTTCAAGCTTGCCTGTGATACTTAAGACAAGTCTGCACATTTCCACTCCATCGGACGAAGGAGCAGCGCTCCGAAAGCTAATGGTATTTGCTACCAAATAAACCTGTTGGACTTTAATCTGGTGTTGTTAAAACTCTTACTGTGTCCACCCCAGTCCAACGCCGGCATCTCCACATCATGACTACTTAAAGGGGACATGCATTTTAGTTCTAATAGATTCTGGAATTCATTGCACAAGAGAACTTAACGTGAGAAAGATACAGGTATGGCACAACATGACAGAGAGATTTTTCCTAATACCAGAGTGGAGGCATTGGTGCTTGAGGTGGACCGGAGAGAGAAATAATCTATCTATCAGGAGCCCCTTCCTAACAAACTCAACAAATACTTGGATATGCATTTGAAGTACTGAAACCCGCAGGACTTCAAACCACGAACTGAAAAGTGGGATTAAGCTGGATAGCTCTTTTTTGGCAAGCATGACAGGGTGATGGCCTCCTTGGAGTCATTCCCCAACCGTTCCTCCTCCTCCCTCTTTGAACAGCTTGTCCTTCTCTGCATTTCCTCTGCTCAATCTATGCTATGGGCCAAAGGGCAACAACACCTGTTGCAAAAATAAACTACAATTCACAATTCATATGCTTGAGAATATAACTTTTAGTTTTACCAGTGAACTATAGATAAATGGGATTGAGGAATTGATAAACACCCCTGAAGTAATTGCAATTCAAATAAGCTTGGAGTTAATTACAGTTAAAAGCTAGTCTATGCTTATCTTCAAGGTCAGAGTTAGAAGTGTAATCAGGGAATAATAGATGACCCATTTCAGGACCTTTTGGTAGGATCTGGATGTCTTTTGTTATCACCATAACAGAAGATAAAAGCTGGTAATTCTGGGAAAGAGAATTGTAAATTCCTTTTGATATAAATATTATTCATGAATTTCAGAATCAAAGTATTGTGTTCAAGGTAAAATAAACAATTTATATTTATGTTTGAATCATCCCAAAGCATGATATATTGCTATAGAGATAGTGATTCAGAGTTGAATCTTGGATAGAAGGTTATTTTGCTTAATTCACCTATGTGCATCCATTGACAGAAGCAAGCAGTTCAGTTTGGGAACAGATAGAGGCAATTGCTGATTTGGTCTTGTGTAGGTTGCAACTAACTAAGTGGGGAGAGCCAAAGGAAAGGGAAGGCCTGCATTTAGGCAGAGAAAATATTGGGTGGAATCTTCACGATGAAATTCTAAGTCGAAATAGGAAGTTTTCTCGCCAGGTTTTCAGGGAGTTAAGTCATGGTCATTTACGGCACTCTGTACAATACAGAGGCTATAATGTGAATCTCGCCAGTAGGGGGAGGATGGAGTCTCAGCCCACCTGTGAGGCTGGCTGCTGAGCTCCAGAGACACCATTGCACAGGTGACCCGATCTCCCATTATACTGTGTACCGGCGTAGCGAGCCGGTAAGATCCCACCCAATAATTCTATCATTCATCGTGTGGAATATAGGTAGAGGCTCAAACGCTGTTTGGACTTTGTGAGGGGAAAAGGGTTTGGAAGATTTGTCTAGTTTGAAGCTGGAAGAAATCTATAGTGGTCACCACAGCCTTGTGGCAGGAAGCAGTCAGCTTGAATAGAAACAATAGAAAGAGCTGCTGGAAAATCTCAGCAGGTCTGGCAGCATCTGTAAGGAGAGAAAAGAGCTGACGTTTTGAGTCCAGACGACCCTTTGTCAAAGCTTTGACAAAGGGTCGTCTGGACACAAAACGTCAGCTCTTTCCTCTCTATACAGATGCTGCCAGACCTGCTGAGATTTTCCAGCATTTTCTCTTTTGGTTTCAGATTCCAGCATCCGCAGTAGTTTGCTTTCATCTAATGGAAAGAGCTGTATAGAAGTTGTGGGAGTCAACCTGGATGACGTACTCAACATACGTCCAAAGCCAGGAGACAGTCATGAGGCCTTTAAAGAAAATCGAAGGATTGCTGAGCCAAAACCTAATGTAGGGATCCGCATAAAATATTGCCTCAGCAAAAACTAGAATATTGAGAAGAATTAAAATAAATCCCAAAAGACCAGAGCACATCTTTGGGTTGGTCCCAGGAAAAGTGAATTAACTTTCAAGACTTCTGAGATAAGGGAACACTTGGGCATGAATTAAGAAGTTGAACTGAGTTCATCTTCATAAACCATAGTGTCAATATTGGATGCTTGTTTTGTTTAATTTCACTTTATCTGCAGTTAAATTAGTTTTTGTTTAAAAATAGAAAATCCTTGTTACTGTAGTTCTGTCAGTCAATAGCTGAGTCTTCAGATTTCTCTTCTTCTTTACAGTTTTGAACATGATAATAACACAGCCATGATAGGGAGGAAGTGTTATAAATAGTACCCTTGAAGTACAACAACTACTGGAGACTTCACCAACTTGAAATAAGAGTACCAAGCACTAAACACTTTGATGACCTCAGCAACTACTGGTAGTAATCTAATCAGCGATTAACCTGAAAGTGGTTCATGATCCCTTTAAATATTTCTGGTGGGAGTTCTTCCTGCTGCTGAAGACATGGTCAGCTCTGCAAGTTTAAGAGAAGGCGTTAGCTAGAGGGCCAAGGTAAAAAATGGCACCACTAGTGCCAAATAGGCATTAAAGGTAAAGGTAAAATATAAGTTGGGGAGTCAGTTAGCTCAGTTGGCTGGGCAGCTGGTTCACATCGCAGAGCGATGCCAACAGTTTGGGTTCAATTCCTTTATTGGCTGAGGTTATTCATGAAAGGCTGTCTTCTCAACCTTGTTCCTTGCCTGAGGTGTGGTGAATCACCATCAACAGCTCACCCCCTCAAAAGGGAGAACAGGCTATGGTCATCTGGAACTATAGCGACTTTATCTTTACTCTGCAGGTTTGAAACCCATGTTCCTGATGTTCACACTGTCACCTACATCAAGAAGCGTGCACAAAATAGCATCTTTAGTGGTAAAGACAACTATGCTAAGGAGATGATGTGGTCCTTTAATCTAACCTGGGATTTTCTTTTGCAGTTTAACACTACATAACCTGTTGATTTTTATCACTGGGTTCAAAGGTTTTCCTCACAGTGACACAATGGTTAGCATTGCTGCCTCACAGCGCCAGGGACCCGGGTTCGATTCCCAGTTTGGGTCACTGTCTGTGCGAAGTCTGCATGTTCTCCCCGTGTCTGTGTGGGTTTCCTCTGGGTGTTCCGGTTTCCTCACACAATCTGAAAGACATGCTGATTAGGTGCATTGACCATGCTAAATTCTCCCTCAGTGTACCCGAACAGGCACCGGAGTGTGGCGGCTAGGGGATTTTCACAGTAGCTTAATTACAGTGTTAATGTAAGCTTACTTGTGACACTGATAAATAAATTAAAAACTTTAAACACTCAGTGCTTAATTCAATCTCAAAATGCCCCTCCCTTGCTCCCAAAACAAGCTCTTTTTGTGTGCAGACAGGATAGCTGAAAGCCTGATTAAATGAAACTACAAGAAATTGTTATTGCCATTGAATACTGGAGGAAAAACCAGGTCTTCTTTTTAAATGGCTTTAATTTGGATAAGTGCAAGCCCATTCAACCCTAGTCTAATTTTTCATTTTGTAAAACAATTTTTAAAAATGAAATAGCTCAATCATTTCACAATCTGTTCTTCATCCTTGATCAAGCAGTAGCATTTGTCAGCAATGTCACTCATCAGCCCTGTCACTCAATGCCATTTATAGAATAAAGATATTGCCCACGTTACTGTTCAGTGTGCTTTCAGTCCAGTATTTTCTTTCTCCAATTCATTCCTTATTGTGAATTCACCAGTTATCAAGAAATTTAAATTTGTGCCATACATCTCTGTTATCAATGATCTGTTCACTAATGTAATCAACTCATTATGATTTTTTTGCAAAGAGAACATTGAGGTTTTTTTAAAAATATAATTTTTGTATAAACTTATTTCTCCTATAAAATGTTATGCATAATCATGGAATTTTCTGATCTAGTTAAATTCCAAAGTACAGCCATAAAAAAACATGTAGTTTTCCTGAATCAAAGCAGAAAATGCTGGAAATTCTCAGACAGTCTGGTAGCAGCTGTGGAAAGGGAAACATTAATATATATCATTGAAGTTGACAGAACAGAAGGAGGCCATTCAGCTCATTGTGTCTGTGCTAGATGACAAGCAACCATTCTGCCTAGTCATACTTTCCAGCTCTTGCAGGTTGGCACATAAAGTGCATATCCAAGTATTTGTAAGTGTTTTGAGGGTTCCCTCCTCTGCCACACTTTCAGGCAGTGACTTCCAGATCCCCACCCACTCTTAGGGTGAAAAACATTTCCCCTTGAATCCCCCATGTCTTATCCTAAATCTGTGTCCCCTTGTGAGGACCGCACAGACAAGGAGCTTTCTTATTCACTCTATCTTACTCATAATTGTATTCATTTCATTTAGAGCTCCCCTCAGCATTTTCTGTTCCAAACAAAGCAACATTAACTTATCCAACCTTTCTTCATTACTAAAATGATCTCTACCAGACAACATTTGCATTAATTCTCTTCTTCACCCGTTCAAGTGCAATGACATCTTTAGAGTTAAAAAAAGGTGTTTCCAGTCAATTACCTTTCATTACTCTGTTACAATATCTTTCAGAATAGTAATGCAGGTAGCCTGGGAAGAAGAGTCATATAGGAATCAAAACATTAACTCGGTTTCTCTCCCACAGATGCTGGCAGAACTTCTGAACATTTCCAGCAGTTTCTGATCTTATTTCAAATCTGTAATTATCAGGATAGCATTGCCATCGTTGAATATCCCAACCACCAACATCCAAGAGGTTATCAATGATTACAAACTGAACTGGAGTAGCCGTACAAATACTGTGGCTATAAGAGTAGCTCAGAGGCTGGGAATTCTGTGGCAAGTGAGTCATCTCCGGACCCAGCAAAATCTGTCCACCATTTACAAGGCAAACATCCGGAGTATGATTGAATACTCTCAACTTGACTGGATGAGTGCAGCTCCAAAAACACCCAGGAAGCTCAACACTATCCAGAACAAAGCGGCCTGTTTGATGAGCACCCGATCCACCACCTTAAACATTCATTCCCTCCATCACAGGTGCACAGTGGCAGTAGTGTGTACATTATACAATTTGCACTGCAAGAACATAGCAAAGTGCCTTCAACAGCACCTCCCCAATCCATGACATCTATTACTTAGAAGGACAAAGACAGCAGATGTGTGAGGCTATCACCACCTGCAAATTCCCCTCCAAGCTACAGATCATCTTCACTTAGAACTACATTACCATTCCTTCACTGTCGCTGGGTCAAAAACCGAGAACTATCTTTTGAACAGCACTGTAAGTGTACCTCCACCACATGGACTGCAGCGGCTTACCATGACTTTCTCAAGGGCAATTAGCGATGGGCAATAATGTGGGCCATCCCAGCAACACTCACATCCCATGAAAGAATAAATAAGGGTAAAAGCATTGGGAAGTTATTGCCTCAGCTACCATAAAAACACATATATGTATATAACATATGTAGACACATATATATTTAAGGAGGAGCTGTTCTGGTAAGATGTCTTTTCTTTGTCTATAAACATATGGAAATTGTGTTGGAGTTGGATGGACTGCATTACATGTTCATAATATCATGCTGACGAAAATGAGACAAGGAAACAGTCCTAAAGATATTGATTAATGGAAATTCCTTATCATATAAAACATCTCATCCCCATGTTTTTGATATAGTATTGTAATTTTTCAAAACACATCAATAAACAACTATTTTACATGGTAATTTTAAGTACAAACATTTACAGTTTCACCAGTAATTACACCAATAGGTTACGCCAATCAAGAATATCCTCCAATCAGCCAGGTACATTAAATTTAGAAGTCTGACTTATATCCAACATCACCTCCTATTTCCTATTAGTTATTTTTTCAAACTAATCCATTATTAAAGGAATGTATGATGGTGATAATGGGAATCATTTAGAAGAGATCTGCAGCAATAAAAACATGATTCAATTAGAAAAATATTTCTTAAAAATGTTTTTAACATGCTTTACTTGAGACAAAGTGATGTCATTTTGGATCGAATATTACAGGTAAAGTTGCCATAGTCCCAGGTGACCATAGGCTGCTCTCCCCTTCAAAGGTGATTTAACCTGAGGATCACCACACCTCAGGCGAGGGGCAAGGTTGAGAAGAAGAGCCTTTTTTAAATTAATTTGTGGGATATGGATGTCGCTGGCTGGCCAGCATTTATTGTCCATCCCTAGTTGCCCTTGCTCAGAGGGCAGTTGAGAGTCAACCACATTGCTGTGGCTCTGGAGTCACATGTAGGCCAGACCAGGTAAGGATGGCAGATTTCCTTCCCTAAAGGACAATAGTGAACCACATGGGTTTTTCTGACAATCGACAATGGTTTCATGGTCATCAGTAGGTTCTTAATCCCAGTTCTTTTTAATTGAATTCAAATTCCACCATCTGCCGTGGCGGGATTCGAACCTGGGTCCCCAAAACATTAGTTGAGTTTCTGGATTAATAGTCTAGCGACAATACCACTAGGCCATTGCCTCCCCTATCATTAATAATCTCAGTGGAATTGAACCCACGTTGTTGGCGTCACTCTGCATTACGAACTAGCTGTCCAGCAAACTGAACTAATTTGACCCCTAAATCTAACGTCATACAGTGTCCAATTTTCAGCCTCTGTGGCCGAGAATTAACCTGACTAACAATACAAACTGTTTTTCATTCGTAACACACTGACAAATTGGAAATTTCTCTTCCGCTGTAAATTAAAGTCAACAAATCAGCTCCAGTATATAATCTCTGCTGGATACATAGTCAATGCTTGTGAATGAAGCAGCAATCTCATTTAAATATTGACCACACATTGCCTCAAACTGAAGCCTTCCAAAAATGGTAGAGGGAGCAAAAGCAACTCCTGGGAGATAACACCGAACTTTACTCCATGACACAAAGGTTAACTTGCTGAATGATTGCATGCTGCACGATGACAGTTTAAAAAAAAGAACATTTGGCACATTGAACTAAGCCCTTGTCTAAGTCAAGAGCAAAAGAGAATTCACAATCAATACAATTTTCTCCATTAAGGGAAAGGCAGCAGAGATTGATGGCAATGGGTGGCCAAAGGATAATCTGTCAGCCAAGAGAAGTAACACGAGGAAAACTGGTACTGGATTATTAAATCAAGAAGAATTCACCTCTGTTTAAATGTTCCTTCTGGTGATTACTGATAGAATAGACAATTCTGAATCGGGATTGAAGAGTCTGGAGAAAAGAAATGGCAATGCCATTAAAAATATAAGAAAGGAATGATTAATTTAAATGAGAAATTAACTTACCCATACTTTTAAAGATATAACATTTAACATTTCCTGCACAAAATTGTGAAATCAGCTTAATCAAAATTGCTTAATCTACTGTTGGGGGCTAAAATCTCGCATTCTTTTACATATAATACATCTGCATGGCCAATTTCTAAAATTTTTAAAAATGGACAAAGACCCTTTTACAATGGTTGAAGCTATGTCTATGTGTGACCCGCAAACCACAAAAACTAATATGTTTCACAGAAGCTGACACCTCACTACCTCTGAATAGACCATAATGATCTCCTGTGGGCTGTGGTGACCAAATGTAAAGAGAACTATACAAAGGCCATCTACATTTCATAAGACAGACCTGGCCAACCAGAGCCAATTCATCTGCTAAGACAAAAGACCCTGCAACCTCACTTTAAGACTTAATAGTTGGAACATTAACAATCTCAGGGATCCAGATATAGGACTGCACACCCTTTGTCAAAGCCACAGTAGAGAGGTGGGATTCATGTGACAGGAACCCCTAGCTGCTGGAACCAGTAATGTTGCCTTGCAGTGCTGAAGGACCTCAGTCTGCCACTTTTCCCTCCACCTAACAGCAGCACAGAAAAGGGGCTCTGCCGATGTGAATACCTGACCCCATCTACACTGTTTCTGCTAGACCTTCTTTAACATCACCTACAAGACTGATTCCTCTCCACACGTTTATCTCACTGCGAAAGTCAACTTTACTGGAAAAGTGAATTATCCAGCATCAATTCAGCCTGCCGACTACTGTGAAGGGATACACCATCGGACTTTGATTCTAGACTCCGGACACATGCTAAACAATAATTCTTTTATCTGTGGTCTTTCTTTCTCTACCCATCTTTTACTGTATAAATATTACTGTATAAATGTAGTGACAGCCTGCTCCATTTTGAGTGTCTGCAAATAAACTAGCTCTCTGAGTTCATCCTTTCTCGAGTTTGCTGTGGGTTTTTAATAGAAAATTGGATCACACCAAAACTGAAGAGTTGGGAAAGACACCACTGTTTATAAAGGGGGAAGCAGTCATCACCTTTCTGTATACAGACTGATGGTGAGGTGAGAAATCAAGGCTCTTCAAAGTAACCTCCTTCCTGTCCATGTTTTATCGACACTGAAGTAGATAGAAACAAGATAATAATCTAATTGTGAGCAAAGCCTGTCTCAGATTCTCGTTAAAGTATGTTTTGCATGTTTTCCAATTCCAGAACATGTTCCACAAAGTGGAATTCAGCAGTGTAACATTTTGCTGCAGGATCATGTTTTGCGCACTCAATAGCTCACCGAGGCTATCTAAGTAAATTCAGGCATAATTTCAATATAATGGTCCTGCATCTGTGCAAGGACAGAAAGTAAGTGTGATAGGAGTTATTTGAAGATCCTACCCAGGCTCTTATTCAGGTTTCAGAAGCCAGCGGAGACACTGGAACGCAAAGTGGTAGCTGCCTAAGAGTCCATTGAAGATGTCAGAATTGTTACCGTCCATCGCTCTGGATTCCCTGCAATGCTTGTAGCTGACCACTTGCTCCTTTATTGCTTGTGTCTTGATGCTATACACTGTTATATATAATGACCGCTTTCAATCTGGAATGCGCAGCCTGAGAGTGTGGTGGAGGCAGACTCATTCATAACTTTTAAAAGAGAATTGGATCATTATCTTATGAGGAAGTGTTTGCAGAGCTACGGGGACGTGGTGAGGATGAAGCACTAGATGAATTTCTCTGGCACATGTGGAGAAAACATAGAAAATAGAAGCAGGAGTAGGCCATTCGGCCCTTCGAGCCTGCTCCGCCAATCATTTTAATTATGGCTGATCATCAAATTCAATGCCGTGATCCAGACTTTCCCCGTATCCCTTGATCCCTTCAGCCCAAGAGCTATATCTAATTTCTTCTTGAAATCACACAATTTTAGCCTATTTTCTGTGGTAGTGAATTCCACAGATTCACCACTGTCTGGATGAAGAAACTTCTCCTCACCTCAGTCCTAAAAGATTTACTCCTCATCCTCAAACTCTGACTCCTAGTTCTGGACTCCTCCATCTTCAGGAACATTCTTTCTGAATCCACCCTGCCTAATCCTGTTAGAATTTTATAAGTTGCTATGAGATACCCTTCACTCTTCTAAACTCCAATGAATACAATCCTAACCGACTTATTGGGTGGGATTTTACGGCTTCACTCATCCCGAAACTGTAAAATCCTACCGGAGGTCAACGGACCTTTCCATTATCCGCCCCCTCACCTATTCCGATTCCCATGGTGGGCGGGATGGTAAAATGGTAAAATTCCGGCCAGTGTCTCCTCATATTACAGTCCTGCCATCCCAGGAATCAGCCTGGTAAACCTTCACTGCACTCCCTCTGTAGCAAAGACATCTTTCCTCAGATCAGGACACTAAAACTGCACACAATACTCCAGGTGTGGCCTCACTAATGCCCTATACAATTGCATTAAGCATCCCTATTCCTATACTCAAATCCTGTCACTATTAAGGCCAACAGACCATTTGCCTTCTTTACTGATAGCTGTACCTACGTGCTTATTTTATATAACGCCTAGTTAGTTTTTGTGGATATGGAGCACTGAAGGATGAGCTAATTCGTGATTGCCTAGTGTGGGCATCCAGGATGAAAAATTATCTGACTCTCTGCAGATCCAAAAGCGGCCTTATTCTGGATCAAGCAGTCCAGCATGTGAGGCAGGCCGAGCTTATAGCATTTAATCGGGCTAAAATTTGAGTTGGTTCTGAGGCTTCACGTGAATCCATTGACTGGGTAGGCCCACAGGCACCAAACCAGAAATTCCATACTGGCAGCCATTTTAAGATGCTTGCGTCATGGTGTGAAAAAACAACATAGATGCTAGAACTGCCCAGCAGAATGTTTCCACTACAGCAAGGCTGGACACTTCAAGCGTTCATTCAAATCCAACAATTTTAATCAAAGTAGCAGACAAGAAAATATTCATGAAACACATTTCCATCCAGGAAAAGGGAAGTAAGATACAGAGTAAATTATAGAGTTCCTAGGGAAAGTTGATAGTCCTGGTCCAGACCATGGGTAGGATTTTACGACCTGATACTGAAAAATCCCGCCCGAGGTCAACAGACATTTCCATTGTCCACCCTTCGCCCGCTCCGATTCTATGCCGGGTGGGGCGGTAGAATTACGGTGCATTAGTCAGTTACAGCCCATTGGGAGTGGGTCAGGGATTTCGGAGAGAGTCCCATTAGTGTTGGTTTGGGTGTTTGCAATAATACCCAGAAGTTGGGAGAGGTTTTAGTTCTTCTAACATTGTCTGAGTAGCTATTATTGTAACCCTGGCAGAACTATCCAAAGTTTGCGATTTAAAATAATGAAATAAAGATCGATCAATGTTTTAGAAAACCTACAAATTCAGCAAATTTGAAATGAAATCACCAAATGCTGGAACTGAAGAACAGATTCATCAGCATTTGAGAAATACAAATTAACATTTCGGGTGAGGATTGCTCATTGGAGCAGATGAAGAACTTTCATCAAATTTACGTTTCTTCTTTTTCCCTCAGTGACTATTAAATTTACTTTCCTTTAACGTTTACCTTTAAAGTCAAGAATAGAGGTGAAACAAGGAGAGAGACTTGTCTTGTTTAAATGACAGTAAAATGTTGCTGCCAGGACTGCAGGCTCTGCTAGTAATTTAAAATAATTTAGTAAAATAATTGCTGTGATTGATTTTTCAGGTCTGGAGATCACAGTCTACACTTACATTTGACAAGTCTTTTACTGAACATTTCTAAAGGTGATGGAAATGGATTTATAAAAGTCTCATTAATCAATGGGAAGTATTCTACACGCTTCTCAAGTCCTATCTTAAAATTTGAAGCAATGCGTTCATTGCTCTTAGCTGTTCCATTCACAATACAGGAAGGAAAAGGCACACACACACACACACAATTCCTATTGTTGATCATCTTCAAAATGTTCCATCTCCCATTCAGGTTTTTGCCAGCATTGCAGGTAATCATGGCAAAGGCATGATCTATAGCTACCTAGGAACTGCATAATTTGAACTAGTTATGCAACTGATAAATTGCATTAGGTTAAAACTAAATAGTGTTTTGCACCTCATATTTTTGTAATTCAGCTTAAAGTTAATGATGATGCTTTGGAAATATCTCATTATGTTTGAAAAATATTTTTTAAAAATACCTTGTAGAAACAAAAATGATGAGTCCTTAAATATCTTGAAGCAACTATGGTCTATCCTGCAGTCTGGGGGATGCATACTTTTAACCCCACAAATTCTATACACAGGCATGATGCACTGAATACAGCCTTGTCCGACCTTTTCACATTACAATTTTTTGCTCACTCCAGAAGTCGAAGAGCAAATTTCGGAAAGATACGATTTGGTATAATGTTAAACATGAATTTTAAAAACAGTTGAGATATGAAAAGAAACAACTTGCTGAGCAAAATTAAACGTCAAAGCAGTAAATTAAGAAGTTTAAAAATGGGTATTAAATACAGATGATTGTTAGAGAGTGACAGGGCAGAATTTTCCTGTCTCGCCTGCCACGGGAATCGCACCAGGTGAGACATGAACCATGGTCTGTTGATCTAGGGTGGGATCTTTTGACTTTGGGGCAAGCGTGCCCAGAGAATATCGCCTACAGTGTATGTATCTGGCTCACTCCCAGTTTCAAGGTGCTCACTCTCTCTCACCTACTGTGTGAGTGGGTCTTGGTGTGTGGGGTGTGAGGGTGAAGGAGAACCCTGAGATTGGGAGTGAATCAGATTAACACACACACACATGCACTCATATTCTTTCCCCTCTCTCTCACACATACACACAGACACACACACTCTCTCCTCACTCTCTCTCACATGCACACGCTCTCTCACAAACACACGCACATACATGCATACGCTCACTCCTTCATTCACTTACTCATTCACTCACTCTCTCACTCACTATCATGCGCACACTCCTCTCTCACACGTGCACATATGCCCTCTCAGACACGTATACACACACTTGCCTCACTCTCTCTCACAAAAACACAAACTCTCATCTTCCATATACACACATGCAGATTCATACACTCACTCACTCTATTCTGTTATTCCCTAACACACTCACACATTACACACTCGTCTCACACACACACTCACTTTATCTCTCACACACAACACTAACTCTCCTCTCTCTTACACACACACTCTCTCACACACATGTACACTCACTGCATCTTTCACACAGACAAACACGCGCTCGCTCATTAACTCACTCAATCTGGCACACACAGACACACATACTCTCACTCTCCCATATAAATAAAATATACACCACTACAAATAGCCTTGAGATGAAACATCCTGAGGACTTGTTCATCATGGCCAGGGATTTCAATCAGGCCAAACTCAAGGGCGTACTACCAAGTTACTACCAACATATCTCCTGTTCCACCAGAGGCCCAAACATCCTAGACCACTGCTACACAAATATCAAACATGCCTACCGCTCTATCACCCACCCACACTTTGGCAAATCAGACCACAAGGCTGTGCTCCT
This sequence comes from Mustelus asterias, assembly GCF_964213995.1. Taxonomy (NCBI): domain Eukaryota; kingdom Metazoa; phylum Chordata; class Chondrichthyes; order Carcharhiniformes; family Triakidae; genus Mustelus; species Mustelus asterias. Next base: position 39,940,697 of record NC_135820.1, read on the forward strand.
GCTCCAGGCTTAAAAGCAAAAACTGAAGCGGGAGAATCCATCAAAGAAAGTCATGCAATGTTGGTCTGAGGAATCGGATGATCGCCTACGGGGCTGCTTGAAGTCAGTGGACTGGTCAGTATTTAAAAACTCTGCGACCAGCCTGAACAAGTACGCCATTGCAGTAACTGACTTCATTAGTAAGTGTGTAGAAGACTAGGTGCCAAAGAAGCAAATCCGTGTGTTCCCCAACCAGAAACCATGGATGAACAGGGATATCCACTGCTCGCTGAAGTCCAGGTCTGAGGCGTTCAAGTCAGGCGACACTGACCTATACAAGAAAGCCAGATACGATCTAAGGAGATCCATCAAAGATGCCAAAAGACAGTATCAGACCAAGCTAGAGTCCCAAGCGAGCCACACCAACCCCCGCCGACTATGGCCAGGTCTGCAGGACATAACAGGCTACAAGATGAAGGCATGTAAAATCGCCGACTCCAACGCACCCCTCTCTGATGAGTTCAATGCATTCTACACCCATTTTGAGCAAGAGGTCAGCGAGAGCATACCCTCCATCTTGGAAGCCCTGGATGAACCTCTATCTGGGGTCACCGTTGCAGATGTCAGGGCAGCCTTCTCGAAGGTCAACCCATGGAAAATGATTGCCTGGATGGGGTACCCGGATGTGCACTCAGATCCTGCAAGGATCAGCTGGTGGGAGTATTCGCCGACATCTTCAACCTCTCTTTACAACAATCTGAGGTCCCTATCTGTTTCAAGAAGACGATCATCATCCCGGTACCTATGAAAAACCAAGCAGCGTGCCTTAATGACTATCGGCCAGTGGCTCTGACATCCATCATTATGAAGTGCTTCAAAAGGCTAGTCACGGCACGAATCAATTCCAGCCTCCCGGGCTACCTGGATATGCAACAGGTCCACAGCAGACGCCATCACCCTGGCACTGCACTCAACCAAGGAACACCTAGATAACAAGGACACCTATGTCAGACTCCTATTTATTGACTACAGCTCAGCCTTCAACACCATTATTCCCACGAAACTCATCTCCAAACTCCGTGGCCTGGGCCTCGGCATCTCCCTCTGCAACAGGATCCTGAATTTCCTAACTCACAGACCACAATCAGTAAGGATAGGCAACAAGACTTCCCCCACGATCATCCTCAACACTGGTGTCCCACAAGGTTGTGTTCTTAGCCCTCTACTATACTCCTTATACACCTATAACTGTGTGGCCAAATTCCCCTCCAATTCGATTTTCAAGTTTGCTGGCGACACCACCGTAGTGGGTCGGATCTCAAACAATGACGAGACAGAGTACAGGAATGAGATAGAGAATCTGGTGAACTGGTGCGGCAACAATAATCTCTCCCTCAATGTCAACAAAACGAAGGAGATTGTCATCAACTTCAGGAAGCATAAAGGAGAACATGCCTCTGTCTACATCAACGGGGATGAGGTAGAAAGGGTCAAGAGCTTCAAGTTTTTAGGTGTCCAAATCACCAACAACCTGTCCTGGTCCCCCCCATGCCGACACTATGGTTAAGAAAGCCCACCAATGCCTCTACTTTCTCAGAAGACTAAGGAAATTTGCAATGTCAGCTATGACTCTCACCAACTTTTACAGATGCACCATAGAAAGCATTCTTTCTGGTTGTATCAGAGCTTGGTACGGCTCCTGCTCTGCCCAAGACTGCCCAAGGAACTACAAAAGGTCGTGAACGTAGCCCAATCCATCACGCAAACCAGCCTCCCATCCATTGACTTTGTCTATACTTCCCGCTACCTCGGCAAAGCAGCCAGCATAATTAAGGACCCCACGCACCCCGGACATTCTGTTTTCCACCTTCTTCCATCAGGAAAAAGATACAATAGTCTGAGGTCACGTACGAACTGACTCAAGAACAGCTTCTTCCCTGCTACTGTCAGACTTTTGAATTGACTTACCTTGCATTAAGTTGATCTTTCTCTATCCCCTAGCTATGATTATAACACTACATTCTGCACGCTCTCGTTTCCTTCTCTATGTACGATATGCTTTGTATAGCGCGCAAGAAACAATACTTTTCACTGTATGTTAATACATGTGACAATAATAAATCAAATCAAAAAATAAACACACACACACACACTCTCTCTCACACACTCTTCTCTCACACTCTGAGGAACAAAACGTGGAATCATTATGGGTAGAGATGAGGAATAGTAGAGGGAGAAAGACACTAGTAGGTGTGGTATATAGGCCCCCAAATAATAATGTTGAGGTAGGGAGGGCTATAAACAAGCAGATAAGGGATGTGTGTAAAAACGGAACGGCAATAATCATGGGGGACTTCAACATGCACATTGACTGGCAGACTCAAGTCGGTAAGGGTGGAATGGAGGAAGAGTTCTTAGAATGCTGTCGGGATAGTTTCCTTGAACAGCATGTTACGGAACCGACGAGGGAACGAGCTATTTTGGATCTGGTATTGTGTAACGAGGTAGGTAGAATTAAGGATCTTATTGTGAAGGACCCTCTTGGGTCTAGTGACCACAATATGGTCGAATTTCTGATTCAGATGGAAGAGGAGAAAGTTTGGTCCCAAACCAGTGTCCTCTGTTTGAACAGAGGGAAATATGATAGGATGAGGGATGAATTGGCTAAGGTAGACTGGGAGAGCAGGCTGGCAGGTAGGATAGCTGAGGAACAGTGGAGGATTTTTAAGGAGATCCTTTTCAGTTCTCAGCAAAAATATATTCCAGCAAAAAACAAGGATTGTAAGAAAAGGGAGAACCAGCCGTGGATAACGAAGGAAATAAAGGAGAGTATTAAAATAAAAACAGCTGCGTACAGAGTGGCCAAAAATAGTGGAGAAACAAGTGATTGGGAAAAATTTAAGAAACAACAAAGAGAGACTAAGAAAGCGGTAAAGAAAGGAAGGATAGACTATGAAGCTAGGCTAGCAATTAATATAAAAAATGATAGTAAAAGTTTTTATAAATATATAAAAAGGAATAGAGTGGCTAGAGTGAATGTTGGACCCTTGGAGGACGAGAGGGGGGAGTTAATAGTGGGAAATGAGGATATGGCTGAGTCTTTAAATACGTTTTTTGTGTCGGTCTTCACGGTGGAGGACACAAATAGTTTGCCAAATATTAACGATAGAGGGTTGGCAGCAGGAGAAATACTTAATACAATTAATGTTACCAGAGAGGCAGTGCTGGGTAGACTAATGGGACTGAAGGTGGACAAGTCCCCGGGTCCAGATGGAATGCATCCCAGGGTATTGAAAGAAATGTCAGAGGTAATAGTGGATGCGTTAGTGATTATTTATCAAAACTCGTTGCATTCTGGGGTAGTGCCGGTTGATTGGAAAACGGCTAATGTTACGCCGCTGTTTAAAAAAGGAAGGAGACAAAAGGCGGGTAACTATAGGCCGGTCAGCTTAACGTCTGTAGTAGGGAAAATGCTGGAATCCATTATTAAAGAGGAGATAGCAGGGCATCTGGATAGAAATGGTTCGATCAATCAGACGCAGCATGGATTCATGAGGGGAAAGTCGTGCTTGACGAACATGTTGGATTTTTATGAAGATGTGACTAGGGCGGTTGATGGAGGAGAACCGGTGGATGCGGTGTTTTTGGATTTCCAAAAGGCGTTTGATAAGGTGCCCCATAAAAGGCTGCTGAAGAAGATTAGGGCACACGGAGTTGGGGGTAGTGTGTTAAAGTGGATTGGGGACTGGCTATCCGACAGGAAGCAAAGAGTCGGAATAAATGGGTGTTTTTCCGGTTGGAGGAAGGTAACTAGTGGCGTGCCGCAGGGATCGGTACTCGGGCCGCAACTATTTACCATTTATATAGATGATCTGGAGGAGGGGACGGAGTGTAGGGTAACGAAGTTTGCAGACGACACAAAGATAAGTGGAAAAGTGAATCGTGTGGAGGACGGAGAAGATCTGCAGAGAGATTTGGACAGGCTGAGTGAGTGGGCGAGGATATGGCAAATGGAGTATAACATTGATAAATGCGAGGTTATACACTTTGGAGGAAATAATAACAAATGGGATTACTATCTCAATGGAAACAAATTAAAACATGCTACCGTGCAAAGGGACCTGGGGGTCCTTGTGCATGAGACGCAAAAGCCCAGTCTGCAGGTACAACAGGTGATCAAGAAGGCAAATGGGATGTTGGCCTATATCACGAGGGGGATAGAATATAAAAGCAGGGATGTCTTGATGCACCTGTATAGGGCATTGGTGAGGCCGCACCTGGAATACTGTGTGCAGTATTGGTCCCCTTATATGAGGAAGGATATATTGGCATTGGAGGGAGTGCAGAGAAGGTTCACCAGGTTGATACCGGAGATGAGGGGTTTGGATTATGAGGAGAGGCTGAGGAGATTGGGTTTGTACTCGTTGGAGTTTAGAAGGATGAGGGGGGATCTTATGGAGACTTATAAGATAATGCGGGGGCTGGATAGGGTGGAGGCGGAGAGATTCTTTCCACTTAGTAAGGAAGTCAAAACTAGAGGACACAGCCTCAAAATAAAGGGGGGTCGGTTTAAGACAGAGTTGAGGAGGAACTTCTTCTCCCAGAGGGTGGTGAATCTCTGGAATTCTCTGCCCACTGAGGTGGTGGAGGCTACCTCGCTGAATATGTTTAAAGCGCGGATGGATGGATTCCTGATCGGTAAGGGAATTAAGGGTTATGGCGATCAGGCGGGTAAGTGGTACTGATCCACGTCAGATCAGCCATGATCTTATTGAATGGCGGGGCAGGCTCGAGGGGCTAGATGGCCTACTCCTGCTCCTATTTCTTATGTTCTTATGTTCTTATGTACATGTGCTCCTTTCTCGCTGACAGACACACCACGCATCCATTCTGACAGGACCCTGCTCTGCCCTCTTCCTGCCATCACCTACCCCCTACATTCCTAAAGCCTCCAGTGGGTACAGATACGCATTCTGGGCCTTGCTCCCACTCCTGCTCTGGATCCCAACACGGCCCCAGCTGCAGGCCTCAGCCTTGTTTTGGGTCCCGGACTTGTTCCTGAATAGAGAGACGTGATTGGCTGGTTTCTGGCCCATGGACCGCCTGTTGGACAAGCCAGATTGAGTACATTCTGCACTGCAAGCATGAATTTACTAACTGATTATATTCAGTCTGGACAGGAATGAAATGTTGCACTACTTCATGTGTTTCTTACTTATACTGAAGAGATGCTGGTACTTGTAGAATATTAGAGACAATTCTTCAATGCAGCATTTGTTGGAGGGAATGGCACTTGCAGGGATTGTATTTCAGACCACCAGGCCATGGTTACGTCCACTCATTCTAACTAATTATAATGTGCATAAATCGAGGATCAAACTAAGTCACTTTTCTCTGCGAAGACTGGAACATGGAATTGTTCCTAGTATCTCAATGTCAGATATTGCCTTCAGCAAAAGAAAATAAAAAACTTAGAAGGTACGTTTGTTAAACTGCTGGTGATCATAGTTGCTGAGTGCTCTCTCTCCACAGACCGGTGGGTAATGTAGGCACTATGTCATTGCTTTCTGCATGAATATGTGGTAGGGTGACAAAATTGTTATTTTACTGAGCTAGTAATCCAGAGGCCTGGAGTAATGATCCATAGACATGAGTTTAAATCCCACCATAGCAGCTGGGGATTTTCCATTCAGTCAATTAAATGAATCTGGAATAAAAATTTGCTATCAGCAATGATGGCCATGAACCGACTGGAATGTTATTAAAACACATCTGATTCACTCATGTCCTGGACGGAAGAAAATCCACCATCCTTACCTGACCTGGTCGACATGTGACTTCAGACACACAGCAACATGGTTGACTCTTAACTGCCCTCTGAAATGGCCTAGCAAGCCACACAGCTGCACAAAACCATTGAAACAAAATATATTATAGAATCATGGAATCATAGAATCCTTAAAGTTAATTTACTAGTGCCACAAGTAGGCTTACATTAACACTGCAATGAAGTTACTGTCAAAATCCCCTCGTTGCCACACTCTGACGCCTGTTCGGATACACTGAGTGAGAATTTAGGATGGTCAATGCACCTAACCAGCATTCTTTGGACTGTGGGAAGAAACTGGAGCACCCAGAGGAAACCCACGCAGAAATGTGGAGAACGTGCAAACTCCGCACAGACAGTGACCCAAGCCAGGAATCAAGCCCAGGTCCCTGGCAGTGTGAGGCAGCAGTGCTAACCACTGTGCCACCGTGCCACCCTACAGTACAAAATGAGGCCATTCAGCCCATTGAGCCTGCACCAGCAACAATTTCACCCAGGTTCTATCCCCGCAATCCCACGCATTTACCCTGCTATTCCCTCTGACACTAAGGAACACTAAAGGCCAATCAACCTAACTCGCACATCTTTGAAATGGGTGCACAGGAGTGCTAGGGCCAGCTCACCACCATCTTGTCAAGGGCAATTAGAGGTTGGAAATAAACACTGTCTACGCCAGCAATGCACAAATCCCAAGAATTTTTTTTTTAAATCAGAATGTTGGGATAATTTCCCTTTTCTACAGAAGTTTCTGCTTTGTTGAGTTTCTGATTTCAGCACATCGGAGGTGATAAGCGACTCTGAGTTCCTAATCATAGTTGCACAGCAGATTATCTACTCGCCGAATTCTAGAATAGCCTGGAACTAACACTCAAGATATCTCAAGAAATCACTGCTTAAGCTGATATCAAGCTTGGATTTCATAACACTATAAATTGTAGCTGTCTAAAGTATGTATTTATTATAGGATTTTGACATAATGGCCAACATTGATTCATGGTGAACCTGGAAGAAGCAAAGTATGAACTGAATGTGAACCCGCATCATAAAGTTTAACAATATTGATTTTCTCATATTGTCTTTATTATTTGAGTTTCATGATAAGAGAAGCATGAACAGACAGAACACATATACACAAGAACATTTTGAACAATAGCAAAAAAATACAAAGCAAGATTTGATTGGAACAAAAATCCCACGGCGTTAATAGTACATTATTTAAAATATGTATCTGTAGATTTGCCATTGTCATCCCCCTGTTGTAATGTAGATGGTTAGTGAAAATCCTATATCACTTACAAACTAGTTAAGCATTTACAATACCAACAACTTTGAATAAAGATGTAAGTTGCAATGTGTGGATATGCTTGAAATGGTTTCAATTAAATTTCAGGCGATGATTGCCTTTTTTGAATTGCTCATAGCTGCCCCATTTTAAACAATAGATTGTCCCCTAACCTAAACAAAATGATATTTAACGTGTAGTGTTTGGATGGTAGTATGTAAATGATTTGGGCAGCATGGTGGCACAGTTGCTCAGTGGTTAGCACTGCTGCCTCACACTGCCAGGGACCTGGGCTTGATTCCTGGCTTGGGTCACTATCTGTGCGGAGTTTGCACGTTCTCCACGTTTCTGCGTGGGTTTCCTCTGGGTGCTCCAGTTTCCTCCCACAGTCCAAAGAATGCTGGTTAGGTGCATTGACCATGCTAAATTCTCACTCAGTATATCCGAACAGGCGTCGGAGTGTGGCAACGAGGGGATTTTGACAGTAACTTCATTTCAGTGTTAATGTAAGCCTACTTGTGGCACTAGTAAATTAACTTGTGGCACTGCTGCCTCAGAGCGCCAAGGACCCGGGTTCAATTCCACCCTCGGGTCATTGTCTGTGTGGAGTTTGTACATTCTCCCCGTGTCTGCGTGGGCTTCCTCTGGGTGCTCCGGTTTCCTCCCACAGTCCAAAGATGTGCAGGTTAGGTTGATTGGCCATGTTAAATTGACCCTAGTGTCAGGGGGATTAGCAGGGTAGATATGTGGGGTTATGGGAATAGGGCCTGGGGTGGAATTGTGGTCAGTGCAGACTTGATGGGCCGAATGGCCTCCTTCTGTACTGTAGGGATTCTATGACATGAAGACATGCTGATCTTAGCTGCTGTAGGAGACTGGGATTAATTTAATATAGGACTGGTATTTTTAAAGTTGATAAATGCAGCACTTATCCGTCAGCTTTCAAAATTGCTGATAAAACTATCAATCTCTCTTTCCAGCAACGAATAGATTAGCGATTTTCAAAGAAGTTGTCCCAATGAAAAATCCATTTCAACTCCAGCAGGTGTGCCTTCGAAAGGCTGGACATTAAGATTGACGTGGATATGCTAAGTACTGCCCCAACATAGTCTCTTTCAAAATGTTATCAACCCTTCATTTGGATGTTGCTTAACAAGGCGGTGGCATAGTGGTATTGTCTTTGGACTATTAATACAGAGACTCTGGGAACCCAGGTTCAAATCCACCACGGCAGATGGTGAAATTTGAATTCAATAAAAATCGGGAATTAGAATCTAACCATTGTCGATTGTCATAAAAACCCATCTGGTTCTCGAATGTCCTTTACAAAGGAAATCTGTTGTCTTTACCTGGTCTGGCCTGCACGTGACTCCAGACCCATGCAATGTAGCTGACTCTTAACTGCTCCCTCAAGGGCAATTAGGGACAGCCAGCAACACCCATGTCCAATGAACAAATAAAAAAAAGTGAGTCACATGCCACAGTGTGACCCCTACTTGCAGCCATTGTATTAATGCGGCTGGTCCAGTTCAGTTTCTGGTCAATATTTTTTAAAGGTTAATTATTAGTGTCACAAGTAGGCTTACATTAACACTGCAATGAAGTTACTGTGAAAATCCCCCAGTCTCCACCCTCTGGCACATTGGGTACACTAAGGGAGAATTTAGCATGGCCATTGCTCCTAACCAGCAAGGCTTTCAGACTGTGGGAGAAAACCAGGGCACCCAAAGGAAATCCATGCAGACACAGGGAGAGCGTGCAGACTCCGCATAGACAGTGACGCAAGCTGGAAATCGAACCTGGGTCTCCAGCAATGCGAGGCAACAGTGCTAACCACTGCCCATGGTAATCCTGACACTGCGACTTGATACTAACGATGGGGGATTCAGTGATGATAGTAATATTGAATGCCAAGAGGAGGTCCTTAGACTCTCTCGTGTTGAAGCTGGTCATTGTCTGTCACTTGTGTGGTGCGAATGTTGCTTGCTATTTATCGGACTAGATATTGCCCAGCTCATTCTGCATGCTGGCCTGGACTGTTTCACTATCTCAGCAAAGTTTGGGTTTCATATTTCACAGGTAGATTTCAGGCAGCGCATCAACTCCTGAGAGATGGAGGGTTCAGTAACCATGCGAGGCATCTAGTGAGAAATGTATGGTCTTCACCAGCATGGAGTAGTTCCCTCCAATTCTGGCCTCTTGTGCATCCTCAATTTCCCTTCACTCCACCAGTATTAGCTGTGCCGTCAGATGCACAGGCTCTAAACTCTGGAATTCCATTGCTAAATCTCTTCATCTCTCTTCTGCTCTTCCCTCTTTTCATCTCTCCCCCACTTTCCCCTCTTTTAAGGCACTTCTTAAAGCCTACATCTTTGATAACTGTCCCAATATCGCTTTATATGACTTGGTGTGAAATTTTGTCAGTTAACTATGAAGCAACTTGAGACTTTTGTTATGTTAAGGGCACAGCTCCCTTTCAGTGTTCAAAACCCTTATTACCTGACCCAGATCAGACAAACAAATTCAGACTTACCTTCTGATTTTTCAGCACAATCTTCTGATTGAAGAATTTCATAGAATAGAATAGAATTCCTGCAGTGCAGAAAGAGGCCATTTGACCCATCGAGTCTGCACCAACAACAATTCCACCCAGACGCCCTGCCCGCAATCCCACATATTTATCCCGCTAATCCCTCCAACCTACGCATCCCAGGACACTAAGGAGCAATTTAGCATGGCCAATGCACCTAACCTGCACATCTTTGAACTGTGGAAGGAAATCGGAGCACCCCGAGGAAACCTCGGGGAGAATGTGCAAATCCCACACAGACATTGACCCAAGCCGGGAATCGAACCCGGGTGCCTGGCACTGTGAGGCAGCAGTGCTAACCACTGGAGTTTGCAGAATTTTCTCAGTTCAGGAAACCTCAGAGAGTGCGATGCAGAAAATCCATGCAGACAATATGTCTCTTTTTATGGCACTAACTGTCGCATTCTAGTAATTAAGAGTTTAAATGTCCCAAAACCTTTTTGAAAAGCTACAGAGAAAAGGTAAGTGTGTAAGGGAGTAAGGTGGGTAAGGGGGTAGGATGGATAAAATAATTGGGTAAAGGGGCTAGACTGCAAGACAATGGATCCAGCACATGGAATTAGTGAATGATTGTACCCTGAGGTTTCACAGCAATCGGTATTGCCATGGCCTTCCATGTCTGTGGATACATTTTAGAATTTGTAGAGATCGGATATTGGCACATGCTCCTGTGTCAATCTTGACCAATAACTAACAGTTACCAACTTTATTAGGACAGGTAATTTGAATCTCGTCAAACACATTGGACAGTCTGACAGCGTCTATGTTTTTCTCAAGATTGACAGCACGAGACGTATGTTTCCTGCTCTACAACTCATCTTGCACATCATCATTATATATTCGTTTGTCAATCACCTCATGTATACGTTTCTGACAGGATACTGGGTGTATGGTATTTCTTATTACTTGAAGGTACCCGTAGTGTGTGGTCTGTTTGGATCAGTGTGTGGCTCTTTGTAGTGCACTGCCACTGTCAATGGCCCCATCTACCACATACTTTGCAGAATTAATGGAAAGTTGGACATTTCCTTGGTGCATGTAGAAGGTCACACCTCCCACATGTCTTACTAGATTTGGGTGTGCTACTGAGTGCAATTGGGTTTGTGCTTAGGGCCTGTAAGTTTCATTGACCTGTGAGGATCGCTCTGGAAGTAAGCAGCTTGAGTAGCTCTCCAATGCTATACACTATGGGCTTCCCTGGCAGATCTTTCTGGAATTCTTCCATGGGAGTCTACATGATAACCACCACAGCAATTCTGGCTGCAATTATTTATATATATTACAAATAACAGAGACTCAGCACTGGTCCTTGTGGAACACCACTGGTCACAGACCTCCAGTTAGAAAAGTACCCTTCTATTCTGTGCTTTCTATGCCCAAGCCAGTTTTGTATCCATCTTACCAGCTCACCTCAGATCCCATATGACTTCACCTTCTGTATCAGCCTGTCATGAGGCACTTTATCGAAGGCTTTACTGAAGTTCACGTATACAACATCCACTGCCCTGGTCAATTTTTCCTGTCACATCCTCAAAGAACTCAATCAAATTTGTGAGACACGACCTCCCCTTCACAAAACCATGCTGCCTATCACTAATAAGCCTATTCTCTTCCAGGTGTGAATACATCCTGTCCCCAAGAATCTTCTCCAATAATTTCCCCACCACTGATGTAATTTCTAGGATTGTTTCGTCTACTTAAATAGAGGAACAATGTTAGCTACTCTCCAATCCTCTGATGCCTTGCCCATGGCTAAAGAGGATACAAAGATTTTGGCTATGGCCTCAGCAATTTCTTCCCTTGCCTCTCTCAGTACTCTGGGATAGACCCTATCTGGCCCTGAGGCTTATCCACCTTAATGTTTTCCAAACCTCCAATACTTCCTCCCTTTTTATATCAACATGTCCTATAATGTCAACATCCTCCTTTCTACACTCACCATCCACCACATCCTTTAGAAAGTATTCTGTTCTTTCCTTTTTATGTCACAAGTGGATGGCCTCACATTTTACGAGATTGAAATCCATTTACCACAGTTTTGTCCATTCACTTAATCTATTAATATCCTTTTGTAATTTTATGTTTCCAAACTACACTGCTTTTTAGCATCTATCTATGCCTTTAAGGGATAGCAGCATGCCATCACCAGTGTGTCATGTGATCCAGCCTCAGTTTAACTTTTGCCTGTGAGCTGAGCACACGGCAAACATCTCTGCTATAGATGTCTTTAAGCTTTTGTCTTATGTGCCTGGTCAAAATAAATGAACTCACAATGTGTTTACACAATCCTTTATGAGAGATTGGTGCCATCGGTCAGTATGAAAACAAAGGGTGGTGCTCAGTGATAGTCAAACACTGTGGCAACAAGATTAAAAACAAGTACAACATGATGAACAGCCTTAGATTGTGCTACATGGCATGAGATGAGCCTTGACATTTTGGTCAGGCAGCGATAAAGCTGCAGTGTTGAAGCTGCAATGTGGCCACTGCACAAAAATTCTTTGAAGACACAGTGCAGTGATAGTGCTCAAGTAAAGAACTGGTAAAGTAGATGGATCCTTCATGGTGAAATTGCAGAGGGTTGCATATCAGTTCTGTAAGTGGGACTGCGCACCGAGGGGACCAGCACCAGATTAACTCAGTCGGGATAGGTGAGTAGCCAGGGTGTGGGCTGGATCGATAACAAAGGGCAAAAAAAACAATCAGAACTGTCAGAAACTCAAGCCAGAGAAGGTTGTGATTAGGATGGGTGACTTTGAGAGTTGCTGAACCAGATATTGAATAAAACAAGTGGGAAGGTCAAAGGGACAGTGTCAAAATGTTCACAAAATCCACCGGTTTGAATTGGGATGTAACTGACCTTCTATCTGAATTCAAAATATTTAAACAGTGTACAGAGCTTTGGTTTCTTTATTCAGGTGTGTCTGAACCAATCAAACCTTAAAAATTTACCTAGCAATTGGGAATGATGATCCACACAGGCTGAACAAGTCGGCTGTAACAGAAGAGCTAAGTGATCGCCAAACAATATGCGCTACATTGGAATGTGGGTTCAGAGTCAGGTTAAACTTTTGCATTCATTGACTAGTGTTCATGTCATTTTGACAGCTGCCGACAGAATCCATAGGCCACTTCATCATCAGGTGCAGAGAAAAGGATACGTATTGTGATTATTCAAACACAGATAATTTGGAGGAAAATGTAGATGGTCTGATTCGTAAAAGATGATACAAAAATTGGAGCAGTAGCGGATAGTGAGAAAGATTGTCAGAGGGTACAGCAGGATATAAATCAGCTGGAGACCTGGGCCGAAAGATAGCAGATGGAATTTAACCTGGGCAAACGTGAGGTGATGCGAGTTGGATGCTCTACTGCAAAAGGAAAGTATACAGTAAATGGTAGAGCCCTTAGAAATATTAGCATACAGAGAGATCTAAGCTTGCAGATCCACAATTCCCTGAAAGTGGCAACTCAGGTGGACAAGGTGGCCAAAAAGGCGCATGGAACGATGGCCTTCATTGGCTGGGGCATTGAGTATAGGAATTGGAATATCATATTGCAGTTAAAACTTTGGTTAGGCCGCATTTGGAGTATTGTGTACAATTCTGGTTGCCACATTATCGGAAGGCTGTTGATGCATTGGAAAGGGTGCAGAAGAAATTTACCAGAATGTTGCCTGGTTTGGAGGAAATGGACTGTGAAGAAAGGTTGAAGAAACTTATTTTCATTGGAGCATTGGAGGATGAAGGTGGACCTGATAGAGGTATACAAGATTATGACAGGCTTGGAAAGAGTGGATAGTCAGAGTCTTTTTCCCAGGGTCGAAGTGTCAATTGTTCAGGGCATAGGTTGAAAGGGAGATGGGGAAGGTTTTAAAGAGATGTAAGGGGCAAGTTTTTCACACAGATGGTGGTGAATGCCTGGAACACGCTGCCGGAGGAGATGGTGGAAGCAGATTCTATAACAATGTTGAAGAGGCATCTGGATAGATACACGAATAGGAAGGAATAGAGGGATATGGACTATGTAGAAGCAAAAAAATATTAGATTAGAGAGGCATCTATGTCGGCACAGACTTGGTGGGCCCAAGGTCTTGTTCCTGTGCTGTACTGTTCTTTGTTAAATGGTTAAAAGCTAGAAACATTGAAGTTCCAAATAGCCTTGATTAAAATGTCATTAAGATGGCAAGAGCATGTACAAAGATAAGCAAAGAGGTTAATGGAATGCTGGTCTTTATATCGATAGGATTAGAGTACAAGGAGGGGAAAGCCATGCTACAGCTATACAAAACCCGGATTAGACCATACTTGGAGTACAGTGAGCAGTTCTGGACGACACACCAAGTTATTGGCCTTGGAGCAAATGCAACATAATTTTATCAGTTATACCTGGACTCCAAAGGTTAAATTGTGAGGAAGGATAATACAAACTAGTGTTGTATTTCTGAAATTTCAAAGGTTATGGAGTGATTTCATTAAAGTTTTCAAGATATTAATAGGTACAGATAGCATAGATAGTGATATTTCTGTTGGTTGGGGGGGTCTCAGACTAGTGGGACATACACTAAAAATTACAGGCAGATCTTTCAGGAGTGAAACTAGGAATCACATCAACTTACAAAGGATGGTAGAACTTCGGAACTTTCTTCCTCAAACGGCAATTGATGTTTGATCAATTGTAAATGTCAATACGGAGATAAGATTGATAGGCTTTTGTTTTCCAAAGGTATTAAGGGATATGGGTAAAAAGTGGTTCATAGAGTTATGTCACAAATCAACCAGAGCTCCTTGAATGGTAGAACAAACTTGAGGGGTTAAATGATCTATTTCCATTCCAGTACTCTTATGTTCTCCTGAATGGCTGGGCAACCCCATCACAAACTACAACCTTTATAAGGTGAGTTTTTTTGAAGGCTTGAACTTTTTCTCTACTTTTTTTAGAGCCCTGAGGCATAGTCAGGATTTGTAGTATCCAGCCCAACAATCTTATTGTGCATGATTTTCCACCACTCTACTGCCTTAAGGGTACCCAGTGCAGACCCAGAAATCTGGCTACCTATCAGGGTGTGCAGCAACTGGATTTATGAAAGAGCTAGAATAGGAATGTGAGCAATTCTGTCAAATACTTTTCAGTAATATTTGCAAAACTTTACTTCCATTGAATTCCAATTATTATACAGTTTCCTCAACAATGTCTATTTGTGGTAAATTAATTTCTAAAAAGGTAAGGAGTACTTTGAGCAGTGAGAGAGTTGTGGAGATTGTATACACTTCTATCTGTTCCTCTTACCAGACAGTAGCTGTATGACTGGAAATACAGTTGACAGGTTTGTTGTAGTGAAGTGTGGCTTTCATTTTCTGGTCATTTGCCAATTTAATTCTCTGTCCCTATTCTGACCTCCCTTTGCTTAACCTGTTATACTATTGCAATGAAGCTCAATCCAAGCTTAAGGCACAGCCCCTCATCTTTGATGAGGCACTTTAGATTGTGACCACTGCTTCCATTTGTCAGACAGCAGCTATCGCTAGTAGTTCTGCTATTCTCATTTACACCTCCTCTGCACCCATCTGTTGTCTCTTTACTTGTCCCATTACAATCTCCTTCTGCCTTGCACCACTATCTCTCATTGTCATTTAAGGAGTCATTTAATAGCTTTCATAGGTCAGGTTTTCAGTGCCAGGGTGGGTAGCTCACTCAGTGGACATATATTGGTTTTATCTGATTTGATTTGATTTATTATTGTCACATGTATTGGGATACAATGAAAAGTATCGTTTCTTGTGCGCTATACAGGCAAAGCAGACCGTTCGTTGAGTACATAGGAGAGAAGGAAAGGAGAGGGTGCAGACTACAGATACAGATAGGTTGAAGAGAAAGATCAGCTGAATATATGATCAGTCCATTCAAACGTATGATGGCAGTAGGGAAGAAACTGTTCTTGAGGCGGTTGGTAAAAATGACCCCATTGCACCCAATTTGTGCTGAAGAGAGGTAAGGATGGAATAAAGTTGTGTGCCCACCAACCCTGGAGACAGATCATAGATGGCCATGGGAGCGGGCGAGTTCCGAGCTAGGTTGGTTAGAAGACTGCCTCAGAACTCTGGGATTTTGCCTCAGTTGTTTAGGCGCCTCTAACCTTCACCCCTCAAAGTCCTTCAGCCCTGATAGTCCCCAGGGCCACTCCAGGCCAGCTCATGCCCCCATTCAGCCCCATGCCCTCATGACCACATCATATCTCCTTCATGCCATCTCCATAGCCCTTCACCCAGTACCCGCTATGGGCAGACCTCAGAAGCCACGTGGAGATAAAAAAGAAATAACTTCTAACTAGCAAATGAAGCTCTCACTCATCCACTTGTGATCAATAAAAACTCCCAATCATGAAACCCTTTCAAAGATTTTAAATCCCCTCAAGTGTTCAATATGTTATAAAACCAAAACTCTACTCAGTCATAATGGCTAATAGTAGCTAAAAAAGCTAATCCTTTAAAAGCCTCTTGAAACTGTGAACTCAACCGCACTTGCCCAACCCTATAAAAACCCAGCCCTTTTGTGCCTTTTCTCTCCATCACTCTTTCAATGAAAAACCGCTAAATTTTTAACTTATTCCATTTCCAATGCAAGCTCATTGACCTGAAACATTAACTCCATTCTCACTCCACAGATGCTGCCTGCCTTGTTGAGTGTTTCAGCATTTCCATTTTTATTTGACAATTTGTCTGTCTTTACTGAGGATGTTAGCAAATATCATGCATACTGCACAGCTGGATTAAAAACTTTTCAACATTTACACCAGTTAAGTGGCTCGTTAGCTGCTCACGCAGCATTAAAAGATCATTATTGGATTGTGATTGTATTTTTTTTCCCATTTCCAGTAGCAACTCTCGGCAAGCACATGTTTTAACATTGTGCATTCCCATAATTTTGTCAATGGGCCAAAAAATGAAGAACAAGCCTTTCTGCCTTTTATTTTTGCTAACAGAAGTACAATCTTTCAAGTATATATGTATATAAAAAAACACAATTCCGCACATGAGAATTCAAAGTGATGGTTGCATATTTGTAAACTGAATTTTGTTTCAAACTCATTCATCAAAAATGCTTGAACTGATAAATTCATGAAAAAAAAATTCTTTTTGGGCATAATTTATCTAACCACTTTGACATTTTGCTTTTGCTGTTGATCCTTGATTACTAGTGAGTGGGCCTCGTTGGAACAGCTAAGTTGTCCCAACTGAACTATTTGTGTAAAAAAAACATGATTAATTGGAAACAGGATGATTCAGAGATCATGCAGGCACCTCAAAGAGATGGTGAGTGGCACAGGGCTTGTAATTATATCCCCTTTAGTAATTGGAATTTCACACTCCTAGAGCTGCAGATAGAAAAAAATGTAATATGGAAAATCAACCAGAGCACACTGATGAAGCAATACAAAAGCTGAGAACAACAACCTTTAAAACATTAGAGAAAATGATAAATCAACTATTTTTATTTAATTAAGGATTTCAATACTGTGGAACCAAAATAAAAAAAGTATAACCAATATTTTTGTTTGTTCTTGAAATATGATGAGAGTATTCTTCAACTTCACTGCCTAGGCAGTATTGGCAGAGCAGATTTCTCTGAGAGGGTTAGGCGAAAAGGGTAGTGGAAGTTCATGTTGGACTAAACATGGCATAGACCTGAGGGGTGAATGGTCTGTTTCTGTGTTGAAGGCCCTATTTAACTTGCCTGTTATAGAACTCACCCCATTTT
Organism: Mustelus asterias; assembly: GCF_964213995.1. Classification (NCBI taxonomy): domain Eukaryota; kingdom Metazoa; phylum Chordata; class Chondrichthyes; order Carcharhiniformes; family Triakidae; genus Mustelus; species Mustelus asterias. The sequence continues at coordinate 39,958,133 of NC_135820.1, forward strand.
TATTTCCAATGATGTTAGCAGAAGCAAACCTCATAATCAGGCAGCTTCTGAAAGTAGCGGGAACTCTCGTTTCATTCTTATCTTTTTCTGAATTATACTTCATGAGCAAAGTTTTAGAAAACTGTTCTTACTCTGTCAAAGGAAATTAATGTTTCATTGTCATTGTTGAAATCATGTTTTACAATTCAATAAATTGAGATAGAGGAACTGTGAACTAATATACATTTAATACCTAAATGCGAAATAGGTTTTTTCGCACAGTATTCTGAAAGGAAACTTTGGAGGAGATTCCCTGGCCTCTCTTAAGCATTTTTCTCAGTGGCAGGAGGTGCTGCGTCATCCGCTGGTGGTAGGATCTTCTGGCCCCGTTGCTATCAATGGAAATTCCCATTGAAGCCACCCCATGCCGCCGGGAAACCCACGGCAGGGATATGCCATCAGCGGAACCATAGATTCCCATTGGTAAGAACAGCTGGAAAATTCCAGCCCTTTTATTTTGGCTAACTCGTCAATCGTCTCCATCCCTATAACCCTTTGGAAATTCTACATTCCTCCAGCTCTGGCGTCTTTCATACCCTCAGCATCCTTCACTCTACGAGAGGTATCCACGTTATCAAACATCTGCACCCAAACTCAAATTCCCTCTCCAAACCTCCTGTCCTCCCATTAAAACATTATTTCAAGTCTTTGGGCAGGAGTTTCCAGCCGCACTGGAAAATTCTGCCCGAGGTCAACGGACCTTTCCATGGTCCACCCCTCACCTGCTACAATTCCCATGGCGGATGGAATGGGAAAATTCACACCTTCGTCTTTGGTCACTTGTCCGAATGTCACATTCTTTACCGCAATGTCAATTTTTGTCTGATTGTGTTCTAGATATTGCGTTTACATTAAAGGTGCTACGTAAGTGCAACTCATTGTTGCCACAATGGAAAACAATTGAACTGCTTCAGTGTAAATTAAATTTCTCATAACATGCACAATTTTCAGATCCGACACTGTTGCACAGTTAAAATTACGTAATTTCTTTAATAATGTAGGCTGTGGCTGCACAAAACAAAGTAATTTTTTCAAGTGTATGAATTTGAAGCCCTTTTAAGCTGTTGCATTTCATGGTAAAATGGAGGAAACAAAACATACCCAATGGGCATGAAATAGAAAATTTAATTCATCTGTGAGATTTGATGTCAAAATCTGCAATCAGATGTGGAATAAATTCTTCAACTGTTCCATTAGACATTTAGCTCCTAACACAATAACTAAAAATAGATTTTACTTGATCTTAATAGATACAATTAAAAATTGTCTTACAACATTCTTTATGCAGCCTTTTATCCCTGTTGACAGATGTTAGGCTTCTATGCACAGAATCTGTTACACAGAGATTTAGGTTTAACGGGTTGCACTTTCTGACCCCAACTATTCAATAATTTTTTGGAGCTAATGTTATATTTTTGCTTCATGAATAATTCTTTGACAAAATAAATACCTTCATCCAAAATTGCATTTGCATTTCAATTTTCAGCCCAGGCACTGTCTGCCAATATTCTATTCAATGCCAATATTTATAGCACTCATTAGGAAAATTGATTTTTCCTTTGATTTCTGAACTTTTGTTTATTCTCAGGATAAAAGGTTTTTGATAATTACATGACAAAGTGTAAAACTGCATTTCGTCTTAGGAGATTACATCCTCAATTGTTTCATAAATTTGCCCTGAGGTAATTCTTAGCATTTTATTTTATGCGTTTGTTGACTTGACCTGGGCAGCACTTGCTAGACCAGTATTTATTGCCAATCCCTAATTGACCTTGAGAAAGTGATGGTGAACCATCTTCTTGAACCGTTGCAGTCCAAGTGATGTGGGCAGCACAGTAGTACAGTGGTTAGCACTGCTACCTCAAAGCGCCAGGGACCCAGGTCTGATTCCGGCCTTGAGTGACTGACTGTGTGGAGTTTGCATGTTCTCCCCATGTCTGTGTGGGTTTCCTCTGGGTGCTCCGGTTTCCTCTCACAGTCCAAAGATGTATGGGTTAGGGGGATTGGCCATGATAAATTGCCCCTTCATGTCAGGGCAGCGTAAATGTGTGGGGTTACGGGGGTAGGATTGTTGTTGGTGCAGGCTCAATGGGCCGAATGGCATCTTTCTGCACTGCAGGGATTCTACACCCACGGTGCTGTTCAGAGGGAGTTCCAGGATTTTGACCCAGCAACAGCGAAGGAACAGCAATATAACTCTAAATCAGGATGGTGTGTGAGACTCAAGAGCTTCTCTTCAATATCAAAAAGCATTATTCACCACACAGATGATGCAGAGGAGGCTAGATAGGTACATGAGGGAGAAAGGAATAGAAAGATGCGCTAATAAGGTTTGATGACAAAAGAGACTTTAAGTGGAACTTAAACACCAGCACAGACCTGCTCAGCTGAATGGCCTGCTTTTGAACTGCAAATTCCATGTTATTCATGTTATAAGATTTACCTCAGTGTTATTTTTAAAAGACATATAGGTAAAGGTTCCGACTGTTTTCATGGTTCTCTTATTCTTCTGATTTACACTGCAACACTGCAGCTCAAACAAGGGCTAAGATTTGCCTCCCAGCCTTAAAACTGGCTCCGCACATCTGTCTGTCATTGTAGGACCTGCTGGATTTTCATCTTAATGGTTTGAATGATTTGTGATTTCTTTTGTTTAATATCTTCATAAATGGCCTGGAGCTGCAAGTCGCATAACAGAGGATACAAAGATTGTGGCCCGTCGAACTTTCCTTTGGCTACAGGAGGTGCATTTGAGCTGACGAAAGATCAAATAGAATTTTTTTTGGAGTAAGTCCAATTTCCTCACATTCCCCAAATCATGCCATTTCTGGGTGTGCCTTTCGCAAGTTGGAAATGTGTCCTGTGCGAAACGCACATCTGCCCCCATGGATATTGGGTTCCCGCCCCCTCCCGTATGAGAGGAGAACTGAGATCACATTTCTTAAACACCACCATTTTTATCAAGACCTGTGTCATTAGTGAACCAAATAAATGCATTTCTCCTCTGCTGGGTCATGAAGAAATTTGGCAGATGGGGGAAGGGGTCATGAGTACAGTGCAGCAATGTTCCTTTTCTAAAACTTTGGATAGAGCCAGTCGAATGCTGCCTGCAAGCAATGTGCGTGTTTGGTAGAGAGGGGGGGGGGCATTAGAAGGTGGATCCCTTTAAAGCCATATCCAGCACATCTGAACACCAGTAAGAAGGTGCTCTGTGTCTTCAAACTCAGTCTTTTGAGTATTCAGAAAATCACTTATAAAATCTACAATCCGGAATGCGAACAATCACATCCCATTGGTGGTATATAGAGGTACGAGAAGGAGCATTTCAAATGCCTCAGTCACTACACGTACATGAAGGCACATGACACAAGTATCTATGATAAGGAGCTGTAGAATTCTGAGGAACAATCCACCTGAGAGGTTACAGAGGCAGAGCGTAATGTGCCTTGATGTGACCAAGAGGTAATGTCAGAGGAGGATGTGCCTACCTGAGAGGTGGTGGCTGGGTTTTGCAATCTTTTGCGAGAAGACCCCCAGCCAAGGCGAAACCAGAGGTATTCACTCCCAAAGACTTTGAAGCTGACTGTGAAACTCAATTTCTTTGCGACTGGCTCAGTCCAAAACTCCACATCTGATCTCTGTGGGATTTCACCATTGGCAGCACACAGGTGCTTTTGCCAGATACCGATGCCCTTTCTGCCAAGGTGGGGCACTTCATCTGCTTCGACACAGGTGCTGCAGTGCGGACACAGAGGCTAATAGGATTTGCCCCGGTCTCAGGATTCCCTTAGGTTAAAGGTGTATTTCAACTGTGTGCACGTTGTCATTAGGGCTCCGAATGTGAATGCTGAGAGGTACACCAGGCAAAAGGGTTACCATTCCCTGAACGTGCAACTCCTCTGCGACCATCGCAAAAGCTTCTCACATGTTTGCACTTGCTTTCCTGGCAGCTCTTTTATGCTCACGGACTCTGGACTGCCAAGAATATTTGCAACCACCCACCCTCATAGATGGTTAGATATTCAGGGACAGGGGCTACCCCCTGAAAAGATGGCTTCTCAGACCACTGTGACATCCCCAGACCCAATGAGAGCCATCTTCACCTAAGAATACTTACAAAATGGACCATTGGTCTTCTGAAGATGAGATTCAGGTGTTAGGGCCACTCACAGGGCTCACTACAGTACACACCACATAGAGTCTCCAGAACCATAATGGTCTATTCCATGCTCCACAACCAGGCATTGTGAAGAGGGCTGATTATGGACCAGAAATTGAGGAATGGAAGCTCTCCTCAGATGAAGAAGAGGAGAAGGAGGAGGAGGTGGCAGTATTATCCACCCATGGTGAGGGTGAGGTGGAAGGCCAATAGGAAGGCCCCTAGAAACAAGAGAGATGTCGTTTATGCACACTCTATGAAGGGTCCATCCAAAACACCACTGTTACCAAAGATCTTCTCATATGATGGCGCTTCACATGCTTGAACCTTGCCATGAGGTTGAAAGCTGACCAAGAGGTCAGAGAAGGAGTTTGGTTACACCAAGGGAAGGATCCTGTGATCCAACCTACTGAAGAACTGTATATGATCACAGCTCAGATCAGCCGAGATAATATGAAGACTTTGGATTGCTTGGACATGCCTGTAAATCTGTATATATATTGCACCTCATTACTATCTTCTACAGATAAAGATATTTGTTTGTTCCATTTATACATTTCTACTTTCTTACTTAACAGGTCTATACTTATCTAAACCATATAGCGATCAGAAGAGTGCACTAACCAATGTGATGCCCTCCACTCTTGGACTCTCCAATTTGGTACTCCCTTATTGCAATGGAGGAGGTGGAGGCAAGTTGCTCACGTCTCTGACTATGTGGCCGCAAAAGTTGTGGCAGTCGGCCTCATTGTGCAGTGACCGATTGGAGCTCTATCTCAGACTGAACCAACAATAGTCTCTCCCACAATGTCAACAAAATGAAGGAGATTGCCATCGATTTCAGGAAGCGTAAAGGGGAACATTCCCCTGTCTACATCAATGGGGACGAAGTAGAAAGGGTCAAGAGCTTCAAGTTTTTAGATGTCCAGATCATCAACAATCTGTCCTGGTCCCCCCATGCTGACACTATAGTTAAGATAGCTCACCAACGCCTCTACTTTCTTTGAAGACTAAGGAAATTCGGCATGTCAGCTACAACTCTCACCAACTTTTACAGATGCACCATAGAAAGCGTTCTTTCTGGTTGTATCACAGCTTGGTATGGCTCCTGCTCTGTCCAAGACCGCAAGGAACTACACAAGGTCGTGAATGTAGCCCAATCCATCACGCAAACCAGCCTCCCATCCATTGACTCTGTCTACACTTCCCGCTGCCTCAGCAAAGCAATCAGCGTAATTAAAGACTCCACGCATCCCGGAGATTCTCTCTTCCACCTTCTTCCTTCGGGGAAAAGATACAAAAATCTGAGGTCACGTACCAACCGACTCAAGAACAGCTTCTTCCCTGCTGCCATCAGACTTTTGAATGGACTTACCTTGCATTAAGTTGATCTTCCCCTACACCCTAGCCACGACTGTAACACTACATTCTGCACTCTCTCGTTTCCTTCTCTATGAACGGTATGTTTTGTCTGTATAGCGTGCAAGAAACAATACTTTTCACTGTATGTTAATACATGTGACAATAATAAATCAAATCAAATCACATCTCTGCAGCCGTCCTCACGTGGTCCCAATTAGCAGATGGAATGTTTGGCTGAAGAGCCAAGGAATCATAGGATGGTAAGATTTCCTTCATGGAGTCTGAAGGCTGAGCACTTGAATGGTGTCCTGATGACTGGATGGGATGTGGAGCTGGAACTCAGCTGCCATTCACTCTCACCACCAATTACCACACTTAAGATAGTAAATGTAGCTCCTCCCCACTACTGCAATGAAGCAATTATCACTGCTCAAGTGAGTTCATACTTATTGCATGAGGTCCTGCACCTTCTGCATCTGCTGGTGCATGGGGCTCGCAGCAAGGTTGACTACTTTCTCTCATCATACGCTCCCCAGCCCGGTACACTGCCAGGGTCATGACAATGACAGGCCCGCCGTTCTCACAATACCTCTGGAAACTCAACTGGATGAGATCTGCTGCTGCAGGTTCAAATACCTAGTCCCAGAGGATGCCTTTAGGCTCTACCTTACTTGTCCGCGGAGCAACCCTGCCAATGCCCTCCCTCCTTCAGGGGGAAGTGTGTAAAGACAGCCTTGCCTCAAATCTTCCTTCAGCACACTACAGTCTGTGATCCCCAATTTACCTCTACACTAAAACCCACCAGAGTGAGTGAGTGGGTCTAGGTTGGTGATTGCTGTCACTGTTAATGGTGCACCCTTTAACAAATGGGTTTCCTCTGCCTGTCCCAGGTCGGACTCCTCTCATCGGGGTGGTGAGGGCAGGGGGCGGGGGAGGGGGGGGGGGCGGGGGGCTGGGGGCAGGGGTGGTGGAGGGAGGAGGGGAGCTAATGGACCTGTGAGAGGAACACAAGACGTCAAGAGATGAGGGTGTGCACATCATCCCCCTTCTCATTGACCTTCTTCCCAAGCCACCCCTAACATAACTCTGCCTTCCAGTCAGCAACACCAGCCTGCTCACCTTTCTAAAATCACCCATAGCTTTCCACCGAGTACCATCCATCCTTCTTCATCAACCTTCCCCGACAAGACCTGGAAAGGATGACTCGCCTCACCCACATATTTCATCAGTGGCTTTCTTGTGATGGCCATAGCCCTCTCCTCTGCTAGTTTGAGGTCCTTCAGGTTTACTGGCCCACCCCTTGCCCCGGTCCTTGTCTTCTCCCTTAGGTTGTTGGCCTTTTTCTCCTGAGGGGCAAAGGTGAAAAGGGAGAGGTATGAACTCATCAAGGCACAGTATTTGGAAATGCATCCAAGGTTTCTCATATTTCTCTCAACCAATTCCCTCCATGCACATGAACATAAATTGTTCCCCCTTAGCCATGGAGAGTTGTTGTTGCTGCACTGTGGAGTGTCATGTGCATTGTGTACGCATGAGTCCAGCCATGTTGAATGGAGAAAAGGAGCCTTTAAAAAGTGATGAAATATGACAATGGAATCCAAATAACTCGGGTCTCTTTTGGCTGTAGACTGATGGTGAACTAAACACAGGAAGCCCAATCTAAATTTGTCACTAGAACTTTGGGATGAGAGAAATGTCCATTAAATGGATTACAGACAATTCTGATTCTGCTCCCTTCTCCTAACTCTCAGACACAGCTGCCAATCAAAGAATGAACGATAGGAAGATATACTATTAAAAATCACCTTTTATGGCCATAGGATGCACCGAAGGACTTGACAACCAACGAAGTGCTCTTAAAGTATATTCGCTGTATCATAGGAAACATGCCAGCTACTCTGCACTTGGCAGGCTGCCTCAAACAGCAGTGTGATAATGACCAGATAATCTGCTTTTGTGATGTTAATTCAGGAATAAATAGTAGCCAGGACAACAATGAGAACTCTCCTGCCTATCATTGAAATAGTGCCACAGGATTTTTATGTTTACCTGAGAAGGTAAACTGAGGCTTGGTTTAAAGTCACACCCATGCTGGAGTGGAGTGTCAACTTTGATTTTTGCTTAAAGACTCGACTTGATCCCACAGCCTTCTGACTCAGAGACAGAAGTATGACCAACTGGGAAATGCCTGAAGAATCAAAGTCATAACCTAGGCTGAACTTGGCTCATTGATTAATTGAAGATGACTCAGACATCTTGAAAAAAAGTTACACAGACTCACGACATTAACTTGGTTTCTTTCTCCACTGATGCTGCCAGACCTGTTGAGTTTTTCCAAAATTTAGGTTTCTATTTCAGATTTCCAGTATCTAGAGTATTTCATTTTTTAAAAATCCCTTTGAAACATTGCCCGTGCAAAAGACCTTTCCACTCCTTGTAACTATGCAAATATTGCTTTGAAAAGATCTGCACATACTGATCCTCAGGGAGGAACTGTAACTAAAGTTAAGTGAGTTAATTTGAATTGGTTGAGGGAATACTGCCCTAACTGGGCAGCACGATGGCACAATGGCTAGCACTGCTGCCTCACAGCACCAGGATCTCTGGTTCGATTCCTGGCTTGGGTCACTGTCTATGTGGAGTTTGCATGTTCTCCCTGTATCTGTGTGGATTTCCTCCAGGTGCTCTGGCTTCCTCCCACAGTCTAAAAGGCGTGCTGGTTAGGGGCATTGACCCGAACAGGCACCAGAATGTGGGGGAAATTTCACAGTAACTTCATTGCAGTGTTAATGTAAGGCTTACTTGTGACTAATAAATAAACTTTAACTTCAACAATCAGGTTCCTGATCCAAGCCCTTCTCCAACCCCGCCACTGAGGCGGTGAGCTAGCAACCAACCCGTGCCAATGAGGCAGTTTGCTACTTTAACGATGATAAAAAATTTAACTGTTGTCCGCCTGGTTTTGTGAGCCTCAGGAAACCTGGCAGCTCCCTTCAGCCAAGGAGTTGTAGATCCAGGAGGTGAGTGCCTTTACATTGAGCTCCTGGGTCCAGAGACCTTCTGAAATCAGATTGCCTTTTAGGTGAACCTCCACAATCGGGCAACCCCACCCCACCTCACCTAAACCTCCCCATGATGTTTCTGATCCTCAGTCCCAAAGTTTCTGAAAGCCCCTGCACAGTTCTGACATTGCTTCTCTGCCCCTGGTCCACACCCGAGGCTAGTAATCCCACTCAAATGGGCACTGGCCTCTTCTCTGTACCTCCAATCACTCCCAGGACTCCCATTTCCCTCATGAGCTTCAAATTCATCTCCAAAGCCTCCGATTGCCCCATCCCAGACTCCAACGTCCAGACTTCCAAACACACCCTCCCATCCCAGCTCCAGATCTCTGATCCCATCAGTTAATCTGGCTGTGGTTCCTATCAGTGATGTTACACACAGTGTGCAGGGAAATCCCCAATTCCAGATTCCTGCTCCCAGCAGGACAGGTAGGTAAAAAATATGCCTTTAGAATAAGTTTTTGTTATAATAATCCAAACAGAGGGAGCAGCATGTGATAGACAGAGCTAAGCAATCTCACAAGCAATGGGTCAGATCTAAGCTCTGCAGTCCTGCCTCATCCAGTCTTGAGTGGATGTATGGTGAAGGACAATTAAACAACTAACAGGAGGAGTGTACCCTTGATATCAAGTTAGCATTTGACTGAGTGCAGCATCAAGGAGCCCTAACAAAACTAGAGTCAATGAGAATCAGAGGGAAATTTTCCCATTAGTTGGATTGTACCTTGCACAAAGGAAGATGATTGGACAGGACTTTGTGGTCCTGCTCAAAGTCAATGGACTGTTGGCTGCTCTCCAAATTTTCCGGTTCCTCCTGCATCAATTCCACGATTGGCAGGGGCAGAAAATCCTGGCCATAGTCATTGCTGGAGGTCAATCATCTTTGTCCTGGGGCATTGCTGCAATATCTCCTCGGGGTAGTGTCCCAGACCCAACCAACTTCAGCTGCTTCACCAATTATCTTCACTCTATAATGTCAGAGGTGGGAATGTTTGCTGATGATTGCACAATATTGAACATGCAAATTCTCAGCTACTGAAACAGTTGTGTCCATATGCAGCAAGACCTGGACAATATTCAGGCTTGGACTGATAAGTGGCAAGTAACATTTGTGCCACACAAGTGCAGACAATGATCATCTCCAACAAAACAGAATCCAATCATCGCCCCTTGACATTCAATGGCATTACCATCACTGAATCCTCCACAATTAACATAGGGTTACCATTAACCAGAAGCTGAAATGGACCTGCCATATAAATACTTTGGCTACAAGAGTAGGTCAGAGGCTGGGAATTCTGCAGAGAGCAACTGACCCTCTGACTTCCTAAAACCTGTCCACCATCAGTAAGTCAGAAGTCAGGATGTGATGGAATACTCTCCATTTGCCTGGATGAGTGTAGCTCCAACAACAATCAAAAAGCTTGACACCATCCAGGACAAAGCAACCCACTTGATTGGCACTCCCTCCACCACTGACATACAGGGGCAACAGTGTCTACCATCGCAGCAACTCACCAGGTCTCTGTTGACAGCGCCTTCCAAATTGCAACTTCTACCACCTCGAAGAACAAGGGCAACAAATGCACAGGAACACCACCACTTCCAAGTTCCCCACCAAGTCACACACCATCCTGACTTGGAACCATACCGCCATTCCTTCACTGTCGCTAGGTCAAAATCCTGGAACTCCCTCACTAATAGCAATGCTTATGTTCCAACACCACATGGGCTGCAATGGTTCAAGAAGGCAGCTCACCACCACCTTTCAAAGGCAATTTTGGATGGGCAATAAATGGCCCCCTCACCAGTAATGCCCGCATCCCAAGAATGAATAAGTTAAAAAGAAATCCAATGCCCAATGGGTTGCTACGAATAACTCGAAAGAAAGAACTTGTATTTCGATATCACATTTAACTTCCTTAAAACTTCCCAAAAGAAAAGTATATGGAAGTATATTTGCAATGTGATGTCGGTAAACACAATAGCCAATGTTCACAATAGAAAGCATCCCTTTCTATTTTTCTTTTGGAAGCAAAGTACGGACACATATTAATTGACCTTCTATTGGAAGCTAATGTGAATTTCTGTACTTACAGGAACCATCTGCAGAAATTATAATTAAGTCTATGAATGTAATTAGTAATAAGTGATTTGAATCAATAACTTAATGCAGGTTAAAGTGTTTTATTGTTGTCACAATGTTATATCTTTTGCGCAGTGAGATATACTGCACTAGTCATTGCCCTGTATGTATGCATTATAATTAAGTTATAATTCATGTTATGAAATTTAAATTCAGCTACTGACTTTGCTTTGACATCTCTTCCAAATCTATCCTGATGCAATTATATTAAATATTCTTTGTTTCTACTTTTGAATTTATAGCTTCTCCATATTACAACCAAATCTTCTATAGAACAAAATCTGCTTTCATTGAAGTTGTTAACAGTCGATGTTGGTACAGTAACAGCAGTGACAACATCAAATAAAAAGGATTCTGGAAAAGGTCTAAAACAATCTTAAAGCAATTGCTAACAGCAACTGCACTAACAAGACCGTAATAATTTTTAAATTGAGTTACCTCCAGTAAGGTAGCAACAACATGCCAGAAATGAATGGGAGAATTTCAAATAGCCCAACAGCAGTAGTGTAATCATCAATAGTTTGAAAAGCTCTCATCTTTAGCTCATCACCAGGTCAGTTTTTGTCCAAAGCACATTTGTAATGTGGTCTTGGTGAATCCATCATAGTTAATACATTTTAATAGTTTTAAATATAGTTGAAGCATCTCTGCTTGTATACAAATTGTTCCTCAATTGTCCTCAGTTCCATGTACTAGGTTGCCAACTGCCAGGCATCCAGCCAGAAACTATTTCCTTATCAATTCTGCCTCCTCATCACCCAAGAAATTCTTTCAGTACTCTCTCAGTATTCTGAGCCAATCCATTATGAGGCACTCTGTTCCAAAATGTGTCTTTGGGCTGCTGCCAATCAGGATAATCATCCCAGCATCAGAAACCGATCCAGTTACCAGAGACATTTAGTTACAACGATACACAATTAACTCCACAGCTTCATCTTTCTAATGCAGGCCAGAAGGGCAGGTCAGCAGCAATCCAGTTTGGCAATCTACCGGCTCCAACAACCTGTCCAATTCTAGGTCAGTCCTAGCAGAATGGCTACATCTGAAATGTGAACCTGCCTTTCCATTTTACAAGTGTTGCTTGATCTACAAAGCATTTCCAGGAATTCCTGTTTAATTTTAGATTTCTAGCATATTTTTTTTAATATTTGGACGCATTACCATTTCCGACAAGACAAACAGATCCACAGGTCTGCCAACCTCTTTACATTGTATTCACTCCAAACAGGAATTGCTATGATCGCCACAAGGGGCATAACAGGCAGAATTTTAAAAATGTTGAGACAGATATAAGAAGTGGGGGAAATGAAGATCTCAGTATTTCAAAACATGCTCATGAAACATAAATTAGGAATACAAATTTTAAAACAAGTGGATTTTTTTTCCCACTGCTGCTACTAACTCTTCCAGCATCTCACCTGTCATTGTGCTTCTAAACGTATAATATACACAACTCATAAGAAAGGAAATTGAATTCACTTATGGTGTACAAATCAAATCCTTGACAAATAACAAGCGATTAGTGACTCAGATATTCCTGCCCAGCAATATCATAAAATGGCGCAGCTATTGTACTGATAAAAAATCAGTGATGGAAGCCCGCTGGAGCCAATGAGGAAGAACATCAATAAAGAAGTGCTAAATGGGTCTTGTGCTTCTAAGAGAAGCCCGTTTGAAAGATTATTTTTAGCACACAATTTTCAGACTAACTGTTGATTATCATGATTTGAGTGGCCTGCATAGACATTAAAACAAAAATGCAACTTTACTGGGACTACAAAGGTAGCTAATACTCCGGCACTTTCACTGAAGGTGTGGAGTACAATGATTGAGCATGAAATGATGCCCCGGGGGGCAAGGCAAATGTGCTCAGGTATTCCAGTGAAGCACTGAATGTACTGGTGGAAGAGGTAGAGAAAAGCCGGGGGCAGGGGATTTGGAATGGAGGACAGAGAGACAGCCAATGCACAAACTGCAGGAGGGGATTGTCCAGGAGTCTTGGCCCGATGCTAGAAGACATTCAATGACCATACATGGGTGGTCAAGTTAAGATACCATATCACAAACACTTCTTAATAACTGCATGACCACTCAACACAATTCATCCACCATCTAAGTATATACTGACATTCGCATAACATATGGTATTGTATCTTCTGGAGTCATTATTCACTCCACACTCTCACGCGGACAAATGTTGCAGCTCTTCAACCATGTGCTGCATCTCCCACACATCAATATGCCTGCTAATATATGCTTTTACGATCAGCACTCTCTCTGCCTGGTGGAGATCAAACATGTGTGCATGAGGTCATTCCCATTGAGGAGGCGTAGAGGAGGGGGGAAAATTGGACAAGCCATGGCCTGATGAAGTGTAGAGCACATATTGCCTTGGGGTATGTAACCATTCCAGCTTCCTTACAGATACAGATCTATTACTGATAGATCAGGGAGACGAGAGATGAAATTGCTGGGCCTCTGACAGAAATCTTTGTCGCTTTTTTGGACACAGGTGAGGTCCCTGAGGGTTGGAGGATAGCGAATGTGGTCCCGTTGTTTAAGAAGGGTAGCAGGGATAACCCGGGAAATTATAGGCCGGTGATCTTGACGTCTGTGGTAGGGAAGTTGTTGGAGAGGATTCTTAGAGACAGGATGTATGTGCATTTAGAACGGAACAATCTCATTAGTGACAGACAGCATGGTTTTGTAAGAGGGAGGTTGTGCCTTACAAATTTGGTGGAGTTTTTTGAGGAAGTGACAAAAACGGTTGACGAAGGAAGGGCCGTGGATGTCGTCTATATGGATTTCAGTAAGGCATTTGACAAAGTCCCACATGGCAGGTTGATTAAGAAGGTTAAGGCTCATGGGATACAAGGAGAAGTGGCTAGATGGGTGGAGAACTGGCTTGGCCATAGGAGACAGAGGGGAGCGGTCGAAGGGTTTTTTTCCGGCTGGAGGTCTGTGACCAGTGGTGTTCCGCAGGGCTCTGTACTGGGACCTCTGCTATTTGTGATATATATAAGTGATTTGGAAGAAGGTGTAACTGGTGTTATCAGCAAGTTTGCGGATGACATGAAGATGGCTGGACTTGCGGATAGCGATGACCATTGTCGGGCAATACAGCAGGATATAGATAGGCTGGAAAATTGGGCAGAGAGGTGGCAGATGGAATTTAATCCAGATAAATGCGAAGTGATGCATTTTGGAAGAAATAATGTAGGCAGGAGTTATACAATAAATGGCAGAGCCATCAAGAGTATAGAAACACAGAGGGACCTAGGTGTGCAAGTCCACAAATCCTTGAAGGTGGCAACACAGGTGGAGAAGGTGGTGAAGAAGGCATATGGTATGCTTGCCTTTATAGGATGGGGTATAGAGTATAAAAGCTGGATTCTGATGATGCAGCTGTTTAGAACGCTGGTTAGGCCACATTTGGAGTACTGCGTCCAGTTCTGGTCGCCCCACTACCAGAAGGACGTGGAGGCGTTAGAGAGAGTGCAGAGAAGGTTTACCAGGATGTTGCCTGGTATGGAGGGTCTTAGCTATGAGGGGAGATTGGGTAAACTGGGGTTGTTCTCCCTGGAAAGACGGAGAATGAGGGGAGATCTAATAGAGGTGTACAAGATTATGAAGGGGATAGATAGGGTGAACGGTGGGAAGCTTTTTCCCAGATCAGAAGTGACGATCACGAGGGGTCATGGGCTCAAGGTGAGAGGGGCGAAGTATAACTCAGATATTAGAGGGATGTTTTTTACACAGAGGGTGGTGGGGGCCTGGAATGTGCTGCCAGGTGGGGTGGTGGAGGCGGACACGCTGACATCGTTTAAGACTTACCTGGATAGTCACATGAGCAGCCTGGGAATGGAGGGATACAAACGATTGGTCTAGTTGGACCAAGGAGCGGCACAGGCTTGGAGGGCCAAAGGGCCTGTTTCCTGTGCTGTACTGTTCTTTGGTCTTTGTTCTTTGATACCTAATCACCTGAACCTCTCTTCACTCCCAAGTTCCAAATGGTCTGATCACACACATCCTCTTTTGGTGGGATTCTCCAACCCACTGACTTTCCCACCTGCCAAAAACAAGGGTGGAGAATCCTGGCCATACTTTTTGTCCTAACTCCCTGGTTTCTGGACTTCCTATTATTATTTTTGAAAGTCTGCTTTTTTCAGCTCCTTGGTCCTGTCCAGCTCATCTTGGTTCATCTTAAAACTAAACTGAAAAATTCTTTCTAACCCAAGTTAATCTGGTTGCTAAGCAACAACCTAATTTTCTTTCAACCCCTGTTTACTTTCATGTCATGAATGTTTTAATTAAAATGCAATCACAATAAGGTGAGTAGATGGCGTAGTGGTATTGCCGTTGGAATAGTAATCCAGAGACTCAGGGTAATCCTCTGGGGCTCCTCGAATCCATTTTATTGAATTCAGATTTAACCATGGCAGATGGTTAAATCTGAATTCAAGAAAAATCGGGAATTAAAAGTCTATTGATGACCATGAAACCATTGTTGATCGTCGTAAAATCCCATCTGGTTTACTAATGTCCTTTAGGGAAGGAAATCTGCTGTCCTTACCTGACCTGGCCTACATGTGATTCCAGACCCACAGCAATGTGGTTGACTCTTAAATGCCTTCAGGGATGGGCAACAAATGCTGGCCCAGTCAGAGACACGCACTACCCATGAACAAATAAATTTTAAAAAGCACAATTCAAAATAACCAAACCGCACAGACATACAAGCACTTTCATTTAACACTAAACTAACTAAAGTTTTAATCTTTTCTTATACAGAAACACAAAATTAAACTTATTTCATAGATTAATAAATTCCTGGATGTTTACAGCACAGGAGAAGGCCAGTTGGCCTATTGTGTCCAAGCCAATCAACAAAGATCTGGCTACACTAATCACATTTTCCAGTGCTTGGCCCATAGCCCTGGAGATTACAGCAGCATTAGTGTATATCTATATACTTCTTAAATGTTACAAGAGTTTCTGACTCAAGCACCCTATCAGGCAGTGAGTTCCAGACTCCCACCACCCTCTGGGTGCAGGAGTTTCTCCTCAATTCCCCTCTTCGACTTGTATCTCTTACTTTAAATCTATACCCCTGGTTATTGACCCTTCTATAATTGGAAAATTGCCTTCTTATCCACCCTATCTATGCTCCTCATAATTTAATACACATAAATCAGGCCCCCACTCAATCTTTGCTGCTCCAAGGAAAACAGCCCTGGCCTATTTCCTTATAGCTCAGACCTGCCAGCAGCAGGCACTTAAAGCCACACCCTAATTCTAATAGACACAAATACAAATATAGATTATTTAAACTACCTCTGTTTCTGGACACAACCGAAAGACTAGCTGAGAAGAGGAATCTCCACATTGGGTTACATTGGGGCACTAATGGGAAACACCATGTTGGAAGGGCACCACAGCTGCCATCTTCCCTGGAGACATGGTTCCACCTTAGTGCTGCCACAGAGGAGTTAAATGAGGACCTTGCAGAGCCAGGTTTCAGGAGAAGGTTGATTGATGTGAAAAACCAAATATTTGGTAAGGTGGAGTCTGCCTGTGGGTTGACAGTTCTTATCTGAGGGAGGAGTCTTGATCTGTGACTGGAAGCAGAGCCCGGAACTCATCCTGTTCAAAGTGGAGAGGTTGGTGAATTCCAGCCTTGAGCCCGCCATTATGCAGCATCCAATGACTGAAGTTATAGCTTCTCCTGCACCTTGCACAGAATGTCAAACAGTTGCAATGGAAGTTCAGGAAGCTGTCATGGTGGCTTCCAAAAGTTGGTTTGGTCATATTTACATATTTTGTTTTTGATGTATATAAACAGTGATTATAGTCAGCAGGTAGCAGCAAAGAGAAGTTGCCACCAAAATGGCCTCTTTATCGAATGATCTTCTTGGTGGCAGTTCCTTATGCTGGCTGCAACTCCATCTGCAACCTGTATCTGCAGCTTAATATCCCAGTTTGATAACATCTTTATTTCTTTAACGCTTGTGATGACTTCAGCCAGGCTAATGAAGTTGGCTTGCTAGAGTATGAACTACCTGATGAGTCTTCTTTGATGGTTAAATCAGGAAGCCTCATGCTCCCTATTTAAAGCAGGTATTCAGACTCCCAGCCTGCATTCAGCAGGTCGCACCTGTCGAACTGGCTGTGTTACAGCTCTGTCACAAGAAGTCGATTACTTACCTGCTGCTACAGAGAAAGAAGGAGCTGGGTGAAAGGTTCTTGCCATTGGAAGGAGAGAGGAGGATGGCAGAACAAGAAGGGAGGAACAGCTATCGCCCCCACCTGCCACCCAGCTCTCTTCCACAGAGTGGAAGAGTGTGTCCATCTGCAGGAGGGAGAACAACGCGGACCCGGAACATCTAAGGACTGAGTTGTTGGGCTGGTGCCCCCATCGTCGGGAGCTTGTGCCTGAAAAGTGAGGGGGAGAGAAAGACTTAAGAACTTTTGCTTTTTCACCATCTACAGGGGTGGAGGGTGAAGACACCCCAGACTATGTCATTGTTAGGTCTCGGGCCGAAGAGGAGAAGTCCCCCCACCTGCTGCTGCTCCATCCCCCCCTCTCTCTCCCTCTCTGATATCCGGGGAGAGAGTACCTGGACCCTCACCCATCCCTCCCTCCCTCGTTCCCTCTCTGTCCCCAGTCCTTGGGCAGAGACACCCTCCCCCTCCCTTCCCTCTCTGCGCCTAAACTGAAAAGGCCAGAGAGGCCCCTTACCCACCCCTCGCTCCCTCTCTGTCCCCCACTACCAGGGCAGAGACACCCCGCCCCCCGCCCCCCGCCCCCCGCCCCCCGCCCCCCGCCCCCCCCCCCCTCCCCCCCTCCTCCCCCCCCCCCCCGCCTCACCCACCACACCCATACTCCCTTCCCTCTCTACCCCCCCCCCCCCCCGTCTGTGCCTCACATAAAGGGCAGGGAGGCCCCTCACCCAACCCTCACTGCACCCCCCACCCTACGGACATCTCTAGTCTCAATATGCCCTGCCGTACATCTGAGCAGTCTCGGGGTGGGCGTAGCACCAGTCATTAAATCATGGCGACCATGACACCGTCGCCGGTGGCAGGGCCCTCCAAGCCCACCTACGCGGGTGTGACAGCGGCCAGGGCCCCCACTGCTCCCAAGGCCCTGCCACCTTTTAAATTGATAACTAAACAGCTTGGGGTAAAGTGCTACGCCCACCCTGACATGACCATCGAGGCGTGCGTTCGGGCAATGGCTGGGGTTGTCGGCCCCTCAGCCATTGTCGCAGCCTCAAAGATGTACGGCAAGGCCGTATTCTTTCTGAAGGCCGAGCGGGCGGTCCACCTCGCCCTGGAAAAGGGGCTCACGGTGGGCGGGACGTTCTTGGCGGTGGACCCCCTGGAGGCCACCGCCCATCGAGTTGTCATCTCGAACGTCCCGCCCTTCATCCCCGTGGAGCTCCTCCTCCCCCACCTCCATCTACTGGGGGAGGTCAGGTCTGAGGTGGCGCCGGTCCCGCTCGGTCTTCGTGACCCGACCCTCAGGCACGTGTACTCCTTCCGGCGCCAGGTATATGTCCGCCTGGCCCGGGAGGAGTGCCTGGAAGGGGGCTTCAATGTCCCCTTCGATGGGACTACTTACCGGGTCTTCTGGTCCGCGGACGGCGTGCAGTGCCATGCCTGTAAGGAGGCGGGGCACATTAAAAAGAAATGCCCCGTCTCCAAGGCGGCCGCCGATCCCCAATCCAAGGCGGCCGCAGCTGGCGCCGCAGCCCCCTCTCCCCCCAAGCAAACACCACCTGGCCCCCCGCAAGGGGAGACCACGCCGGCAGCAGCCGCCACCTTGGCTGCCGGCAGGGAGGGAGTGGAGCTTCTGCGAGGCCAGAAGACCCCGCTAAAAGAAAAAGGGAAGAAAAAGGGGGGGAACGCGACCCTGACCCCCTCCACCCCTGTCACACCAGCTGCTGGCTCAGGGAAAAAATCCACCTCCGGCCCCCCTCCCAAACCATCTCCCGGGCCCGTGGGCACCTCAGCGTCCTGTGCTGGGCCCGGCGTCGCGGGTGCGCGTGCTCCCGGGTCCGGGTGTGGGGGGCTACACGACCCCGAGCCGGCACAGACAACAGGGGACGTGACGGGTAGGAAAAAGGGGCGTGGCAAGGTTTCGCCTGCCACGCCCCCGCCCCCGCCTGTTTTTAACACCTTGTCCCCAGACCGGGGGCAAGAAAAAACTTAAAACTAAACACGTGCTGCTGCAGTCCCCCGGACGGGTCTCCCCGAGGCCGGGTGTGGGCGGGGCCCTCGCGGCTCCGTTCAGCCCGGTCGACTTCGACCCAGAATTCTTTTACCGCTTGCCGGGGGACTGGAGCAGCACCCCAATTTTCAGGTCCCTGGGCGGCGGTGGCGAGGAATTTATCTCCTCCTCTCTGTCCCAACCTTTGATGCTGGGCACCCCAACATGAATCCGGAGGGTTTTCCGGGCTTGGGGGGTGTCCAGGCGTTCGGGGCAGGGGGGGGGGATGGAGCCGCCGCCGCCCACGGACCCACAAACCCAGGGTCGAGAGCCCGAGGGGAACCCCCTCCTCCGCCGATCCTGGGGGTGGGATCGGGGGGGAGTCAGGACTAGTCGGCGGCTCCGTGCCGCACGCCCTGCGGCGGGGGACTCGGAGTCGAAGGGCGACGGCCCCGAGGAGGTAAGCTGCTCGGTGGTGGGCACGGGGATCGTTTCAGGGTCCACCTGTAGCGAGGCGGGGGACTCCCTCGTGCCCCACACCGAGTCGCCCCTCATCCCCTTTGGGGAATTCAGGGCCTTCATCAAAGACCATTCTGGTCGCCCTGACAGCGTCCGACTGGCCCTCGACCGTTGGTCGGACCTGGCGCTGCTCGTCCGGTCCACACGGGCCTGCTCCCAGGCCGCGTCGGACCTGACTGAAAGAGAGCGGCGTCGGGTACCGGAGTTCCTCGACGGGCTCGAGGGGGAGCGGACTGGCGCGTCTTGCGCCAGCGTTCCCCCACGCACTTAGATAAGTGGTGATGGTGGCACAATGCTACTGACATGAAGGTGACTATAGCCAGCCTCAACGTCAACGGCAGCAGCGAGCCACTCCGCAGGTTCCAGAACTTCTCGGTCCTCCGCGGCGGGAAGTATGCGGTGTGCTTCCTGCAAGAAACCCGTACCATTCTGGGAGACGAAGCCCGATGGCTCCTGGAGTGGCGAGGGAGGGTCTACATGAGCCACCTCACTCTCGCTTCTCGCGGGGTGGCTATCTTGTTGGACCCGAATTTTCAGCCGGAGATCTTGGGGGTCAAGGAGCCGGTGCCAGGCCGGTTGCTGCACTTGACGGTCCATGTGGGGGGGCGTGGTCATTCACTTGCTGAACGTCTACGCCCCGGGCGCCGGATCGCAGCAAACGACTTTCTACGAGAAAGTGTCCGCTCACCTCGACACCATCACTGGGGGCGAATGCATCATCCTCGGGGGGGATTTCAACTGCACCTTCGAGGCACGGGACCGCGCCGGCTTCTGGCAGCGCACCCCGGCGATGATGAAGTTGCGGGACCTGCCCGGGACCCGCGACTTGGCGGACGCCTGGAGACATCTCCATCCTGGCTCCAGAGCTTTCAGTTTCGTGAAGCCTGGAGGCGGAGCGTCCAGAATCGACCGCCTTTACATTTCGAGGGCGCACGTGTCCGGCGTGCCGTCGGCCTCCATACGGCAGGTGCCGTGCACGGACCACCACCTGGTATGGGCGGAGTTTGCTCCGTCTCGCGTCCGGGGGGGGGTCCGCGTACTGGCACTTCAACAACACGCTGCTGGAGGACGAGCGCTTCCTGGACTCGTTCCGTCGATTCTGGGCCAGCTGGAGAAGGAAGCGGGGAGGCTTCCCCTCCTTGAGGCTATGGTGGGACGTGGGCAAGACTCACGTCCGGACCTTCTGTCAGGAGTACGCGAGGGGGTCGACGAGGAGGCGGAAATCCAGGCTCGAGGAGTTGGAGAAGGAGCCTTTCGACCTGGAGGCATGTCTCAGTCAGCCCGACGCAGACCCGGCCCTGCGGCTAGAGTACAGCGAGAAGAAGGGCGTGCTGCGGGACCTGCAACTGGTCGGGTCCCGCGGCGCATACGTGAGGTCGCGGCTCCAGTTCCGGGTGGACCTGGACCGCGGCTCCCCCTTCTTCTACTCGCTGGAAAAAGGGCGGGCTAACCGTCAGCAGCTCCTTACGCTGCTGGCCGACGACGGTTTCCCCGTCTCGGATCCGGAGGGCATCCGGGCCATCGCCCGGGATTATTACACCTCCCTCTTCTCTCCGGATCCGTCCAGCGAGGATGTCCGCAGACTTCTGTGGGAGGACCTTCCGCAAGTCAGCCCGGAGGGCGTCGGCAGGCTCAAGGCCCTCATCACCGTGGCCGTGCTGACCGGCGCCCTCAATGGCCTCGGTCGGGGCAAGGCCCCGGGGCTGGACGGGCTGACGGTAGAGTTCCTCGGGGCGTTCTGGGACATCCCGGGGGGCGACTACACGGGGGTCCTGGAGGAGAGCAATGCCATCGGGGAGATGCCCCTTTCATGGCGCAGGGCCATCATTGCCCTGCTGCCAAAGAAGGGGGATCTCCGGTGCCTTAAAAACTGGCGCCCGGTCTCCCTCCTCAGCACGGATTATAAAATCTTTGCCAGGGCCTTGGCTTCACGCCTTGGGTCCGTGCTGGACCACATGATTCACCCTGACCAGTCCTACACGGTCCCGGGCCGATCGATTCACGATAACCTCCATCTGGTCCGGGACCTGATCCACCATTCCCAGAGGGCTGGTCTGTCGAGCGCCTTCTTGTCTTTAGATCAGGAGAAGGCGTTCGACAGGGTGGAGCACGAGTATTTGCTCGGAACTCTGCGGGCATTCGGGTTCGGGACGCAGTTTGTCGCCCGGATCCGATTACTGTACTCTGCCGCAGAGTGTCTGATTAAGGTTAACGGGTCCCTGACGGCGCCCCTTCGCTTTGGGAGAGGAGTACGGCAGGGCTGCCCCATGTCCGGCCAACTTTATTCTATATGCGTGGAGCCATTCCTGCGCCTCTTGCGGAGGAGGTTGTCAGGTTTGACCCTGCGCGGCCCGGACGTAGGGGTGGTCCTGTCTGCTTACGCCGATGACGTGCTCCTCATATTCACGGACCCGGCTGACATGCGGAGGATGCGAGAATGCCAGGCGGTGTACTCCGCCGCGTCCTCCACCAGGATCAACTGGGCCAAGTGCTCCGGACTCCTGGTTGGTCCGTGGGAGACGGACCCCCTTCCGGAGGAGCTCAGGCCTTTCACCTGGAGCAGGACCAACCTCCTCTACCTGGGGGTCCATCTCTGCCCAGCCGAGGAATCCTGGCCAGTGAACTGGCGGGAGTTGGAGGCCAAAGTCTCCGCCCGCCTGGGTCGCTGGACAGGACTGCTCCGAGTGCTGTCCTACAGGGCACGAGTTCTCGTCATAAACCAGCTGGTCACCTCCACGCTGTGGTACCGGCAGGTCACTTTGACCCCTCCCCCTGGCTTTGTCACCGATATGCAGAAAACCCTCGTGCAGTTTTTCTGGGACAACCGACTGCACTGGGTCTCTGCCGAGGTTCTGCATCTCCCGATTGAGGAGGGCGGACAAGGTCTGGTGTGCCTCCGCACACAGGTAGCGACCTTCCGCCTCCAGACCCTGCAGAGATACCTTTACGTCGAGCCTCCTCCACGATGGCGTGCGACAGCGACGTATCTCTTCCGCCAGTTGCACGGCCTCAATTACGACGTGCAGCTCCTGCACATCAACCTGCACATCAATCTGCACCTCCAGCCTTACAACTTCAGGTGGCTGGCAGAGAGGAGGGCCGTGGACGGCGGGGTGACCAGGATCGGGGACGTGCTGGATGGCGGAGGAGCGGGCTGGCTGAGCCAAAGCCATCCAAGACCTTAGGACGGTCGTGCTCGGCCCCGAGTGCGCACGCGGTCTCGAGACGGCGCAGGCGTGCGGTGGGATCCTGCCCGAGTGTTCCCCTGCTCGGACGGAATTTCACAGTGGCCCAAAGCCTGGACCCCTCCCCCCACCCCCCCCCCCCCCCCCCCCCCCGGGGTCAGGTGCCCCACTGCATGTGCCGCCTCGCGGAAATGCCCTCCGTGCCCTTTTCCACCGCGCGGAGGTGTTTCCTGTACGGGCTGCTGCTGCACACCTTTCACTACCGCGTCCTCGCCTGTCGCCCAGATACACCTTGGCGGGCCTTGTTGCCGCCGGGCGGCGGAGGTCCCCAGTGGATGTCCCACTACGGAGGGATCTCCCCCAATTAAACCGTAGGTTTTTCCGGTACACGGGCTCCCGAGACTGCCCTTTCTGTGGCCTTGTGGAGTCCGTGGACCATGTCTATGTTCTGTGTTTTAGACTGCACACCCTTTTTGATGTCCTCAAACACCTCTTATTAATGTTTTGTTTGCACTTCAGTCCCACGCTCCTGATCTACGGGCACCTGGTGCGGAGAGGGGCGCGTCGGGATGCTGACCTCCTCGTGAACCTGCTCCTGGGCCTGGCGAGACGCGCCATCAATAGGTCCAGGCAACGGGCGATCGACGGGGCCATCCATCCTGACTGTCTGCCCCTCTACCGCGGCTACATTCGCTGCCAGGTGTCCCTGGAGAGGGAGCATGCGGTGTCCACGGGCACGGTTGACACCTTCCGTGACTGCTGGGCACCGCAGGGGCTGGGGTGTATTATCGACCCTGATAATCACGTTTTGGTTTGATGTTTTAAGTTTCCTTTCGACTTTGTTTTTGGTTCGGCTGTTCCCCCTTCCTTTTGGGGAGCTGCCCCTTTTAATTTGTCCCTAAGTTAATTTGAGTTTGTTTATTATGTTGGTACCTTAAAAGAGATACCTGAGTTTTATTTGATGGTTAAATCAGGAAGCCTCATGCTCCCTATTTAAAGCAGGTATGTCAGACTCCCAGTCTGCATTCAGCAGGGAGCAACTGGAGAGCTGATTGTGTTCAGATGTATGGTGTGAATAAAGTAACTTGGTGACGGGACTTTCGTCTCTGTGGAGTTGTTACAGCGCTGGAAGCCTTTGGCCAATATCACCCATAGGATGTGCACAGGGTAAACCAGGAGACGAAGAAAAGTAGGCACGAGATACAGACCTTTTGATACATACTGCTGACCACTTTGTTAATTTTGATATACTTGTTTCTCATACAAAGCTAAATTTTATGACAACATATGCAAGGATCCTATGGATATTTTTCTAGAGAAAGAAATATTGATGTGCAATTAATGAAATCTATTTCAGTATATGAATGATGCCAAGGGGATTTCTATTAATCTGGCTCAATCTTTTCCTCATAAAGACAGTCAAAAGTATTCACATCATATTTTGTTTAGAGTGTGATCTATGAACAGAGCCTTTTGGAAACTGAAAGATTGTGGCAATATCGCAAAGAAAATTTGGCAACACACTGCACTAAACTTTGAATCAAGATGAAATGACTTATAACTAGTGTGGAATTGGCAAGAGGACTGACATGCTGCTGACCTAAAAGTTAAACATTTAATAGGCATGCCCCACCTAACTACTTGACTGATTAGAATGCAGAGGTATTACCAGCAGACCCTTATGGGTGGCATGGTAACACAGTGGTTAGCACTGCTGCCTCAGAGCGCCAGGGACCTGGGTTCAATTCCGGCCTCGGGTCACACTGTTTGTATAGAATTTGCACGTTCTCCCCATGTCTGCTTGGGTTTCCTCCAGGTGCTCCGGTTTCCTCCCATAGTCCAAAGATGTGCGGATTAGGTGGATTGGTCATGCTAAATTGGCCCGACTGTCAGGGGATTAGCAGGCTAAGTATGTGGGGTTACGGGAATAGGGCCTGGGTGGGATTGTGGTCGGTGCAGACTCGATGGGCTGAATGGCCTCCTTCTGCACTGTATGGATTCTATGACATGTTACTTATACAACTATAATTTCTTGTGCAATTTCTGATAAAATGTGGCATTCACTACCACTGCCAAGATGTTTTCCCTCAAACTCTGAAGTTAACTGTGTTTGGAGAGCAAACTGTTAATCTAGGGGAGCTAATAAAAGCCTTACTCGCTAAGCAACAAACAACTACTGTCGAAATTTGCTAGGATGGATTTTCACAGCTCTTAAATCATGTTGCAGTTATCAGTTGCACTGCTGACCCTTTTCCATATATTCTGTTGGTACATTATGTATAATATTTCTGTAATATTTCACATGTAACCTTCTGTATTATATCTCTCATTACACAATTTATTTTCAGCGAGTATTTCATTGTTTACTCGGTTGTGCATTGAAGTGAAAACATTCATTCTACATTTGCTGCAAAATATTATTTGTTTTTACACTGTTCAACAGAAGGGAAGAGAGAGAAATTTCCTTCAGGTTAATCTAAATTAACCCTTCCTCCTTGGTATTTATCCATTACATTTTAAATCAAGTGAGCAGACTTCTTATAACTGTAATAATATTGTAAAATAATTCAAAATAATAAAAAGCACAAGGTACGTTCCTCTTTGCAATGCTGAACTAGACAGAGCTGTTGTTTCTCTTCCTGCACCTAATGGTGCACAAGGCAGACTTTTATCTGTTCCCATAGCTAACAAACACAGGTCACTAGTATAGGGGCTTATAGCTTGAGGGGCACCACTCGCATCAAGCATGGCCGACCAGGAGTCTCTCCCACTCTTACAACCTGCCGTTGGCGTATGTTGTTGTTTGATACTCAACCTATTTGGCTGCATCATGAATGCATCTTCCCTTGGCCATCAAGTGCTGATGGGACTCTAACCAAGAGTTTATGGCTCAGAAACAGGGTCACTACCATTGTGCCACAGGACCTCCTGGGATTTTTTATTCTAGTTTGCACTGAATTGCCTGATTTCAGCCTGGGCAGTGTCTTATTGCTATAATAGGCCTTAGTATGGAAAAGCCCAGGTTTCCTGTTTCTAGCTACTACTGGGAGACGCCCTGTACATATGTAGACTTTTGCTGAGAACATGGTCAGACTCAGTTGTGATGCCTTCCACAGTTTGAAAACTTCAGCTGGTAGCACTTTGGCCTCTGAGTCAGCAAATTATGAGTTTGAACCCTGTGGCAAAATTGAAACATGTAGGGTGGGATTTTCCAGCTGCCCTCACCCCAAGTCTGTAAAATCCTGCCCGAGATCAATGGACCTTTGCATGGCCCGAGTCCCATGGCGGGCAGGACGGGAAAATTCCGCCCATAATCGAGACTCACATTTCAACGCAGTACTGAAAGAGTGCTGCTTTTGGAGGGGCCATCTGACAGATGGGATGGCAAACCTGTTCAGATGGATGTTAAAGGTCGCATAGCGTGAGAAGGCAGTTCTCCCATCCAACATAATCAGAAATAGATTAACTGTCCATGCTGGTCATGAGATCCTTTTGTGAATATTTGCCTACGTTGCTAACAACAACTGCACTTCAAAAAGTTAGTTTGTTGCATGTGAAACACTTTGGGACATCCTTAATGAGGTGATAAGGCATTATACAAACTCAAATAGTTTCCTTCCAGCTTGGTAGAACTCACTCTCAAAGCTGACCCACTTGCATGAGAGAACTACTAATGGTCAAATGAGATTCAGTGACTTCCAATGAAAGCCGGTAATGAAACAAGAACTTGAAGCATAGGGAGCCTTTGTCCAGTTAAATCTGCTTATCACAATCATAGAGTGATGTGAAGAAGGATATTTTTTCTGAGCAGGATTCACCGAATCAAGGTTTTGATCTCCTTATCTGATTACAAATAGAATATTGAACTAAAACAATAACCCTTCTTCATGAATACTGATCACTCAGAGTATATTTAAATTATTTTCTTCTTTCATTTCAGATCCCCCTTGTTCGCAATTCTTCTTTTTCACCAACTAGCATCATATTTGGTAAAAGGATTATCACAGCCAAGACTTAGAAGTCAGTTTTCCTCTGGATTTGGAGACATCATTAATGAAGATGGAGAATTACTGATCATTCCATAAAATTGATTCCAAATTAACTTGTTTTTTAAGAGAGGAGCAAAATTTCAAAGTGTAACTCAAAAACTGTTCGACAATGTGATTTGCTAAAATGTGTAATTTATCCTGTAAAAAAAAATTGTAATTAGGGAACCAAAATAATGTACTGGCAATATATTATTAAGCTTGTAATGCAGTTTTTATGTGCCTGTCACTTTGTAAAAGTTCAATCATGATTTGTTTGAAGTCAATGCATAATTGAGTCCTTGCTGACTTTTCTAACTTACCGAGTTTCCGACTCTTGCTATAAAATGAATGACAAACTTCAGTCTTTTTTGGTTATACTACGATCCAACGTTTATCCATGTTCTGCTCATTTTGTTTTTTTAAGTCTCAGGGTTATTGAGATAGAGTGTGTTCAACACGGCCATTTTTCTGGAGTTCAGGCTGCCATTTGAGAGCCTCGTCCACCGGGAGCACATATCAGGAAATTGCAGGTGCAGTTGCCATGGTTTTCTGCTTGGAAAATCGTAGGGAGCATTCTGGCAATTTTCCAATATGTGCTCCCGACAGGCGAAGCTCTCCACTGGCAGTGAACATTCAGAAATTCATCTCTTATATTTGTATCTGTTTATGAGTGTCTTGTTAACTCCACCATCGCAAATAGAATAACATCTAAGTGTGTTTAAAAAATGCTGCAAATACTTCATTGAATCGCCAGGATCATACGTTTATAAAAAATATTCAACCTTAATTAGAAATTCATGTTGTTGGCTCCATGATTAGTGCCCAATGTAAAAGAAAAACCTAAATTCACAGCTGTAACTGTGGCAACAGCCGCTGCCTTTTGAACTACCCCTTGTTTAAAGGGTCACATTGTGAAGCTTTCCTTATGAATGATTTTGTATTGCAACATGTGTAGATCAGGAAAAAGTAGACATAATGCCCATAATTATGTGAGATTACCGTTTTCATATGGAATATTTTATATTCGTCTTATCCCCCATGCAAAAGCTTATGGCTCAGAGTATTCTCACAGTTACTTTTACATCACTGAGACTATTCATTAGTGAAGAAAATCTGTATATTTAGGTTCAATTTAGCTCAAGGGGGAAAACAAATGACAAAATTAACAGGTGGATTGAAATATTTGGCTGATGCTGTGCATTTGGCACAACTGATGTCTAGTTTGACTTCAGAGCAATGAATGGGGAAGTTAAGAGAGTTTTTTCACATACTTATTAGAATGGTGAATCTTTTGCCACAACTAAGCACTAGGCTGGAATTTTACCACCGTTCACGGTGGATTTTTCCATCCCACTGCAGTGAACGGAGATTTGGCTGGCTGCCAAATTCCCCAACTTCACTGCAGCAGGAGAGTGGCATGAACGGCAGTTAAGATCACGCCCTATGATATAATTCATAGACAAGTTGGATGATTATTGGATTATTTGAAAAGGACATATACAAAGGTATTTGTCAAGGAAGCAATTCAGAGAAAACAGCTCCAGTTGAAGTGTTGGCAGTGGCACAAGCACAATAAGCTGAATAGGTCACTTCTCTGCTACAATTTCAATGATTCCAGAATCTGTTGTAGAGGACCTGCATTTCCCTTGTTTCAATAGGCACCATCCCCGCAAACTCTACATATCTTTGCCACAGCAGACATATAACAGTCATTCAATGCAATGCTTAGTGATATAAGTATCTCTTCAGATGATTTGCTGCTTATTAATTGGTGCAGTTAAGCTTGTTTCTGAGTTCCGTATAAACAAGTAATTTGGATTTGGAAAAATAAATTGGTAAGAAAGCTAATTATGCACAAAAGGATATCTGTATTATTCTTTTATAATTACTACCTTAGACTGAATTAAACAACTGTTCTTGTAAATGGAATTTAACATGCATTATATATTTCTCTCTCGTGACCTTTTGTAAAATCTAAACATGATATAATACATTGCTCAGATATAGGCCGTATACAGTCTAAATGTGTTTTAAACTATTTACGTGATAGACTATATTACATATTACAGTTTAGACTCATTTTTAAAAAAGCATATGTTGGTTCAGATTTTGCTACAATGGCAATCACTTTAATCAGTTGTCAATATGTAAATCATTCAACAACTTGTGGTGAGGAACAGATACTACATGAATTGTGAATCACCACAAGTTACTGAATGATTTTTACTGCCTCCCACTTTTAGCCTTGCAAAAACATCAACTTCTTCCTCAATCTCCCTGTGAATTTGGTGGAATTATTATATTTGTGCATTAATTGCCAATTAAATCCATCACATAAATTGAGGGCTGCTAGTTTCATAATGAAAGCATCATTTTATCACAAGTTTGTTATTCATGCAATGCTAATGCAACAGTAACTGCTGCCCAGAAGGGGAACAGTTTGTGGAGACTCATTCCGATAGCTCTTAGAAATTTTTCCAACTTGAAATGGTGGATGTGATCCTCAGGCCTCCTCTCAGCATTTTTCTCAATGGCGGGAGGCAGCGCGCTGTTCGCTGGTGGTGGGATCTTCTGGTCCCGCCGTTGTCAATGGGATTTTCCCATTGAAGCCACTCCACGCCACTGGGAAACCCGTGGCAAGGAGTGCACCACCGGCAGGGCCAAAGAATCTCACAGGTGTATATGGCCGGAGAATTCCGGCTGAAATTTTTCTTTTCCTTTTTTTTTCTGGAACAGATTTGGATTCAATTAATTTTTTAATTTCCTTCTCCCGCATTCTTCTGTTTCATTCTCAATCCTTAAGACTCATGGGATAAGGAGATACACAGTTAGTCCCATGGTTCACAAAGTCCCAGAGGCCCTGCTGCCTTCACACTTTCAATAACTTCCATGCTGAGGAAACATCTAACTAATGGGCCATCAAAGTAAAGTGAAACTCACCCTCACCTTAAAACTTGAAAACAGATTAATGTCATAAAAGTTAATGGGTCATAATTCGCTGGAGGAGCAAACTTGATGACATCTGTGGTTAATTAGAGCTCTTGTCCTTTCCTGTCGAACTTAATGGTATTTTGCTTGGCAAGTTGCTGAAAGTGGGCACTGATAATGTCATAGCAAGGGAATGTGAACAACTTGGGTCTGTATGAACAGGACAAGCAACTGCACACTCCCTTAAACAGTCAGATTTAAGGATTGTGAAATAAATGGTGCAATGACAGAGAAGGAAGTGTAAAATTGATGAGTTCAATATCAAATCAGGTAGAGAAAGAGCGGTAAGGAAAGTAAAAAGGGTTGGGTTAAGAGAGAGAAAAAGAAAAGTTTAATGCACAATTTCTAATTTTTATAATACCCAACAACAATTAACACTTGAAGGAATAAGCATCCATAATTGCAAATGTTAAGCTGAAGTTCCAGAGATGTTCATTGGCAAATGTGTACATTGTTAAAGGAATCACTGACAGTCAATCAAGGCTTAATTGAATATACAACAGGCTCTAAATTGCTTCAAAATAACTTATTCGTGACTTAAGACTACTTCTAACTTCCTGTGCCAAGTTTACTTCATATCGTTCAAGGGAATACTGCTATTCCCGCCAATCAGTGCATATTATTAGTGAATCAGAGATTGTTTTCACAAATGACAAGGTGTTAGGACTGTCTTTTGGCTAAACTATGGCAGGGCTTACAAAGAAATTGTCTTGTTGCTCTATTTCTATATCCCAAGCCTGAAACATTGTCAGTGAGGCAAGCAAAACTTTTTGTTGACTGCTCTATAGATCACAGTTTTCTAGATGCATAGGGATAGAGGAATGTAAGGAAAAATCCTTTCAGGTCCATCTGACCAACAGCAGTGTAGCGAAATGCCATATCTTACAATACCTTTCCAACAATTCTTTTGTCAAGTATTTATTGAACCTGCTTTTGAATTTCCTGATACAATCAGCCCTCACTGCCTCCGTGACAATCCATCATCAGCCTATTAATAAAAGACCTTAGCTCTAGACTCTTTTTACCCTCCCACTCCTAAATTTGAAACTCTTCTGTCTAGGTAAATCAACATTTTCTGGATTCTCATGGAGTCATTATGCAGTCTGCGGTTGAATTACTAAACTTGTCAGTTACACCGATTAAGTGGAAATGTAGTTGCTTGACAAGTGTGAATGTAAAATTATGATAGATGCCTTGTGATTGGCTGGTTTTCTGTCATTCTCATTAATCGTTTGTGTTTCACAAAATTGTCCACAGGGTAATCACACCCAGCTGCAAGTTTGATTGGCAGCCATTAAAAACTCTACAAAAAAAAACTTTCTGAGACAGAGGACTGTGCCTCCAGCAACATGGAGATTAAATCTGCAGCCATTACTTCCCCAACATAGTGCCAAAGTGGAGAATTAATACACCACCAACCACTCATTGCTATCTTTTCTTCTGGTTTATTTTCATACATTATCCTCTCTGATTTTCATATTTAAATTAGTAACTAGTGGAAAATATACCAATCAAGTCAGTTTTAACACTCAATAAAGTTACTGTGAAAATCCCTAGTCGCCACACTCCAGTGCCTGTTTTGGGTGCATGGCCCATGCACCTAACCAGCACGTCTTTCAGGCTGTGGGAGAAAACCAGAGCATCCAGAGGAAATCCACACAGACAGTGACCCAAGCTGGGATTCGAACCCAGATCCCTGGCGCTGTGAGGCAGCCATATTAACCACTGTGTCACCGATTCCTGTAAATTATAATAATTACATTTCAGTGATAATTATGAACCTTCTCTTCATGGGGGGTAGAATAGTTTGACCTGTATCTCTTTCAGAGACCAGCTAAAGAGGTTTAGGAGATCAGCTGACCACCAACTAAATGTTAAACAAAATTGTCTGAAAATGAGTTTGGGATGCCTGCTTGATGAAATCTCAACCGACTGATTCCATTGTGGTTGTACAAGTTTCCACATATTTCTAAATGTAAACATTCCAAGCAGAGAATAGTTTTCTAAATAGAATCATGGGAACTTGGGGTGGCATTCTCCCACGTCCCTGGGGTGGTTTCGACAGCGGTCATGGTGGGAGAATATAGTGGGAGGCCCAGATATCAGTTACGTCTCAGCATGAATTTACAGTGGGATCTGCTACTGGTGCCTGCTATGGCGGGTCACAGAACTTGTCAGTGGCTGGCATGAACCACATTTGCATCCCATTAATGGGACGAGGATGAAGGACTCACCCCCTCCTCCACACTAGATTCTCCATAGTGTCAGCAGGAAAACGTAAGCTTTAACTTTCCACAGTAATCTGCTATGTAGGACATTGTTGAAAGCCATCTGAAAGTCTAAATAAACCACATCCATTGGTTCTCGCTGGGCAACTCTACTAAGTTATGTCCTCAAAGAATCCCAGTAGATTTGTCAAGCGTGACTTCCCTCTCATAAATCCATGCTGACTGTCTGATTATACCACTGCTTTCCAAATACAGTGCTATGAAATCTTTGTTCATGGACTCCAGCAACTTCCCGACTGCCGACATTCGGCTCATTGGTTGATAGTTCCCTGTTTTCTCTCTACCTCCCTTTTTGAGTAGCGGGCTTACATTAGCTACCCTCCAATCTGTGGGAACCATTCCAGAGTTCGAAGAATTTTGGAAAATGACCAACAGTGGATTTATTATTTCTAGGGCCACTCCCTTAAATATTCTGGGATGAAGATTATCAGGTGCTGGAGATTTATCCACCTTCAATCCCATTATTCTATTACTTGTCACCATTGACTGGGTCATGTGTCAAATAACGTCAGACCATTCCAGCAGAATTCAATGGAATCTCTTTTCATACTCATAGGACTTTGACTTTGCTGATGATCTTGCTGCCAGCTCTTCAAGATACACATATTCCAGAAGACTGACAGACTCAGCATGTCAGCAAAGCAGAATGCTTATTAACAAACAGAAAACACAAGTCTTGAGCATCAACCCACCAGCAGCAGCTTCAATTACCATCGATGGAGAAGTGCTAGAGTATGTTGAGGACTTCACTTACCTCAGTAGCCTTATCAGCAATGACAGCAGTGGTAAGAAGGACATCAAATCCTTGCTGAATAAAGCTAAGGGCGCATTTAACAGGCTTCAAACCATCTGGAAATCCAAACAGTACAAACTTAAGACTTAAATCAGACTCTACAATAGTAATGTCAAGTCAACCCTGCTATATGGATATGAGTGCCGAAGAGTAGTAAAGACAGACAGGGGAACATTGCCGACATGAGATGTATAACATCAACTGGTTGAATACCATTTCCATTGAGGACCTGTACAAAAAGAATGGCTGCCACCACATTGGCCTTGAGATCAAGAAGTATTGGATCAGATGGCTCAGACACAGATTAAGGATGTCCCAAGGGCGAATACTGAAGGTTGCTCTAAGATGGATGCCAGCTGGGAAACATAAATGGGGCCATCCAAAAATGACCTGGTGTAGGACTGTGGTGATTGACCTGAAAAAGATGGGGCTTACATGGAGTGAGGCACAAGCCACAGCACAACATAAGGCCCAATGGAGGAACATTGTGGGCAGGACATTCCTTAATTATCTCCATGTGAGTTGGTCCATGATCTGAGGACACAAACTCTTCACTTCTGAGGTACCCTCTGCGTTTGTATTATTAGTTTGCTGTCTGATATCAAGTGCTACCTGCATTGAGATCTCTGAAGCCATCATCTGCCACCTCCACCAATGATTCCATTCCTCTTCTTAGTCATTGTCTCGGACTGAACCAATTCCATTGTCACTGTATTTGATGACCCACATTTGCCTCCAGTCCACCAATGCCTCAAATTTACAGTTTTCATTCTTTGTTTAAATTCCTTTGTGGCCTCACTTTTCCCTGTATCAACCCTAATAACCCTCTGAGCTCTCTATATTCCTCCATACTCACCTCGTATGCACCCCCATTCCATTCATCTATCATTGGTCACTATGCCTTCACTATGCTGTGGAATTCCCTCCGACAATCTTCTGTTTCCTCTTCTTGCACCTCCTTTATGACCTGCTTAAAACAATCTCTTTGACTAAGTCACCCCTCCTAATACCTTCTTCTTTGGCTGATGGTTAATTTCCGTTTTATTTCTGTGTTGGACTGATATTTTCTCTTGATGCTTTTGATATTGAAGGTGCCATAATAAAGCTATCTCAATGTTTTTGTTACTGTTTAAACAGGTTCAATGGACTAAGCAGCCCTTTCTTGATCTATAATTTCCGATGGTTTTTGTCAAAGTTCAATGATGGGAACCCCACCAATGAAAAAGCTTTAACATCAACATGATTTTAAGATCTTCCACTTTTAAGGAATGGAATAAATCACAGGTGACTGTAACCAATTATTTATATGTAATTAAATCTTTGCTTGGCTTTGGGCAACAAAATGTTTTGCACAATCCACCTTCTTCATAAATTTATGTGCATTCAGTTAGAACAAACCCTTTGTGAATAAATGGCCAATAAGAAACCAGTAATGCATTATGAAATAACCAATCATGTGTCAGGAGGACCAACCAATTATTAGAATAAGCCCAAATCACTCTGTTTTTTTTTTCATTTCTGTTTTGTTCTCAGTAATTATATTTTCTAATGTCCAACATAAAGTTTGCAGCACAATGAAATGGTTATATATTAGATATCTACCAGTCGGATACATATTGTGAACTCAACCTGTTTGATTCCTTGTTCAGATGAGGATGAATTTCAAAAAACTTTATTTAGGTAAATCTAATTTGAGGTTTTGTCTGTGAAAAAATATAGAAACATAGACAAATCACTTCAACATGACAGACTATACGTTTCCTTCGTTGCTGTAGTTAATCATTTCCATCTTTAAATTCTACTACAATCTACAATTTAATTATCTCAGTGAATATGATATAGATACAACTTGGGCAATTACTTTAAAGTTTAATTACAACATACTACCCTTCTTTTGTACTTCAACGAGTGTGTCAAACTGGCAGATCTAAGGCTAAAATGTCATTCACATAGCATTACTTCAAGGCTGTGCTACACGGACCATATAGATTCCCCAGGGGCAGACAGCACTATTGCCTGTTACTTATCCAGCATTTACTATTAATATCATTGAGGAATGCATTAAAGAGAGAAGATGGTGGCATAGTGGTAACGTCACTGGACTACTAATCCAGACGCCCAGGCTAATACTCTGGGGACATAAGTTCAAATCCCACCATGGCAACTAGTGAAATTTGAATTCAATTAATACATTTGGAATTGAAAGCTAATCTCAGTGATGGTGGCATGAAACTATTGATCATATTCATAAAAGTCCATCTTGCTCACTAATGCCCTTTAGGGAAGAAATTCTGCCATCTTTAACTTTCCATGTGACCCACAGTAATGTGGTTGACTCTTTGCTGTGCCCTGAAATGGCCTAGCATGCCACTCAAACCAAGGGCAATTAGGAATGGGCAACAAATGGTGTCTGCATCCCATTAAATATTTTTTTTAAAGCACTACGGAAATCAATTTTTAGCCCTACATTTCTTATTAATTTTATTTACAATTCAAAAACAAATCACTTTTCAGTGGGTGAATGAAATACTAACCAGTTTCCGTGCACTGAAAATGTTTGCACAAATGTGAGGCAATTTTTGGATAATGACCTGTAAAATAAAACATTCTGTTTTTAGGTATTGGGATTCATATTCTACTTATCCACCTCAGCGAGTAAAATAAATACTCCTTCTTTGTTACTTATTTCCCAGAAATATATCTAAAAAACATACTTCATTGTTTTTTTGTAAGATTCTTTCCTGATTCTTTCACTGGAGACATGCAATTCGTCCATTCTTACACACTTCCTCCTTGCAGTGGTGTAACCTTTTAACTCATTTTGAACGTTGCCACAGGAAAGCTGCCTTTATACAAATTTTAAAATATTGCATCAAACATTATGGTGCTTCAGATATAGCTTGGTGTAAATTGCTGACAAATCAAACTTTGAACAATCTTAAAAAGAAAGTCAATTCTCTTAACTCATAAACATTCCCCAAGAAGCGGCGGCACGGTGGCACAGTGGTTAGCACTGCTGCCTCACATTGCCAGGGACCAGGGTTCGATTCCTGGATTGGGTCACTGTCTGTGTGGAGTTTGCATGTTCTCCCCATGTCTGCTTGGGTTTCCTCCGGGTGCTCTGGTTTCCTCCCACAGTCCAAAGATGTGCAGGTTAGGTGGATTGGCCATGCTAAATTGACCCTTAATGTCAGGGAGACGAGCAAGGGTAAATCCATGGGGTTATGGGATAGAGCCTGGGTGGGATTGTGGTCGGTGCAGACTCGATGGGCTGAATGGCTTCCTTCTGCACTGTAGGATTCTATGATTCTGTGAGCCAAGCAACTCTCCATTAATAAAATGTCCAAAAGTAAATACTGCCACGCTGAGGTTAGGATGTTTATGTTAACCTTTAACATACACAACATTTAAAAACTGGTCTTAAGTGATAGGGAAGTTCAGCAGCTAAACATTACAAACCTTGCTCGGAAGCTCAAATGACAAATAGACATTCCATGTTGGTCAGCTAGCTTTAGTTAATAAAATAACAATCTGTTGAAGTCAGCTATGGAAAACAGTAGCTGTGTATTCACAGGAAATTAAGTAATGGACCATTC
Organism: Mustelus asterias; assembly: GCF_964213995.1. Lineage (NCBI taxonomy): Eukaryota > Metazoa > Chordata > Chondrichthyes > Carcharhiniformes > Triakidae > Mustelus > Mustelus asterias. The sequence continues at coordinate 39,994,510 of NC_135820.1, forward strand.
CAAGAGGCCAAAAAATACAACCTTTTGATTTAATTTTTAAATGTGCCATGACAATTCAACAATACAGAATATTCCGTACCAACCAAATCCTAGATCTGACTCTTATTATCATCATGGGTCTCAGTTGGGGTTGTCCTTCAGGACTGATAGAGACTGCTGGAGGGAAGGCTATTGGTAAAACTTACCTTTTATTGAACATTCTACCAACCGTGTACAATAAAAGGAAGGCTTCCTATAGAATTTTCTCTTAGCATACTCTGTTATCATGTGATCTTACATTACTGATGAAGCATATTGTCCATTTGCATGTTTAATATACACTGACTGTGTTCTATATTAATGTACAAGCATATTACAGATCCATAGGACATTACCTTTTCTGTTCTGTTCATCATTGTTAACCTCACATTTAAATAAAAGCACTTAATGGGTTAAACACCTTGTAATGGAAATAATTAATTGTTCACATCATGCTAGTATCACTGTGGTGAACCATAGATGGTTACCACTATGGGTACTGAACCATAGATGGTTATCACTATGGGTACTTGTACATATGTTACTCTTGTTACTGTTGGGGTTAGGGTTGGGGTGTTCCACCTGTTAGCATTGTTCTGTGGTACACGCCATTTGGCTCCGCCTTCCTATAGGAGTATAAAGGTCACTGCACTTCCTAGTGTCCCTTAGTCTGGGATTGTATTGTTAGTAAGAAGTCTCACAACACCAGGTTAAAGTCCAACAGGTTTATTTGGTAGCAAATACCATAAGCTTTCGGAGCGCTGCCCCTTCGTCAGATGGAGTGAAAATCTGTTCTCCAACAGTGCACAGAGACACAGAAATCAAGTTACAGAATACTAATTAGAATGCAAATCTCTACAGCCAGCCAGGTCTTAAAGGTACAGACTACCGGTAGTCTGGTGGAAAAGGTACAGGTACCGGCATCTCCACATCATTGTATTGTTAAGCAGTATGCTCTATTCTTGTTGTGAATAAAAGCCTTTATTCCCGGGTACGATCGAGCCTCCCGAGTGGATTAATCGCGCATCAATTTTATTCGCAACAAATTTTGTTCTGAGAAAAAAAAATGGAGCAGATGCTGAAACCCGATCGGCTAACCTTGGATCCGCGTGCCGCGGGAGCGTCGAACACTTTCGACCATTGGGCAATTTGGAGGCTGCTGTTCTCCCACTGAAAGCGGAGGAAGTGGCCCATCGTACTGCAGGGTCCTCCACGCAAGGGTAAGCGACACTGTGTATGGAACAATCCGTGATTCCCAAGATTACAAAGAGACCATCGAATTACTCAAGAAGCTGTACCATAAACCGCCAAATGAAATTCATGCTCGTCACCTATTAGCCACTCGACGGCGGCAGCCCGGCGAAACGACGGGACAGTACCTGCGCGAACTTCAGCAGCTAGCCAGAGCCTGCAATTGCAAGCCAGTGTCGGCTACTCAATATACTAACGATCTGATCCGAGATGCGTTCGTGGCGGGAATCGGCTCATCCTATATTCGCCTGCGGCTGCTAGAGCAAGGTAACTTGGACCTGGCTAAGACGGTAGAATTGGCTGATGCGATGGAAACGGCCTCCAGAAGTCTTGAAACTTACCCCACCGACCACGTGGGAACATCGTGGCAAGTACAGCCACTGACTCAACTGTACCCGGCGGCTCCTAGGAACTGCGCGATCATGCTCTCGACTTCAGACCTGACGGCTGCGGCAGATCCAGGAGGCCCACCGTGCTATTTCTGTGGATTGGCGAAGCACCCTCGTCAGAGATGTCCGGCCAGGACGGTGTTTTGCTCGGCTTGTGGGAAGAAAGGGCACTATGCAAAAGTGTGCCGAGCAAAGCCCCCTTCTAAGCCAAGCAGTGCTGCGTGTGACTCCCCAGGATCCGTCTCCTCGTCTCCGGCTTCATCGATGTCTTCAACCACGTGCGATTCACGGGCGCTGCCATTCCTGATGACGATGAAGCAAGACATGTGCGACCTGCGGGTGCCGCCACTTTCAACGCCATCGACCACGTGCGATCCATGGGCGCAGCCATTTTGGTCGACACCGGCCGCAGAAGACCAGCAGGCGTCCTCGTCGTCGACTATCTCAGCTGCCTGCAGCTATACTCGGGATCCAACCGTGGCGTCAATCATCCTGGACCAGGCCAAGCCTCACAGACTCGAGAAGTCCATGATGGACAAAGAGGTAAACGGGCACCTGGCGCATTGCCTGTTTGACAGCGGGAGCACGGAGAGTTTCATCCATCTGGATACAGTGAAACGGTGCGCTCTCCGCGTGCAAACTGTCAGGCAGACAATCTCTATGGCGTCGAGGTCCTGATCTGTTATCATTCTTGAGAGCTGCGTGGTAACTTTAACGGTGCGGGGCACAGTTTATGAGAACTTCAGGCTCCTAGTGTTACCGCACCTTTGCGCTCCGGTACTCCTGGGGCTAGACTTTATGGTCCACCTGAAGAGTGTGACCCTGCAGTACGATGGGCCACACCCTCCACTTTCAGTGGGAGAACAGCAGCCTCCAAATTGCCCAGCGCGCTCCACATGCAGTCTCTCGACACTCAAAATTACCCCGCCTTCCTTATTTGAAAATCTCATGCCAGGCTGCAAGCCCATCGCGACTAAGAGCAGGCGTTACAGCGCTGAGGATCGGATCTTTATTCGATCTGAGGTTCAGCGGCTCCTCAGGGAAGGGGTCATTCAACCTAGCACTAGCCCATGGAGAGCACAAGTCGTGGTGGTCAAGACTGGAGACAAGCCCCGGATGGTCATAGACTATAGTCAGACCATTAATAGGTACACGCAGCTGGATGCGTATCCTCTCCCGCGCATATCTGACATGGTCAACCAGATTGCGCAGTACCGGGTATTCTCCACCATCGACTTGAAGTCAACCTACCACCAGCTCCCCATTCGCCCAGAGGACCGAAAATACACGGCCTTTGAGGCAGATGGCCTTCTCTACCACTTCTTAAGGGTCCCTTTCGGCGTCACTAATGGGGTCTCGGTCTTCCAGCGTGAGATGGACCGAATGGTGGACCAAAACGGGCTACGGGCTACCTTCCCGTACCTGGACAACGTCACTATCTGCGGCCATGACCAGCAGGACCACGACGCCAACCTCCTGAAGTTTTTACGCACTGCGTCTCGCCTGAACCTGACCTATAACAGGGAGAAGTGCGTATTCAGCAAGCATCGCCTAGCAATCCTCGGATACGTGGTGGAAAACGGGGTCATCGGCCCCGATGCAGACCGTATGCGTCCCCTCCTTGAACTTCCTCTACCCACTAGCATCAAAGCACTGAGAAGATGCTTAGGCTTCTTCTCGTATTATGCACAGTGGGTTCCCAATTACGCGGACAAAGCCCGTCCGCTCATAAAGTCTACCTCTTTTCCCCTGACAGCAGAGGCTCGCCTCGCCTTTGAAGGGATAAAAGCTGACATCGCGAATGCCACGATGCACGCTGTCGATGAGTCCATCCCCTTCCAGGTGGAGAGTGATGCATCTGATTTCGCCCTGGCCGCCACACTTAACCAGGCGGACAGGCCCGCCGCCTTGTTCTCTCGCACCCTCCAAGGCCCTGAAATTCGGCATTCCTCTGTGGAAAAAGAGGCTCAGGCCATTGTGGAGGCCGTACGGCATTGGCGCCATTATTTGGCTGGAAAACGATTTACCCTGCTCACGGACCAGCGGTCCATGGCATTCATGTTCAACAACACGTTAAGGGGAAAAATTAAGAATGATAAAATCTTGAGGTGGAGAATCGAACTCTCCACCTACAACTATGATATCATGTACCGTCCGGGGAAGCTCAATGAGCCCTCAGATGCTCTGTCGCGTGGAACATGTGCAATTGTGCAGGAGGACCGGCTACAGGCCCTCCACAATGATCTCTGCCATCCGGGGATCACTCGGCTCTTCCATTTTGTAAAGGCTCGGAATCTGCCCTACTCCATAGAAGATGTCAGGTCGATAACTCAAAGCTGCCAGGTATGTGCTGAGTGCAAGCCGCACTTCTGCCGGCCTGACAGGGCACACCTCATTAAGGCCACTCGCCCTTTTGAACGACTGAGTGTTGATTTCAAGGGCCCCCTTCGTTCGACAGATCGGAATGTGTATTTCCTCAACGTGGTTGACGAGTACTCCCGATTCCCCTTTGCCATCCCCTGTTCTGACATGTCCGCTGCCACGGTCATCAAAGCCTTGCGGAGTCTTTTTACCCTGTTCGGCTACCCCAGTTATATCCACAGTGATAGGGGTTCATCGTTTATGAGCGATGACTTGAGGCAATACCTGCTCTCTAAAGGAATTGCCTCAAGTAGGACTACGAGTTACAACCCCAGGGGTAACGGGCAGGTCGAAAGAGAAAGCGCAACAGTCTGGAAGGCTGTCTTACTGGCGTTAAGGTCTAGGGGTCTTCCAGTCTCCCATTGGCAAGAGGTACTTTCTGATGCGCTCCATTCAATCCGGTCCCTCCTGTGTACGGCAACCAATGCTACCCCACATGAGAGGATGTTTACCTTCACTAGGAAGTCTTCCTCTGGGACCTCACTGCCGTCTTGGTTGACGTACTCAGGACCTGTCCTCCTGCGGCGGCATGTTAGGGCCCGCAAGTCCGACCCTTTGGTTGAACAGGTCCATCTCCTCCACGCCAACCATCAATATGCCTACGTGGCATATCCTGATGGGTGAGATGACACGGTCTCTATCAGAGATCTGGCGCCTGCAGGGGACCTGGAAACCCCCGTCGCTCCCGCACCACTGGTTAGGATTCCTTTGCCCATTCTCTCCCCTCCTGACACAGCGCGGGCAGCATCGGGACCACCACTTAATCCTCTTACTCCCGTGTACAGATTGCCTGAGTCCAGGAGATTGTCGCCACCTCGAGGTCCACCGTGTGGTGAACCATTGTTGGTTCCCACCAGGTAGTGCTGAGCCATGGTCTGGCCAGTACTATGAGTCTGTAGATATGTTACTGTTGGGGTTAGGGTTGGGCTGTTCTACCTGTTAATATAGTCCTTATGGTACACCCCAGTCGGCTCCGCCTCCTGGGAGAGGTATAAAGGTCACTGCTCTGCCTGGTGACCCTTTAGTCTGGGATCGTGTACTGTATATGGTAGCTCTGTTATTGTTGGCAATAAAAGCCTTTATTTCCCGAGTACATCCAGCCTCTCGTGTGTTATATCGCGCATCAATTTTATTGCCAACAAATAAATTCTTTTTTTAAAAAAAAACAACAAAGAAAACATGGAACAAATGCTTAAACCCGAACGGCTTACGTTGGACCCACGTGCGGAGGGAGCATCGAACACTTTCGACCACTGGTTGAAGTGTTTCCAAGATTACCTCGACGCCTCCACAGCGGTCACCGACAACGCCGACAGACTCCGTGTCCTCCACGCGAGGGTAAGCGACGCTGTATACCTAGCGATCCGTGGGGCCACCGACTACAAAGGGGCCCTCGAGCTTCTCAAGAAGCGATACAACAAACCGTCGAATGAGATGCATGCTCGATACCTTCTAGCCACTCGACGGCGGCAGCCTGGCGAGACGACGGAACAGTATGCGTGCGAGCTTCAACAGCTAGCCAGAGCCTGCAACTGCAATGCAGTGTCGGCAGACCAGTACATGAACGACCTCGCTCGAGATGCGTTCGTGGCGGGAATTGGCTCGTCGTACATCCGCCTTCGGCTGTTGGAGCAAGGTAACCTCGACCTCACTAAATCCATAGAGATAGCTGAGGCTCTAGAAACAGCCTCCAAAAGTCTGGCGATGTACCCCGATGACCACGTGGAGACAGCGTTGCAGGGGCAGTCGCAGACTCCACGTCATTCAGCGGGACCGAAAAACTGCGCGATTGCGTTCCCAGCCTCGGACCTGACGACATCAGCAGCTCCAGGTGGCCCGCGGTGTTACTTCTGTGGGGGGGTGAAACACCCTCGGCTGCGATGTCCAGCTAAAGCGATGTTGTGCTCCGCCTGCGGCAAGAAGGGGCACTATTCCAAGGTATGCAGGTCCAAACTTCCATCCAAGAACAGCAGTGCGGCGTGTGACTCCCCGGAGCCGGCCTCCTTGTCTTCTGCATCTTCAAGGTCTTCTACCACGTGCGATTCCAGGACGTCGCCATTCCGAACGACGGAGTCGCAAGACACATGCAACGTGCAGGGGCCGCAGGTTTTCATAGAAATCATAGATCATAGAAATCATAGAAACCCTACAATGCAGAAGGAGGCCATTCGGCCCATCGAGTCTGCACCGACCACAATCCCACCCAGGCCCTACCCCCACATATTTTACCCGCTAATCCCTCTAACCTACGCATCCCAGGACTCTAAGGGGCAATTTTTTTAACCTAGCCAATCAACCTAACCCGCACATCTTTGGACTTTGGGAGGAAACCGGAGCACACGGAGGAAACCCACGCAGACACGAGGAGAATGTGCAAACTCCACACAGACAGTGACCTGAGCTGGGAATCGAACCCGGGACCCTGGAGCTGTGAAGCAGCAATGCTAACTACTGTGCTACCGTGCCGTTTTGGCGCCATCGTCCACGTGTGACCTATGGGGGCAGCCATTTTGGTCGGCACCGACCGCGAATGACCAGCAGGGGTCGTCATCAATCATCTCAGCTGCCTGCAGTTGCACCCATGAACAAACAGTGGCGTCGATCATCCTGGGCCAGGCCAAGCCTCACAGACTCGACAAGTCCATGATGGACATACAGGTAAACAAACGCCCGATTTATTGTTTGTTTGACAGCGGGAGTACGGAGAGCTTCATTCACCCAGACACCGTGAAGCGGCGTGGTCTCCAGATTCGGACTGTCAAGCAGACAATTTCGATGGTGTCAAGGTCCCGGTCTGTCACTGTGCTAGGGAGTTGCGTGGTCAATCTGACGGTGCAGGGCACGGTTTACGAGAACTTCAGGCTCCTTGTGTTACCACACCTTTGCGCGCCAATACTCCTAGGACTAGATTTTATGGTCCACTTGAAGAGTGTAACCCTGCAGTACGGTGGGCCACTCCCTCCGCTTTCAGTGGGAGACCCGCAGCCTCTAAATTGCCCAATGCGCTCCACATGTAGTCTCTCAACGCTTAGGATTACCACACCCTCCCTATTCCAGAATCTTGTGCCAGGCTGCAAGCCCATCGCAACAAAGAGCAGGCGTTACAGCGCTGAGGATCGGATCTTCATTCGATCTGAAGTTCAGTGGCTCCTCAAGGAAGGGATCATCCAACCTAGGGCTAGTCCTTGGAGAGCGCAAGTCGTGGTGGTTAAGAATGGGAACAAACCCCGGATGGTCATAGACTATAGTCAGACCATTAACAGATACACGCAGCTGGATGCATATCCCCTCCCGCGCATATCTGACATGGTCAATCAGATTGCGCAGTACCGGGTGTTCTCCACCATCGACTTAAAATCTGCTTACCACCAGCTCCCCATTCACCCAGAGGACTGACAATACACGGCCTTTGAGGCGGATGGTCCCCTGTACCATTTTTTAAGGGTTCCTTTTGGTGTCACGAATGGCGTCTCGGTCTTCCAGCGTGCTATGGACCGAATGGTGGACCAGAACGGGCTGCGGGCTACCTTCCCGTACCTGGATAACGTCACCACCTGTGGCCATGACCAGCAGGACCACGATGCCAACCTTCTTAGATTCCAACGCACTGCATCTCGCCTGAATCTGACCTACAACAGGGAGAAGTGTGTATTTCGCACGCGCCGCCTAGCTATCCTCGGATACGTGGTGGATATAACAGGGGTAACCGAACAGGCTGAAAAGATCACAAAATGCCTTGATAACCGTGGCAGCGGTCATATCAGAACAGGGAATGACAAAAGGGAATCGTGAGTACTCATCAACCACATTGAGGAAGTACGCGTTCCGATCTGTCGAGGGAAGGGGGCCCTTAAAGTCCACACTCAGTCTTTCGAAGGGACGAGTGGCCTTAACGAGGTGTGCCCTGTCAGGTCGGTAGAAGTGCGGTTTGCATTCCGCGCATACCCGGCAGCTTCTGGTTATGGACCTGACATCCTCCACTGAGTAGGGTAGATTCCGGGCTTTTATGAAGTGGAAGAGCCGAGTGACCCCCGGATGGCAGAGGTCATTGTGGAGAGCCTGCAATCGATTCTCCTGCATACTAGCGCATGTTCCACGTGACAGGGCATCCGAGGGCTCGTTGAGTTTCCCTGGACGATACATGATATCACAATTGTAGGTGGAGAGTTCGATTCTCCACCTCAAGATTTTATCATTCTTGATCTTACCCCGTAATGTGTTGTTGAACATGAACGCCATGGACCGCTGGTCCGTGAGCAGAGTGAACCGTTTTCCCACCAAGTAATGGCGCCAATGCCATTATCAAGGCATTTCGTGATCTTTTCACCCTGTTCGGTTACCCCTGTTATATCCACCACGTATCCGAGGATAGCTAGGCGGCGCGTGCGAAATACACACTTCTCCCTGTTGTAGGTCAGATTCAGGGTCCTTGGCCCTGATCCAGACCGTATGCGTCCTCTCCTCGAACTTCCCCTGCCCACTAGCGTCAAAGCACTGAGAAGATGCTTAGGCTTCTTCTCATACTACGCACAGTGGGTTCCCAATTACGCGGACAAAGCCCGTCCGCTCATCAAGTCTACCTCTTTTCCCCTAGCAACAGAGGCTCGCTTAGCCTTTGCAAGAATAAAAGCTGACATCGCGAAAGCCACGATGCACGCTATCGATGAGTCCATCCCCTTCCAGGTGGAGAGCGATGCATCTGATTTCGCCCTGGCCGCCACACTTAACCAGGCGGGCAGGCCCGTCGCCTTTTTCTCTCGCACCCTCCAAGGCCCTGAAATTCGACATTCGGCGGTGGAAAAGTAGGCCCAGGCTATTGTGGAGGCCGTCCGGCATTGGCGCCATTACTTGGTGGGAAAACGGTTCACTCTGCTCACGGACCAGCGGTCCGTGGCGTTCATGTTCAACAACACATTACGGGGTAAGATCAAGAATGATAAAATCTTGAGGTGGAGAATCGAACTCTCCACCTACAATTATGATATCATGTATCGTCCAGGGAAACTCAACGAGCCCTCGGATGCCCTGTCACGTGGAACATGCGCTAGTATGCAGGAGAATCGATTGCAGGCTCTCCACAATGACCTCTGCCATCCGGGGGTCACTCGGCTCTTCCACTTCATAAAAGCCCGGAATCTACCCTACTCGGTGGAGGATGTCAGGTCCATAACCAGAAGCTGCCGGGTATGCGCGGAATGCAAACCGCACTTCTACCGACCTGACAGGGCACACCTCGTTCAGGCCACTCGTCCCTTCGAAAGACTGAGTGTGGACTTTAAGGGCCCCCTTCCCTCGACAGATCGGAACGCGTACTTCCTCAATGTGGTTGATGAGTACTCACGATTCCCTTTTGTCATTCCCTGTTCTGATATGACCGCTGCCACGGTTATCAAGGCATTTCGTGATCTTTTCACCCTGTTCGGTTACCCCGGTTATATCCACAGCGATAGGGGCTCGTCGTTCATGAGCGATGACTTGAGGCAATACCTGCTTTCATATGGGATTGCCTCTAGTAGAACCACGAGCTATAACCCAAGGGGTAACGGACAGGTCGAACGAGAGAATGCTACAGTCTGGAAGGCTGTCTTACTGGCGTTGAGGTCTAAAGGTCTTCCAGTCTCCCGTTGGCAAGAGGTACTCCCTGATGCGCTCCACTCCATACACTCACTCCTGTGTACGGCAACCAATGCTACTCCCCATGAGAGAATGTTTTCATTCCCTAGGAAGTCTTCCTCTGGGACCTCATTACCATCTTGGTTGACGTACTCAGGACCTGTCCTCCTGCGGCGGCATGTTAGGACCCGCAAGTCCGACCCTTTGGTTGAACAGGTCCATCTCCCCCACGCCAACCCTCAGTATGCCTACGTGGCATATCCTGACGGGCGAGAGGACACGGTCTCGATTCGAGATCTGGCGCCAGCAGAGGGCTTGGAAACCCCTGTCGCTCCCGCACCTCCTGTTAGGGACCCCCCAACCATTATTTCCCCTCCTGACACGGCGCGGGCAGTATCGGGGCCACCACTTAACCCTCTTACTCCCGTGTACAGCTTGCCTGAGTCCAGGAGGTGGTCGCCACTTCAAGGCGTGCCCGAGTTCAGCGGATTGTCACCACCTCGGGGTCTACCGGCCCGTGAGGCACTGGAGGAGTCGCTGGACACCGCCTTGGAGAGAACGTCACCGCGATTGCCTGAACCGGTGTCATCACCGGTGTTGAGGAGGTCACAACGACGGTGCGGTCCCCCAGACCGTTTGAACTTATAGACAGATGAACAATTGTTCTGTGTTTTGTACCCCGCCGGCCTTTGTTTTCGAAGGAGGGGTGAATGTGGTGAACCATTGTTGGTTCCCACCAAGTAGTGCTGAGCCATGGTCTGGCCAGTACTATGAGTTTGTAGATACGTTACTGTTGGGGTTAGGGTTGGGCTGTTCTACCTGTTAATATAGTCGTTATAGAAAGAAGAAGAAATCATAGAAACCCTACAGTGTAGAAAGAGGCCATTCGGCCCATCGAGTCTGCACCGACCACAATCCCACCCAAGCCCTACCCCCACATATTTACCCGCTAATCCCTCTAACCTACGCATCTCAGGACTTTAAGGGGCAATTTTTAACCTGGCCAATCAACCTAACCCGCACATCTTTGGACTGTGGGAGGAAACCAGAGCACCCGGAGGAAACCCACACAGGCACGAGGAGAATGTGCAAACTCCACACAGACAGTGACCCGAGCCGGGAATCGAACCCGGGACCCTGGAGCTGTGAAGCAGCAGTGCTAACCACTGTGCTACCATGCCGCCCCATATGGTACACCCTAGTCGGCTCCGCCTCCTGGGAGAGGTATAAAGGTCACTGCTCTGCCTGGTGACCCTTTAGTCTGGGATCGTATACTGTATATGGTAGCTCTGTTATTTCCCGAGTACATCCAGCCTCTCGTGTGTTATATCACGCATCACACCGGTGCGTGAGGAACTGGTGGAGTCACTGGACACCACCTTGGAGAGAGGGACACCACGGTCACCAGAACCGGCACTGCCGCCAGTGCTGCGGAGGTCGCAGAGACGGTGCGGACCTCCGATACGACTGAACTTGTGAACATATGGACAGTTCGTATTGTTTTTTTTTTTACCCCACCGGCCTTTGTTTTTAAAGGAGGGGTGAATGTGGTGAACCATAGATGGTTACCACTATGGGTACTGAACCATAGATGGTTATCACTATGGGTACTTGTACATATGTTACTCTTGTTACTGTTAGGGTTGGGGTGTTCCACCTGTTAGCATTGTTCCGCCTTCCTATAGGAGTATAAAGGTCACTGCACTTCCTAGTGACCCTTAGTCTGGGATTGTATTGTTAAGCAGTATGCTCTATTCTTGTTGCTAATAAAAGCCTTTATTCCCGGGTACAATCTCGCCTCCCGAGTGGATTAATCACGCATCAATCACTCTCAATAATATTTAGGCTAAGGATTCTATCCAGTGCTACATATTAGATTCCTTGATAAAATAAAGAGTTCAATTAACTGTATGGTTGAAGTGGTATCTCCATTGCCTCCATTTTGCTCAATGTCTCTCCCACTGTCTACTTCAGAACAAAAGGAGTTAAAGACGATTCCATATTGTTTTTCAACTGCATTTGTATAATTAATTTTTTTCCTCTTTTACTTCAATGTCATGCAATAAGTTCTTTAAATATGTAAAAAATTGAATCCCAAAATACAGATGTCTGGAGATTTCCTCTCACAATGAATCATCTAAAAAAAAAGTCTGTAATGACTACGACCGGAATTGTTTGTGAAGGAAAATCTTCGGCTCATTTTCATGCCAACAGTTTATCTTTTTTATTTATGAAACATCATTAGTGCCACAGGGAGTTTAAAAGCCTGAGAAACAATATTGCATGGAGGTAATTAGTTTTCTTTGGGAGTAAGAAAAATTAGGACAAAGCTTCATCACAGAGAAAACTTGGATGCCAGCTTTGATCTTTTGTCATCACGAACCTCCCAGACTGAAGGCGGGCAAAGCACCATTAACAGCACTAGGTCATTCCTTTGACATGTAGGGGAGAAATTAACAGCTGTCATCGAATGATGAGTTAACTTCATAATGGCATAATGGCACTAACAAAACAATTAGCATTCACAGGAAATAGATAATGAAAATTCCATGCTGAGTTACGATGAGGCATCTAACTTAAAGGAAAATGGGAATAAAATGTGGATGGGTGAATTCAGAACGGGCTGCAGAATAATTTGATTGTCAGTCTTGCTGTTGATTGACTGAGTAGATCAAGTAGGGCAGCACATCAAATATCCAGAATGCCAATTTAAACATGTACTTTAAAACGGTATCACATCATCAGGGCCCATTCCAAAAATCAGACAGTGAAACCCCGGCTGAGATTAACTCCATTTACTATTTTGCTGCTTTTACCTCAGTTTACAAGAGTGAAGCTGTTAAATGTTTCCTGACCTAGTCAAGTTGGCTCAACAATTTATAACATGGGCAAAATTTATGTGTAATGAAGGAACCTGAAGCACTACAGGGGCTAAATTGGATAGCCCACAAAAACAGCTGCAGGGATTGTGCTGCATAATTAACCCATGCCAGTTGATTGTGAAGTAGGCAGCATGCCAACCTCCATGCTCTCGGCTGATTTCAATGATTGCTATGCCCAGCCAGTGTTAACCACACTGTTGATTGACTGGATGCACTAGCAGGTTGATCCGATGGTTGGGGTGTGTGTGTATTGTGCAAGGGGGAGGGGGGGGTGGTTGCGCAATGTTGTGACGGGCTACAGTTGCGCAATATTGTGAGGGGCTAGAGCAACTTAAAGCCAGCCTGCACTTCTCAAAGCTAACTCTTAAAAGGGGGTAAAAGGTTGCTGAAGCAGGAGTTGGCAGATATACATGAAGTGAATCTGACCAGGAAACATTGAATAATGGCACAACACGGTCAAGAGCAGCTTCCAAGGTTTTCAGGCACTGCACTAAAGGGGGCGGGAAGGAGGAGTGGTCTCCTGTGTCTGCAGGGAGTAAGAAGGCTCTCTCGATATATGCTCACAAGGCATATATCTTTGAGTAGATAGCTGAGGAGATCAATGCCAAAAAGCTAGCCCTGAGGGCCTAGTTGCAGTGCAGCAAGAAATTCAATTGCCTCACATGAGTGGCCAAGGTAAGTGAACTTCAAATTCCAAACTCTCCCAATCAATAAGATTAGATGTTACTTAGTTCACCACCTCCTCTTCACTCATCTACCAACAGTCTTGATCGATCAGGACTCATATCTAACAATCCCTTACACACTTAGCATCCCTGCTAAACTGACACACCCACATCTCACAGCTAGAAGGCATCGTCAGCTATTCAATCCTAGTATCCCAAACTGTCCAAATAAGATTCATCAATGTGCTTCCCTCTCTCTTGCAGCTTCAGATGATATACAATTACAGGTGATAGGAGTTAACCAGATCAGGATAGATAGGGTTGCGCATTTTAACTCCTACTGGAGGATACAGTGCTTACAATTATTGGGATCGATATTACTTAGCCTGTGACCGACAGCAGGGCTAAAACCAGTGAAGATAAGAACACAAGTAGGAGCAGGAGTAGACCATATAGCCCTGAGCCTGCTTCGTTCATCAAGATGATCATGACTGATCTTCTGCCTCAGCTCCACTCCCCTGTTTGTTCCCCATACTTGATTCACTAAAAGATCAAAAGTCTATCTATCGCATTCTTCAGTACACTCAGCGAGGGAGCAGCCACAACCCACAAGTTCCAAAACCATCTGAGTGAAGAAATCTTTCCTTATTTCAGTCCTAAATGGAGAATCCTTATCCTGAAATGGCAGCCAATGTCTGTATCTTCATTCCCAATCCTCCTTCTCACATCCCAGCTCATCCCTCAGCCAACATTCTCTTCTGCTTTACAAGCTGAAAATGATTTAGACAACTCTTACTGTCTTCCCACCCTGCATCCTAGGGTCTTAAAAGCAGTAGGGACAGAGATTGTAGAGGCATTGGTTACAATCTTCCCAAATTCCTTAGAATCTGGAAGGGTCCCAGCAGATTGGGAAAAAAAAGCTAATGTAACACCTTTATTCAAGAGAGGGAGACAGAAACCAGGAAACGCCTGCCAGTTAGCCTGACATCTATCATAGGGATATTGCTGGAAACCATTATTAAGGAAGTTATAACAGGATATTTAGAAAATCATAATGGGACCAGGCAGAGCCAACATGGCTTTGTGAAATGAAATGAAAAGCATGGCTGCGATTTAGTGGTTGTGTTAGCCGCGGGCACAATTTTCATCATGGTCGCTAAATCTCGCAAGATGCCAAAAACACGATTCTCAACGGCGAGATTTCAGTTTGCGATCTTCTCAGCCCCCTTCCAACGGCTCAATCAGGTTTCTGCCCAGGAAAGGCACCAGCTTGATTTGCACGCAAGACCGTCTCATTAGTGGGCATCATCTGCCCCTGGTTGCATCTTCCCACTCAGCCGGCGTGACGTCATGCCGACCTGAATCTGCTCTCGGAAAATGGAAACCTGGCGCCATGACTTCTGGGAGGGAGGTTGGAGGTGAACAAGCATGCCACCACAATCCACCATGGAATCCAAGGATAGGACTTCTCTTGGGGTGGGGGGGGAGGGGTGAGGGGTGGTTAGCAAGAGGACGGTGGCTGTTGGAGTACTGTGATTGACTTGGTGGGAGTCTAAGTCTGCTTGTGGGGCTCTATGAGATCCTGTGGGGTGGGGGGGGGGGGGTGGTGGTGAATCTGAGAGGGTGGGATGGGGCTCTTGTTCTCTGCCATGCACCTGGCCAGATGAGTGTGTGCCCACATGACAATGCTTATTGGAGCCCCCTCCTAGGGAGGGAGTTAAGGGGGTGGGGAGGGGGTGGGGGGCAGGTAGGTATGGATTGCTGGCTGCAGCTGGGGACTTACTATCCAGTGATTTTTGTTATTGAGGGATGATAGCAATGTACTTACTCCCTGATGGCTACAGCTTGAGTTATCAGAGTGTCCATGAGCACAGCCTAGTACTGAGGGAGGAACCAATTATGCCCAGTTAGTAAATAGAGATTTATGCTTGTGACACTAATCGGCCCTCAGGAGATAACTTGATACTCTGCAGAAGTCACGCCCATCATTTCTTTCACGACTCCTTCTGTTTCCACAGGAAAAGACCGACCATAACACCGCAGAGGGGGTGAAGACATGGGGTGGTGAGCCAGACCTCCGGGTCCTCACCCCCTTTGAAGAGCGGGCATTGGAGTGTCAAGGGAAGGGGAGATGCGGGCTGTCAGTGACAGCATGGTCGAGCTGCCGTCCAGACGTGAGCACCTGTCAATCCTCCACTCACTTTGAGGCAACTTCTCGGGGGCATGAGTTTTGGGTGCAAGGGGCAAGGTTTAAAAGAGATGTATGAGGCATGTTTATTTGCACAGAGAGGGTAATGAGTGCCTAGAACTTGTTGCCGGGGGAGGTCACGGAGGTAAATACAATAGTGACCTTTAAGGGGTGTCTTTACAGCTACGTGAATGGGATGAGAATAGAGGCATATGGTCCCCAGAAGGGTAGGGAGTTACAAATCAGATGGATAGCTTGGTTTCTGCAGACTTGGAGGGCCGAAGGGCCTGTTCCTGTGATGTAATTTTTTTAATGCTTTATGTTCAATGGAGAAATGTGAATCACATGTTTTGCATCTCCCTCCCTTGTACTTAACCTTGTGTCCTGTGTTGCAGGGACAGATCCAGGTGCCCCGGGCTCACCTGGACTCCAGGTTGAGGGGAGACCTGATAGAGATCTGCAGGATTATGAGAGTCATGGACAGAGTGGATAGTCAGAAGCTTTTTCCCAGGGTGGAGGAGTCAATTACTAGGGGGCATAGGTTTAAGGTGCGAGGGGCAAGGTTTAAAGAAGATGTACGAGGCAGATTTTTTACATAGAGAGTAGTGGGTGCCTGGAACTCGTTGCCGGGGGAGATAGTGGAAGTGGATTCGGTCGTGACTTTTAAGGGGCTTCTTGACAAGTACATGAATAGGATGGGAATAGAGGGATATGGTCCCCGAAAGGGTAGGGGGTTTTAGTTAAGTCAGGCAGCATGGTCGGTGCAGGCTTGGGGGGCCAAAGGGCCTGTTCCTGTGCTTTAATTTTCTTTGTTCTTTGTACCTCTGAGGGTGGCACCGTTTTGGCATCAGCTTCCAGATACTGACACTGACACTGTTGGTGGGTCCAGTTAGTGTTGAGGCTTCTGGGTCACTGTCTGGTGAGCACAACACATCTGCTGATGTACATTGGGTGGAGGAGGGAACCGTCCGAGGCCTCTGGCATGCGGGGGCCTGCCGAAGGTGAGGATTCAGCTGTCCCCAGGCTACATGCTGGACCTCTGAGATCACTTCTCCCTCAGCTGCTGGAGATGCAGCAACAGAGCCAGGGAATGCAGGAGGAGTTACGGCCACATTGGACCAACTGCAAGGCTGTTGGGAGGAGTCCCAAAGCTTTCAGGCAGACCAGCTATTGCCTGTCATGCATGCTTCCCAGGCCAACACTGCAAGAGTGGTGTTTGCAGTGAAAGCCTGGGGCAAGGGATCCTCACCATGAGTGGCAGGCTCCAAGCAATGGTCAAGTCACAGCAGGCCACAGCAGAGTCCCAGAGGGCCACAGCTGAGTCACAGTGGGCCAAAGCTGAGGGAGTGAACAGGCTTCTCGGGATTCTGTGGCCCATGGCTGAGAGGCTCAAGAGCTTGCAGGAGACCCAGTGGGACAGCGCTGAGACACAGTGGGCTACGGCAGCAGCCCTTGAGAACGTGGCCCAGTCTCAGAGGGCTCTTGCTGCGGCCATTGACATGTGGTCCCCGACTCAATCGGCCACTGCAGAGGGCTCAACCACCATGGGTAAGATGCAGGTAGTCCTCCAGGACTGGCAGGGCCAGGTGATGCCGGAGCTTCTGGAGCTCACTGCAGAAGTAGCACTGTCCCATGGAGTGAGCCAGGACCCCACAGGGACCCCAAGGGAAGAGGAAGGGCTTGAGCACATGCCAGGGCCTTCCAGCCAGGAGACTGTGGCTGTGGCTACACCTTCTGACTCCCCCCTTCCTGACACTGGGACAGCTCAGGGGCAGCGGGATGACGAGGGTGTAATTGAAACGTCCCAGACATCTGGAAACCGGCCAGGGCCCTCAAGATCCAGGGCCTCCAGAGGACACCAGCCAAGCACATCACAAGCAACGGGGTGAGGTAGGCAGCTGGCTCCCTCCACATCCGATGTACATCTTGGGGAGTCACCAAGACATAGTGGTAGGCCAGGTCAGGTTAGGAAGTTGTAGTTGCACTGAGATGGCACGGGTGAAGGGTTGTACTAGTTAAATCGATCTTTAAGCACCTTAACGTTTTCTGTTCACAAGTTTTTATGTGAGAACTTATTATTTAAACACCTTTATTGCAATTATTAAATGTTTCTTCACCAGCCACCTGTGACTAATTTGTCTCAGATTTGTCTTGAATAGGAATCCTCTTCCATTGATGATCACTGGAGGGACGCTTCATGCTAATGTCAGTTGGGGAGGACCCTCAATGCTGTGTCACTGAGAAAAGGAAGCCATTGGTTCCCCAGAACCCACAAGTGATTCCCTCCCCTCCCCCACCCCACCCGCCTCAGGGCTCTATATGGGGGTTTCAGATCCCTTACCCACTACATAGACGTGGGCCCAGGTGCCAGCGTACATGCGGAGCTCAGGTAGGAGTCAGACTAGTTTGCACCAGGGCATCACCATAATGGTGCTTAGTGAGTCGTCATCACTCTCCTGCCTGCCAAAAAACTCGCTAACACAGAGTTCCGAGGCCCACCGCTCTGGTGTGACAATGTTGCAGGAGATAGAAGGACTTTGGGGGGCGAGGGTGGGTGGGGGTGGGGGGGGGAGCGGGGGGGAGGAATGGAACCCACAGACATATGGGTTCCTCCTCAAATGCCTCCGGGATGCAGAGCTCTTGAAAATGAAGTTGTCGTTCATGCTGTTTGGGTGTCTTGCGCAGACATGCAGAATGTACATATTATGGTCACACGCCAGTTGGACATTCAGGGAGTGGAATCCCTTTTTTGTTGATGAATCTTTGTAGAGTCTGTAGGGGGGGGGCCTTGAAGGCGACGTGGGTGCAGTGGATGACCCCCTGTACATTACGCATCCCCGCAATGGCTGCGAATCCTGCAGCTCGGGCTTCCTGCTGGGCCTGGTCCAGGTTAAATTTGATGTACTGCCCAGCCTGGGTATATAGGGCTTCAGTGACCTGCTTGACACGGGTGTGCATAGCTGACTGGGAAATGCCACATACATCTCCACTAGGGGCCTGGAAGGAGCCAGTCACATAAAAATTAGAGCGGCCGTCAATTTGACAGCCACCGAGATTGGGACCCCACCCCCCGCCCTCCTCCGCACCTCTAGTTCCAGATCTTGCAACAGGTTGCACTGGTGTTGCACTGTCTCCTTTCAGAGGCAGAGACGTCAGCGGTACCACGGTGTCCAACATCTGTTCAAATGACAGTTCAGTGCACGGAACTGCTGGGGTTTCTGCTCCCTCTTTCCCCTGCCCCCCCCACCCCCCCCCCCCACCCCATCTCCTCCCCAAATGGCAGCCACTTCCTGCCTCTGGTGGTCGCCTCCCACTACTCCTGCAAGTGGTAAGGCCTGGGCCTCCTGTGCCTGCAATTCTTCCTCCTGCTCCTCCTCCTCAGCTCCAGCAGCAACGAAAAGAACAGCAAGAGCGATTGGTTGCATCGCAAAAGCCACCTCGTCACTCTGAAAAGGGTGGGGGGGGGGGGGGTGTGTGGAGATGGAGAGGAACACATGTAGGGGTTAAGGACCGCTGCTTGCTCCTAGCCCATCAACAGTCACTGTCCATACTGCCTATTTCCCCCAGCCACATGCTCCCCAAAATCAAGGCTCCCCCCTAATTTCCCCAGCCACATGCTCCCCAAAATCACAGCCCTCCCAATTCCCCCAGCCACATGCTCCCCAAAATCACAGCCCTCCCAATTCCCCCAGCCACACGCTGACCAAAATCACAGCCCTCCCAATTTCCCCAGCCACATGCTCCCCACAATCACAGCTCCTTGAAAAGTTGAGAGGCTGCAGCAATGCAATTTGCAAGGGCTTTGTGCACCTCCTTCAGCTGGAAGAGTGCTGAGTGCACTAGGATCCAGGAGCACCACAAGACCCGAGGTCAATGCTGAGACCCGCATCCGTGCTGCAAATCAGACATCGGAAAACTTGCAGAGCAACAGCCCCCACCCCCACACACTCGCAGAGCCGCCACCGACCCGAGAAAGAAAATGGCCGTAACGAAAGGACAGCCGTAAGCAGCTGAGAGCCATCGTATGCTACGCACTTACCTCCTCTCTAACCCTCACTGATGGAGCGCCCAAATCTGACATCTATGGAGCATGTCTGTTTCGCGCCGATTCCGGATTGGTGAATACGGTGGTCAAGGGGGAAGTGCTGGTAAGTTTGACGTGCAGCCCATTAGGTCAATTGAAATGCATGCAAGTGCATTTAAATGGCCGTTGTGCCCGCGTCAGGTGCGGTTCTGATCACGTCCATTTTCGGGCCTTGGTAAAGGGGGAACCAGTGCAGAGGCGGGCACGATCGCACTACTTGCCTCACGCCCGACTTTACCAACTCTTTACGCCAAAGATGAACGCAACTTGATGCTAAAATTGGGCTCATAGTGTTAGGGGGATTAGGAGGGTAAATATGTGGGTTTACGGATAGGGACTGTTGTTGGTGCAGGCTCAATTGGCCTAATGGCCTTCTTCTGCAATGTAGATTCTATGATCATGGTTTATTGTCACAGTCAGCATCACACCAGTGCAATGTAGTCCTTCCCCACCTCTGCCGTAGGTTTGCCAACTGTGGTTAAATATACTCCTGGAGGTTTCATCACATGACTTGCCCGCATGTTCCAGCCATTATTCAGCCAACACATCTACCCTTGTGATGCACTGTCTTCCTCTGCCAATTGGAAAGCAAAAATAGTCATTATCCCATTTAATGATGCTTGCCTGTCAGCCAAACACCATTTTCCCCTCTATTTCTAATAGTTTTATATCTGGGGAACAGAAATGTTCAAAGAAAATGGCAAAGCAAAAAAGATCGATCTTCAATTCCTGAAAACTCCAGGCCAAACCTGGAACATTGGTCACCCTATTCTGAAGTCACCGTAATTGTTACGTATTTCAGTCAGGATATCCTTTCTGAAGCACAGACATTGTTCCTCTCTGCTGGTCAGGTGGATGAATTCATGGAATCCATAGAATCCCTACAATGCTGAAGGAGGCCATTCAGCCCATCAAGTCTGCACCGATCACTATCACATCAGGCCCTATTCCTGTAACCCCTCATATTCACCCTGATAATCCCCCTGACACTAGGGTTAATTTTAGTATGGCCAATCAACCTAACCTGCACATCTTTATTCCCTGAACATCCAGGGTGGGCATGGCTTCCCACTGACAGCCATTCTCCACACACATACCCCCTCTACCTTCCCCCTGCACAGCCCCCATCCTCTCCCTTCTTTCATGTGCTCCGCTCTGTTCATTCTCCAAGTCATTTTGTATTCTAAGAGGAATGGCTCCTAGTTGAGCCATGCCTGGAAGCAACTGGTTGCAGAAGCCTTGAAGTCAGGAAAAGCTCCGTCAACACCTGTCAGGTTCAAGGACTTTAAACAAGTACAGATCACACCAAACACTTGTCGAATTAAAGTAACAGCCAGAGGAAACCAACCAGCAACTGATCAGTAAAAAGTTGTTCACCGCATTACATAGTGTTGGGCGTGGGGGAGGGGTTCTTTCTTGCTGCTGAACCAGAACCAGCCACGCATGATCAAAACATGACATTAGCTGGAACACTAAGCTTTCAAATGGCAGGTGCCAAATCCGCAGTGCACACTGGCTGACCTCATAATCTGCCAGTTTCGTGCTGCTGAATGTATGTTCAGCTGTGTGAGGTTAAGGGAGAGTATTATACCTACAGCACTGAGCCCACTGTAGAAGTATTGGGTTCCAATAACTGGCAAGAAGAGATTAACAACAGTACACATTTATTATCAGTAACTGAGCAGCTCTAACATGCTGCATCTCTGCCCGCGCTCCGGGAGAACTCCCGACACTTGTCCCCTTTTGTGCCTGTGTCATCCCAGTGTCCATGGAGCCACCCAGTCTACAGTCACCTTTAGGGCATCCAGTGCGACTCTCCCCAAAGGTGCGTACATGTGCTGCAGATAGTAATTTGAACGTCAAAGATAGTTATTTAAAAAATGGACACTAAGAGCCCAATTTCTCACTCAGCATAGTTACAAAACACCTGAACCTGATGAAACATGGTCATTTTAGAAAGGATTCTACAGTAAGAAAGAAGGCAGAGGGTTGCTTAACAATTTTCAATGGGTGCGATTCTCCCAAAAAAATTCTAAGTGTCGAATTCGCATAAAAATTGGAGTAAATCCAGCTGGGTTTTTTTCAGTGGGATTTTCAAAATGAATTTTCCACACTCTGTGCACTGCAGAGTGCACTAGAGTGAATCTCACAAAAAATCTGGGGTGTGGCCTTTTCCAGCTGGAGAGGCCAGCAGCACAGCATTGAGCGGGCCACTGCGCATGCGCCGATCAGCCCACCTCCATCTCACCGCCAGCCACCCCAACCCCGGCAGCTCCAATCTCCCAATTTCACAACCCCCCACCCCGATAGCCAGCCCCGATCACTGGCGTCCATCCCTCTGTCACTGCCGAGTGCAGAGTGGCAGCAGGACCCCACCCCCACCGATTGCCCCCCTCAGAGGCCCTGTCCCCACTCTGGCACTGCTCCCTTGGCACTCCCCGATGCCTGATGGGCAGTGCCAAGTTGCCCCCTTGAGCATTGCCACTTTGCCCCTTGGGAATTTCCAGGGGGCCAGACTGGCACTGCTAAGCTGGCAATGCCAAGAGTACACCCCCCATATCCTCGACTTCCTGGCTCCCCTTCACTCCAGAGGGGCCACCAGCTCCTCGCAAATGGGGTGCTATTGAAAACCCCACTGGAGTGAAACACTCTTGAAATGGGGGGGGATGCTAGTGGGCCCGGGGACCTCAGTCCCTGGCCCGCTAATTATATGCAAATTGTGATTTCTGTCACGGAGCAGACAGGGCCAGAAATCCGACAGCCGGAGACTGGCGGAGGCCATGGCGCTGAGCTGGAATCCCGCAAAACGGCCTCCGCTTGAGTCTCCTGGCCCGCTGCGCTGCAAAAGCTGGGAGAATCACCCTCAGTGACTTCCTCAGCACAAAAATGTAAATGAAGACTGAAGGACAAAATCTCAAATTTTAAAAAGTATAAAATGTAATCCGGATTGTAAACACCATAAGCAGATCATCTGCGGAACCTGATGAGTTTGACATTATGTTGCTAGAATATTGGGAATATTGGGATTCGGCTGTTGAAAGGATTTGGCTGTGTGGCAGCAGTGCTAACCACTTGTGCCACCGTGCTGCCCAAGGCTTCCAACCATTGAGACTGAACGAGTCAGGAGCTACATTGTTTACACAGACAGGAGAGACATTGAAGATCTTAAGTTCAGAAACAGTTACCATGTCCTATAAAAAAACATGGCATAGCTACCTGTCCTGGTAATTGAAGGACATAGACCTTGCCTTATGGGCCATGTTTGGCTCAAGCAGATAACATTCAATTGGTTGGAAATAATAAACCTACAGGACAGCGGTTTTCAGAAGTTGCTGTGTAAATATTCCAAGGTTTTCCAAAAGGAGCTAGGATGAATCAAGGCAAAATTTATTTGAATCCCGATGCATTGCATATGTTTTTCCAGGCCTGCCCAGTGCACTAAACACTTCATCATAAGATTGAAGTCAAGCTTGGAAGGTATAGGTATTATAAAGCCTGTACAATTCTCCAAATGAGCCGTACCCATATTCCCTATCCTCAAGCAGGGTTGTACTGTAAAAATTTGTGAGGATTATAAACTAACAGCCAATAAAGGAGCTCAAAGATACAGATACCCAATTCCAAGAATTGACAATCTCTCCGCCAAATTAGCTGGAAGTTTAAAATACACCAAGTTAGACCTCAGTCACACCTACCAGCAGCTGAAGTTGTACAAAGATTTCCAGAGGTTAGTTACTATCAATACCCACAAGGGATTATACTAGTACACACATTTATCTTTTGGAGCCTCATTGGCCTATTTTCCAGCGTGCAATGGAAAGTTTATTACAGGGCATCCCTAATGTAGTGGTTTATCTAGATGGTGTCCTCATCACTGGAGTCTCAACTGAGGAACACAGATCAAACTTAGAGGACGTTTTGAGAAGACATAAACAGGTGTTCCAGGCAGATGAAGTTACATATTCGGGTTTCAGGATAAACACTAAAGATTTACAGAATAAAGGATAAAGTTAAAGCCATTAAAGAAGTGCCACAGCCGAGAAAATATATCAGAGTCAAAGTCATTCCTATGAATGGTGAATTACTATGGTCGATTCGTACAAAATGTGTTTACAACTTTAGCCCCACTTTAGATTTTAAAGAAGCCTCAGTGTTGTCAGTGGGGTGAGAAACAAAAAGAAGCATTCACAAAACTAAAGCAGGCCTTGCAGTCATTGACACTGCTTGTACACTGTGATCCAACCAAGCCATTGGTGGTTACCCGTGATGCATCATCGTATGGAATGGGAGCGGTTTTGTCCACCAGATGCCTGATGGAGTAGAAAGGCCAATTGCCTTTGCATCAAGAACATTATCAGAGGTGGAAAAAAGTACTCCCTAACAGATAAAGAAAGTTTGGCAATAATATATGCGGTGAAGAAGGTTCATCAATATCTACGTGGATGACATTTCACAATAGGATCAAATCATAAACTGTTGTTAGGTTTATTCTGAGAGGATAAGCCAGTGCCACCAATTACACAGGTACAGAGATGGGCTCTATTTTTAGCAGCGTACAGTTATACATTACAGCAAAGCCCAGGGACACAAATATCAAGGACAGATGCACTCGGCTGTTTCCCTTTACTTCACCACCAGCAGCAACCAAGCCCCCCCCCCCGGGTACCACAGTAGAAAACAGTACCACTGCAGGAAAGTCCATTGTCAACTTATCGGACTACACACTTCAGCCGAGGGCTCAACTTTTGTCCCACTACCAAAATAGACCCCATCAGTCTCGCAGCGGACACAGAGGAATTCATCAGGCGAATGAGGCTGCGGGAGTTCTTCCACAAACCCCAAGAGGCCGACAGTGAACACAATGAGACAGCCAATGAACCGGAACAGCAGACAGAGAGATCCGCAGTGCAACCGAAGAGGAAAGAGTCGAATTGGACTCCTCCGGAAGGCCGCTGCCCTCGACTTGACATGTACGCCCAAGCCATCAGGAGGTGCGTCAACACCAAATTCATCAGCCGCACTCACAAGACAGCCCCGAACATCACCCAAGCACAACGCAACGCCATCCACGCTCTCAAGACCAACCGCAACATTGTCATCAAACCAGCAAAGGAGGGGCCATCGTCATACTGAACAGAATGGATTACTGCAAAGAAGTGTACCGACAACTGAACAACGAGGAACACTACAGACAGTTACCCACAGATCCGACCAAAGAACACACCCGTCAACTCAACACTCTGATCAAAACCTTTGATCCGGACCTTCAAAACACCCTCCGTGCTCTCATCCCACGTACTCCACGTGTTGGAGATCTCTACTGCCTCCCAAAGATACAGAAGGCAAACACACCCGGCCGTCCCATCGTTTCAGGCAATGGAACCCTGTGCGAGAACCTCTCCGGCTACGTCGAGGGCATCTTGAAACCCATTGTACAAAGAACCCCCAGCTTTTGTCGTGACACTACAGACTTCCTACAGAAACTCAGCACACATGGAGCAGTTGAACCAGGAGCACTCCTCGTCACAATGGATGTCTCGGCACTCTACACCAGCATCCCCCACGATGATGGCATTGCTGCAACGGCCTCAGTACTCAATGCCATCAACTGCCAGTTTCCAGATGCAATTTTACAACTCATCCGCTTCATCCTGGACCACAATGTCTTCACCTTCAACAACCAGTTCTTCATCCAGACACACGGAACAGCCATGGGGACCAAATTCGCACCTCAATATGCCAACATCTTCGTGCACAGGTTCGAACAAGACTTCTTCACCGCACAGGACCTTCAACCGATGCTATACACTCGGTACATCGATGATATTTTCTTCCTTTGGAGTCATGGTGAGCAATCACTGAAACAACTCTATGATGACATCAACAAGTTCCATCCCACCATCTGACTCACCATGGATTACTCTCCGGAATCGGTTGCATTCTTGGACACACGCATCTCCATTAAGGACGGTCACCTCAGCATCTCACTGTACCGCAAGCCCACGGATAACCTCATGATGCTCCACTTCTCCAGCTTCCACCCTAAACACGTTAAAGAAGCCATCCCCTACGGACAAGCCCTCCGAATACACAGGATCTGCTCGGATGAGGAGGATCGCAACAGACACCTCCAGACGCTGAAAGATGCCCTCAGAAGAACAGGATATGGCGCTCGACTCATCGATCAACAGTTCCGACGCGCCACAGCGAAAAACCGCACCGACCTCCTCAGAAGACAAACACGGGACACAGTGAACAGAGTACCCTTCGTCATCCAGTACTTCCCCGGAGCAGAGAAGCTACGGCATCTCCTCCAGAGCCTTCAACATGTCATTGATGAAGACGAACATCTCGCCAAGGCCATCCCCACACCCCCACTTCTTGCCTTCAAACAACCACGCAACCTCAAACAGACCATTGTCCGCAGCAAACTACCCAGCCTTCAGGAGAACAGTGACCACGACACCACACAACCCTGCCACAGCAACCTCTGCAAGACGTGCCGGATCATCAACACAGATGCCATCATCTCACGTGAGAACACCATCTACCAGGTACATGGTACCTACTCTTGCAACTCGGCCAACGTTGTCTACCTGATACGCTGCAGGAAAGGATGTCCCAAGGCATGGTACATTGGGGAAACCATGCAGACGCTACGACAACGGATGAATGAACACCGCTCGACAATCACCAGGCAAGACTGTTCTCTTCCTGTGGGGGAGCACTTCAGCGGTCACGGGCATTCAGCCTCTGATCTTCGCGCAAGCGTTCTCCAAGGCAGCCTTCATGACACACGACAGCACAGAGTCGCTAGGTAGAAACGGACAAGTTCTGCACACATGAGGGCGGCCTAAACCGGGATCTTGGGTTTATGTCACACTATCAGTAACCCCCACAGCTTGCCTCCTGGACTTGCAGAATCTCACTGGCTGTCCTCTCTGGAGACAATACACATCTCTTTAACCTGTGCTTAATGCTCCCTCCACCCACATTGTCTGTACATTTAAGACCTGGCTGGCTGTAGGATTCGCATTCTAATCAGTATTCTGCAACTTGATTCTGTCTGTTTGCACTGTTTGAGAGCAGATTTCCACTCCATCTGACGAAGGAGCAGTGCTCCGAAAGTTTATGGTATTTGCTACCAAATAAACCTGTTGGACTTTAACCTGGTGTTGTGAGACTTCTTACTCCCTTTACTGCAGACAGTATCATCACCACTAGTCCCACAAGAGAATCTGCTGGTGCTGCACCTGATAGAGCCTTTGCCAGTCTCAGCTAAACACATAAACCTGGACTGAACAAGATCCAATGTTATCAAGAGTTAAGATGGTGATGCAAGGACGGTGATACGATAAGTCAGAGCTGCTTAAACTTCACCAGCAGAGGAGAATGGAGATAAAATGCAAGGATGGCGTGTTATTGTGGAGATCTCGTCTTATAATGCCACCACAAGGAAGCTGACTTTTATTACAGGAATTGCATGACGCACGTCCAGGGCAAAGCAGGATGAATGCATTTGCCCAAAGTTATGTTTGATGGCTGGGCATCAATAAAGGAATCAAAAGAATGGTCAGCCAATGCCCTAGCTGTGAAGTCCAGCAGACACTACCGCCACTGGCAAGTATGCATCCTTGGGAGTGGCCAGGTAGGCCATGTGCAAGAATACATATGGATTATGCAGAGCCATTCATAGGACAGATGTTTCTCATATTAGTGGATAGGTTGGATGCCCAGTTGATGAAGAGCACACCGGCCACTGCCACTATTGACAAATTAAGGCACATTTTTGCCATCCGTGGCATCCCAGAGATCTTAGTGTCAGAAAATGGCACAGCATTTACAGTGGAGGAGTTTTGAAAATTTGTCAAATCAAATAGCATTTGCCATGTTAGGTCAGCACCTTACCACCCAGCCTCTAATGGGTTAACGGAACACTCAGTACAAATTTTCACATCATCAATGAAAAAATACGGGTTAATAGTCTACCACTACACATAGCCAGTTTCTTGTTTTCATACCATACCATGCTAAATGCGACCACAGGGGTCACGCCAGTCAAGCTACTAGCGCTATGCCATTTATGGACACGGTTGGATATGATATTTCCCGATTTGGCAGGGAGAGGCTAGATAAGCCTTCCGGAAAGAAAACCATGACTCAATAAAAGGAGACAAAGTTTTCCAAGTTGATGATTTAGTTCTGGTCAGAAACCATGCAGCAGGATCGATATTGGTGGCTGAAAGAATTTGTGGAAAGACCATGACCAGTCTACGTTGTAGAGATACAAGTTGGATGTGTCAAAAAACATGTAGACTACCTGAGAAAGAGAGCTGGGTCTGATTAGGGGATCAACAGGCGACCCCTGCTGTAGATTTGTCTTCACCAATGATGGCTACAGGGATCCCAGTTATAAATGTGGAACTGGAGCAAGCAGCAGTTTCTGAAACTGAGGAGACAGCAGTTACACAGGAGGATCTCGACCATGGATTGATGAGTTTACCTTTCACACTCACCTGACCTGATTCATCATTCCCTGAAGCGAATAACACAGCATTGAGATGTTCCACCAAAGTGCAGAAGTTCCCGGACTGACTGAACTTATGATAAGTTTTCCTTGGATCTTCCTGATGTCTGTTGTAACATGCATGCCTATGTTAATGATGTCTCTTTTATTTCATCCACAGGTGAACTCAGAAGTAAGGGAGAGTGGGGAGGGGGAGGGGGGGGGGATGCGGGGAAGGAGTCTTTTAGTGTGGCCCCTTTAAGGGGGTAATCCTCAAAGGCCATGTGATCGGGCTGGACCCTATGGAGTGGCAGCACCAAAAACCAAGCCAATCAGGCGCAAAGGCGCTTATCCTGTGTTAGGGAGGATCCTCAGTTTGAGTCGGGGATGATTGGAGAGTAGTTGTGTGTTCAGCTCTATCAGACCCTTGTTTGTATATCTCTATTTATCCTTGTTAATGAATCCTTTATAACTTTAAGCCACAACAAATTGCCTTTGAAGTGATTACATCTCTTGTAAAGAGCTGGTAAGAACACAATGGGCCGAATGGCCTCTTCTTTCTATATTTCTATTCTAGCCTCTATGTAGCTGGGGGAAATCCGTTATCACAAAGTTGGAATGTGAGGACGCATTCCTACAACACTTAATTGTAAAAGAAAGCATTTTGACTCCACACAACCCTCAAACTTAAGGACCTGAAAACAGTTCTTAGCATTCACAAGAATATATGTGCATTGTGCAGAACTTAAGAGAAAAAAATACAAGGATAGTCCAGCACTCAGAATGAGTGAACTTGTCAGTGGAGAACATAATCCAAATCGTGTGATTATAAAAATGTTAATTAACCTTGTCTCAAGTGCATACTCGAGACATTTTGAACTACTCTCACATTCTAGTTACCAACACCTGGGTGAAAAGTTGATCCAGACACTCAGCTAATAAAACAGTTCTGATAAAGAGGCCAGAATTTCACCATCCCGCCCGCCATGGGAATCGGAGTGGGCGAGGGGCAGAAATTAGGAAGGTCCTTTGACCTCGGGCGGGATTTTACGGTTTTGGGATGAGCGAGACCGTAAAATTCTATCCAGAGTCTCCCCCACTGAATCATTCATCGGTCTTTTCTCTGTTGATGCACCTGCTGTCTACGTTCCAGAATTTCCTATTTTTATTTCTCTCCTGACATAAAGTGCGTTCATGGAACAAGTGAATAGGAACCAATTAATGTACCAGCACAATATATACACAAGTTACCACCTTTTTAAAGGAGCAGTTTTCAGAAAATGGTCAAAGCCAACATAATAATTGTTATTATATCGAATCATTTATAATGAAAAACAGGCGCACAGCAGAAATTTCACAATCTAACCTCCAAATTCTGCTTGCTTCCTGTTGCATGTGGAAGCAGAAAAACGCAGTACTTCAAAATGGATTTCTTTCTGCAAAATATGAAATATCAAGCAAATGTGTGGGATTTTATTCAACAGTAGCTAATCAGTTAATAGTAGCTGCTAAATACCCCATCAACAGCACGCTTAAATTACCCAATTAACCTTCAAAGCTCCAGTAGCTGAGTACCTGAGGGTTACACCATGAAAGTGGTTAAAATTCTCTCAGTCATTATTCTGCCCCTTTGGGAGCCAGATTTTAGAATCAGGAGTTGCAAGATTTGTCTCTGTTTCGAAAGATCAAAGATAAGCTGACAGACTCAAGTTATCAATTTGCAATGAAATGTCCCTACAGTGAAATGTCTCTGGATTTAGCACTTCATCCGACAGCATCGACTCTGTGAGCCTTGTGACTGGGGGTGGGGAGATTGTTCTAAGTAACTGGAGGTCAAAAATTGACGATGAGTTGGATTATCAGTAACAAAAATCCAGAGAACCCTGCAATTTGTTGGACCTTGTGATGTATACACATTTCGCTGTGTACATCCATCTCTGCCAATCCTCACCTTAACTGCTGATCAGATTTCACTCTGGGCAAATGGTATCAACATGCCACCTGAAATAAATCCGTTCCCACAAGTTTGAAATGGTGAAAATTTATTTATCAAGGCCACCCTCAACTCTAATCCTCTTTTAGTGTACGCCTGGAGTCTTGTGTCACTGAAGTCATTACCAGGTAGAGTCTGAGAAGAGAAAGAATTTCTACCAGCAGTGCACAGAAATAAAGTTCACTTGTAACTGGCCAAATCTCTACTGGAATCATGAGAAAGGAATATTATTCAGCTAATGCAAACCCCATTCGAATCTTTAGCCCCTTTATGGTAATTAAGTAGCCTGGGGATATTTGAAAAATCTCTGCAGGATGTTATCACCAGGTTTTAAAAAACAATACAGCACTAACTCCGGTCTAAATTACAACAGCCACCATATACATGCGCATAAGGATTAAAAAATATGGAAGTTATTTACACGTAAACATATTTTGTTTGCAGTGCTGCATTTCAGATTAAATAGAATGTAAACTTGTCGTAACTTGCAGTGTAGAATTAATTTACAATGCATTTAAACTCAAGTCATGGAAATCAGTATTTTCACAGAGAGAAGTGGTTAAGCAGATGATTTAGCATTTTAGAAATTATACATGTGAAATCAGCACAATCTAATCTGTTTAAAAATCTGTGTG
This sequence comes from Mustelus asterias, assembly GCF_964213995.1. NCBI lineage: Eukaryota > Metazoa > Chordata > Chondrichthyes > Carcharhiniformes > Triakidae > Mustelus > Mustelus asterias. Next base: position 40,025,155 of record NC_135820.1, read on the forward strand.
GCACTGTGTGTTAGTTAAATGTAAAATAAGAAATCGTTAGGTTATTGAGAATAGATGAAAATATCAATTGACATTCTGGTCAATTTTTTTGAATGACAGTCTGGAAATCTGGGATTTTAAAGATTCTGACTGACCAACCAGTCTCTAGAATCTTCATTTTAACTGGTAATGACAAAGCTTTGGACAGCAATTTTCTACCCTTTAGGTGGAAGTCAGTTTTTTAAAAAATCGGGGTTTGTTTTTACTGATAAACTTCATTCCTGTAAACATAAGCAGAAAACCCCAAAAATACATATCACTCCATCAGTTTGGTTAGTTACAGTTGGAAGAAGTACTTGCAACACAAACTTCCAGCTCACTGTCCATACATACATTGGCATCTTGTATAATACACATGATTTAACCTAAAATTGGATGGATATGATCAAAAGAATCACACACATGAGCAACTATAGTTACTATAGTTAAGAAAGCCCACCAACGCCTCTACTTTCTTAGAAGACTAAGGAAATTTGGCATGACGGCTACGACTCTCTACAACTTTTACAGATGCACCACAGAAAGCATTCTTTCTGGTTGTATCACAGTTTGGTATGGCTCCTGCTCTGTCCAAGACCGCAAGAAACTACAAAGGGTCGTGAATGTTGCCCAGTCAATCAGGCAAATCAGCCTCCCATCCATTGATACTGTCTACACTTCTTGCTGCCTTGGAAAAGCAGCCAGCATAATTAAGGATCCCACACACACCAGACAAACTCTCTTCCACCTTCTTCCATTGGGAAAAAGATACAAAAGTCTGAGGTCACATACCAACCGACTCAAGAACAACTTCTTCCCTGCTGCCATCAGACTTTTGAATGGGCCTACCTTGCACTAAGTTGAACTTTCTCTACACCCTAGCTGTGACTGTAACACTACATTCTGCACTCTCTCCTTTCCTTCTCTATGAACGGCATGGTTTGTCTCATAGCATGCAAGAAACAATACTTTTCACTGTATACTAATACACGTGACAATAAAAAATCAAATCAAACATCTCATCTATTGGGCTTAAAATGGTAACCGTTATTGGCACCAACAGTTGTGTTTAGCACAGTGATAATGGTATAGTTTCTCTCTTAATATGATTACGTTATTCAATTCTGTGCTCATCAAACTGAATTTTTATCTTTGACCTTGGCATTGTGCAAATCAGCAACCATAGAATTGCCCTGCTAACGTATCAACAACTTCAGCTAAAGAGATACCATCCTTTTTGATGGCCTACATAGATGAGGTTTTAAGATGATCATGAATCAGATTGCTACATCCTTCTCTTTTACATATCCCTGCTGTGTCATAATGTTGAAGGTGCTGTAAGTAAATTTTAAGCCAAGAGCAAGACAGATGTACCACAGTAAAGGCAATCAGCCACACTCTTTAAATATGGAAACCTGTCAAAAGCATTCGCACTGCAGCATCTTATGCTGCTAGTTCACAGAAAGATATACAGGAATTAAAATAGCTAAAGAATTTGGATCCTTGGAGGAACAGTTTCTTTGAGAAGATTTTTCAACAGTACAGTATCCGTACAGACACAACATAATCAGATGTAGCACACCTCCATGTACAGTGAAACACAAGGAAAAGCAAAGGTAGTGATGCATTTTATCTTTCGATGTGATACAGAAATGCTTCAATTATCAGTCATTAAATGCCTAATTTTATGGGCTAGATTTTCACCGAGACGGCAGGGCTTAGACAAAATAACGCTGAAGCCCTGAATTCAGAAGTCCTGTCTCCACCCACCATTTCCACTGGGGTGGGGGTGATGGGAGTAGAGCATATTTGACATCTGCTGTTCATGGAGGCTGTGGCACATTTAAAAATGCAGCTGGCTTCACTCAGAAGGAATTTTCGTAAAACAATACTTGTGGGATTTACAAATTTGAGGAAAAGATCTGAACCTGCCAGTGTTCTTAGGAGAGGTCAGATATCCCTTTGGGATTGCTACAAGTAGATATGAACATGTGTAAAAAGTGAATAAAGTCTATGGAATGGTCAAGAAATTTAAATCCCCTGCCCCTTAAATTTTGGAAAAAAAAACACTGCATCTGAAAAAAAGTGTGTACACAGTGTTTGCAATTTCAATAGATGTTTGTTGACATATGTCTGAGGGTTATTGTTATATTATTAATATTAGGAAATTTCCCAACTCTGCACATCCTACTAAGGAACAAATATTTAATCCTATGGTTTGATATTTGACCCGATATCTCTCTTGTCCTCACATCAAGGCGCATTTCTTATGTAGCTCCAGCTTTCTATGAGCTGAAGTATAAATTTATACATGAAATATTAAGTGATGTAGCACTGAGTCAAATAGAAACTCTTGCTAATGCACTTAACTCACCCACCACAATTTCCCAGTTGTAGACTCCAGGCATACACTGCAAGTAGAAAAGCAGAAAATGGTTCTCTCATGATCATCTGTGCTCAATGTGCTTAAGGAAAGTATAGATACAACAAGAAGAAGCAAGAGCAAGGAAATAAAATGCATCTTTTGGACTACTGAACCACAAAGGAAGACATCCTATCATGAAGAAACAAAGCTGGCAGTGTGCGCACCCCCTCCACCATGTGATCCTAGGGATGAATCCAGTCCAGACAATTGGAATGAAAGTCCCACTCTGTGACAGAAGAACCAGTCACATTCATACACGCCAACCCACACAATAGATTGGGAAAACAGGGCTTGATGCATCCTGCATACATGCACAGATAGAATGGCACCAATGGCCAGTTTCACTTCTTGGACCCTGAAGCCTGTCTATGTGAACATATTTGGTATCATTAATTAACTAGAGAAAAAATACCAAATTATGTTGTTTTTCTCTCCTAAACTAACTGGTTACTCCTTCCCCATGCTGGAAGTATTATTTTATCAAGGATATGTTTTTAAAATTTCAACAAACATAATGCAACAATGAGCCAATTGGAAAGGAAATTGTTAGGGGAGTGTATTTACTTCTCTGATAATCCCTCTTTAATATATTAAATTGAACAGCCAAAATGTCTGTAAGAATTCGTTTAATTCGAAACCATAATTTGAATAAAAATTAGAAACCATTCTTCAGACGCTGCCAGGGTAGAATTTAATTGATTCAAGGCCAAGGATGTACTCTTTAATGTTAAAGCTACATATCAAATTCAGGATGGAAGTGACAGCTCCTTGACTTCATCTCTCAATATGACTCAGCTGATTTGAAATGAAAGTTCATGTTCAGTGTAGTTCTGTGCAAATCTCTTTGATCACACAGCTAGCCCTTTGCAAACTTAAAAAGACTGCCCAGTGGCTTGGATTGTTGGAATTGAAAACTTACATCTAAAGGAGACCAACCACAGTCTTGTTTCCTGCACTGTGCTGGAATGCGTCCTGTCATGTTTCATTGCTATCTCTTGGTTTGGATGGTTGGTGATTCTATGCACAACATTTTATATTTGTTCTTAGATCTATTTTATTTGTAGTAGAATAGCACTAAATACTACTGACATGTGCACATGAGTGACGAAAAACACTCACAAGAACTCTCAAGCTCCATCTGCTCCTTAAGAGTCTTAATAACTAAGTATGTACAGTCCAAGTCCAATTCGGCCTCCTTACCGAAGGAAGGTTATACTTGCCTTAGATGGAGTGAAAAGAAGATTCACTAGACAGATTCTTGGAAAGGCGAAAGGGAGTGCTGGTGATTGTCTTTTGAAGAGAGGTTGAGTACACTAGGCCTTTATTCCTTTGAGTTCAGAAGTATGAGTGGGGATCTCAGTGAAATATATACAGTTCTTAAGGGCTTGACAGGCTGGATGCTGGGAGGATATTTTCTCTGGGTGAAGAGTCCAGGGCTGGAATTTTACCGCCTCGCCCACCCCAGAATCAGGGCGGGCGAAGCTCGCAGAACGACATTCTCCGTGGGCCTCGGGTGGGATCTTACGAGCCTCGGGCGGGCGTGCCAGTAAAATTCCGCCGCAGGGGTCTCAGACTCAGAATTAGCATACAGTCAGCCTTTCAAAACTTTCAAATACATTTCTCCACTCAAAAGTACCATGAACCTTTTGAATCCTATACCCCAGAGAGCTGTGGATGATCAATCATTGAGTATATTTAAAAGAGCATTTGATGGATTTTTGGATATTGGGAGAATCAAGGAATGTAGTGATAGCTCAAGAAGGTGGGGTTGAATTAGGAGATCAACCATGATCTTATTTAATGGTAGAGCAGGCTTGGGGGGCCAAAAGGCCCACCCCTGCTCCTATTTCTTATGCTCTTAATTTGTTTCCTTCACCAGCACTGATTCCCTCATCTTAGTCACAAGAATGAGAAGTTGATAAAGTAGGGGTATTGAAGCAGGAGAGGTGAGCCAAAGGTCATGATGATAAGCTGAAGAAGCCCAATGCAGAACTTAATTTAAGAAACAACTTCAAGTGACACACATTTTGCACTTTGAAATAGAGTATCACCTCATTCAGTCAGTACATATTCAGTTGAAAAGGAGAAAAGGGAATGGCTTTATTTTCTGATTCAGAATCATAGAATCTACAGTGTAGAAAGAGGCCATTTTGCCCATCGAGCCTGCACTGACAACAATCCCATCCAGTCCTATTTCCATAACCCCACATATTTACCCTCCTAGTCCCCCTAACACTAAGGGATAATTTATCATAGCCAATCCAACTAACCCGCTCATCTTTGGAGTGTGGGAGGAAACCGGAGCACCCCGAGGAAACCCACTGACATGGGGAGAACATGCAAACAAAAAAGGGGCTGAGGGAATAGTGCTTGGGACTTAGAAAGATATGAAGAATGATCTGGTGAAGCAAGCTGGAATGAGTTTAGTGGATTTTCTCATTCAGACTGTTTTGTAGCCTTATGATGTCTAGGAGAGAAGTTACTGGCAACACTGTTGATGCACAACCCTTTCTCATATTGCTCTTAGACTAGCTCCCCTGTGTAGCAGAAGCCTCATCTACATAACAACAACTACTGCATTCCAAAAAGTAATTAGTTGTGTGAAGGGATTTGAGATGTTTAACATGATGAGTTGCCATATAATTACAAGTATTATTATTGCTGTGGAAATTGACAAGAGCCGCTATTGGAAGAATAAATTCATCCTCAGTATGACAACTGTGAATTATATGCAGGAGAAAGACAGACAGTTTATCCATCACAGTTCAGTCAAATTCACATCCTATAATCCAAGAGTGCACAAATAGAGGCCTCGAGCAATTCTGTACTTCTCTGTCAGTACAACTATGTGGTTTGACGTGCAATAGGCTAGGCCATTTGGTTTGCCTTTTCAGAAAAAAATCCAGAACAAATTACAGGAATAGATTCTCAAAGTATTGGGGGAGGCGATGGCCTAATGATATTATCGCTAGACTATTAATCCAGAAACACAGCTAATGTTCTGGGGACCCGGGTTCAAATCCCACCGCAGCAGTTGGTGGAATTTGAATTCAATAATAAATATCTGGAATTAAGAATCTACTGATGACCATGAAACCATTGTCGATTGTTGGAAAACCCATCTGGTTCACTAATGACCTTTAAGGGAAGGAAATCTGACATCCTTACCTGGTCCGGCCAACATGTAACTCCAAAGCCACATCAATGTGGTTGACTCTTAACTGCGTTCGGACAACTTGGGATGGCCAATAAATGCTAGCCAGACAGCGACGCCCATGTTCCACGAATGAATTTTAAAAAACTACAATCCTTTCTAATAAGAGCAGTACTTAACCTACTTGCACACCATCTATCAGTGCCCCTCATCATAGATCTCCATTGAGGCCAGTTTGGGAATTGTTGAATATTTCTAAAGTGAGGGATAAAAGAAGGATTGCACACTGATTTTCTTTCAGGACTTTATCAGTTTTTCTGGAAGTTGTTTGTCAGTAATTGTTAGTTTTCTAGGTTGGCCTTGAGTGATAGTAAGTGAAATCTGCCTTGCATCACCTCCACAATCCTTTTCTCTATAGTAATAATTCAACTTGGAGAGAATGGATTTTAGAATACTCATTTCCAGAATTTTAACTTTACCAAGGAGAAATCTCCCTGCCAAACCTCCTGTAGAGAAAGATTTAAAAAAGAAAAAATAAAGAACAATTGCAAAATTCAGGTTTGGCAGATCCAAAGATTTAATCTACTTGAACACCATCTATCAGTGCCCCTCATCATAAATCTCCATTGAGGCCTGTTTTGTAGTTGGTGAATGTTTTTAAGGTGAGGGATAAGAGAAGGATCTCACATTGGACCTTATTGCACCTGTTTTAGTGACATAAACTGAGCACAGCAAAGCCCAATTTCAGGGACCAATGTCCTGTACCATAACAAATACTTGACCTGTAACTAAGTTGATGCATTTTTCAGACATCTGCTTAAAGAGCATTAAGCATCATGCACATGCTAATGAGGCACCTAATGTCTGTAATTAGGACCCAGTTGGGCTGCTCTGTGCAGCACATGCATTGAGCCAACTCTTCAGGATTGCTGGCTGTGGCAAAGCCAGCTGTTGCTTTTAAAATGATATGGTTAGTTCTTTTTCATAAACTGAAGAAGAGCCAAGAGAAGCAGGAATTTACCAGAGGTTAGCTGTTGCTATTGTAGACAGCCTGAATTTCACTTCTTCAGTTGGGCAAGCAGGCACTGTTAGCTTACAATGATGTGATGCACGATTCCCTGATTTGATGTATCATTGTCACATGTATTAGCATATAGTGAAAAGTATTGTTTCTTGTGCACTATACAGACAAAGCATACCATACATAGAGAAGGAAAGGAAAGAGTGCAGAATGTAGTGTTACAGTCATAGCTAAGGTGTAGAGAAAGATCAACTTAATACGAAGTAGGTCCATTCAAAAGTCTTATGGCAGCAGGGAAGTAGCTGTTCTTGAGTCAGTTGGTACGTATCCTCAGACTTTTATATCTTTTTCCCAATGAAAGAAGGTGGAAGAGAGTATGTCTGACGTACATGGGATCCTTGATTATGCTGGCTGCTTTTCCGAAGCAGCGGGAAGTGTAGACAGTGTTAATGGATGGGAAGTTTGCGTGATGGACTGGGCTTCGTTCATGACCCTTTGTAATTTATTGCAGTCTTGGACAGAGCAGGAGCCATACCAAGCTGTGATACAACCAGAAAGAATGCTTTCTATGGTGCATCTGTAAACATTGGTGAGAGTCGTAGTGGACATGTCAAATTTCCTTAGACTTCTGAGAAAGTAGAGGCGTTGGTGGGCTTTTTTAACTATAGTGTCAGCATGAGGGGACCAGGACAGGTTGTTGGTGATCTCGATGCCTGGAAACTTGAAGCTCTTGACCACTTCCACTTCATCCCCATTGATGTAGGCACAGGCATGTCCACCACTACACTTCCTGAAGTCGATGACAATCTTCTTCGTTTTGTTGACATTGAGGGAGAGATTATTGTTGCTGCACCAGTTCACCAGATTCTCTATCTCTTTCCTGTACTCCGTCTCGCCATTGTTTGAGATCCGACCCACTACCGTGGTATCAACAGCAAACTTGAAAATCGAGTTGGAGGGGAATTTGGCCACACAATCATAGGTGTATAAGGAGTATAGTAAGGGGCTAAGAACACAGCTTTGTGGGGCACTGGTATTGAGGATGATTGTGGAGGAGGTATTGTTGCCTCTTCGTCCTGTTTTCAGGTCCAGGGATTGAAAACATTGATACTTGAATGCTGGACTGAAGAAAGCCAGATACAACTTACATGCATGATTGAATTCAAAAAGTGGAGCCTGCCTGCAAACAATGATCTCCGGTCAGTCCATAACAAGTCTGCCACTCATTGCCTGTCCTGTATGGGGATGGGGGGAAAACTGAAGGCATAGACCATGGTCAGCAGAAAAACAGGATGGGAACATTTTACTTTTCTTTATATTAAAATGAAATTCTCACCTGATTTGGAAGATCATGCATGAAGCAAGAGTGCAGAGATTGGATAAATGCATCTGGACCTTTTTTCTGAGCCTTGTTTTAATTGAACACCATCAACTAAGGCAATTGAGAAATGCATCCTGGAATGTCCAACTTCATCAATCACAACACTAGGCGATGGATTCCCTGGCTTCATTAATTCTCAACTTATTGCTAAAATGATCTCCGGTCAGTCCAAGAAAAATCATAAGCCTTGCTTCCTGGGTCTCTTTGCGTGAAATTGGTAGTTCTGTGCTAATTACCAACCAATTCTGGATGGTTTTGTACTGTGAATTGTGATCTGGAGAGAGACTCTCTTTATAAATCCAGTTAGCATACAATAATCTGAAAAGGGGAGACATTCACCCCATCAGTCTGAGCTGACCTCAAGCTCTATACTGTACTTGTTTCAGTCATTTACAATATCCAGTAAGGAAAGACTTTTCTTGGTCACTGCTGGAATGAAGTCAAACTTCAGTCTCCGAAGGTAAAGGATAGAATTTCAAAGGTTATCACTTCCGCATAGAGCAATTGTTCCAGCAGCATAGTAGCTGAGAATTCCATAATGAATCATTATTATTAAATGTCTGTGCTCCCTAACTGCACTATACAGTGCCATAAAAAGCACTGCAGTGCTGTAAGTTCCTCAAATATTAAATAGATCAAAGGTTGTCAGATGGTAGTATTTTTCACTTAGCTCCTTGTCCATTAATGGCACAGAGCAGCGCAAATCTCATTCTCAGCCTGTAAGCATTTTAAAAGGATGGGCAATCACAAGCAATGGTGATTATTACTCAATTTATAGTCTTCGTGGTCTCACTGCATATTTCTGATCACAGATAAAAATAATCTACATTTCGAAACTGCCTAATGTATGTTTCTTTTCCCCAAGCAAATGTCTTACGTTTTTGGATTTTTAGAAATTCCTTTCCTGTTAGCATTTTAATAGCAGTTCCCATGAGCTGACCTATAATCCAGCAATTGTACCTTTGCTAAATCTTCTTATTGCAGTATCACATACCAAAGTAATTAATAATAACCTCACTCGCAATAATTTGCTTATTGGATTTAACACAATTACCAAACACTCTGTGAAATGATAGATGTTACCACACAGACCAGAGGTTTTTAAATTAAAGCTGTCAAAGTCATTCTCACAAAATTATTTGGAATATAAAATGCCATATTGGCATCTACTAAAAATACAATATACATTCAAAGCCCTATGGCAGGTTAAATTGACATGCAGCCTGTAATAGACTGTGCCAGAATTTATTGACATAATTGTTAATTTCAAACCATTTAAAAGCAACAGTGAGACAAGGAAATGAGCCTCCAGAAAGAGTTTGAACTATCATTTTATGAACTTCAGCAGAAAGATAACAGGTGTGGTAAAAACAAAATCTACACATTTGTTTTACGCTGTTTTGCACCTGTTTTGTATTGCTGGCATAGATCAATTTTGTCCATTCATTCAAATGAGAACATCCAGAATAGATAGATTTCACTTGTTTAGAATTTGTTTGACTTGTAATGTCCTAACAATGTTAGAAGCATGGGTTTTAACAGAAAGAAAAGAACGTGGTTTGCACACATATAGGTCGAAAATTTCCCGTCTCGCCCACTACGGGAATCATAGCAGGCAAGGCAGAAAATTCAGTGGACCATGTAAAGGTATATTGAGCTCAGGTGGGAATTTCCGGTCCTACTGCATGCATGGCTGGAAAATCCTGCCCATAGATTCAAACCAATACACAACAGATTTTATTGAAACAGATGATGCCTGCCTTGCAGAAAACAAAACTGAAAGTAAACACCCTAATGACATCACCATCAAATCATGTAAGCAGCTCTTAAAGCAATCTGCAACCCTTTTAAATAAATAACACCCCCCTCCCTTTACTTCAGCAGTTATGCAACAGGTTACTACAATGTTATACACAGGGTCAATAATACTCGAGACACAGTACTCTGCATTATTAATCATTATACAGAGTCAATAAGAAAATCAATCAGGAGTACATCTATTCCTCTTTGCTTACATGTACAATGTTCTGGAATTTGGGCTGTCCTTGACACTGGAAGAATGATTTGCAATTTCAATTGGTATTTCATCTCTTAGAACTAATTCTGCATCATTTTCATGTGGTATATATGACACAATTACCAGGCAACTCAGATTCAACTAAGATAAAAGTAACTTACTGCGAATGCTAGAATCTGAAATAAAAACAGGAAACTCTGTAAAATTTCAGCAGGACTGACAGCATCTGTAGATAGAGAGAACAGAGTTAATATTTTGGGTCTCAATGACCTTTTGTCAGAGCTGTTTTTGTTTCAGATTCAACTAAGTCTTCTGTAGTAGTATTCACAACACTAGGGACTAAAAGATTTGGTACTTCTGGAGATGATTCAGAGAAATCATTTTGAGATGATAACAATTGGTCAGCATGGCATCACTGGCAGTTCACAACCTGAGGATCTATATTCCTGCACCAAATTGTGAAGCCTCTTTAGCAGCCATTTCCATCGACATTGCAATTTTTACTGCGATCGTTAAAGTCAAAGCAGGTTCAGAAAGCATTTTCTTTGGATAGCTTCATTTTGGAGACCATAAACTAGACGATTTCAAAGAGTATCTTCTAATGTCTCACCAAACTCACAATGTTGGGCCAGCTAAGCAATGCTTTCACCTTCCATTTGGCTTCAGTGGAGGCTGAACAGTTCTACGATGATGATCAATGGCTTTAGAGAGTAATGCACTTCAAGGATGTTTGTCAAGTCATCAGAAGTTTTGGTGCCTGGCTTTGTTTGATGAACTAAGCTTTTACCAAGATTTTACTTCCTATTGTCCAGACAAAAACTGGTATGAGCAGCTATTTTATTTGCTTGTACAAAGTTTACCGAAAACATTCTACATAGGAACTTCATGGTTCATTTTCTTAATTGAAAAGGCCTATTGATCTTAATTGGCCCATCATTTCTCTTGCACTAGCAACTGCAGACTGTTTAGTACACACTTTTTTGATATCTTCCGAGTACTCCCTTTTTTACCTTGGAGACAGTTGACTTCATGTATTTTTTTCAAATGCCCCAGCCTTACAGCAAAGCATGCACTCTTTTCAAATATGCCATACACTGCATGGAATCTCACCCTTCTCTGATCTGAAAAACCCACTCTTTTAAAACCACATGGAGAGTCTTTTTGCTTGCACTGGTACTTTGATCTTTAATCGTGTTGTTGCTTCTCAAGCCTTCAAAGTGTGAGGAGCCACAATTTTTTCTTCTACTTTAGGATCTATTCTTGATCAAACAAAATCCCAACTTGCCATCAATTTTCTTTCTGTACAGTCCTAACTATGTTAAGAGCGTGGGTTTTAACAAAAAGAAAAGAACATGTTTGCACATGTTGATTCAAGCTAAGACACAACTAGTTTTATTAATAGAGATGTTCGCTACACTGCTAAAAACAAAATAAAGTAAACCAGCAGTCTCTGCAAATGACATCACCATCAAATCATGTGATCAGCTCTTAATGCAACCTGCAACCCTTTTAAATATATAACATTTTTCAAGCTTGAATTCAGCCTCCAAAATCATTCTGATCAAACATCAGCTATTGAAAGAATCCCCATGTTGGACCTAAATGCTTTCTGCTTCATGCCCAGAGACACATTCAATAGGCGAGGTTAAAGTAAATCAGAGAAGGAGGCTGATGCGCGATATAACACACGAGAGGCGTGATGTACTCGGGAAATAAAGGCTTTTATTGCCAACAATAACAGAGCTACAATATACAGTACACGATCCCAGACTAAAGGGTCACCAGGCAGAGCAGTGACCTTTATACCTCTCCCAGGAGGCGGAGCCGACTGGGGTGTACCATAACAACTATAATAACAGGTAGAACAGCCCAACCCTAACCCCAACAGTAACATATATACAGACTCATAGTACTGGCCAGACCATGGCTCAGCACTACCTAGTGGGAACCAACAATGGTTCACCACATTCATCCCTCCTTTGAAAACAAAGGCCGGTGGGGTACAAAACACAGAACAATTGTTCATCTGTCTATAAGTTCAAGCGGTCTGGGGGACCGCACCGTCGCTGTGACCTCCTCAACACCGGCGATGACACCAGTTCAGGCAATCGCGGTGACGTTCTCTCCAAGGCGGTGTCCAGCGACTCCTCCAGTGCCTCACGAGCCGGTAGACCCCGAGTTGGTGACAATCCGCTGAACTCGGGCACGCCTTGAAGTGGCGACCATCTCCTGGACTCAGGCAAGCTGTACACGGGAGTAAGAGGGTTAAGTGGTGGTCCCGATACTGCCCGCGCCGTGTCAGGAGGGGAAATAATGGTTGGGGGGTCCCTAACAGTAGGTGTGGGAGCGACAGAGGTTTCCAAGCCCCCTGCTGGCACCAGATCTCGAATTGAGACCGTGTCCTCTCGCCCGTCAGGATATGCCACGTAGGCATACTGAGGGTTGGCGTGGAGGAGATGGACCTGTTCAACCAAAGGGTCGGACTTGTGGGTCCTAACATGTCGCCGCAGGAGGGCAGGTCCTGAGTACGTCAACCAAGATGGCAATGAGGTCCCAGAGGAAGACTTCCTAGGGAATGAACACATTCTCTCATGAGGAGTAGCGTTGGTTGCCGTACCCAGGAGTGAGCGTATGGAGTGGAGCGCATCAGGGAGTACCTCTTGCCAACGGGAGACTGGAAGACCTTTAGACCTCAACGCCAGTAAGACAGCCTTCCAGACTGTAGCATTCTCTCGTTCGACCTGTCCGTTATCCCTTGGGTTGTAGCTCGTGGTTCTACTAGAGGCAATCCCATATGAGAGCAGGTATTGCCTCAAGTCATCGCTCATGAACGACGAGCCTCTATCGCTGTGGATGTAACAGGGGTAACCGAACAGGGTGAAAAGATCACGAAATGCCTTGATAACCGTGGCAGCGGTCATATCAGAACAGGGAATGACAAAAGGGAATCGTGAGTACTCATCAACCACATTGAGGAAGTACACGTTCCGATCTGACGAGGGAAGGGGGCCCTTAAAGTCCACACTCAGTCTTTCGAAGGGATGAGTGGCCTTAACGAGTTTTACCGTGTCAGGTCGGTAGAAGTGCGGTTTGCATTCTGTGCATACCCGGCAGCTTCTGGTTATGGACCTGACATCCTCCACCGAGTAAGGTAGATTCCGGGCTTTTATGAAGTGGAAGAGCCGAGTGACCCCCGGATGGCAGAGGTCATTGTGGAGAGCCTGCAATCGATTCTCCTGCATACTAGCGCATGTTCCACGCGACAGGGCATCCGAGGGCTCGTTGAACTTTCCTGGACGATACATGATATCATAATTGTAGGTGGAGAGTTCGATTCTCCACCTCAAGATCTTTTCATTCTTGATCTTACCCCGTATCATGTTGTTGAACATGAACGCCACGGACTGCTGGTCCGTGAGCAGAGTGAACCGTTTGCCCGCCAAGTAATGGCGCCAATGCCGGACGGCCTCCACAATGGCCTGGGCCTCCTTTTCCACCGCTGAATGTCGAATTTCAGGGCCTTGGAGGGTGCGAGAGAAAAAGGCGACGGGCCTGCCGCCTGGTTAAGTGTGGCGGCCAGGGCGAAATCAGATGCATCACTCTCCACCTGGAAGGGGATGGACTCATCGATAGCGTGCATCGTGGCTTTCGCGATGTCAGCTTTTATTCTTGCAAAGGCTAAGCGAGCCTCTGTTGCTAGGGGAAAAGAGGTAGACTTGATGAGCGGACAGGCTTTGTCCGCATAATTGGGAACCCACTGTGCGTAGTATGAGAAGAAGCCTAAGCATCTTCTCAGTGCTTTGACGCTAGTGGGCGGGAGAAGTTCAAGGAGAGGACGCATATGATCTAGATCAGGGCCAAGGACCCCGTTTTCCACCACGTATCCGAGGATAGCTAGGCGGCGGGTGCGAAATACACACTTCTCCCTGTTGTAGGTCAGATTCAGGCGAGATGCAGTGCGTAAGAATCTAAGAAGGTTGGCATCGTGGTCCTGCTGGTCATGGCCGCAGATGGTGACGCTATCCAGGTACGGGAAGGTAGCCCGCAGTCCGTTCTGGTCCACCATTCAGTCCAAAGCACGCTGGAAGACCGAGACCCCATTCATGACACCAAAAGGAACCTTAAAAAATGGTACAGGCGACCATCCGCCTCAAAGGCCGTGTATTGTCGGTCCTCTTGGCGAATGGGGAGTTGGTGGTAAGCAGATTTTAAGTCGATTGTGGAGAACACCCGGTACTGCGCAATCTGATTGACCATGTCAGATATGCGCGGGAGGGGATACGCATCCAGCTGCGTGTATCTGTTAATGGTCTGACTATAGTCTATGACCATCCGGGGTTTGTTCCCATTCTTAACCACCACGACTTGCGCTCTCCAAGGACTAGCGCTAGGTTGGATGATCCCTTCCTTGAGGAGCCACTGAACTTCAGATCGAATGAAGATCCGATCTTCAGCGCTGTAACGCCTGCTCTTTGTTGCGATGGGCTTGCAGCCTGGCACAAGATTCTGGAATAGGGAGGGTGTGGTAATCCCAAGCGTTGAGAGACTACATGTGGAGCGCGTTGGGCAATTTAGAGGCTGCGGGTCTCCCACTGAAAGCAGAGGGAGTGGCCCACCGTACTGCAGGGTTACACTCTTCAAGTGGACCATAAAATCTAGTCCTAGGAGTATTGGCGCGCAGAGGTCCGGTAACACAAGGAGCCTGAAGTTCACGTAGACTGTGTCCTGCACCGTCAGATTGACCACGCAACTCCCTAGCACGGTGACAGACCGGGACCTTGACGCCATCGAAATTGTCTGCTTGACAGTCCGAATCTGGAGACCACACCACCTCATGGTGTCTGGGTGAATGAAGCTCTCCGTGCTCCCGCTGTCAAACAAACAATAAATCGGGCGTTTGTTTACCTGTATGTCCATCATGGACTTGTCGAGTCTGTGAGGCTTGGCCTGGTCCAGGATGATCGACGCCACCGTTGGTTCGTGGGCACAACTGCAGGCAGCTGAGATGGTTGATGACGACCCCTGCTGGTCATTCGCGGTCGGTGCCAACCAAAATGGCTGCCCCCATAGGTCGCACGTGGACGATGGCGCCAAAACCTGCGGCCCCTGCAGGTCGCACGTGTCTTGCGACTCCGTCGTTCGGAATGGCGACGTCCTGGAATCGCACGTGGCAGAAGACCTTGAAGATGCAGAAGACAAGGAGGCCGGCTCCGGGGAGTCTCACGCCGCACTGCTGTTCTTGGATGGAGGTTTGGACCGGCATACCTTGGAATAGTGCCCCTTCTTGCCGCAGGCGGAGCACAATACCGCTTTAGCTGGACATCGCTGCCGAGGGTGTTTCACCCCCCCACAGAAGTAACACCGCGGGCCACCTGGAACTGCTGCCGTCGTCAGGTCCGAGGCTGGGAACGCAGTCGCGCAGTTTTTCGGTCCCGCTGAATGAAGTGGAGCCTGCGAGTGCCCCTGCCACGCTGTCTCCACGTGGTCGTCGGGGTACATCGCCAGACTTTTGGAGGCCGTTTCTAGAGCGTCAGCTCACTCTATGGATTTAGTAAGATCGAGGTTACCTTGCTCCAACAGCCGAAGGCGGATGTACGACGAGCCGATTCCCGCCATGAATGCATCTCGAGCTAGGTCGTTCATGTACTGGTCTGCCGACACTGCCTTGCAGTTGCAGGCTCTGGCTAGCTGTTGAAGCTCGCATGCGTACTGTTCCGTCGTTTCGCCGGGCTGCCGCCGTCGAGTGGCTAGAAGGTATCGAGCGTGCATCTCATTCGGCGGTTTGTTGTATCGCTTCTTGAGAAGCTCGAGGGCCCCTTTGTAGTCGGTGGCCCCACGGATCGCTAGGTATACAGCGTCGCTTACCCTCGCGTGGAGGATCTGGAGTCTGTCGGCGTCGTCGGTGACCGCTGTGGAGGCGTCGAGGTAATCCTGGAAACACTTCAACCAGTGGTCGAAAGTGTTCGATGCTCCCGCCGCACGTGGGTCCAACGTAAGCCGTTCGGGTTTAAGCATTTGCTCCATGTTTTCTTTGTCGGTTTTTTTTTGCAAAAAAAAGAATTTACTTGTTGGCAATAAAATTGATGCGCGATATAACACACAAGAGGCTGGATGTACTCAGGAAATAAAGGCTTTTATTGCCAACAATAACAGAGCTACCATATACAGTACACGATCCCAGACTAAAGGGTCACCAGGCAGAGCAGTGACCTTTATACCTCTCCCAGGAGGCGGAGCCGACTGGGGTGTACCATAACAACTATATTAACAGGTAGAACAGCCCAACCCTAACCCCAACAGTAACATACATACAGACTCATAGTACTGGCCAGACCATGGCTCAGCACTACCTAGTGGGAACCAACAATGGTTCACCACAGAGGCCATACAGCCTTCCGAGGGCAGAATTTTCTGTTGCTTCCTGCCAGCGGAATCTTCCAATCCCACTGAAGGTGGCCCCTGCATCATGTTCCCCGGCAGCAGGAACATCAAAAACACCGGTGGGACCGGAAGTTCCTGGTGGCCGCCAAGATAAGTCTCTTCCATTGCAGGAAAAAAACCTGCAGGGAGTTCTGGAAAATCCCGCCCGGAGCCTGCTCTGCTGTTCAAAATAATCATGACTGATGTTTGGCTTCATATCCATTTTCCTCCACTCATATCCCTCGATTCCCATTGTGCCATAAAATCTGTCAATCTCAATCTTGAGATCCACAACACTGCGGTAGAGAATTTACAAAAATTCACAACTATCTGAATGAAAAATATGTATCCTCATCTCAATCCTAAATGGCCAACTGCTCACCCTCGAACTATGTTCTCCATTTATAGATTTTCAATGTTATCCATGTCCAACTCGGAGAATTGTATATGTTTCAGCAAGGTCACCTCTTATCCTTCCAAATTGAAGAGGATTTTGGTCCATTCTACTCAATATCTCCACATTGAAGAAAATCACCATCCAAGAAATCAGTTTAATGAACCATCATTGTACAACTCCCGCTAAAACAAGAATATCCTTCCTTGAACAAGGAAAGCAAAACCACATTATGATTGCAGCAAGATTTCCCTCCCTTTGTACACAGACATCCCTGAAATAAAGATTAATATTCCGTTCACTTTCCTAATTACTTGGTGTACCTGCATGTTAACTTTTTGATTGTAAGAAGTTTAACAACACCAGGTTAAAGTCCAACAGGTTGATTTGGTAGCAAAAGCCACACAAGCTTTCGGAGCTCTAAGCCCCTTCTCCAGGTGAGTGGGAATTCTGTTCACAAACAGGGCATATAAAGACACAGACTCAATTTACATGAATAATGGTTGGAATGCGAATACTTACAGCTAATCAAATCTTTAAGATACAAAGAACATGAGTGGAGAGAGCATCAAGACAGGCTAAAAAGATGTGTATTGTCTCCAGACAAGACAGCCAGTGAAACTTTGCAGGTCCAGGCAAGCTGTGGGGGTTACAAATAGTGTGACATGAACCCAATATCCCGGATGAGGCTGTCTTCGTGTGTGCAGAACTTGCAGACGCTGCAACAACGAATGAATGAACACCGCTCGACAATCACCAGGCAAGACTGTTCTCTTCCTGTTGGGGAGCATTTCAGCGGTCACGGGCATTCGGCCTCTGATATTTGGGTAAGCGTTCTCCAAGGCGGCCTTCACGACACACGACAGCGCAGAGTCGCTGAGCAGAAACTGATAGCCAAGTTCCGCACACACGAGGACGGCCTCAACCGGGATATTGGGTTCATGTCACACTATTTGTAACCCCCACAGCTTGCCTGGACCTGCAAAGTTTCACTGGCTGTCTTGTCTGGAGACAATACACATCTTTTTAGCCTGTCTTGATGCTCTCTCCACTCACGTTCTTTGTATCTTAAAGACTTGATTAGCTGTAAGTATTCGCATTCCAACCATTATTCATGTAAATTGAGTCTGTGTCTTTATATGCCCTGTTTCTGAACAGAATTCCCACTCACCTGAAGAAGGGGCTTGGAGCTCCGAAAGCTTGTGTGGCTTTTGCTACCAAACAAACCTGTTGGACTTTAACCTGGTGTTGTTAAACTTCTTACTGTGTTTACCCCAGTCCAACGCCGGCATCTCCACATCACAACCTTTTGATTGACAGGGGAGTCAAAGTTTATGAGAGACGGGCAGGAAAGTTAAGCCCACATCAGATCAGCCATGATCTTATTGGCACAGCACACCTGATGGGCCAAATGGCCTGCTCCTGCTCCTGCTTCTATTTGTTATGTTCTGATGTTTCTAACTTGTTCTTCACGTACAAGAACCAGACAATCCTTCTGAAGGCCAACATTTTTTCATCTTTAAAAAGTAATTCTGCATTTCTATTCTTCCTACCAAAGTGGAGAACTTCACATTTCTCCACATTATACTTCATCTGCCACCTTCTTGCTCACCCACTTAACCTGTCTATATCCTTCTGTAGCCGCTTTATATCCTCATAGCTTGCTTTCCCACCCAACTTTGTATCATCTGCGAACTTGGAAACACTGGTTCAGATTTTGTAATAGGAATAACAATAACATTATCCACTCACCTTTATGGAGACTTCCAGCATCCACACATGCAAATAAAATGCAGAAATCAGGAAGCGGGAGATAAGCTTTGTGACACCAGTACCTCATCGAAAGATTCAAGATTACAATGCATGAATGTGGTATTTACTCGCTTGTTACCAACAAAAAGCTGCAGAAAAAGTTAGGGTTAGTGTATAAAGGAATGACAGGTCTTAGTTGCTGTCAAACAACCTTTCTGGCAACAAAAATGTACTTTTACAAGGGTGAAGTTCAATTTATTGTGGGAGATTGAATAAGTAATTACAAATGAAATATCTTTAATTTTTTTTATGTTTCATAACTCTTGAGCCGTATTTCCCAATTCAACAGATCAACCTCCATTTAAAGAGCCCCATTTCACCCAATTTTCAGTCCAGGTCAGCAGGGATCAGATCAAATTGGGCCCACCAATCCCTGAAGATGGCTACAAGGGGAGGCAATTGCCAAGGGGTGTTGGATTGAAGGTCTGCCATGCTCAAACCATGGTCTGCAGAGTGCTAGAATTGACAGTCTCATGCACAGTGAAGGAGCTTGGCTCCTTTTAGAATGTACATTCAGGTGACAATCCATTAAATTTAGGTACCGGAGAGCATATGGTCTTAATTGGCATCTGATCTCATGCAGGTATGTAAAAATGGATGCAGGCTTCAAGACGCAATGGCCATGTCTGCTACAGTGGCCTCCATCTTCCCAATGCTTTGGCCATGGCATTCAAGATACCATGCTTGCAGTCAGTATATAAGTACAAGGACAAGGGGGGGAGTGGGGAATTTTCACGTGCCACGAGCCACGGAAATCGTAGCAGGCGGGGTGGGGGGGGGGGGGGGGGGGGGGGGCAGGGGGGCGGGGGCGGGGGGTGGAGGGGGGCAGACCATACAAAAGTCTATTGACTTTGGCCAGTATTTTCCGGTTTTGGAGCGAGTGTGACCAGAAAATCCTGCCCAAGGTATCCATGGTTGTTGTAAAGGGCACAGGAGGACACAAGGTTGACTATAGTTCTGAAGACTTGGGTCTTCAGAAGATCCTTGTTGTGATTGCAGATTCACTTCTGAGGGGCAGATCAGTCACCTGTCATCTTCCAGGATGAGAGCACTCTGCAAGATGTGACCTTGGTATGTGACGTGCAGGCAAAGAGAAGTCAAGGGCTGAAGAATGCATAGCTGCCTTCGATATGGAGGAAGACAATTCAACAGGGACCACCAATGATTGTTCAATTGTATCTGCTCCGAGAAAAAAAGAGGAATTGAGAATGCAGGCAATGCTGCTTTCATGATAGCTTTGATGCAAGTGAAGAGAACACACAAATGCATAGGGGAAGTGATAGATTACCTTAAAGATCCATCCACAAATTATAGACTTCAGTGTGACAGCATCAGGATTGTGGTAACTTGACCCCTTTAAGGGGGCAATCCTGTGAAGGCCACGTAATCAGGCCGGACCCTATGGAGAGGCTGTGCAGGAAGCTGAGCCAATCAGGAACAAGGTTGTGCATCCTGGGATGGGGAGGAACCTTAGTTGGAGCCAGGAAGGAGTCATAGAGTCATAGAAGTTTACAGCATGGAAACAGGCCCTTTGGCCCAACTTGTCCATGCCGCCCTTTTTTTTTTAAACCCCTAAACTAATCCCAATTACCTGCATTTGGCCCAATTCCCTCTATACCCATCGTACCCATGTAACTATCTAAATGCTTTTTAAAAGATAAAATTGTACCCGCCTCTGGCAGCTTGTTCCAGACACTCACCACCCTCTGTGTGAAAAAATTGCCCCTCTGGACACTTTTGTATCTCTCCCCTCTCACCTTAAACCTATGCCCTCTAGTTTTAGATTCCCCTACCTTTGGGAAAAGATATTGACTATCTACCTTGTCTAAGCCCCTCATTATTTTATAGACCTCTATAAGGTCACCCCTCAGCCTCCTACGCTCTGGAGAAAAAAGTCCCAGTCTATTCAGCCTCTCCTTATAACTCAATCCATCAAATCCCGATAGCATCCTAGCAAATCTTTTCTGCACTTTTTCTAGTTTAATAGTATCCTTTCTATAATAGGGTGACCAGAATTGCACACAGTATTCCAAGTGTGGCCTTACCAATGTCTTGTACAACTTTAACAAGACGTCCCAACTCCTGTATTCAATGTTCTGACCGATGAAACAAAGCATGCTGAATGCCTTCTTCACCACTCTGTCCACCTGTGACTCCACTTTCAAGGGGCTATGAACATGTACCCCTAGATCTCTTTGTTCTGTAACTCTCCCCAACGCCCTACCATTAACTGAGTAAGTCCTGCCCTGGTTCAATCTACCAAAATGCATCACCTCTCATTTGTCTAAATTAAACTCCATTTGCCATTCATCAGCCCACTGGCCCAATTGATCAAGATCCCGCTGCAATTGGAGAAAACCTTCCTCACTGTCCACCATGCCACCAATCTTGGTGTCATCTGCAAACTTACTAACCATGCCCCCTATATTCTCATCCAAATCATTAATATAAATGACAAATAACAGTGGGCCCAACACTGATCCCTGAGGCACACCGCGGGTCACAGGCCTCCAGTTTGAAAAACAACTCTCGACAACCACCCTCTGGATTCTGTCAAGAAGCCAATTTTGTATCCATTTAGATACCTCACCCTGGATCCCATGAGATTTAACTTTATGCAACAACCTACCATGTGGTACCTGGTCAAAGGCCTTGCTAAAGTCCATGTAGACAACATCAATACTGCCCTCATCAACTTCTTGGTTACCCCTTCAAAAAACTCAATTAAATTTGTGATACATGATTTTCCACTCACAAAGCCATGCTGACTGTCCCTAATCAGTCCTTGCATCTCTAAATGCCTGTAGATCCTGTCTCTCAAAATACCTTCCAACAATGTACCCACCACAGATGTGAGGCTCACTGGCTTGTAGTTCCCAGGCTTTTCCCTGCAGCCCTTTTTAAGCAAAGGCACAACATTTGCCACTCTCCAATCTTCAGGCACCTCACCCATGACTATCGATGATTCAAATATCTCAGCTAGGGGACCCGCAATTTCCTCCCTAGCCTCCCACAATGTCCTGGGATATACCTCACCAGGTCCCGCAGATTTATCTACCTTGATGCGCTTTAAGACTTCCAGCACCACCTCGTCTGTAATATGTACACTCCTCAAGACATCAATATTTATTTCCCCAAGTTCCCTAACATCCATGCTTTTCTCAACAGTAAATACTGATGAGAAATATTCATTTAGGATCTCACCCATCTCTTGTGGATCTGCACATAGATTACCTTGTTGATCCTTAAGAGGCCCTACTCTCTCCCTTGTTACTCTTTTGCCCTTTATGTATTTGAAGAAGCTCTTTGGATTCTCCTTTGCCTTATCTGCCAAAACAATTTTGTGTCCCCTTTTTGCCCTCCTGATTTCTCTCTTAACTCTATTCCTACACCCCCTATACTCTTCAAGAGATTCACTTGATTCCAGCTGCCTATGCACGTCATGTGCCTCTTTCTTCTTCTTGACCAGGGCCTCAATATCCCGAGTCATCCAGGGTTCCCGACTTCTGCCAGCCTTGCCCTTCACGCTAAGAGGAATGTGTTTACCCTGAACCCTGGTTAACACACTTTTGAAAGCATGCCACTTACCAGATGTCCCTTTTCCTTCCCACAGACTCCCCCAGTTAACTTTTGAAAGTTCCTGCCTGATACCATCAAAATTGGCCTTGCCCCAATTTAGAATATTAACTTTTGGCACAGACCTATCATTCTCCATAGCTATCTTAAAATTAATAGATTTATGGTCACTGGTCCCAAAGTGATCCCTCACTAATACTTCTGTCACCTGCCCTTCCTTATTTCCCAAGAGGAGGTCAAGTTTTGCCCCTCTCTAGTCGGGCCATCCACATACTGAATGAGAAATTCCTCCTGAATACACTCAACAAATTTCTCTCCATGCAACCCTCTAATACTATGGCTGGCCCAGTCAATGTTGGGAAAATTAAAATCTCCGACTATTACCACCCTATTTTTCTTGGAGCTATCTGTAATCTCCTTAAATATTTGCTCCTCAATTTCCCGCTGACTATTTGGGGGTCTATAGTACAACCCTATCAAAGTGATTTCCCCCTTCTTATTTCTCAGTTCTACCCATATAGACTCAGTGGCCGAACCCTCGGATATATCCCCTCTCAGTACGGCCGTGATGCTTTCCCTAATCAAAAGTGCAACTCCCCCTCCTCTCTTACCTCCTGTTCTACCTTTCCTATAGCATCTGCACCCTGGACCATTGAGCTGCCAGTCCTGTCCCTCCCTTAGCCATGTTTCAGTAATTGCTATAATATCCCAGTCCCACGTACCCATCAATGCCCTGAGTTCATCTGCCTTGCCCGTCAGGCCTCTTGCATTGAAATAAATGCAGTTTAATCTGGACTTCCCTTGCTCTCTGTCTTGCTTCTGTCTGATCTGTCTGGTACTAGGATTACTGACACTGCCTTTACTAATTAATGTGCTCTCTTCAACTTCCGTGCTGTCCTCAAGCTTCTCTTCTGTCTCCCTACTGCTTTGGATCCCACCCCCCTGCCAAACTAGTTTAAATCCTCCCGAGTGGCTCGAGCAAATCTCCCCACCAGGATACTAGTCCCCCTCCAGTTCAAATGTAACCCATCCCTCTTGAACAGATCAGCCCTTCCCCAGAAAAGATCCCAATGATACAAAAATCTAAATCCCTGCCCCCTGCTCCAGCTCTCAAGCCAGGTATTCATCTGCCTAATCCTCCTATTCCTACTCTCACTAGCACTTGGTACCGGTAGTAGTCCTGAAATTACTACCTTCGAGGTCCTGCACGTTAGCCTTCTGCCTAACTCTCTACATTCACACTTCAGGAGCTCATCCCTTTTCCTTTAAGGAGCAGAGAAGAGACAAGTATTACAGTTCTATCAGATATTTAATTTTATCTCGTTGTTAGTAAATCAATTATTGCTTGAAGCCACAATGAGTGACCTTCGAAGTTACCACAAGGATAATCACTAACCTTCTTGATGAACAATTCTCAGGTCATATAATGTGTGCCTCAGATGCAAAGGTTACACGCGTATTGTTCGATCATCATTTTCATTTAGAAAGTGTTTTTGTTCATGTTGCTGGTGTGGAACTAAAGACGATTGACTGTGATGAGATTGAGTGGCACGTGGAAATGAGAGACAAGATGATATTTATTTGGTGATTGGGTTCATTTTGAACCCTTTAAATGAACACAGGACCTTACATCACATCGATTAACCATTCAATAATCGAGACTTTTAGAAGGATTAATGTGAAACATGGTTACAATAGGTAGTGCAGATTATGTAGGGTGAATGAACAACGCCACCAATGTGAATTAAAAACGTTTTAATTTTCCTAACTCTACCGCTGTGTCTGTGTGCAGCCCTGACGTACGCAGCAAAGATGAGGGCAGCCTGCTGACTGCTATGAAATGACTTTGGGTGGACCGAGGCCTGGGGGTTTGGTCTACTAAGTGTCTCCTGCTCTGGAGCTGATGCCCTTCCTCGGCCTGACTTGCTGGTGTTGATGGATCATTGGCTGAGGGGATTTGGTGTTTTAGGACACATCTGGAGACTCCTGGTGAATAAATCCAGAGTGTCTGTCTGGCACTCTCTCCCTCTGGGTGCCTGGTGGGGCCCCTACCTGATCCCTTGAGGAGAAGGGGCACCTGGAGAAAGTTTGAGGTGACTTGTCCCCTCTGACCTAGTCACATCTAGAAGGTGCTCATGGCTAGAGCAATGGGGTGCAGGTCTGAGTGCAAATGCAGTAGAAACTGTGCATCCAGTTGGACCTGGGTCTCCAAGGCGACAGCCACGCATCTCATGGAGACTTCAATGTGCTCATTTGCTGGAGCCACGACATCAGAGGGGCGGCACGGTAGCACAGTGGTTAGCACTGCTGCTTCACAGCTCCAGGGTCCCAGGTTCGATTCCCGGCTCGGGTCGCTGTCTGTGTGGAGTTTGCACATTCTCCTCGTGTCTGCGTGGGTTTCCTCCGGGTGCTCCGGTTTCCTCCCACAGTCCAAAGATGTGCAGGTTAGGTTGATTGGCCAGGTTAAAAATTGCCCCTTAGAGTCCTGAGATGCGTAGGTTAGAGGGATTAGCGGGTAAATATGTGGGGGTAGGGCCTGGGTGGGATTGTGGTCGGTGCAGACTCGATGGGCCGAATGGCCTCCTTCTGCACTGTAGGGTTTCTATGTTTCTTTCTATGTTTCAGACAGAACATAAATGGACTCCTCTATCCTTCATTCTGGTCTGTTGGCAGCATCTGACAGAACCACCTGGTGTTCCCCTGCCTCTCCACCCAGTTACGGGAGAGCTTGTCCTGGATAAAGGCAGATGGACTGACTTACTATGAATGAAAGAGCAGTTAAGAATCAGGCATGCCTGTTGTGTACTGAGCCCTCCCCAGCCATAGGAGATTTGTTGGCCCGGCTAAAAGTCCATTGGGCAGCACCGTGGCACAGTGGTTAGCACCGCTGCCTCTCAGTGCTAGAGGCCCGGGTTCAATTCCAGCCTCGGGTGACTGTTTGTGTGGAGCTCGCAAATTGTCCCCGTGACTGCGTGGGTTTCCTCTGGGATCTCTGATTTCTCCCACACTCTAAAGATGTGCGGGTTAGGTTGATTGGCCTTGATAAATTGCCCCTTAGTGTCAGTGGGATTAGCAGGGTAAATACGTGGAATTACAGGGATAGGGCCGGGGTGGGATTGTTGTCGGTACAGGCTCAATGGACCAAATGGCCTCCTTCTGCACTATAAGGATTCTATGATTTTTGGTGGGGCTGGAAGATCCTGATGGTGGGCGGTGCCAGTAAATCCTGTCCTTTGTCTCCAGAATGGAAAATTCCACCCATAGGTGGAAGATCATTCATAATTGTTTTGAAAGTTGGTAGCATTACTTGTTGAAATAGACTTTGCAAGATATCAAATTTAACTTTGGGAATGGTTGTCTAACCTCAGCAATTGGTATGAATAGTGATTGAGTTAAATAAAGGTTGGGATTCTCCTAGCCCACTGTTCTGCTCAAATAGCACAGCGGGACTCCCCACTGATGGATTGGCACATGCACAGTGGCCCACTCAGCGCACTTATTCCGGCCACTCCTGTGGGATTAGGCCCCACCCACCATTTATTGGCATGAGACAGAGTGTTGGAGATTCATTCAGGTAAGTACACCCAAAAAACGGGCGGGATAATCTCCCATTTTCCCATCCACTGGGCATTTAGGTTTTTTTGGGAGAATCCCAGCCAAAATATCCACCACCACTTATTGTTGAGTGCCTTCTCCCACAACAGGTTAGGCAATCATTCCAGTTAATGATTTACTTTCTGTAAGTACACCTCCTGGTGTCCGTTGTCGGTAGGTCAAAAAAGCAGAAATCTAAACCTATTTGTTTCGCAGACAACGCTATATAATCACAAGCTGCATATAATGCCAGAACAAATGTGGCTGTTTTGATTTTATTTTCACCTTCAAGTACCACTGGTTGCAATTTTGGGCCAAGTCAATCTAATGCGAATGGTCCCACGCACCAGCATTTTGCACATGACCACAAAGGAACAAAAAAAAAAGAATGGCAAACCAGAAAGTCTCAAGGGCAAGGCAGACACATTTTATGGGTGTAACATATTGCTCTTAAGGTTATAAATCAATCGGCAGGAACATCTTGTTGCAAAGAGGAAAGCAGAAGAGAAACAATTAGGCTATTTCTTCAGATGGGCAGGGAATTAAGACTAAATTTTAAGGTTGTGAATAATTTGCTCTTTTGCCAAAATATAGCCTTGGGCCCTATGTACTCAATAGTGTCATGGGCCATTTCAACACCGGACATGTATCTCGTTTCTGTCCATCTGCGAGCAATTAGCAGTGTTTGCATTCAAACCATCAACGCCTGAATGTATTCCTATTTTGTACATTTAAGAAACAGCTTTGCAGTTATTGTGATGTGCTTAAAGCCGAGTTGGTCCTTAAATATGAAAAACATCAGGAGAAATAGTCATGGAAATTCAAGAAGGCTCATGACACCGATGTGGTGCAGATCTGCAAACTGTGGAAATAATAAATTTTAATTTTAAACGTTTTGCCCGACAGAATGTGCCCAAAAAAAACCTAGCACCTATTATCTTGAAATCCGACATCAGTATGCATTACAAGAATGCTATAACTTGAGAGGAATGCTAAAAATGGAACAAATAATTGTTTTGCTACTTCGATGAGGATTTATACAGAGGGAAAGCAATATCTGGCCATGTAAATGGAAAACCTGCATGACCACTGAGATGAGATGTCAAAATAAAAAAGTTTAATGTAGTAGTTAAGGAGGAGAAAAAGTCATATTTTTACGAACTGATGAAAGAATATCAATAAAAAAGTCATAGAAGCCCATTTCACTCTGTTGTCAACAATGTTTGCTGGCTGTAATTTTCGTTCAATGTTCACAATATTGAGTTTGCCTATCGATTCTATTATTTTTGACCTTGCATTAGTGTAGGCTAATCTTGCATGCCATCAAGATTGCTATACTCCCCCATAAAACTTCCTTTCATGGCTAAAATTATTTTAAGACCCTAAGGGTAAGCTACAGTCAGGTCACAGCACCCCTGAGACTCTGTGGATTGAATGAGTGTAGAACAATGTACAGGGTTTGTATGACTTAGATCTCAGCACTTCCATCTTTCAGACTATTCATTACTTCATTTTTCTCTTCCTCCATCCAAAAACGCCTGATCAAAACAATCACCGTTTTGCAGATGTCCAGCTGTCAAGCATTATATGACTGATGAATAACAGACATCTTGGCAGCCTGCATATGTTTCCAAAGCTTGTGAAATTTTAGCACCAAAATTATGTTCCACTGAGAAAATAAAGGCTTCAATAATGCCAATCTGCTTGAGCTAGCTGTCAAAAACCTTTAACTCTTGAATGAAAATATCAACAGCATGAGTTCGGGATATAATTTCATTGTCGTACTAAATGGTTGAATAGAGATCGCCTGGAAAATAGCTTTACTTTTAATAGTGCTGCTCTCTGGTATCATTAAAACAAAATCTGTTTTTATATTTTTCAGAGGAGGTTGTGTAACAACCGTATGGAGAAACAACAGAAAAGAAGCCGGGGGATTACAGTAAAGTAGCAGCATTTCTCAATACACACAAGCTGGCTGGAAACACGAGGAAGTATTGAGAAACTCATGACATTTTGACAAGAGACCTTTTCATTATTACATGGTGAGTAAAATGTTTCACTTGCCACTGCAGTGCAGTCGCTGTTTGCGCAAGAGGTTATGTATTTTACAGTCGTTCCTGACCCAGATGGAAGGTTTGCTTTAAACATATGCCACATTGGTAATATTATTCTGCTGGCAGGATCAACATTGGGGTAGCCCACCATGAAGGTGCCGGGCACCTTTGTTAGGAGAAGGGAGGAAGTCATCTTGCACTTACTGAGTTTACTAATTTCAATCCAGTGATTCAAATCAAATATAATGCATTTGTTGTAA
This sequence comes from Mustelus asterias, assembly GCF_964213995.1. Lineage (NCBI taxonomy): Eukaryota > Metazoa > Chordata > Chondrichthyes > Carcharhiniformes > Triakidae > Mustelus > Mustelus asterias. The sequence continues at coordinate 40,053,281 of NC_135820.1, forward strand.
ATTTCAGCCTTGTGGTTGTAGATTGGGCATCTTGCGTTATGTTTTTAGTTGTTGGCACTTCACAGTTGCACTGGTGCCAGCCTAAAATCAGGCTATCTAAACTCCATGGTGCATGACCTCTATAGATATTTTTTAAAAATCTACATAGCACAAAAAGGGTGAAAGTAATTTTTTGATTCCTCATGGAATAAATCTGGAATAAGAATAGCACTGAAATGACTCAAAAATTTAATCAAAAGGAAGCACAGGAAAAATTGGGTGCAATCTCTGGCAGCGTGGGTCCAGGACAAATTTAGTGCTCTCTCATCTTGTTTCACTTTGTATATAGGGAAGGTGTTGTAGATTTTTCTTCTGGTGTAGAGAGCCTCAGTGATCTCCCAGCTGAAGACTGCGCGATATCATTAAAGTCATCTGCTGCAGCTTGGAACTATCCTCAGGTGTAAATGTTAAATAGACGATGTTAATATGATGAAAAGTTAAAAAGTGGCCAAAAGTAGTGCTAGCAACACTCTGTTTCGGGACTAGAGTTGCAGTTATAGCACATGACATATTTCCTTTACAACCTTTTATATTGGGTGGCACAGTGGTTAGCACTGCTGCCTCATAGCGCCAGGGCCCCAGCTTCGATTCCTGGCTTGGGTCTCTGCCTGTATGTTCTCCCCGTGTCTGCGTGGGTTTCCTCCGGATGCCCAGGTTTCTTCCCGCAGTCTGAAACACGTGCTGGTTTGGTGCATTGCCATGCTAAATTCTCTCTCCGTGTACCTGAACAGGCGCCAGAGTGTGGCGACTAGCCGATTTTCACAGTAACTTCATTGCAGTGTTAATGTAAGCCGACTTGTGACATTAATAAATAAACTTCAAAAAAATGCTCCTCAGTGAAATTGAGGTGTAAGAAATGCTTCACCGTTGACCCAGCCTCCCTTCTTGCCCCTCTTCTGACAGAGGCTCTCTCCTATTTTTATTCACTATCTCCCTCCTCCCTGAAGACAGATCTACAAAACTGCCCATGACTGCAATAAACCCTTTCCATTGCAGACAAATGCAGGACAACACCAGCACTGAGTAGGTACCAGAACTCAGAATTTCCTGGTAGAAAGCAAAACTTAGTCCCCCAAAAAACCCAGGAATTGAGCAACATCCTAAGAGAGAAAACCAATAGGTAATGTTTTAGAGGTGATGATTTAAAGATCAAACCCTCACAATGTCTCCTGCCTGTTGGTGCATTCAGTTGATAGGCCTGCCAATTGCATGGTAAGTGAGATGTTGGGCAGTGTAAGACCCTTATTTAAATACCTTAACTATGCTTTTGGCTTACTCTCTGGACACCTACTCAGGTCCAGATCCAATATGGCAACTGCTGCACTTTTAACACATGATGATCACCTGTGTGTAACCTGTCCTTAGGTGACAATTCTAACTTGGGTGAGGCACAATAGCATTTCAAGGACTTTGTCACTTCCTACTCATTTGTCTTGCCAAAATGTTAAACCAGTCCCTCTTCAATTGTAACCCATCCTTGTGGAAAATTTTTAATCTGTCACAAAGCTGGCGCCAATGTCCAATAAAGTGGAATTCATCTTCCAACAGACACACCTTGAGCTATGCATTGATTTCCTTCATATTCCTATTCCAGCATACAACAGGAAAAGCAATCCAAGATAACTACTCATAAAATTCTAAAGCTTGATTCACAATGTCCTAAATACATCTAGTAAGACTTCAAGCCTTTCTCTGCTTAGATCATGAGTTCCCACATAGACCACAGCAACTGCCTGCTCACCTTTCCCTTGTAGAACCTTTTCTATTTCATGTAATATGTCTTATATTAACACCTGTAAAGTAACAAAGCATCAAGTACTGTCAGTGTGGAGTGCAAAAGATCGTGTCAACCCTCCGATCTATTGAATTTCCTGCTCCTAGTGTACATCTATTTGCATTACTAATTCCCTGTTTTGAGTCCTCACTTGGTTCCATTGATGTTTATTTGAAGGTGCTGCCCAAAGCTAGATCAATGTGAACCAATTTTAGAGAAAATGTGCATTCTAATTCTAACTTCTTCTTCCTGCATTTCCAAACACTATACGTGGTGATCAGAAGGTGTATTAGACATGCCAGCTCCTGGCCTTCCCTCAGAATTTCTGTGGGGCCTTGCAAAGCCCCCACCACTGAAATCAAGGCATGTGAGGCTGCATGATGGGGGTTCTGAATCTGTGTCTTTGACCTGAAAGAAGAGTGGTGGGCTGGGAGACTGAATAAGATAAAGTGCAAAGGGTCATCCAATGATCGATGTAGGGCCCACTTTGATGTTCTGGGTCTGAAGCATGGACAAAACATAAAGCATTTCTAGTTTGATCTCAACCTCCTTGAAAAAGAACAAAGGAAGAATTGAAATAATTTCAAATGTAACTCCCCCTTTCCCAACAGTGCCCACTGCCCCCCTGCGCACCCCCCCCCCCCCGCCCCCCCCCTTCCCTTTCACTAGTGACTGCCACAAGTTTTTAAATAAGCTGAGATTGCCCATCCTTGCAAACCTTGGCGCAATCAATGTCTGGAAAATCACTGCCAGGCATTTACATTGAATTCAAAGTCCTATGGATTTTGGGCCAATTATCTCTGCAAGTAGAGCCTACTATTCCAGAGATTTTGGGAACCCAGCTGATTTTTGTTTTGACCAGAGGAACCTAAACTGAAAATCGTATGAACTTCTGTGCAAACTCTGAGGATCCTCTGTGGGTGGGGGAATTGCACAAATATCTCCTCCAGGCTTTTAATTCACGAACATTTTTAATCAATCATGTTTTTAAACTTTCACTTCTTGAGAAATCCTTTCGACAAAAAAAAAGAGAAATGCATCATTTATATCACATACTCTGTAGACTGACTTCCAACGCATAGCTGGAAGCACATGAGACTAGGTTGTTTGTTTAGCTCACAATAATCATTTGAGACAATGAAAAATTGTTTGCCCAATGCCCAATTGTGCTTTCAAATAAGCTGATCACAAAACATTCCGTTGAATGCATATTTGGTATTCAGGCAAAGTGAGCAAAACTGAAAAAAGAAATATAACTCAAATCAATCTCTATGTTGGGAGCAAATTAACATACCAGAAACAATGTTCGACAAAAGCCAAAACTCAGGCAAATCACTAAGAAAGTACTCTAGTCAAATAAAAGTCAGTCCGGACATTTATTTGACAGATTAATCAGCCATTAAGAAACGATGGTGGAGTGGATAGTCCCTGACATTCTCTCCAAATCCTAACTAGAACAATGGTAATACTGATTTTATTTTGTTCTTATTTTTAATAATTTTCTGATTACTACTGTCATTGCATTACTAAAGTATCTTACATCAATATTCATGTCATTTTACGACAGAGAGCAGTGACCACGGAAATATTTTTTAAAAAACAATTTTGTGATGGAACAGTTCCTAGAATGAAAGCATGTCTTCTCCCTTCAGAAGCATATACACAATTAAACTCAATTCCTGAAGTGAACAATTTCATCAGAGTAAATGAAACCGACTGGTGAAACATATTTACAAGAAATGCATTGACTGCTCGATATTAAATTCTTCAGCGATCAATTCAAATGGAGAGGTATATACATCATTGTGGAAATTATGTTAATTAACAATGCTTTGTGACTACAGAGCCAGATTTGGGATCCTGGCATAAGGGCATAATGCTGTAAGGGAGCCCATGCAGAAAAGTGGGTGGACTTCATATTTTCCAAAGTCATCGCCTCAAACCCTTTGCAATGCATTCCTTGGTCGGTGCCCCTGGGGCGGCATGGCAGCCAGGGGCGAGGTGTGAAATTGGGCTCCATTGGGCAGATGCACCATGTCCATAGCCTGCCTGCCACCAATCATCGTTGTGGGTGTTTTATTTATTTACAGAATGTGGGCATTGCTGGCTAGTCCAGCATTTATTCTGATCCCTAATTGCCCTTGAGAAGGTGGTGGCGAGCTGCTTTCTTGCATTCTGTGGTGTGAGTACACTCACAGTGCTGCCAAGGAGGGAGTTCCAGAATTTTGACCAAGAGACAATGAAGAAATGGCAATATATTTCCTTGTCAGGGTGATGAGTGACTGAAAGTGAACTTCCAGCTAGTGGTGTTCTCATGTGTCTGCTGCTCTTGTCCTTCTAGATGGTAGTGGTCATGGGTTTGGAATGGACTGGTGAGTTCCTGCAGTGCATCTTGTAGATGGTACACACTGCTGCCACTGTTAGTCACTGGCAGAGGGAGTGACTGTTTGTGAATGGGGTATCAATCAAGCAGGTTACTTTGTGCTACCAAAAGAGAAAATGCTGGAAAATCTCAGCAGGTCTGGCAGCATCTGTAAGGAGAGAAAAGAACTGACGTTTCGAGTCCAGATGACCATTTGTCAAAGGTTACTTTGTGCTGTATGGTGTTGAATTTTTAGTGTTGTTGGAGTTGCACTTATCCAAACACCATCTCACTTCTAACGCGTGCTTTGCAGATGGTGGACAAGCTTTGCGGAATCAGGAGGTGAGTAACTCTTCACAGGATTCCTAGCCTCTGACCTAGTCTTGTAGCCACAATATTTATATGGCGAATCAAGTTCAGTGTCTGGTCAGTAGTAACCCCCAGGATGTTGATACCTGCGGCAAGAGAGATGTTAGCCCATTTGGGCCACTTGACAATTGTTTTAGTCATGAAACCACACAGGAGGCTCTATTTTTTGCAGAGGAAGAGGGCCACGCTGCCCACTTTACCATTGCTGGGATTTTATTTTCCCAGAGCAGGATGCCCAGTGGAAGCTAACAAGGCTTGTGGCTGGACTAGGGGTGGTGCCTCCTGGTCAGGAACCGAATGTCTATCATGAGCACGCCTAAGATCTGTAATTCCGTATTTATCCCCCGTCAAAATTTCCCCTCCTAACCTGCTCTGTCCAGCCCCAGTCCCAAATTCTTCACTGGGGCCTACAGGCCTGGATGGGGTGCAACATTGGACTTATCTATAAGTCTGGTTTCCATGGCTCTGCTTCTTCAAGGCCTACTGCAGTTCCAGCAATGGCCACCACTCACGATAGCGCCACTGGCCCAAGAGTGCTGCATGTCATTCGGATGGCCAGGAATCATTGGAGTGGGACTTGGGTTGGAAAGCCTGCATCAAGCTGATTAAAGGCCCAATTGCATTTAATGGTTGTGGGGTGAGGTATCCAAGTACAGATGGGCTTGCCCCTGGCTTTTATGCCAGGATGGGGTCAGAGACCTCACCCCCCTGTATAAAATTCAAACCCCTGTGTGGATTTCATGAGCAAAACTATTGTATGGGGGAAATACTTCAGCAAAAAAGCAAATCTTAAAGGGCTGCTACTTGCATTAAACTTACGTTAGAATATTTGGAATTTTGCCAATTTTAGAAAACGGAAGGGATGGAAGGATATTTGGACTAGTAGCTCAAGCATCAAGAATAAGCAGCTCTAAGGACAATCGAGGTCAATTCTGCTGAGAAATTTGGGTAAAAATGACTGAAGGTATTTATGTCTTCCTTCATCTTGCTTATTGTCACCACTGTCAAGTGACTCATTCAAAAGGTTAGCACATTCAGCTTGTGATGTTAGTGTACCTTTTAGGAGGTTTTTTTTAAATCATGTTCTCTGCAGTTGCAGGCAGACCTTTTCAGTTTCTTTCTTCTCACTGTTGCTGAGCTGTCTGGAGGAGTCCTTTTGTTCCTACTTTAATGGTTTAAATGGGGTTTTGTTTATTTTTACTACCGGCCTCAGGTACTTTCTGGGATTGTTTTAAGACCCTGCATTGTTAGGAAGAAGACTGGTTGGCAGGTCATGTGTTTTGGACAGTTTTCATTCCTTCCTAGTGAATTTAAGGTTTCATTTTATGTTTGGCTGCTGGCTGCAGTATTAGTTTAGAAGAGAGTGGACACCAGACTGAAAGCAATGTTTCTTTCTCTCCCTAGTATTGGAAATTCTGCAGGTTAGCTGAAAGCAAGGCTTCTTGCCTTCCTGGAGTGGAAATTCTACTGTTGGTGGTTGGTTTGCCTAGACTCTCTCTCTCTGGTGTTCTGGGAAGTTATTCTGACTTCGAACTGTTCTGGGTATATTCAGAGGCCTGCTAGAAGTTACAAGGTTGAGAAGTCAAGGTTTCAATTCTCCAACCAAAGGACTCAGTTCGAGTATCACATGAGCCTTAGTCTTTGCTGTGTCAAACCTATGGCAAAAGTTTTGTTTATGTGATTTGGTTAGTTGGAATGGTGTTTCGCACCTAAGGTTGACACTAAATCATGTTTGTTTTTTCCTTGTTTGTAATTGGTAAAAGGTATTGCTAATTTTCTTTCAATACATGTTAACTATATTCTTAAATAAACTTTGTTTGATAAAAGCTCCCTCGTGGGTCATTTGAATCATACCTGAAATATCTCTTGCTCATCCTAGGCAAATTCAAAGTGCAAAATTTATGATCCAGGTGGACTTCATAAAACACTTTGGGGTTTCTGAGCTGAATTGTAACACGCTCATCAACAACATGTTTACGTTGTCAGATGAACGTCCCTTTCCTGCTTCTAAAGGGTTCTTTCAGGATGCTGGAATACAGGAAGATGTGACAAAGTACAGAAAGACATCAATAAGCTTGTAACATGGGTGCGTGTATTTGGCAAATTAATTTCAATGCAGAATAGTACAGTAGAGGTATAACAAGGTTGCACACTGCTTGGATAATAAGGTCTGGCTTTTCAATCAAAGTTTGGCAACCAGAAATGCAGGCTGGCGTTGGGTCCCAAACGTGTCTGTGGAGTAGACTTGTACTTTAGATGAACAGTTTCTCTCCAGTCATTAATTGTAACGGGGAAAGTGGCAAGTTCAAAATCCAAAAGTTTTATTTTTGCTCTTTGGCTTATTCGTCCAGCTGATTTTCCCATAGCAAGGTGTGATAGTGCCTGTCCTCTCCCTCTGCCCGATAAACATACACTTTAGTTGCACTCTGCATACCGAAATGAGGCTTGCACCAGGAAGTTGGCCAGGGTCAAGTTGCAACAACAAGAAGTTTTCCCCAATGCATTTCAACTGGGGCATCAGCGAATTAATCCCTCTCACTATGGCTAAAAGTCACCTGCATAAAAGTGCCGGAGATTGGACCATGTGAAGGAAGTATGCACTGTACCATTTAAGGTACACCCCGTGCTGTCCAAATCCAGAGACAGATATCCAATAAGTAAAAATAAACAACAAAGTAATAAATAGTAACAAAGTCTATCCAATCACTAAGAACCCAGATCTCAAAGGCCAGCACATCATGTCTGCAGTATGCCTATTTTATATGGGTGAGTGATATGAAGGGACAGGCAAGTTCCTGAATTTATGAAGCTGTGCACGGCCAATTTTCTTGGATTGCCTGTACTCACATTTAACAATGAGACTTTTGGGAGGACTCCAAAAAGTTATGTTTGTATTTAGTAAATTTGAGCCGTGCAAAGTTAGTGTTCTTTCCTCTGTATCTGAACTCTGATCTGCAACTACATTGAACAACGATTGCATCTCACAAATTGACCTTTAAAAGATGACTCTTTTGTCTCCCTCTTTGTTAGGACTCTACTTTCCTTCTGAGCTCTTTTGGAACCTATTCTTACATTTTCAGGAGGTGGAAATCTTCCAAAAGCACTGTTAAATTTGTCCACAAAGAGTTGAACAGCACTGTGTGCTGCTGGTAGCTAACCTAATTTAGTGACAGTGGAGGCCTTCAGATAAATCACTGCTTTACTTTCAAAGGGCATGTTCGCTGTGTTGAGGGGGTTGGGGCAGGTTCAGTACTGAACAGTCAGGAACAGTCTGATCCTGGTATGTTGACTGCTATGGCCAGTTCGTACTGCAGTAAACACCACCTTACTTATAGCAAAAAACGTCTGGCATTTTCCTATGCAATGGCTCAAGAGAGCGAAAGGAAGGTTCCATGCAGCAGGCCAACAAGAACAGCCTTCAGAGGGAAACAATGTATTCTTCAGCCTAACCTAAAGGAATGGGAATTGCTTTTATTTCTTATTAAATAGGGCAAGACCATACCTAGCTACAGTACATTAAAAGTTGCAACAATATGAGTTGATATGCATTTCTGAAAGGCAATTAGAATTAATGCACATTTAAAAAAATTACAGTCAGGAGAGGGGATTAATTTAAACAAAACAAATTTATTTTCCCACCATCCGTCTCTAAACAGAAAGGTGTTTTAATTTACTTCTCCCTTTAGCGGTGACATATTTCCCAATCCCTCGATTTTGGTGTAATCCAATTTCTATTAACAACCCCACAGCAAACTCGAGATAAGATGAACTCAAAGGGTTAGTTTATTTGCACACACACAAAACACGGAAGATCACAATGTTGCCTCCTTTCCACTCACGGTAATAGCAGGATAGAGAAAAGAAAGATTTACAGTGCAGGGACTACAGAGAAAATAAATACTGTTTCACATGGTTTCCAGAGTCCAGAATCAAAGTCCAATCAGGTATTCCTTCACAGAGGTCAGGGAGCTGAAAAGTAATGCTGTATAATTCACTTCCGGTGGTGTTGACTTCACAAAATGAGATAGGCATAAAGAGATGAATCAGTTTTGTACAGACTTTCCAGTTGAAGCAGTGTAGATGGGGGCCAGCTGTCCTTTCTGGGCCAGAGCTCCCTTGTCTGTGATGCTGCTAGTTAGATGGTAAAATGGCAGACTGAGACTGTGCAGTTGAGCAAGGCAACATTACTGATTCCATACAGCAGTAGTCCATGTCACATGACTCCCACCTCTTCGCACTGTCTTGAACAAAGAGTATCATTCCTCCTCTGCGGCCCTGGGATTGCTGAATCTCTCAACCATTAAGAATTGAAAGGAAGGTTGTAGGTTCCTTTGTCTTAGCAGATGAACAGATTGCCATTGGCCAGCTTTATTTATGAAATATGGATGACCTTTGTGCATCTGTCTTTGAATTTGGTCTGTGTAGCCCTCAGTGTGTCATTAGTGGCTCTTCAAAGATAATGATGTGTGAGTTCCCCTAATACTGCTAGGCAACTCCTTTTGTTCGAGGATCACAGACAGACATAGATTCAGCCATTTTAAGTCTGTGTCCAGTTTTATTTTTCTTAGAGATAGCAATGAGCCCATATTTATTTAGTAAAATATAGAGGGTGAGGCCTTAGTCCCTCACATAAAATACTCTAATAGATGTTAAGTCATGCATTCCAGATAAAGGTAAAAGCCTTTCAGATAGCTGATAGACACATATTCAACAGGAATTGACCAGTTTCTTTTCCTCCAGGACCCAAGCCCAGAGAGAAGGATTTTGCTATATAATCGACATTGAATAACACAGCCCCAATTTTAATTTGGAACGTATTTGGAGCAGGCAGGAACTCTGACTGCCAGCTCAATGCGAGGCCCAGAAAATATTCACTTCCAGGTCGTATTTGCATTTCTCTGGCCTGTCTTCCATTCAAAGCTGCTGAGAGTGATGCAACACCTGGTGAGCAGGAGTTGGAAATTAACTGCTGCTGGGGACCCGAAAGCAATGTTCCTCAGGAGAGTAAGTGAGGAGGAGCCTGGGGCAACTGGTGATGGAGAATGCAAGAGGGAGTGAATGCCAAAATTTCCCCATTGCGACTCGGAGCACTACTGCAACAAGGAACCCTTAAGGACATGAAAAAGAGAACCTTACTCAGTCTCTTCAGGCACAGTGTTGATGACTATCAGTTTTGGTTGCTAGGTTTAGCACCATGAGGACTTCCCTATCTTGGGAGTTAAGATTGTCGTGACACTGATGTCATCTGGCCATGATGCCTTAATTTTATTTAGACCCCCACATACCTGCAATGGGCAGCCTGCCCATTGCCAGTATCCTGGCAATTTATATAGCTTGCAGCAGGAACATGGCGCAAAACCTTTTGTTATCTTAGCTACTTAACAGTCCCTTTCTATTTGGTGGGGTGCATTGCAATCAGGGACCATTTCTAAATTAAACAATTATTTGTCAAACTTTATGGATTCGATCTTACTACATATAGATGGCTGGCAGTGAGTTACAAAGCTGTAATTCAACTGAGTGGGTCTGATAACATCATAAACTAGAAACGTAAAGCTTGAGTAGTTTATGAATGCAAGCAAAACCCAGAGATTGAATTACTGCCTTAGACTCACTGCCAGCTATTTGTTATTCCTCATAATATATTGTTATTATGGTTTTTTTCCGAAGACTTTGTTGATTTATTTTTCTGTTATACTCCAGGTGCGCTGAACGTGGCTGAGGTAACATAATGCAACATAGGTGAAGGATGATAATGACATGGGACCTCAGGGTACATGGCATTATGCAACTGGTTTTGTAGCATTCTTATTTTTATTTCCAGCCACAGATGAAGCCACAGTATACACTATAAATTACAGAGACAATAATGTGATATCTGAGAGTGATTATTGTACCATGTGTGCCATTGGAGATTAATATTCATTTGAGTATACTGTAACCAAATAGATCAGAATTATACTGTCACAAGATTGATGCAAGGAAAGAAGATGATTCAACCCACCATAGTTCAACCCTCCAGTGCTCCCATCACAATATCTACCTATTTCTTAAGCGAATCCTGTATTTTAATTTCCATGACCTCTACCCTGTCCATTCCATTCGCTGATTACATTTTCTGTCATGCAAGTCCTAAATTTGCCTTTTACTTCTTTCAACCTGTGTGGCCTTATGTTTGCTGTTTAATTTGCAAGATTTCAAATCTACACTATTTACTGCCTTACCCATAAACCTACAGAAAGATGGACAGTCTGTCGAGCCAGCCCCATAGAGTTAAGACACAAAGCACTTTGTGACTCCCAAATGTTCCTTTCTGTTTGGAGTCGTGTCATTTCTTTGGAGAGGCAGGAAAGACCCTAGTCCATTTCACAGGAAATACATCTGCAAATCCTCTCAAACTGCCCAGGGTGATCAAAATGAGTTCAGGGGATTAGTGATTATGCGGTACAAAGCCAAGTTCCACCCAATCTCCGTAAACTATAGCAGTCGCCATAGCAAGGATATCTCCCACTTTCTTTTTTGAACAGACGAATCAAATCAACACCCATCATTCAACTTATTATGTTAATTATAATAAGTACAAAATCATCATACTTAACAAGGATCAGTCTGTTCATTTTACAACACCAGCTCTCGTGAGAGTTGGCCCTCTCTTTTGTTCCGTTGACTCAAGTCTGTCTTCTTATTTCTTGGCGTGCACCTAGCTGCTGAGCATTGTTGCTTAATAACCGTTGCTAGCGACTACCTCGATGTATGGTCAGTAGTATCCTTTAGTTCTGATTGGCCCAAACAGCAAATTATAAGTAAATGCTGGAGAAACTCAGCAGGTCTGACAGCATCTGTGGAGAGAGAATAGAGCCAATGTTTCGAGTCTGAATGACCCTTCGTCAGAGCTGGCTAACTCTGTTCGAAACGTTGGCTCTATTTTCTCTCCACAGATGCTGTCAGACCTGCTGAGAGACCTGCTGAGTTTCCCCAGCATTTTCTGCTTTTGTTTCAGATTCCAGCATCCACAGTATTTTGCTTTTAGCAAATAATCAGTCCTTGATTGCTTAAGTGGTGCATGATCAATGTCTGATTGGTCTCTTAAGGGTGCTGATTATTTTGATCATGTCACTTCCCATTAACTCTGAACTGGTTCCCTAAAATGTCAGTCACTTTTGGGAACATCCTTCTCTTTATAGCTTTTCCCTGTTATTTTATTAAATTTGCAGCTTTTCCACTATTCTATCAAGGCACCACAGGGAAATTTGTGTGTCTGCTTATTTGTGATAACAGGGTGCGTGTTGTCATGTCCTAATGAATGATTTCCTTTAGGGTTCATGCCCCAAAAGGTCTAACTGACACATCTTAGGTCTTCTGGAAAGTTCAACTCTGACCATGTAACTTTTTAGTGACTGCTAATGCTTAATTAATTAAAAGTACAGGAGGTACACAAGTTTAAACTAATACAATTACAAAATCACTACAGTGTATATAAAATCAACACATAAAGATGAATGTTGTGCTAAAGTTGATGTTACAGTCTACACATTGCAAAATACCATGTTCTATTAATATGTTCATTAAAAAAAGTCACAGGCTACATAACTAGGTTCACTAGATTGATTCCAAGGATGAAAGGATTGACGAGTGAGGAGAGATTCAACAGTATGGGCTTATACTCACAGGAGTTTAGAAGGATGAGAGGAGATCTGATCGAGGTATATAACATTTTAAAAAGGATTGATCAAGTAAATGTAGACCAAATGTTTCCTCTTATGGGGCAATCTAGAACAACAGGTCACAGATATAGGTTGGGAGGCGGTAGATTTAAAACAGATAAGGAGGAACGTTTCGCAGGGACTCAGGTTTGATTCCCAGCTTGGGTCACTGTCCATGTGGAGTCCACACATTCTCTCCGTGTCAGCGTGGTTTTCCTGCATGTGCTCCAGTTTCCTCCCACAATCGGAAAGATGTGCTGGTTAGGTGCATTGGCCATGCTAAGTTCTCCCAAAGTGTAGCCGAAAAGGCGCCAGAGTGTGGCAACTAGTGGATTTTCGCAGTAAATTCATTGCAGTGTTAATGTAAGCCTACTTGAGACATGAATAAATAAACTTAAAACTTAAACTTACTTCTGGCATAGGGTGGTGAATTTGTGGAACTCGCTGCCCCATAGTGCGGAGAGGTCTGAAACGTTGACTGGTTCCAAGAAGTAGATAGATATATTTCTAACAAAAAAAAGGGATAAAGGGATATGGGGAACAGGTGGGAAGATGGGTTTGAGACCAGGGAGAGGTGAGCCATGATCTAATTGAATGCTGGAGGCTCGTAGGGCTGAATTTGCCTATTTCTGCTCCTAATTCCTAAGTTCCTCTGTTCCTATAACCACAACACTGTTACAGAAACTGATAATAAAATCTACAGTAATGCTCAATCTTTTTTTCGGAAAGTGAGTATTTCTTTTTAAGGCACTTTAAGCTTAAAAGCTAATACAATTGAAGATATAGAACTGTAGTTTAAGACCTAAAGCTATTTTACTTCACACAATAGCCTTTTGAGAGGAATACAACATAAATGTCAAACTCCTTCCTAAAGCCTAATCTGTGCAGCATTTTATGCAGAATTTGCTTTCACAATTAAACTACAAGAAACTTCACATGTATCCTCTAATCAAGTCATAAAATGTAAGTAATTTTCATTATCCTTTGTCCTGTGGTAAAACTATAAAATGTGACCTAACTTGGGCCTAAGACAATATGGCACCTATCACTTGTCAAGTAGGAAGGGACTTAAAGAAAGTATGATACTTTACTGAGTTAATTGATTAAAATACTTATTCCTTGACAATTGAACATAACTGAACTAAAACTATTACAGTTATTAAACACAGACTTCTCTACAATTTTGACCTACCAACAGTGAAGAGACCGTGCCAGGGACCCGGGTTCGGTTCCTAGCTTGGGTCACTGTCTATGCAAAGTTTGCACGTTCTCCCCATGTCTGCGTGTGTTTCCTCCGGGTGCTCCGGTTTCCTCCCACAGTCCAAAGGATGTGCTGGTTAGATGAATTGGCCATGCTAAATTCTCCCTCAGAATACCCGAACAGGCGTCAGAGTGCGGTGACTAGGGGATTTTCACAGTAACTTCATTGCAATGTAATCCTACTTGTGACACTAGTAAATAATAAAAATAATTGTTCCAAGTCAGGATTGTGTGTGATGGAGGACAATTTATGGATGGTGTTGTTCCCATGAATCTACTGCCCTATTCGTTCTAGGTGGCACAAGTTGTGAAGGGTTGGGAAGGTACTGTCAAAGGAGCCTTGTGGAGTTGCTGCAATGCATCTCGTAGGTGCTACACATGCTGCGATTGTATGCCAGTGGTGGAGGAGAGATGTGGAAGGTGGTGGATAGGGCGCTAATGAAGTGGGCTGCTTTGTCTTGGATGGTGTTGAGCTTCTTGAGAGTTGTTGGAACTGCACTCACCCAGCAAGCAAATTACACTCTTGACTTGTGCCTTGTAAATGGTGGACAGGATTTAGGGAGTCATGGGATGAGTTACTTGCCACAGAATTCCCAGATCTGCCCTGCTGTTGTAGCCACAGTATTTATATGACTGGTCCAGTTCAGTTTCTGCTTAATGGTAACCCTCAGAATGTTGATAGTGGGGATTCAGTGAAGGCAATGCTATTGATTGTCAAAGGGAGATGGTTAGAACCTCTCTTGCTGGAGATTGTCATTGCCTGCTACTTGTGCAGGGTGAATGTTACTTGCAATTTATCAGCCCAAGCCTGAACATTAGTGCCATGAATGTGCCAGCAGGTTAGAAGCCACCAGCATTTCAAAAGGTATTCCACAATAATGAGGTTAGCAGTTCCAGAACACCAAAGATTTATTAGTTAGATCAGCAGAGAGACCAAAAAGAAATATGTAATCGAGCTAATAAAAAATATTTTGGGGTAGACAATCATACCATCCAGGAAAGTCATATATGCTAATGTTAAAACAACAGAAGCCAACGGGACATATTGCCAAATATACAGAGAATATCTTCAAAGGGAAACAATGATATAATTGGCAACCATTTTGTGGAAGCAGTGAGCAGTATCCATCCAGCAACCAGAGGTGCAGAGTCCAGCTAGCAGCCTGTAAGCTAGTGCTGATTAGCAGACCAGAAGCAAGCGTGCAGGGTACACTTTGTAGAGGCAGTTAAAACAAACCCATATCTTTGCTGAACCAAGAAGAGACATTCCCCAGAATAGTGACTCACTCGTATAAAGTGTGGTAACTGGAAGCTGGCATTTTTTAATAGATCTATTGGATTGGATGTTGTGTAGGCAGAGTGAAGTCCTGAAAGAGTTCAGATCTTGGCCACAATTTTCCCAAATTGGGACTAAGTCCCCACGTCAATGGGAGGGTTTTCCATTGGCGTTAACAGCATCTATCTGGTGGGGATTCTCCTACCTGATGGATGCTAATTTATGCATAGCCGTCAACCCACCTGCCAGCCCAGCTGTTCCAAGACCAGTCAGCCATTTTTAAAGGACAATCTGTTTTCTGTGCTCGGAGACGGCCCCCTCCCCCACAAAAAGAAATGGTGCCCCCCGCCTCCCCCACACTGACCAGGAGCAGCATAGAGGGGCATCCCACCCCCCACAAATAACAGATAATCCCACCCCACCCCCACACCACGCAGGCATGAGGGTGACTCAACCCAATCCCCCCAACTCTCAGACACCCTTTTCCCTCAGACCCCCCTTCTGCCTCAGACCTCCAACTCAGCTCCTTTCAGGCCATACTTCTGGCAGTGCCAACAATGCACTGCCCTTTGGCACTGACACCCTGGCCTGGTGCCTTGGGCCCCGTGGGGGCTCGACGAGGTAGGTCCACTGGCCATTTGCCCCTCTGCTGATGCCAGGCTGTAGAGGAAGGGTCATAAGAACATAAGAACATAAGAAATAGGAGCAGGAGTAGGCCATCTAGCCCCTCGAGCCTGCCCCGCCATTCAATAAGATCATGGCTGATCTGATAGTGATTTAGTCCCACTTACCCGCCCGCTCACCATAACCCTTAATTCCGTTATTGATCAGAAATCTATCTACCTGTGACTTAAACATATTTAATGAGGTAGCCTCCACTGCTTCAATGGGCAGAGAATTCCAGAGATTCACTACCCTCTGAGAGAAGAGGTTCCTCCTCAACTCTGTCCTAAACTGACTCCCCCTTATTTTGAGGCTGTGTCCTCTAGTTCTTGTTTCCTTTCTAAGTGGAAAGAATCTCTCTGCCTCTACCCTGTCTAGCCCCTTCATTATCTTATATGTCTCTATAAGATCTCCCCTCAGCCTTCTAAACTCCAATGAGTACAGGCCCAATCTACTCAATCTCTCCTCATAAGCTAACCCCCTCATCTCCAGTATCAACCTGGTGAACCTTCTCTGCACTCCCTCCAAGGCCAATACGTCCTTCCGCAAATAAGGGGATCAAAATTGCACACAGTACTCTAGTTGCGGCCTCACCAGTACCTTGTACAATTGCAGCAAGACCGCCCTGCTTTTATACTCCATCCCCTTCACAATAAAGGCCAACATTCCATTCCAACATTCCATTTGCCTTCTTGGGTCCCTCGGGATCAAGGGGTTGGGTGGGCTCGGACTGCAGGCAAGAGGTTGACCTCACCACTCTCCACCAGGATGGTGGTTTCATGGCTGGACTTCCCCTTCCAGCTCTGGCAGACTTCAGCCATCAAGATGACTGTGAACTCAATGTTTCTCAGAGTATCTGCCATCATATGGAGGCCATTGTTGTGTGACTGCATCCACTCATTGCCCTACCACATTAAGTTTAAGTTTATTCATTAGTGTCACAAGTAGGCTTACATTAACACTGCAATGAAGTTACTGTGAAAATCCCCTAGTTCCCACACTCCGACGCCTGTTCGGGTACACTGAGGGAGAATTTAGCAAGGCCAATGCACCTAACCAGCACATCTTTTGGACTGTGGAAGAAAACCGGAGCACCCAGAGGAAATCCACGCAGACATGGGGAATTGAACCCAGGTCCCTGGTGCTGTGAGGCAGCAGTGTTAACCACTGTGCCACCATGCCTTAATCAGATTTTCCAAGATGTTGGATACTCTTTCAAGGAATGTGGTTATGCACTCAAATGTATGAAAGATCACAACACTTACGGCCAACATGCATTCCTCCATCTTCAATGTCAGGGACCGCACTGCCTTTAGGAATTCTGACAGAAGACTATACATCTCCATTTTTTGCTTCAGATATGTACGTTTTATGTATGATCCATAAGACTCAGCATTAGTGTCTAGCCGAGCATAGCTGGATACTTCCACAGATCACTAATGTAGAATCTCCATGTTGGCTTTGTCAGCAGCAACTGCTTCTGTTCACATGTTTAACAACACCAGGTTAAAGTCCAACGCCATCCAACGCCGGCATCTTCACATCTGTTCACATGTGACATGCTGTTCACCTTTTGCTGTGCTTTCTATCTAAGATGTTGGACCCACTGAAGTGAGAGTATCTGCACTGATAGTTGATGCTCGTGAGTCATGTGTCAGTATTTCCTCAACGTGTTTCTCCTCCTCTGAGGAAGCAAATGCCTCCTCTTTTATCTTTTGCTGTGCCTCCAGAAACGTCCCACATGAGATGAAAGACAATGTACCCATGTAGGTGACAGGGAGAGCAAGCTTTGCATTTTACTGATCATTCTATTTCTCATTTCATTGAACAGGGCTCCATATAAGTCACATATCAGGCCAAGTAGGAACCGAAAGGGAATTTACGCATGCAGACTGGGGCCTGGCTGAGGTATTAAATGAATACTTTACATCCATCTTTACCAAGGAGATAGATTACATTAATGATCTAGATGGAATGTGAGGTGTATGATTAGTAAATTCCTGGATGACACAAAAATTGGTGGTATGGTAAATATCGTGGAGGAAAACCTTAGATTACAGCATGGTATAGATGGGCTGGTTAGATGGGCAGAACAGTGGCAAAATGGAATGTAACCCTGAAAAGTATGAGGTGATGCATTTTGGGAGACCTAACAAGGCAAGAGAATACTTAATGAATGGTAAGACACTAGGAAGTATAGAGGACCAAATGGACCTTGGTGCACATGTGCATAGGTCCGGGAAGGCAGCTGGATGGGTAGATAAAAAGTTTAAAAATTCATAGGGGATAGTTGCCTTTTGTGGTGAACCATAGTTGGTTACCACTATGAGTACTGAACCATAGATGGTCAGCACTATGGGTGCTTGTAGATGTGTTACTGTTGTCACTGTTGGGGTTAGGGTTGGGCTGTTCTACCTGTTGATATTGTTCTGTGGTACACTCCAGTTGGCTCCGCCTACCTGGAGGAGTATAAAGGTCACTGCACTGCCTGGTGACCCTTTAGTCTGGGATTGTATTGTATATAGTGTGCTCCATTCTTGTTAGTAATAAAAGCCTTTATTTCCCGGGTACGATCTAGCCTCCCGAGTGATTTAATCGCGCATCACCTTTATTAGTAGAGGCATAGAATATCAGAGCAAGGAGGTTATGACAGAGCTGTATAAAACCCTGTTAGGCCATATCCAGAGTATTGTGTGCAGTTCTGGTCACTACATTATAGGATATCATTGCACTAGAAAGAGTGCAGAAGAGATTCACCAAGATGTTGCCTGGGCTGGAGTATTTCAGCTATGAAGAGAGGCTGGTTAGGCTGGGGTTGTTTTCCTTAGAGCAGAGAAGACTGAGGGGGGACCTGATTGAGGTGCACAAAGTTATGAAGACCATAGATAGGATAGATAGGAAGAAGCATTTCCCCTGAGTAGAGAGGTCAATAACCAGGGGGATAGATATAAGGTCATAGACAGAAGATTTAGAAGGGATTTGAGGAAAAACCTTTTCACCCAGAGGGTGGTGGGAATCTTGAACTCACTGCCTGAAAGGGTGGTAGAGATTGGAACTTTCACAAATTTGAGGCATTTAGATGAGCACTTGAAATGCCATAGTATACAAAGTTACGGACCAAATGCTGGAAAATAGGATTAGATTGGCTAGGTGTCTGATGGCTGGTGCAGACACAATGGGCTGAAGGGCTTCTTTCTGTGCTGTAGGACTTTCTGACTCTATGACGAGAGCTAGATGCTACCCAGGGCATGGTGACAGGCAAGGAAACAATAGGCAGGGTTGTCTGACAAGTGGCAGGTCCCACCACGGCAAGAGGTGGATTCAATGGGAAATTCCATTGACAGCAGCGGGACCAGAAGATACTGCCGCCAGCCAATCGTGAGCCGCTGCCTGCAGCCAGCCAATGGCAAGCCGCCTCCTGCCGTCAGCCAATGGCGAGCCGCCTCCTGCCGCCAGCCAATGGCGAGCTGCCACCAAGAAACATGCCACGGGGAATGCTGAAAATCCTGTCGTCTGTCCCTAAAAGGTTCAAAATAGATCATAGAAACCCTACAGTGCAGAAAGAGGCCATCTGGCCCATCGGGTCTGCACCGACCACAATCCCACCCAGGCCCTACCCCCATATCCCTACACATTTACCCGCTAATCCCTCTAACCTACGCATCTCAGGACACTAAGGGGCAATTTTAGCATAGTCAATCAACCTAACCCACACTTCTTTGGACTGTGGGAGGAAACCGGAGCACCCGGAGGAAACCCATGCAGACACAAGGAGAATGTGCAAACTCCACACAGACAGTGACCCGAGCCGGGAATCGAACCCAGGTCCCTGGAGCTGTGAAGCAGCAGTGTTAACCACTGTGCTCCCGTGCTGCCGGAGGAGATGTTGATCAGACAGTCGGTACTGCAAGTTGGCACCAGGGCTGGATGAGACGCTTTCAACAGTATTGAAGGAATTGAGAATGAAAATTGCAGGGGTGCTGATCATAATCTTCTAGTCCTCTTCCGACTCATAGGAGGTGCCAGAGGTCTGGAGAATTGTAAAAGCTACATCTTTGTTCAAAAATAATTGTAAGGATAGCCCCAGCTATTGCAGAGTAGTCCATTTAACATCAGTGCTGGACAAGCTTCTAGAAACAATTATTTGGAATAGAGTTTGTAGTCACATGGAAAATGTGGGTAGATTAGGAAGAGTCAGCATGGATTTCTGAAGGGGAAATCATGTTTAACTAACTTGCTGTAGTTTTTTGAGGAGGTAACAGAAAGAGACAATGAGGGTAATGCTGTTGTTGTGGTGTATGTAGTCTTTCAAAAGGTATTCAGTACAGAGCCACACAACAAACTAGTGAGAAAAGCTATAGTCCATAGAATAAAAGAGACAGTAGCAACATGGATACAAAATTGGCTGATAATAGGAAGTAGAGTGTAACAGTCAATAGGTATTTTTCGGGCTGGAGTAATGTTTGTAGTGGTGTTCCCCAGGAATCGGTATTGGCACCCTTGCTGTTCCAGATATATAGATCTTGGTATGCAGGGGACAATTTCAAAATTTGCAAATGATACAAAACTTGGAAGTATTGTAAACTGTGAAGAGGACAGTGTAGAACTTCAAAAAGACGTATAAAAGTTGGTGGAGTGACTCTATGACTATAGCTAGACGCTACCCAAGTTCAATGCGGACAAGTGTGAGGTGATGCATTCTGCAAGAACATGGAGAGGCAACGTGAAATAGGGGGTAAAATTATTAAGTGGGTGTAGGAGCAGAGGAACCTGGGCCTATGTGTATATAGATCTTTGAAAAATATGGTATCTTGCGTTTATTATTAGGAGCATAGAGTACAAGAGTATGCTGAACTTATACAAGACACTAGTTAGACCTCAGCTGGAGTGTTGTGTAGAGTTCTGGGCATCACACTATAGGAAGGATGTGAAGGTATTGGAGAGAGTGCAAAAGAAATTTAGAGGAATGCTTCCAGGGTTAAGAAACTTCAGTTATGAGGATAGATTGAAGAGATTGGGACTGTTCTTCTTGAAGAGAAGAAGGCTAAAAGGAGATTTCATAGAGATGTTCGAAATCATAAGGGAGCTGGACAGAGAAGGTAGGAAGAAACTGTTCCTACTGGATCAAGAATGAGAGGGCACAGATTTATGCATAAGAAGCAAATTTGATGTGTGAAAAAATGTTTTCACACAGGGAGTGGTTTAGATCTGGATTGCACTGCCTGGTAGTGTGGTGAAGGCAGGTGCAATCAAAGCATTCAACAAGGCATTAGATGAATATTTGAGTAGAAACAGGGGTTCAGGGGTATGGGGAAAATGCAGGGGATGGCACGAAGCCATGATGCTCATTTGGAGAACCATTCCAGAAACAATGGGCCAAATGGCCTCCTTCTGCGCCTTAACAATTCTGTGATTCTGTGATGAAGTGAGGCAGAGATCAGCCATGATCTCATTGAATATGAAATAATCACAAGGGAATAAATGGCCTACTCTTGTTCCTGTGTTCCTATGAATTATACAGAGGTTATCTGTTTGTTTCCACATATGTACTATGTGTGTGCATGTGTGTGTGTGATTGTTTTCTGTTTCAATAGTAAACAAGAATGACAAGCAGCTTTCTGATGAATGTCCACACCTTAAACATTAATCTTTCTTTTACTTACAGATGTTGCTTGGCTTGTTATTCATGTCAGGCATTTTCTGTCCCAGCCTTTGCAGTCTTTATTTTTATCTTTACTGTCTGATTTCTGTGTTGATCTGTTAGGAATGCACCCAATGCATTAATTTTCCAGATGATTTCCCAGGTGGGGAGGCTGTGAGCAATTCTTCTCAACAATTTCTTTCATGCAACTTACCATTGTCTGCTGTGGATTTGTTTCAAAGTTTTCCCTTCAAAGCTTCGAAAAGTAAACTCTAAACAAATCTGAAGATGTACCCTTGAACACTATTGTATAAGAGGGTTTGCTAACTACAGCAGCTGAAAGGAAATTTTGCAAATGCTGTACATTAACCTTGCACAAGCTCGAGTCTACCCAGTTAGGCACTTTGGATAAGTCAGGTTGAGTTCTGGTCCATTAATGCATTATTAATATCTGAATATTTGAAGTTTGGAGACAATAGATGCAAGGAAAAGTTATAAATTTCAGGCTCGGGGGGCTGAATAGCCTATTCGTGTCCTGTCAAATTCAGATCTCTCCCAATCTAACTGACAACGTTGCCAGGTAATACAGATGAAACATCATTTAGTAATCAAATGCGGGCCGCAACTGTTTACCATTTATATAGATGATCTGGAGGAGGGGACGGAGTGTAGGGTAACGAAGTTTGCAGACGACACAAAGATAAGTGGAAAAGTGAATCGTGTGGAGGACGGAGAAGATCTGCAGAGAGATTTGGACAGGCTGAGTGAGTGGGCGAGGATATGGCAAATGGAGTATAACGTTGATAAATGCGAGGTTATACACTTTGGAGGAAATAATAACAAATGGGATTACTATCTCAATGGAAACAAATTAAAACATGCTACCGTGCAAAGGGACCTGGGGGTCCTTGTGCATGAGACGCAAAAGCCCAGTCTGCAGGTACAACAGGTGATCAAGAAGGCAAATGGGATGTTGGCCTATATTGCGAGGGGGATAGAATATAAAAGCAGGGATGTCTTGATGCACCTGTACAGGGCATTGGTGAGGCCGCAGCTGGAATACTGTGTGCAGTATTGGTCCCCTTATATGAGGAAGGATATATTGGCATTGGAGGGAGTGCAGAGAAGGTTCACCAGGTTGATACCGGAGATGAGGGGTTTGGATTATGAGGAGAGGCTGAGGAGATTGGGTTTGTACTCGTTGGAGTTTAGAAGGATGAGGGGGGATCTTATGGAGACTTATAAGATAATGCGGGGGCTGGATAGGGTGGAGGCGGAGAGATTCTTTCCACTTAGTAAGGAAGTTAAAACTAGAGGACACAGCCTCAAAATAAAGGGGGGTCGGTTTAAGACAGAGTTGAGGAGGAACTTCTTCTCCCAGAGGGTGGTGAATCTCTGGAATTCTCTGCCCACTGAGGTGGTGGAGGCTACCTCGCTGAATATGTTTAAAGCGCGGATGGATGGATTCCTGAGCGGTAAGGGAATTAAGGGTTATGGGGATCAGGCGGGTAAGTGGTACTGATCCACGTCAGATCAGCCATGATCTTATTGAATGGCGGGGTAGGCTCGAGGGGCTAGATGGCCTACTCCTGCTCCTATTTCTTATGTTCTTATGTTCTTATGTTCTTAATCAGCTTCCATGAGCGAACAAAGATATTTTCACCGATTATCATAGGAAATTTTCTTCTCACTGCTGGGTAAGGGTAAATAGGTAAGGATCAATCTAACATTCCATCAGTAGCTCCAATTCAGGGTCTAAAATGTAATTACTACTTTAGGCTGAATGGATAAATATTTTCTTGTATCCCATTTACAGTTTTTAAACCACAATAATAAATGACCAACAGCTGGTAGCTGCAGCAGAGCAACAAGGATCAATTTAAAGTATGTTTTAATATTGGCAAAGAACAATTGTTGGTCTTAAGGGTATAACTAAATCCTGCGAGGGTGGCACATAACTTATTAGTCAACAGTGTGGGGTCAGTATGATAGTAATGTAGGAAGGAGTTACGTGGTGTCATCGTACTACTGTATCCTTACAAGCCCTGAAAGGATGACTTTGTCAGACTAGTGCAGCTGTACGCTCTTTTGTAGTCACATGGCATAGTGCCTCTATCCAATGCAGATAGAATGCTGAAAGGCCTGGATAGAGTGGACATAGGGAAGATCTTTCCATTAGTAGGAGAGACTAGCATCTGAGGGCACAGCCTCAGAATAAAGGGACAACCGTTTAGAAGTGAGATGAGGGGGAATTTCTTCAGACAGGGGGTGTGAATCTATAGAATTCACTGCCACAGAAGGCTGTGGAGGCCAGGTCATTGAGTGTATTTAAGACAGAGATAGATAGGTTCTTGTTTGGTATGGGGATCAAAGGTTACGGAGAAAAGGTGGGCGGATGGGGTTGAGAAACTTATCAGCCATGATTGAATGGTGGAGAAGACTTGATAGGCTGAATGGCCTAATTCTGCTCTATCTTATGGTCTTCTGGAACTTGAGGTAGTGGCTGTATGTACTCGTGTTTTCCAGCAGAAGTATTCTGCTCTACTTGGATAACTCTGGAGAACCCTCCAATACCCCTGTACCCCTGCCCCTCCCATTCCCCGGCTATTTAGAGTAAACTTCTGTGTTTTCATAGAGATTTGATTTCACAAATACTGAAACTTAAGTTTTTGAATGTCGAAAGAAATCAAATTCTTTCCAAAAGCCAGAGTTACAGATAATTATTTAGATTATTAATTTTTTTGGATTCGACCAAAGCTGAGTTTTTTGAAAAAACAACTTGGTCCAAGTTGCCTCTGTATGATTGATCGCTTCCAGTTTTGAATAAAGGATCTGAAATCGGTCTTCATCAACACTTTCCACATTGTGCCCGATGAGTGAGTTGCCCATTCACTGTGCATGTTTTCACTGATCTTTCAAGATCAGTGACACCCCCACAATTTAGGGTTCATCTGAACTCAAGGATTATAAAGGGCAGTTCCAATAATATCATTACAAGTTTTAAACTGCTGTGGCATTTCCAGTTTCTATAAGTGATCTTCAGAAGGTTTACCATTGATGTTTTGGAAGTAACTAGTCACTCATAGACAAGCTGGTTCATTCTGATGAATGATTATAATGCTGCCTTTTGATCAGTTTACCTATAAGTGATTGCAACTGATGTGCTAAAAAAAACACATTTAGTACATAATAGGTGAGAAATAACGCAGTATCGCAAAATATACATTTAATGGGCACACATTTAGTGAACCAAACATTTTAACAACCTATGCTAATGTTTTCCAATTACCAATCAGTGCGTGAAATCAATTAAATTTATGACTAAGATTATGGACAAAACTGTTTCTCAATAGCTTCACAAATAGATGTTTACTGCATATTCTTAAGGTTGTGTCAAACACCTCTGTACTTAAGTGCACCAACTCACAATGTTTCATTTTGATAATTGCCCCTAAAGATGAGGTTCTTTGTTCATACAAAGGCATGTGATAGTATTCCTCAAATAGCCATAGAGATTCTTATCACTGGTCAGATTATATGCTTCCTTGGGGAATTTTTTCCAATGAAATTAATGTTCAGGAAGGCAATGATGGCACAGGCCTTAAACAAAGGAGCATTTTTGTTCAATGTAACTTTAAGCCTCCATATTTTGAAGGGACAATAACAATTTGCTGTACCTATGTTTGCAATTGCCACAGTTAATTTTATCTTGGAAAGCTGGGCTGAGTGAATTGGTTGCCCATTTTATACACCACACTATTTTCTTACCATCTATTCTTTGCAAGATCACAGGAATTAAAATTAACCCCTTTCTTTGGAGCTGTTGAAAGATGTGGGAACAAAATTTGAGAGCCCCCGTAAACAATTCCCGGGGAATGTATGATTTGATATATGTCTGATGACTGGAATGCAGGCAGCCTGAAATCTTTGTGCTTCCTAATCATTAACCTGATTGCTGCATGCAGCCAGTGCTAACCTTACTGATCACTAATACACACATCAGCAGAAGGCTCAAAATCATTGGTTACTAGTGATACAGGTTACAGAACCTGCACCACTAATCTGCACCACCACACCTCCTAAAGAGGTGCAGCAATGTGGCTGGAGGGCAGACAGAGTCACTCTGCAAGTGAATCTGACCTAGGAAAGAATGAAAAATGCCACAAGATGGAAGGCAGGCTATTGTAAAGCTATCAGACACTGCATTGCAGGCCTTAATGGAGGAGAAGAGAAATATCTTGTACTTGCAGGAAGCAAGGAGCCTTACAGACACTCGGTGAAAAGGCACTGCGAGTAGGTAGCCATGGATGTCAATGCCAGCATTCGAGCTCTGAGGACTTGTTGCAGAGGTTTAATGAACTCGCATAAGTGATCATGGTTAGCGACAGTGTTCAAATCCCATATCCTGCCAAGCTGCACTGTTATCCTAAAACTCTGTTCAATTCACCCACACTGCCCATCCATCACCCCCATCACTCCCTCTACCACTAATTTTATCAATCAGGACACATACCTGACATAAACATGTTTCACGGCATGGTGGCACCGTGGTTAGCACTGCTGCCTCACAGGTTCAACTCAGGCCTTGGGTGACTGCGTGGAGTTTGCACATTCCTCCCATGTCTGCGTGGGTTTCCTCTGGGTGCTCCAGTTTCCTCCCACAGTCCAAAGGAGTGCAGGTCAGGTTGATTGGCCATGCTAAATTGCCCCTTGATGTCCCAAGGAGGTCAGCTCTTTTGGAGAGTCTGTGCAGACTAGATGGGCTGAATGGCCTCCTTCTGCACTGTAAGATTTTTTTGATTCTATGAATCACTTCACCCTTACATTCTTAGCATTGCTACGACCCTCACACATACATAAATCCTAAAGGTTGCACATACTGTGAGCTATTCAACCATGATAAGCACATCAGCCACATTGTATCATGCTGACTTACACTTCCTACAAATGGAGGCAACAACAAATAATGAGGGAAGGACAGCCATGGCTGCTGTCCACACCTCCATGAGGCAATGTTGCCAGCCATTATTCAAACAGCCATTGCTGAGGCCATGGACAGCAGTGAGCCTCAATCAATTGAAGTTGACCTGAGCCTCCCCTTCCATGATCCTCCTTCTCACACGACACTTACTGCTCACTTCATAATCTCATCTGATTTACAAGCTGCAGATGGTGTAAGAATGAAACTTTTGCTTTCGTTTCCTTACCTTCCCACAATCTTACCCTTGTGCCCTTTTCCTCTCAGGTAACAAGGAATGCAATGTGGCAGTGGACGAACATCAAGAAGAGAGCGATGATAAAGACACCACCACATGGTTTTACCAGGCCAGAAATTGACATTGGTCCAGACTTTTGCTTCTGAGTCAGGTCCTCAGAGACGGGGGAATTTCCAGCGCTGTGAACACCAGCTCTAAAAATGGTGACTTCCCAGTTCCGATTCTTATTCCAAAGGGTGGGCTGGATAACCCTGGAACAAGTGTAGAGGCTTCTGAATGTGGAAGTGGCTGGGCAGAAGCCCGCCTCTGCACTCAGGCATCTTGTCAAACTTAGGAAAGAATTTTTGAAACAAAAAACAGCCCTCCAGCCATCACCCCTCACCTGCCATGTACTCCCCATGCCATATCCATGTCAACTCTATGCCACCTCATGCCCTCACCCACACCCCATGGCTCTTCATACACCCTATGCCCATCCACGCTCACCAACCATTTGACAATGCTCATGAGTTTTGATAGCTCTTTGCCAGTTTGAAAGTTCTTTGACAGCTTTGACAATTCTTTGACAGCCCCAATGAGTTTATGCAATTTTACATGCAATCTTGTCTCTTGTTAACAATTCAAAAGGGTGCTTACCTCACCCAAATGTGTCCCACCTCCATATCCAAAGAGGTACTTAAACCAATCCAAACATACTTACCAAGTTCAGACCAGCTCTGACCTGATCTAATCTGCAAATATTGGGTTTCATACTCCATTCCAAGATCCCACTTCGATGGAGGCAGCTCATGACTTAAATGGCCAGCTATCTATGCAAAGCATGCATGCGTGAATCTTGACATGACTCCAATCCCACTCCTGCACAATAGGGAAGTCAAGTTTGAGGTCAGATCTTATTTTTAGCCATTTCTGTAATTTTCACCATGAAGGAGAGCCTCTCCACCTTGACAAAAATCTGGGCTGTTGCCTGTATCGTAGAAGATAATGATGTGGAGATGCCGGCGTTGGACTGGGGTAGAAGATAAAGCAGACGTGAGACCTGCATGTGGTGATACATCAGGTATCAGTGACATGTAACAAAAACAGAAAATGCTGGAAATCACAACAGGTCTGATAGCATCTGTGGAGAGAGGATAGAGCCAATGTTTCGAGTCAGGATGACCCTTTGTCAGAGCCCTGTGTGACCTGTAGCCAGGGAAGGGGGCAAAGATGGCTTGTTGGCCAAAAGGTACATACACAAGTTTTGCTTCAGAGGACACAGATGAATAATTTCAATAGAAGAAAAGGATGATGGGTTTGCACAACAAAATGCTGAGCTCTTCGGGAAGCCTGGCATCAAACCTGCTTTTAACTGCAAGGATCAAGAAAGAGTCCAACACCTACTAGGTACAGGGCTTTTAAAGAGTTTGGAGTCATCCTTCTAGCATGAACTGGCTGTTGTAATATGCCTTTAAGGGTGTAGCGGGCATGTCGTCTCTTTAAGGGAAGTGTGTCATGTGATCCAGCCTCAGTTTCACTTTGGCCTGGAGCAGCACACAGTTGTGTAGCTCTGCAGCTCTACAAGCTTTCTATGCATCTATATCTTGACCACATTCTTAAAGTTAATAAATGAACTCACAATATGTTTGCACAATCCCTAATGAGTGATTGGTACCTTTATATCATTATTAATAGTGCACAACATACTCTGCAGCAGTCATTCCTTCTAAATGACACAGTGCTCAGTCTGGAAGCAAGATTAAGTACTAGTGCAACCAGGTGGATAGCCTTAGATTGTGTTACATGGCATGAGGCATCAGGCCACAGCGGAGTCATAGTGTCGGAGAGTGTTGAAATTACAGCGTGGTGACTGCACAGAAAAAGCTTTGAAGACATAGTGCTGGGATACTTTACAAATAAAGAGCTGGTAAGCAGAGCGATCCATCATGGGGCAGCATGGTGGTAGAGTGGTTAGCACTGCTGCCTCACAGTGCCAGGGACCCGGATCCGATTCCCGGCTTGGGTCACTGTCTGTGTGGAGTTTACATATTCTCCCCGTGTCTGTGTAGGTTTCCTCCAGGTGCTCCAGTTTCCTCCCACAGTCCGAAGATGTGCAGGTTAGATGGATTGGCCATGCTAAATTACCCTTTATTGTCAGGGGGATTAGCTAAGGTAAATGCATGGGGTTATGGGGATAGGGCCTGGGTGGGATTGTGGTCGGTGTAGACTCGATGGGCTGAATGGTCTCCTCTGCACTGTGGGATTCTATGATTCTATCAGGGTGAGATTGCAGTGCATAATTTGTCAGTTCAGTGAGTGGGACAGTGCGTTGAGAGGACTAGCACTGGGGTAATTCAGTTGGGAAAGGGAAGTGACCAGGGTGTGGGCCAGATCGACAGTGAGCGAGGAAAGGTCAAACAAAAAAAAACAAAATGATCATAAAAATCTGGTCAGAGAAGGTTGCAATTACGGCAGGTGGAGTTTTGGAACTGCTTGCTAAAGCAATAGTGACACTCATCCTGGGTGCAACAGAAGAAAGAAGGTCAAAGGGATATTGTCAAGAAGTCCACAAAATTCCGCAGTTTGAATCGGAAGGTAAATTACCTAATGAATGTTTAAACAGCACACAAAGCTCATAGTTTCTTGACTCCGATGTGTCTGAACCTGAAAAGCTGACCATCAAAATTTGCCTCACAATTGGGAATGAAGGCATATACAAGCCGAACACGTCATGATTAACAGCAGATGGAAAGGATCCCCAAAAGATATGGATTACATTGGAAGATCGGTTCAGCATCAGGTTAAACTTCTGTATTCATCAACATGTGTTAGTGTGATTTCGACAACAGCCTACAGAATCCATAGACCACTTCATCAGCAGGTGCAGAGAAAAGGGTACGTACTGACATTTTTCAAACACAGAGCCAGCAGACAGAATTGTTGAGTTAGTGATCGCATCCACTCCCAAGGAAGCATTCCAGAAAGATCTGCTGGACAAATCCATAAATTAGAGTATTGAAGAACTACTCAAGAATGGATGTAAGTACGACAAGAAAGTCATAAAGATTTTTCTGGCCATTGGGAATTAGGCTTACAAAGGCCAAACAGATCAGGATTAATAAAGGGTCCCAAAAGATATTGGGGTCGGGGGAGGGGAAGTTGGTGAGGAGTAGGGGGTGTGGGGGGAGCAGGGGGTTGGTGGGGGTGCGGAATTTCCACTCCCATTTCTGGGAAGCAGGAACAACAGAGAGCACGGAGAATTAAGCGGGAGTCCCAAAATGGCTTTTACACCAGCGGGATATCTGTTGCGATTGTCAATGGATCCTGCCAATGATGTAATGGGAATCTTACCTTTATATTATTATAAGACTCGTGAAAATGACCAACTCCATCAGCACCTTTGTAGACCCAACCATGCTGCAGAATCTGGTGGTCGATATCTCAGCTTCCATTGCAGCACAAGCAACTGCCACTAGAGGTCTGAGTGCTGTATTGGACATTTAGTAATGTAAGGTCAACATACTGCGATGCAATCTGTTTGCTGATGTGCAAGCTCAGGCTGCTGCCAGCATGGCTGCAGTATCAGTGTTCAAGGGAGGCTGCCAAGCATTGGAGTAGTCCAGAAATCTGTCCTCCAACAGGTTACTAGGATTGCTGTGGCACATTTGGATAGGACTGGCAGTGTAGAGCACAAGCCTGTTGTGATCTCTTCGATGACAGCATTTGTTACCCCACCCTTGTCACTTCACCTGTGCCCTTGTTGTTGAAGGTCAGCCTACCAGCCCAAACTGTTGCTGTCCATGTTGAGATGATGCAGTCTAAAGCCCATAGCTGATGAAGGTTGTCCCCCAATACAATCTGCAGTCTCCCCCTCTCCCTCGACATTGAAAGTAAGTGGCCTTCCAGCTATTGGTATACTGCAGCCACTGGTATGAGAGAATGTGCAAGTGTATGTATGCAATTGCTACCATGGGATAAGAAAACAGCAGGTGGAGGTAGAAGAGGTTTATCCAATGTTGGCATTTAAAAACATGCATTGCAATCATGTCTCAGAGATTGTAAATCAACCTCTTTCATGAATTGGACACACAGTCAGCAGAATTCAAAGTTTCTTATCTTATTCATGAAGTGCAGGAATATTTCCTTTTGAGAATTTTGGATTCTTACATGAATCTGAATGACTGCCTCCCCTTTGGGATTTGCAATCAATTATTCCTATTAACTGTTAACTTCACACACCACATTGTCTTTCAGATGTTGATCACTCACACAATGAACACTAACAATGCGGAATCTTTTTCTGAGTTACTGTACAGTTAATAGCAGAACCTGCACAACTGAAGACAACTTTCAAGTGGATGTTCTTGTCAACCAAACTCTTATAAAGTATCAATTTATTGTCTCTCTTGGATCTGTATTCTTGTGAAATGTCATGATGAGTGCCAGGCGAAAAGCATTGACAGATGTCCTTTGTTCAGCAATACTCAAGCTCTGTACCACCAAACAATCATTTGTAATCCCAATCATTGGTTTATTGAATTAAGTAAAACACATCAACTCCACCTACTCGCTTTTCTTTATTTCCCAAACCTGTCGAGCGCAGGAATGGGAATAGTCAAACAAATGAGTCAATACATTCACACCAACAAAACATCTCAATTGAGCTGCTGCAAACACTATGGGAGAAGGCACATTGTCAGAAAGGACAACAGCTTGACCTGACCCAACCAGTTTCTTGCGGAAAGGTTTTTAAAAACTGCTTATTTCCTACTTGAGAACAGGCAACAAACAAACATCTATAGCTGCAATTCTCAGGAATGGTGGCTTTTAAAGTGGCATAGTGGTGAGCACTGCTGCCTCACAGCGCCAGGGATGTGGGTTCAATTCCAGCCTTGGGTTACTGTCTCTGTGGAGTTTGCATGTTCTCCCTGCGTCTGCATGGGTTTCCTCCCACAGTCCAAAAATGTGCAGGTTAGGTTGATTGTCCATGCTAAGTTGCCCCTTAGTGTCAGGGGCATGTGGGGTTAAGCGGATAAGGATTGGGTGGGATTGTTGTTGGTTCAGACTCAATCAGTTGAATGGCAGCCTCCAGCACTGTAGGGATTGTATGATTCTATGATAAAGCTTTGCTTATAACAGTAGTGAAAGAAAACAACTCTTGACTGATTAACTCAATAGGCTCCCCTTCCAGCCTCCAACTGACCTGATTCATCGGCAACTTTGAATCACAGTTAAATAAATATTTTTTATCTGGTATTATAAATTATAAAAAGTATGGAGCTAATGTTGTATAAGTCATCAGGTAGGACATATAGCTAGAGTACTGTGTATAGTTTTGCCCATTATATGAAGAGCAAAAAACAATGACATGATACAAGTATAGACTGAAGAGTGTTTTAACAAGGATGAAGGGTTACAGTTATGAAGAGAGACTTGAGAAGGTAGAGTTGAGAAGATTAAAATATAATTCAGTAGATCCCTTTGAGATTACAAAGCATCAGAATAAGGTAAGGAGAGCTCATTGTTTCTTTACCCAGAGAATGGTTAGAATGGGAAGTGTAGACTATCACTGTAGAACCAGGATCCACAAATTGTTTAAAAAATGAAGGCAATGATTTTTTTTGAAAACTGAGTAGTCATAAAGATAATGGGGAACTGGTCAGAGGCTGGGACTTGAGTATGTAATTCACGTGGCGATCTCAGTTTCTACGCTGTAACATGATTCTACGATAAGCTAAAATACAGTTTGAAACAGTGACAGGCAACTTAAAACATTGGTCATTAGTATAGAAGGAGAGGGAAGATGGATTTTATCCTGTATTTATTGGTGCACTGCCAATAAAGCATATTATTGCTCCATGCATCAAGGGAGTTGGTAATGTCCCCACTCAGTATTCCCTCATCCCTGACCAAGTAACGTCCAGCTATCTGAACAACAGAATTGTAGTAGTGAGCTCCTTTAAGGGATGAGGTTTCAGAGGGTCGTGTGACGCATTTGGTCAGTTGGGCTTAAGTGCTCGAATTCCTGGGGTGGAGCGTGGGCTCTCCCAGGCAGTCTGGAGACTGGAGTTGAAGAAATTGGTGGCATCTTTCTCGCTCTCTCTATATAGTTATTCCTGTTAATAAAGGGTTCTTTAATTACTCCCCTTGTTAGTTGCCACTCTTTCCAAGATATTACAAGAGTATTTCTCGTGTACAGTCCATTGGAATGGTGGAAGTGAAGCCTAACCTAAATCCAGGCCTGAATCCTATCCATAAATCTCCCTCCCTGCTCAAAAACTAGCTGAATGTAGCATTGACATCAGTTTCTGTCAGGCAGGTAACGGGACAGTTGGCCGGCATTGCTCGTGACTTCCATAAAGGTAAAATCTCCCCTGACGATGGATACCATATTGAGGTCAAGATGTGTCACAAATCATTCAGGATAGACCTGGAGTCTCCAGGGATTAAGGCCTAATCTTCAGGGTTGCTGCCAGAAACCCGAGAGAAAAGTCATTTCACTTTCTTTGAACACTTCTGTTAATAAAAAATGTTGCAGATGAAAAGAAAAGTATTTGATTGACAGACAAAAATGTCCAGTCAGCTAATGAAGGGGCTTTTCACTTTACAATTGATGTGTGGAGGTAGTGTGCAATGAAGGTAGAGATGTCGGATAACCAATGGCAGGAGCATGCTGATGGGAACTTGGAAGCAGGAGATGGTCTGAAGAAACCTCCAAAAACACATTCAACCAGTGTTGGCAGCACAAGGTCAAGATCAGAGGTCAGCAGCACCCATTCTATTGGTGGAGTGAGCTGAACACTTTCTGGGGCCATTACCTCCATCCCCTCCTGTTTTCAATCTCGATAGGCTCGCATTATTAGCTGGGTAAATTTGTATAAAGAATCCTGAAAATAATGAGAATGGTGCTTTCTGAGAGGCTTGAGATAAAACCAATTCACTAGCTGCAATAAATCACTTCCTGTAATAAAGAGAGACTGTGGCCTGTCTTGTAGATTTTCACTGATTTATAACTAAGAATGCCTGAAATCAAAGGTTTGAGAAATAAGCTCTGGTAAATGTAACTATTTGCTATTCCCCAGTATTATATGTAGGTCGCAAACAAATAATAGGGCTGCAGGTCTGGTTGCAAGAGGTGGCACAATGACTATCTCCATGCTGAAGAGCACAACCCAGCACTCTGGTCCTGCTTTAGGTGCAGCTAGAATTACTCCCTGAAGAGCCTCAATCAGTAAGGCCTCCTGCTGAGAGAGGCTTCACTTCTTTGTGGTCCATTTCCCTCTGATGCTGCAGTTCAAGGCGGATTGCAACTATAGGTCCCATAACTGGTCCCATACTCTGTGGCTTGGTGGTGTACTCGATGGCCTTTCAGTAATACCTTCACACTGTACGCCACCACTCCCTGCACACTTCATCAATTTTTCTCAACTCTCCCAACGAACCATTATTTCCACAGCTGTCCCACAGCTGATAGCTAAACATAAGCAACTAACCAGAAACCTGCATAGCTGCCTTAAACTTACACTGGTGGAGATGTCCCTCATGTTGTTGAATGCATGCTCATTTGCATGTGTTTACAAGAGGGCATTGACTAAAACAGTGAGGTCAAACATGCCAGGTCAAATCAGCAAATTACATTATTATCTGTCGATTCTGCATCTTTCCAGCGCACTTGTGTAACACCAGTGTATTTCCCCCTCAACAATATGGGCCATACCACAAGTGTTTGGAAGGGGTGCAGACACCACTTCTTAACCAAACTGGCACCCAAACTGCCAAAACTACAGTGCTATGGAGTCACATTTGTGACCCAAAATCTCAAAATATAAAAGGTAATGGGGTCAATTTTAACCTGGCAAAGGGCGACACGGTGGCACAGTCATTAGCGCCAGGGGCCCGGGTTCGATTCCCGGCTTGGGTGACTGTCTGTGTGGAGTTTGCACATTCTCCCCGTGTCTGTGTGGGTTTCTTCCGGGTGCTCCAGTTTCTTCCCACAGTTCAAAGATGTTTCTATGATTCTATTTTCGACATTAGTATGACAATATTGGCCTCACTTTCGGGTCTTTGGATTTACTGTCCCATTCAGCATTTAGTCCAATACTCCAGCCACTGTCATTTAAAAGGAGCTAACCAGTAAGCAGCCAAAACATCTAACACTTTCTGGCAGCTGCCATTTTTAATATATAAATTTGAGTCCTGTGTCACACCTGAGACCGCAATCTTCAGCTTAGGATAAAGCTGAGTGTGCAGTGTCCACTCTGAGCAGTTTTACGGGCAGGCTAGCAAAACAAGTCCCAAAAAGGTCAGTATTTATTTATTTATGCAGGGGTGGCCTGGAGGAGCAGTAGTGCATCTTCTGGGCCCAGCAAAATTAATCTGAGTTGCTGATACCGGCCCCAATCCTCCCGTGAATGTAGCCCAATTCATCACGCAAACCAGCCTCCCATCCATTGACTCTGTCTACACTTCTCACTGCCTCGGAAAAGCAGTCTGCATAATTAAGGACCCTACGCACCCTGAACATTCTCTCTTCCACCTTCTTCTGTTGGTAAAAAGATACAAAAGTCTGAAATCATGTACCAACTGACTCAAGAACAACTTCTTCCTTTCTGCTGTCAGATTTTTGAATGAACTTACATTGCATTAAGTTGATCTTTCCCTACACCCTAGCTATGACTGTAACACTATATTCTGCACTCTCTCGTTTCCTTCTCTATGAATTGTATGTTTTGTCTGTATAGCGTGCAAGAAACAATACTTTTCACTATGTTAATACATGTGACAATAATAAATCAAATCAAATCAAATCAAAATCAAGTGATTGTGAACTTGCCACCCCCAGGAATTGTCTTACCACAACTGGGTGACTGCTATTGCACTCACCTGAGTCTGGCTGAATATAGTGGGAGGACCCAATTTGTTACCCACAAATTGCTGAGTTATTTTTAAATGAGGCCCCACCCTCAAAATGATTCCAGCTACTTCCCCCTCAGTATAACTTAACGGGCATTACAGCCATCTTGCAAGTGGTCCTGAGCAATTTACAGTGCGAGTATCTTGATAATGAGAATAAATAATATTCTTCCGCCATCGCGTTTTCAAAAAGATGTTCCATGTACCTTGTTTCCATGACAATCTGTTATGAATTATATTTATTTATTGTCCAAAGTATACAATGCAACAATCAACAATAGGAACTTGTTTTCAATGATTGCCTGTCCTATGAAAAATAACTAATTTAGCAAAAAAATATTTACTGTGTGTCTTCATAACTGTGCTTGGTTACAAAAGGCTACTTAGCCATAATGCATTGAGGAAAATCGAACATGGCTTTGTTTTCTGCTTGCAATACATGATTTTCCTCCCATTAACCAAAAGTAATTTTTTATGCCCCCAATTCAATGTGTTTTGTGCGCGGGGGGTGGGGGGGGGGGGGGGGGGGGGGGGTGGGCAGAAGCTGGAACCAGCAGTCTTTTTTGAATGACAGGGCTTGACTTTGCAATCAGTCAAGGAGTGACATTGGTAGAGAGTTAGATCAAGTCTTTGCGGGCTCTTCGTCTGTTACTTTTCCTCCTCCAAAGTCAATGGACAGAAGGTTGAATGTCCACAATTCCTCAGCGTGGCAGCTTGTGGATTCAGCCTTTACATATCATCTTTACACGTTAAATCTCCATGGTGACCTGATGATTCGGACCCTATATCACAGAACACTGTAACGGTGACAACAAACATCTTATTGCATCAGAAACCAGCTATATATCAGAAGGTAATCGCTCTGCTCCCAACAGGATTTCACATAAATATTTATTGATCTTTTTTTTCCATCGTCCTAGGATACATGGTGAAATTGTTAATATTCCATTAAAGCATTTAATTTAAACAAGAGCTACACAGTTATTAAAATCTTGTCCTTCCTCCATCTGACTAACTCATAGACCTACATGCAAGTTAATAATTCAATTTTCGCTATTCTACTCCATCCTCCCCTCCTGTTGCACAATCCCATTGCAATTTCTCATGACTGGTCTTTACCAAGGACTGATACTCATTTACAAGTTTTCCTATTATTGAAAGGATGGCACCGTGACACAGTGGGTAGCATTGCTGACACATAGTGCCAGGGACCCGGGTTCAATTCCGGCCTTGGGTGATTGTGTGAAGTTTGCACCCATGTCTGCATGGGTTTCCTCTGAGTGCTCCAGTTTCCCCCACACTTCAAAGATGTGCAGGATAGGTGAATTGGCCATGTTAAATTGGCCCTCAGTGTCCCAGGATGTGTGGGTTAGGGGGATTAGTGAAGTAAATACGTGGAGTTACGGGGATAGGACCTGGGTCGGAGGTTCGGTGCAACTCAATGGGCGGCACAGTGGTTAACACTGTTGCCTCACAGTGTCAGGGACTCGGGTTCAATTCCCGGCTTGGGTCACTGTCTGTGTGGAGTTTGCACGTTCTCCCTGTGTCTGCGTGGGTTTCCTTCGGGTGCTCCGGATTCCTCCCACAGTCCAAAGATGTGCAGGTTAGGTGGATTAGCCATGCTAAATTCTCCCTCAGTGTACCCAAACAGGTGCCAGAGTGTGGCGACTAGGGGATTTTCACAGTAACTTTATTGCAATGTGAATGTAAGCCTACTTGTGATTAATAAATAAACTTTAACTTTGAATGGCCTCCTTCTACCTGTAGGGATACTATGATTCCAAGAATGCAGCTCAGACTCTGGAAAATTGATGAAACAGTACCTTGACATTTCTGTGCAAACCTGATCATCTGTTTACTCAGATATGCATTCAAACCAATAGGGGAAGAAAATATAATCCTTCAACCAGCAGTTGTGTGAGATTTTGGTAATTGTTTGGTCTGATGACTACCTGGAAAATGGGTGTAAAACAGTGCTGATCAGCCATATATTTTGCCTAATAGGTTACAAGGATGGGGTAGCTGTGCTGATAAGAGATCAGATAATGGCAGTAGAAAATGGGGCTTAACCAACAAAAGGTTAGAGGCATGATCTATATGAAATGAAATAGAAGATCATTCATACTAATAATGGTATAATATAAACCAGTTAATGATGAAAGGGAGGTGATAGAAGAAATATGTAGTCAAATATGTGAAATCAGCAAAGAAGATCGAATAACCATTGAGAATTCTAACTACCATTAATTTCACTGGCAAGAATAGATACCAAGAAAGGGTACAGACAATAGAGTTTTTAACAACATGTGCATGGCTCTTTTCTTAGCCATTAGGTAAAGAGCTCAACAAAAGAAGGAGTATTGCTGGATCTAATAACAGGAAATGAACCAAAACAGAAAAGTGAAATGTAGGGAACATAGCGGTAATAGCAATCACAGCATAATCAGGTTTCAGATAAAGATTGATAAGGACTTAAGTAATAATTTGAATAAAGTTAGGTTTCAAGGGATACAAATTGTCCAACTGAAAAAAAATGAAAGATGTAATGACAAAGAAGAATAATGGAAAGCATTTAAAATAGTAATTAATAAATTTCAGGAGAAATATGTCCCGCTAAAAAGAACAAACTAACAAGTAAAGAAACATCAATGGATGAATGAAAAAGGGCAAAATTGAAACAATAACAATACATGTGCAGGTAACAAAGGAAAGGATGAAAAAATGAACATGCAAAGGTTATGAAAGAAATTTAAAAAAGCAATTAGTAAGGCATGAGAGATTACAACATTAAGTTATCAAGGAATATAAAAATACACAGTGAAGTATTCTACAAATTTACAAACATTTAAGATAAAATAGAGGTAGGTAATTGATAAAGTAATGATAACAGAGCCCAAGGGCTGATGGATTGCATTCTAATATTTTAAAACAGGATGGGATGAGACTGCAGATTGCAAATGGAACCAATGAACCCTATAGTGGCAATTGGATATGAAGCTTTAAAAACCAATTCATTCATAATTTTCCATTATATATATTTAAAAAGCATTTTTCTACAAGGCAATATAAGTGTCAATCATCCAGAACATTTAAAGTCTCAATAATAGAAACCACTTAACTTGAGCAAATAAATATTGTGAAATTGATTGCAGGGATCAGAAATTCAGAGCTGTCAATCAAACAATGTTTAGCCTGGGGCACAGCTGTATCAACAAGAGTAATGGATGTCTGGGTTCTCAGCCATGGCAGGGTATAGCTTATCATAGGGAGTACAAGAGGCCATCAGTTGTGGGTAGGAGAGCATGAAGTAGCATAAATAGGGCCTGAAAGATGTGTGGAAATTAAAGGGATGTGAGAGGTGACAGCTGGAGAACATTTATGTTTTAGTTTAACTGGGATGAGCACTGATGTGGGCCTTTTAAACAACCCACCTCAGCACCCAGCAGCCCTCATGCCTGCCTCTGCATCTGCTCTAACCCCTGGCAATATAGAGGCTCACTTTAAGGAACCTTTCTCCTGAGATGGGTGGGCCAAGTTGGAAAATTTCTCAGCTCCAGTTACCTGCCTTCATGATGAAAATTGAGGCCAATGTGTTGTATTATTGGCCATGATCAAAATATTTTACTGTGTGAAATTAGTGTGTTTTCGTAACCGCAGTGACTTGTTCCAATTTAAATGATTTCCAGATTTTCTTGTGAATTAAAAAATATGGAAGATTATTTATTATCGACAATTGCCATGGAGGTTTAAAATGTGATGTCCCTCACACATTATCACACAGACAAAGGATAGATACAGACAAAGAAAAAGAATACAATTACAATCTGGAACTATTTCAGCCTCTTCCATAGCAGGCCTGTAGTTTCTGAGATGAATTGATGCTTCGGCTAGAGTGGAGATCTTGTAAAAGCAAAAGATTCTCAGTAAGCTGCAATGCATCTTGCAGTTGGATTGCCAGGAGGTTGGCTCTCAGATGAACTTGAATTTGGAGCAGATGGGGGGGCAAATGTCTTCTCCCAATTCCAATCATTTCAGCTGCTTCATCAATGATCTTTCCTCCAACATTACAGAGGAGTAGGGTATGCCTTTCCCGTCAACAGAGTTGGTCAGGTAGGAGTGCTGGTTGTGGGCTTTTGACTTGAACTATCTCACATCCTTTAAAGTCACCAAAATCAGACTTACCTGTCATTTAAAAAAGGCTACCAATGTCATCCTGACATGATAAAAATTCAGCCCACAAACTCTGTCCGTGGCAATAGGAACTAGTAAAGGCTCCACCTGCACATAGCCTCTCAGGCACTGTGCAGCTGGGTCCTGTCTGAGCTTGCAGCCATTCCAGCAAACATCCACCGAAGTTATAGAAATAAGAATGGCCACAGGATTTCAGAGTATCTGTGAGAATCTCCCAGGGCCAGAAGGGGCACTCCAACCACAAGACCTCCATCCCGGGGGAGAGTCCTGAGGTCGACACCTTGCTCGCCCATTCCCCCACCCCAACCACCAGGTCCCTTGGGAGGCCCTCCCTCTTCAGCCTGGCAGTGACAGAGGGGCACGTGGGCACTGCACCTACCTTCTTGACCCCTTCTCGAGATCCACCATGCCAGGACTACGAATGTCAGGACCATCACCAAAGCCTGCCTGGTGCAGTGCCCACTGGGGAGTCACATGCAATGTGGGAGGATGGTGAATTAGGCTTCCAGCCCATGAATGAAATGCAAATGAGTGGATTTGCATAATTAGCAGCTTCCCACCTGGTCTGGATCGGGACCTGATTGGGGCCGGCAGGACTGGCGGGTGAATGGCAATGGGTTTGCCCTCCGGCGGGAATCCCGTTTTAGCTCCGATGCCAGATTCAGCAGGATGTTGCAATTCTTGCTGGTGGCGAACGGGGCCGGTAAATCCCCCACTATATTTTTTGTGCAGGTTTCCCCTTTTACAGCTTTGCACCAATAATTATTCAGGATGCCTTTGTATGGTTTGCCAGCAAATATGGAAAGCATAATCTCCCCCTTTAAACTCCCTCTCAAACAAACAATTCTTAAGAGATACGAACACATAATCACATAAAAAATACACACATTTACCACAACAAATTATTTAAACAACAAGTTCTGAACCTGACAGTATTCCCTTGCATCGATATCTTTTGGTTGAAATATGAAGCACTGAAATCCCGCTTTTCCCTTATCAAGTTCTGAAGCACAAGACATGCAACGAATGTCCAAAGAATTTCAGGGAACACAATGCATTGTCAGAAAAGCCACACATTTCCTATGATTTTTTAAAATGTTTTCTGTTGTGGGAGGATGGGAGTTGGAAACCAAGTTGAACAGCTGAGATACACCATACAGGATGGAAAAGAAGTGAAGGTAAATCAAGAGATACGTATAGATAATACAAAGCTTGAGTTATATAAACCTGATCATTCTCTAAGGAGAAGTAAAGTGTCCCACAGAAAGAGAAAGTTTGAGCGGAGGATAAAGTGGTGACTTGTGTCTAATATTTGTTTTAGTTGTTGCAAGTCAATTTATTTAAGGTATAAATGTTCAGAATCTTCAATGAATTAAGTAGTTATAATGAATGATGCACTGAGTGCTCAAATGGAAATATATTTAATTGGAGCTGCGTTCATTCTCAAGCAGGACTTGGGTGAGAAACAGATGTGACATAAATGAAAGGAGAAGAGCATTTGGCTGAATGTTTTTAAGCCCCTTGTGAGTTTTGCCAGAGAGGAAAGCAAGGTTTTTGCTCACAGCTGGTTATATATTGTGTATGTAGCACATTGTGTATGTAGATCGTGCACCATTTGACTCTTTATCCAGTAGAGCACACATATTGGACTCTATTTTTTGCCATGGTGCTGATACTATTTTTTTTTACAGTGCTGGTCAATTTTGTAGCAATCATGAGCCATGTTCTTTCATTTGTAATTGCTATTTGAAGTGGGGTTTTTTTATTCATTCATGCGATGTCTGGGCCAACATTTGTTGTCCACTTCTAATTGCCCTTGAACTGAGTGGCTCACTCAGCCATTTCAGAGGGCATTTCAGAGTTAACCACATTGCTGTGGGCCAGACCAGGGTCAGGTATGGGTGGCAGATTTCCTTCCCTATGGAGGTTAATGAAGCAGATAGGTTTTTACAATCGACAATGGTTTCATGGTCATCATTAGACTTTTAATTCCAGATTTTTATTGAATTCGAATTTCACCATCTGCCCTGGTGGGATTTGAACCCAGGGCCCCGGATTACTAAAGCAGTGGCAACACCACTCTGCCATCACCTCCCCCAAATGCAATCATCAAACAACCGAAGACAATGCTGCAGTTTTCTTGCATACGTTAGCAAGATGGCCACCATGCATTAAATAAAGACGTTCTCTTTTAAATTTTATGGATAAGATATTTGTTTTCTTTTAATAAATTTGTTTCTTAATTGACACTTTTCCATTTGCTTCTGGGGACTAGAGACCATTAAATTAAAAAGAAATGTAGATTGACATCATCAGCAATGATCTGGTTCTAATGCGAGTACACAGACATGCCTTCATAAAATGCATTGCAACAGTCACTGATGTTGCTAAAATAATTAAGTTAATGTTCCTTTTGGAATGATATTGGAAATTATTATATATTTCAATATTCATTGTGTTGATGTGAAAAATAATAAAATAAGGATCATAATAGGCATGATATACTGAATGGTGTCTGATCAAGCTTTTATGTTGCTTCATATATTAGTAAAATATGAGAGGTTTAATTATAATCCAAGATGAGTTGTTCATTACCTTCCATTAAACTGAAAGGTCTAAAGCTAGTTTTATAGTTTGGTGCCTAAGGCTGCAATATCACTATGTGTGGGACAGGTGCAAAGCAGTTCACTTTGCTCCACATTAAACTTGCTGCATGGATCTTGACTCAGACGACCAAGTCAGACTCCAAACTGACTTGCTTCAGGAGGAAGTCTCACTCACTTCACTTGGAGTCAGGTTGTGTCCTACACAAAATATCAAACATTCAAAGTTTCTATTTGATTCCATGGGCAGAATTTTAACGGTATGTCCACTCGAGGTTTGTATGATCCCGCCCGAGACTAACTGAGAATGCCGTTCTCCAAGCCTCGCCCACGTCTGGAAAACTTCTAGCCCATAGGTGGGATTTTCCAGCCGCACTTGCCCCAAAACCAGAAAATCCCGCCCGAGGTCAACGGACCTTAGCATGGTCCACTACGATTTCCGTGGTGGACGGACGGGAAAGTTTCCCCCATGAGTTGCAATCTATGTCAGGATTGAGACCAGCTATGCAGCTACAGCATCATATCTCTCAAAGGTGTAACACGTCACGGACAATGGTGGGATTTTCCAGCTATTCCCTCCGGCAGAATCTTCTATTCCCACCGACGGCAGCCCACTGCTGCAGGTTCCCCAGCGACGGAGGGTGCAAACAACGGGAAATCCTGTCGACAGCGGCAAGACTGGAAAATCCCGCACCCCCACTGCCACAAAACATGCCGTGGGGGAGGGAGGGAAACAAATATTTCAAATGTATCACACATCCCTGAGGAAAGAAAGTTACAATTAAGCTAACCATAATGATTGGCTTAGCGAAATGTAAACCAATCAAATTGAAGTTAATTCATTTGCAAAGCTATCCAGTAACCATCATTCTCAACCAAATTCTCAAACCTACTAACCAGGAGACAGAAATATATCACAAAACCAACTAGTCAATCCCTTTCTATAATACCTTATGTGGGCATCTTGTTAGCACACAAACTACGCAGAGCTAAAATTAATGCTCTAGAAAAAAAGCCTGGGCCTGAACAGAAAGGCCCCTGAACTGATGGAAATAGGTCATCAGGCGCTATCGACAAACAAACATGAACCATCGGCCCTGGTTAAGTCATTACAGGAAGCCCGATGCCTGCCCTGCTCACGTCTGACACATTTCTTGATTGGGTCATTCAACAGGCATTAGGCCACTAATTTACAAACCTAAGGGGCCTTTCGTCAGTTTTAGGCATATGCCAGGGATGTCTAATAACAGGCCTGTGATTTGAGCACTAGGATTAACATGTGCGCAGATTTGGGCACAGATTGGCACGCTGCTATATTGGTCTACTTTATGCCTGTTTTATGCTGTTAATTGGATGTACCAGGTATCAGTCTCGACTCCAATTTTTGACACAAAATGAAGATGCAAACAATCTACAAAGTCACAAGAATAAATCTTGAGATCATGGGTTCAGTTCCAATAGTCAGTTTTATGACCTGTGCATTCTTTTTACTGACTTTTTTCCATGCATGACCTCACTGCACCTGCTCATTCATTCATGGAAAAATCTACCTTGCATATCTTTTAAATATGGGGTGGGATTCTCTGATCTCATTCGTTCCCACCCCACTGCCAGCGAGAATGGAGAATTTGGTTCTCAGCCCAAACTCCATTCACTGCAGCAACACATGAGAATCCCAGCCACGGATGAGGTGGGAAATTTCTGGCGATGGTCTCATGTCCAAGTTATTGCATGATTTTCTGAAGATATTTTGGACCAAATCCATCCCACAAATGGTAAACATTCTTTGAAATTAATTCCTGGAAAGTGGATTAATTCCTGGAAAGCAAACCCCTCCACAAGGCACAGGATATAGACACCAAGATCCAGGAGGTGAGACTCTCAACATAGGTCAGTATTTTCCGGTTCCACCCACCAGAATTTCCCGCCAGAGGTCAATGGACCTTTGCCTGGCCGCCAAATTTTTCAATCCCCCCCCCGCGATGATTCTTACCTCAGGCAAGACCAGAAAAGCCTTGGTTATAGGGTCTACAACAGAGAATCAGCTCTCTTGACATGTCTGGGTACCAGTGCCTCAGGGGCTCAGGCACTCATGGCAGATCACTGCTGATAGCTCCAGCTTCCTGGAACAAAGCTTGCTTCCCAGTGGGCTAGTGGGCACACATCACCAATGGCCAACAAGGTGCCTGTACCCTATCCCCCTCCCCCATACCCTCAC
The DNA here is from genome assembly GCF_964213995.1 of Mustelus asterias. NCBI lineage: Eukaryota > Metazoa > Chordata > Chondrichthyes > Carcharhiniformes > Triakidae > Mustelus > Mustelus asterias. Next base: position 40,097,488 of record NC_135820.1, read on the forward strand.
CTGAGCCTGGATTGCGTGCTGTCTCTTCTGTAACAAGAGAAAGCAGGGAGGTGTGAGTGTTCACGATGGTTTGTGTGGGAAAGAGGGACGGACACCATTTATGGAGGATTTCTGTGAGGCATGGATGTGAGAGGGTAATATGTTAAAGGTGAGTGTGATTGTTGGTTGTCCAGCTCAGGATGTGAGGCTTGTGCAGAGAGAGGAATGAGTGGAACTCCAGGACTTATTGATCTGGGCAATGCTGTGGTCAAGAATGCTGGGAAAGTCAGAGTACAGAGTTTAGCCACTGAGGATGTTACGCCACTCATCTGTGATGTCCTCCTGAAGTCCTGAATTCACTTGGTGTTTCCTCCGGGTACTCCAATTTTCTCCAAGTCAAAAGATGTGCAGGTTAGGATGAATGGCCATGTTAAATTGACCCTTAGTGTCAGGGGGGATTAGCAGGGTAAATATGTGGTGTTACAGTGATAGGGCCTGGGCTGGATTGTTGTCAGTGTGGGCTCAATGAGCCAAATGGCCTCTTTCTACTCTGCATGGATTCTATCATTCTATGATTCTACAAGTTTAGGGACCTAACCCCTACCACAGACTTCCTTGGCCATTTTCTTCCATATCACCTTGGTTTGAGAGAGCTGTCCTCTTTGCAACACTCAGATCCTGCAGCAGGTGCTCCAGGTAAGAATGTCTCCTCTCTATTTTGATGGATGCTGCAGCCTCAAAAATCCAAGTACCTCTTATGAGTCCATGTGACCCGTGTCATGATCCTTTTAATTAGAACTCCTTCCTCTGTAAGAATGGATGCAACACCCCGACCACCCTGAAAGAGAAAATGCTGGAAAATCTCAGCAGGTCTGGCAGCATTTATAAGAAGAGAAAAGAGCTGACGTTCTGAGTCCAGATGACCCTTTGTCAAAACTTCCTGTATTAAGGAGGAGAGAAACCCAAATTGCCCCTCATGGAATAGAAGTCATAGACCGATATTTCATGACCTAGTTCAGGCGAGGCTCGTAAAATCCCACCCGAGGTCAATGGAGAATTCCATTGTGCGAGCCTCGCCCACCTCAATTCCGGAGCGGTGAGGCAGTAAAATTCCGACAATAGAATCCTTACAGTGCAGAAGGAGGCCATTCAGCTATTGAGTCTGCACCAACCACAATCCCACTCAAGCCCTATCCCCATAACCCCATGCATTTGCCCTGCTATAACCCCTGACACTAAGGGGTAATTTAGCATAGCCAATTCACTTAACCCACATATCTTTGGACTGTGGGAGGAAACCAGAGCACCCGGAAGAAACCCACGCGGACACCGGGAGAATGTGCAAACTCCACACAGACAGTGACCCAAGCCGGGAATCGAACCCGGGTCCCTGGCGCTGTGAGGCAGCAGCGCTAACCACTGTGCCACCGTGCCATCCTGATTGCTGTGATCAATTCCTGCTGGAAGTGCACCTGTCCAGACTAGCAGGAAGCAAGTTGACTGTCACACCTCAAAGAAGTGTAGTAGAATAGGGAATCATTGGGTGGAATCTTGTGCTGCTCCAGAAAGGGGGAAACAAGGTGGATGGGGGAACTTAACTGAGCCAGAGGCCAAAAATCAGCTTCACAAAGGCGTGGTGAAACCAAGCAATTATATTCAGGGAAATTTGAAAGCAAACTTAAATAAATAAAAAATGAATGAAAATACCTGAAATGTGAAATTAAAAAGATATTTACAAGCGTGTTTCATATGTACAGTGATTAGACACCTGTGCTACCATTTCTTCATAGCTTTTCTTTTCTTTTTCTATTTCCAGAGGTAGCATGGTGGCACAGCGGTTAGCACTGCGCCAAGGTCCCAGATTCAATTCCAGCCTTGGGTGACTGTGTGGAGTTTGCACCTTCTCCCTCATGTCTGTGTGAGTTTCCTCCGGTTTCCTCCCACTGTCCAAAGATGTGCAGGTTAGGTGGATTGGTCATGTTAAATTGCCTCTTAGTGTCCCAAGATGTGTAGGCTTTGTTGGAGAGTCGGTGCAAACTCAGTGGGCCGAATGGCCTCCTTCTGCACTGTCGGGATTCTGTGATTCTATGATTTCTACAGATAATTACAGCCTTAACTTCCACAGCTAAATTGAGTGTAGTCTGTTGACTGCTGTAAGTATTGCCAGAGGTGGCCTTGGCAGTCGTCCTCTGTTGATCCAAGGCCTCGAGGGCTCCACCCTGCTGAGGGTCGCCTGTACAGGTGCAGGACCCTCCTCAGCTTTACCTGTTAGCGACAATGGCGTCATTGGCAGAGGGGAGGTGGAGTGGCAAGGTAGCTTTGGAATGTCCGAGGATGAAGCCCCTGGGATGCAACTCCCTATGGGAGTGCAATGTCACCTCTCTGGCTCCTTGGGGAGCAGGGGCACCTGAAAAGAAGGTCAAGAAGACTGGTCCCCATCTTGCCTGGTCATTGCCGAACTGCATCCATGACTAACATGACAGGGTACAGGTCCAAGCACATATCCACAGCCACTGAGTACTTTGCTGGACCAGTCCCTCTGTGGTGGTTTCCACCCTTTCCATGGGGAAAGTCAAGCACTCACATGCCAGAGCTATGGCAGTACTGATAACATGAATGGACTCCTCCAGCCCTCACTCAAGTCTGTACATGGCCTCCGGCATCTCGGCCTAATGTTCCCCTGTTTGTCTCTGCATCTCCAACGTGTCTCTTATGGATGAATCTCGAGGCTCATCATCTGCAAGGGACCCAGCATGGACCTGGTCTCCAGCAGTATTCTGAATGTCTAAGAAATTAGCTGTCACATCTTTCATCAGCTACAGGCAAGTATCAGTAATGTGCTCACCAGACTATCACCCCGAGTCTAATCTAGAATGAATATCCATTGAGGTGAATGCCTCTGCAAGATGGAGGGTGAAAGAGAATGACGTGATGGTGCATCCTCTGAGGAGGCAACCTCAGAGGTAGTGGTCGAGGTGGAACCTCGAGTTGGAGTTGGAGGAGGTTGGAACTGAGGGAAGGCTGCCTCCTCTTTTTGTTCTTTGACTGCTTGCCCTCAGCCCTCTCCAGTAAGAGTTTGACATCCACAGTATCTCGAAACTGGTTCAACCTTTACAGCATGAAGTGGCTCCCATAGATTCAGTCCACAAGTTTCATCTGCTGTTGAGGGTTACAACAAACTCTGATCTGACATCCCTCTGCACTCACACATGTACACTGCTCGATGCCCGTATGAGTGTCACTTTGCAGTGACTACATGGTGTCACTTACCCAGGTGGAGCATTGTAGATTGTTCATCCTCTTCCTGACTACACCCAAGTTCTGGAGTGGGCTATGCTGGTGTTGGCCTGCACTGCGACCTCCCTCCAGACTGCCTTCATCAGAAAGGAGGGTCTCTTGCTGTCATTCCAGGGAAACGGGACCTTCTGCCTTTCATGGACAGCCTTGAGGAGAACCTGGAGGTGGGAAAATCGTTGAACTGTGAGGGCTCCTCTATGCTTTCTCTGAGACTTATCCGGATGGGGAAAGATCCACAGTCTCAGCGTCCACTCACACAGACAGGCTGATACTGCTGGCTTGCAGAGAATTAATGCCTCATCTTGTGCCTCAAAATATGTCCATTAAATACCCTCAACCCCGTGAGTTACAATACGGGCACTAACATCCTGCCTACCCCTTCGACATGATTTGCTTCTTCCTTGAACATTCATAGCTAGTTCATAGAATCCTTACAGTGCAGGAGCAGCCATTTGGCCCATCGAGACTGCAATGACTCTCCGAAAGAGCATCTAACCCAGGTCCTACCCCCATAACCCCACGTATTTACCCCCTAACCCACCCTAATCTACACATCTTGGGACACTAAGGGGCAATCAACCTAATCTGCACATCTTTGGATTGAGGGAGGAAATCAGAGCACCCGGGGGAAACACATACACACATGGGAAGAATGTGCATACTCCGCACAGACAGTCAGCCAAGGCCGGAATTGAACCCTAGTCCCTGGCGCAGTGAGGCAGCAGTGCTAACCACTGTGCCACCGTTTTGCTAGTTGGCTGGCTGCTGCGTTGTCAGCCATCCTGCCCCCTAGTGGAAATGTCACAAGGAAATGTCCTGTCCCGCGACTCACAACCTTGCTGCTACTGGAAGATTCTATCATTGTCAGGAATCACAAACCATGTAAGGCTGAAAGACCCTGGCATGAAATGGCATATTCTGCGAAACAGTTCAGGAGAGAAAGAGATAACATTGGCGAGATAAAGAAAGAAAAGATTTGAAACTTTACTGTAAACAACACACCATACTGAAGTCGTGAAAAAAACGTGATGTAGTTTAAAGAATGCAAAAGGTCAAAAGAACCTGCTTGAAGAGTTCTGGTATTTGAATAAAGGAAAATAAGACACAAAGAACCATGCCCTGATATTCATTGCAATGAATATTTGTGCGAGAGTGTTATAATTCATTTTAAAACTTGAACATAATGTCAATCTCTTTATGAGATTGCAATAAACAAGCTGCTATTATTATTAAATTGCATTTCAGTGCATTGACTGAATTTTCAAAAGCCATAACCTTAATTATTTTAGGGTTGAAATATTTTAAAGCTTTTATTTGTTTTTAATTAATTTCTCCAGTTAAATCTCTCAGTTTGTTCAATGTTCAATTTTCCCATTTGCAGAAAGAACTGCTTGTGACCCATGAAAAGGGCAATATGATTCCATATGGGGTTGATAGTCCTGTATTTGGAGAGAAAATCCAATGTGGTTTCAAACCCCTTGACATGGTTCAAAATAATGTGGAGTTGCCTATATATTTATAGTTTGCAACTCCTGCAGTTTGTTTGTAATTATCATTTACATTTTAATCATTGTGGGAGGAGATAAGTGGATATGTGGAGCCATCTGTGCACATGGTGCACTCCTCGATAGAGAAGTCAGGTTTTTTTGATTTGATTTGATTTATTATTGTCATATGTATTAGCATACAATGAAAAGTATTGTTTCTTGCGCGCTATATAGAGCATACTGTTCATAGAAAAGGAAACAAGAGGGTGCGGAACGTAGTATTACCGTCAGAGAAAGATAAACTTAATGCAAGGTAGGTCCATTCAAAAATCTGATGGCAGCAGGGAAGAAGCTGTTCTTGAGTCAGTTGGTAAGTGATCTCAGACTTTTGTATCTTTTTCCGGACGGAAGAAGGTGGAAGGGAGAATGTCCGGGGTGCGTGGGGTCCTTAATTATGCTGGCTATAAGTCTCTCAACCATTGTATTGAAAAATCCACACAGTTAAAGTTTCCTTGGAGTATATTTTGGTTACAGGTAGGTACCTATCTCAAAGCGACACATTTTCCTTCCCTGAGCTTTGAATGCTTTGGCTAAAGTTGACAACAACCAATGGTTAAAGAGACTAGCACATGCAGAAGTAGTGCTTGAGTTTAACTGACTAAAATGATGGACTTTATCAGTTGAGCATGCATTAACTTCATGATGCTTGTTTAGCTAGGACCACTATCCATTTTGGCAGTGGCTGCAAGTTTTAAATAGGAAGTAACCCTAGCCCCTAGATATTGGTTTGCCCCTCTAACTCCAATTACTGAGCCAGTCTGGCTGCTCGGTATATCAATGATGCTTTGGAGCACTGCAATGAGTGCTGGTTTAGTTCCAATTTTCCACCACTTGGCTTATCATCTGCGAGCCAACTTGGTTCCAAAGACAGCTCACTTTCTTCCATCCACAAGGAGAATTGTCAGTCGTTGATTGTTAGCCAATTGGCAATTTGATCCCTTACACATGGCATGGGGAATAGCAGAACTCACCATAGAATGCAGCCATTATCCAGTCGACCACACCATATCCCATTGCATAGTGATTCCACCAGTTACCAATGCCAAACTTCAGCAGCAACAGCTTGGCTCTCTGCAACTCAAGAATGGCGTCAAATCCTGATGGTGAGGCATCAAATCCTTGTTATGTGAGCTTAGGTTTCATATGCAGCCTTCAGGTCATACTTGCATCAGCTGTCTCTTCAAACTTCAAAGTTTCCTCATTAGTTATACAACAGATATATGTTTCCAGTGTGGTGTCAGAGTCTGCACAGGACAGCCTGTGATGTTCTCAAATTTCAATTTCATTGACACATATTAAGTTTACTCAACACCAGCTACTTAACTCAGACCCTCAAGCGGAGGGGCTTTTGCAGTGAGATGTGCGCACCATCAGTCAGAACTTCTTCCTTGATGGTGCTTAGCAATAGGTCCATGCGAGATAGAGCTCTCTCTTCCCACTCGCTTCTATTTTTGTCATAAAATTAACGCACCCATTTGGTCCCACTTCATCCACAAGTGCTGAAAAGCTAGAACCTCAACACAAAATAGTCAATTACTTATTTTTATTTTCTTCATTTGAGTTGATCTTGACTACATATAGACAAGATATGCAAGGATTTGTGAGGTTAATAATTGTGACTTACTTGATTATTAGCTCGTGACTACTTCTAATAATGACTTATTAGGGTTCATTGTTTGTTGGCAAATAGGACAATGGTTTGGATTCGGTTGCTAGTTTAGATGCAATATCTAAAGGGTCTCAGAGGCAAACTAAACAAAAAGATTTTTGAAGTCCAGCTCCCAGTGTCTGCCAACAAAACCTGTAGGCCAGGTTGAGGGCAGACATTTTCTGATGTTGCAACTCTTCCCCATCACACATGAAGATAATCAACATTTGCTGCATGATCTCATTTCCCTCATATACCCCCATGTAACCATCAGGAGTAGGGAATGTTATCCATGTTAGGGCATGGCCCTTTAACAGTCAGGTGACCTGGGACTCAGGCTCCACCCTGGGTAGATCTTGTCTAGCCAGTCTTACGCTGACTGTGCTGGAATAAAGATATGTTAATAAACTGTTCCAGTTCGCTTACTACCACTAATCTTGTGGTTTTTCATTAGTCTCAATATCAGACCTCAAACATAATAGGAAAGTCTTCAGAGAAGAGATATTGGGATCTGCTTGTCTTGAGCCAAAGGCACTTCACACATGAACAGCAGAGAGACCGAAGTTTTATCAGTATTATTTAAAATTAGTTTTCCATATTTTTTACAATTTCAGTATTCTTGAAAGAGTTTTTCATGTCAACATTTTCTTCTAAGTATATTTAAAACATCTGTCAGAATTTTAAAGTTACATTTAGTTCTTTTAAATATTTTACTTGCAAGCTGGGCCTTGGGAAACATTGGAGTTTCTGTTGGCTTTTCCCTGAATGGAGAAGGAAGAGGTATAAGATTGAGGCCCAGTAAAGTGATAGCAGGCCGCGCAGATAGAGTATGCAGCCTCTAACCTCATGCCTCCCATCTGCTGATTCATGTGAGCCCTTCACTACAGCTCTTGCCAATGCTTCCCTTGTGAAACAATAACTGAGTTGTACCAGCTGTCAGATAATTGCAAGCACAGCTCATAAGTGAGACATATAACTGACTAAGAGTCAAGACAATTGCTAAATGACTCCTGCCTGCGTGGTACAATTTTGGCATTGTATTTAATTCGGTATCTGGCTGGCAGATAGCTCTTTTCCACTGTTTGAAGGGCTGCCATTTGTAGATCATTCTGTTACTTTTTTCATACAGCCATTCCCCCAACTTACTCCAAATTATTTCAGACAAATATTTCCTTGTTGATAGGAACAACTGGGTGACAATCTCCACATGGACAGAGGGATGCTGAAAAAACTCAGTATCTATAAGGAAAGAAAGTAGAGTTAATGTTTTCAGTCCTTTTGACTCTTCATCAGAACAAAAAGAGCCAAACGGACTCAAAATATTTTGCAGGAATTTACGGCCTTGCTCGTCCCAAAACAGTAAAATCCTGCCTAAGGTCAATGGACCTTCCCATTCCCGCCCCTCGCCCGCTCCAATTCCTGTGGCAGGCAGGGCGGTAGAATTCCGGCCATTAACGCTGTTTTCTCTCCTTACAGAAACTGCCAAACATGCCAAGTTTTTTTCCAGTATACTCTGTTCTTATTTCAGATTCCAGCATCCACAGGATTTTGCTTATTTTAACTACTCATGGAACCTGATTATAACTTGGAGCAGTATTGTGTGTGTGGCCAGTGGTTTAAACTCACCTACCTTTGCAGAAATGACTCCCAGAGTATTTTGATTCATTTAAATCCTGCCAGCCAATTTTCCCCCATCCACACCCATTCCAATCCTGTACCGGGTAGGAGGTTGGCAGAAATTCACAGGCTGAGACCAAGAATTTGGCAAGCTGAAAATGTCGTCCCACTGATATCTTGCCACAGGAAAGTAGAAGGAGTGAGTTTTTTATTTATATATAAATTGTTCAAAATATCACCTATATCTACTAGATGCAAATACAATTCATCTATAAGATGTGTTGTAGCAACTCACCAAGGCTTCTTCACCAGGATCTTCCAAAACTGTGAATTCTATGGCATAGTAAACCAAGCACTATGATCACCTGGGGACACTTCCATTTAAATTTTAAAGTTCATTTATTAGTGTCACAGGTAGGCTTACATTAACACTGCAATGAAGTTACTGTGAAATCCCCTTGTTGCCACATTCTGGTGCGTGTTTGGGTACACTGAGGGAGAATTTAGCATGGCCAATGCACCTAACCAGTATGTCTTTTGGGCTGTGGGAGGAAACCAGAGCACCCGGAGGAAACCCACGCAGACATGGGGAGAACGTTAGACTGCGCACAGACAGTGACCCAATCTGGGAATCAAACCCAGTTACCTGGCACTGGGGGGCAGCAGTGCTAACCACTCTGCCACTCATCCAAGTCATCTCCAAACCTGCTTGGTAAATATCTCAGCGCAGTGCAATCTTGCTGCATCAAAATCCTGGAACCCTTTTCTGGACACAATTTTGAGTGCACCTAAAATACACAGGACACAGCAGTTCAAACCTGCAGCTCACCACCACTTGGCAGGGAGTGCACTGACTTCCAACTCAGGCTGTCATCAGCACCTGATGTACAGAGGTAAAAAGTAAACTCCTCCAGCTTTGGGAGGATATACGTGGGTTAAAATTGCAATCAGTTGTTTCCAGGGTGGGTAAGTAACCTGGGGAATATTAACTGTCCACCAGCCCGGTTTATGCCGGAGGGTAGGGTTAAAAGTGCCCACAATTCAAAATCACTGTGATTGCTCTACTTTGCCCCATACCCTCAAACACTGCAGCAACATTAACCAATGTTCAATATTATTTGTGCATTTACTAGGGACAGGTGCTCCAAGCCAGCCAATGTCATGTCTCTGTGCAACCCTCCACCCTCAGGAGTAAGTGCCTCCTATGGTGGGATCATCACTCTGGTGGGTAGCTGAGGGATGGAATCGGGCCCACTATCCCCAGCTACAAATCGGAGGTGACCATGGGGGCTACTGAGTGCTCAGGTGGCCTGTTTAAAAGGTCCACCTCAGTTCTCTGGGACTTTGTCCCAGTTGTTTGGTTAAACAATAGCCCTCACCTCTCACACCAGCTCACCCCACACCCACTCCCCATGCTCTCACATCCCAACTTGTGCCAGTCCATGCACCCTCTCCCACCCCCTTGGCCCTTATCGACCATATACCAACTTAGTGCCAAGACAAGCCAACCCTTGCCCCCATCCACTTTCATGGCCCCTTATCACTGTTAAATGGATCCAGGCCAGATGTCGAAGTACAAAACAAGTCATGGATATTTTCCTCAGTAGTGATGAAGCATTACAGATCTCTACTCCTAATGACTAACTCAGTGTTCCAGCTGACTCTCTTCATACTCTTTTGAGTATATTAATGAAATAAGCTAATTAACTAATTTTTAAAAAACTAAAAAAAGGTCCCTTAAAGGGGCACGGTAACAAAAACAAAAATTCAAAGGAAACTAAGCAAATTAAATTAACTACCTTTTGGGAGTGGCGGGAGAAGATAATATACTTCAGCTCCTGCAGTGCCCACTAATCACAGAAGGCCTCAATCACACCAGCGGACATTGCGTGCTCTCAAAGACGGCCACGCATGAACGTGGCTACAGAAGAGTGAGGGGCAAACAATTAGACCAAATAACCGCACCCCCCACCTCACCAACTAACCGCCAGCTGCCTAACCAGCTTATGACCATCGTGACCAGGCACAAGGGCAGGCTAACGAGGAGGTCCTCTGCCCAACTACCCCCTCCTCATTTTGTTTCACGAGACTGCAGCATTCCATAGCCTCCATGCTAAATCGCCAATGGCAAAGGGGAGGAATCCACTTAGAGAGCCGTCCATCGGGGGTTCCCTTGCCTCTGGATGAGCCTCTCTATACTCTTTTGAGTATACTAATAAATCAATATTAATTGATAAACTAATGAACAAATTAACATATTGACAGCCCCTTAAAAGGACACTATAAAAGCAAAATCCTCAACAGCAATCTTCAACAGAATTACACCACAAAATCTACGTCGATCTGGATATTAGACTCCTCAAGGCTACATTCAATATAGGTGGCCTTGGAGTCTGTGAACCATCTTAGTTTTCTCTTGCACATGACATCTGCATAAAGCACCCTACATGCAAATCCCTCACACAGAAAGGGAGGAATTACATAGAGAGAACACCCCATCAAGGACTCGGTCACCTTTGGACAGCAACTGACTCTAATCCTTAATCAATGTACATCTCTTGCATATCATTAACACTATAATCAACCAACCATTAATGAATATGCCAATTTAGTTCCAACTCATGCTCCCCACCCACCATCTTTTCCCTTACACATTCAATGCCAACTTCCAGGCCTAAGGAGCCCTGCTGAAATGAAACAAAATAAAGTACAAAATATCTAGTAGAGACTTCACTATATATATAAAAAGAAAACCCATTCAATACATTGAAATCCCCTCAAGTAATTAATCCCTGATAAACACAAACATTTGTATTCATAACCCCACATAAAAGACTGCTAATCCTTGGATAGCCTTTTTGAGCTGTCAGCTCAATTTGCAACCTTACTGACCCACTGTGATATGGTATATTGTAGAAAGCAGTCAAGCATTAATAATGCTGTAATGATGGTACTTAGGGTTATGACTACAAACAGCTTTTGAAACTTCCCTGGACATAATTCTATCAACTCGCAGACACAAGCAACCAGTTTTGTTTTAATTTTTAAAGGGCTGTCTGTTTAAATAACTTGATAGCTTGACAGTTCTACAGACTTTATTCCTCCTGCATGAGCATTTACATCTACACTCAAAATCCTGGAACTCCCTTTCTAACAGCACTGTGGGTGTTCTGATACCACAAAGACTGCAGCGGGTCAAGAATGCATGTTGCCACCACCTTCTCAAGGGTCAGTAAGAGGCACATGGTCCATGTGGGGAGATTACAACCTTAATGAGATAGAGACTGATTGAGTACATTTGGGAATTTGGTTAAAAGTGAGAATTTGGTGCACGGAGGACAAGGTGCTTTGAATAAGGTTTTTGGCAAGAAATACAGCTTAGAATAAATTGCTGGGAGTTGGGTAATTCAGGGAATAAAGGAAGGGAGGTAAAGAGAATCTTAATGGTATGTTGTAGAAAGCAGTCAAACTTTAATAATGCTGTAATGATTGCATTTAGGGCTATGACAACAAACGGCTATTGAAATTCTTTCAACTTTCAGACACAGGCAAGCTGTTTTGTTTTAATTTTTAACTAGCAAAGTGTCAGGATATGACTGATGTGACTGAACACTGGGATGTTTCTCTCCAGAGAAACAGGCAGCTTTTGTCTTCAGATCTTATGACACTTTATCAAACAAAAAGCAGGGGAGTACTTTTCATGTCATCATTTTGAGGAGTGAGACTGAAAGAGGCCAGTAAAGCCAGCTCCACAGAGATCATTTTAAAGAAATTAGCCTTCACCCCACCCAACCATGAAGGTATCAGGGGTTCCCCACTACCCTCCCAAACAATCATCACCAGGATCTCCTTCTCACCCTGTTCGCCCCCCCCTCAAATAGTCATCAAAAGAATCTCCCTCTCACAGCACCCCCATTAATGCCAGCTCTCCATTCTTACCACACCCCCATCATCTCTGACATCACCCTCTCACCTCCTTCTCCATTACCCTACCAACATCCCATCATCTCTGGCATCTCCCTCTCTCCCTCTTCTCCATTATCACCAACATCCCCCTTCCCTTTCCTTGTGTTCATCGCCAGCATCAGCCACCTTCCCTGTGTACATTGCTGGCATGTCCACCGCTACGCATCCACTCCCCACCCCCACCACCACAAATAAATGAGTCCCCACATGTGAGTCGCCTCCTAGGGATCACACCTGGCACTGCCCCATTGCATAGTTTGGCTTCCAGCTTGGCACTACTGCCAACCTGGCAGGCCAACCTGGCAGTGCCAAACTGTGCCCAGAGGCAGTGCCAGGGGGCACTGCCTGGCCAAGTCCCTCTCCCCCTGAGGGCTAACCTCATTTTTGCACCCCCAGAGGGATCCTTTAGACAGGTTCACGTCTGGGTGAACCCATTGTAAACCTCGCCAACGTGGCATCCCTTCAGCGCAGTCCGAAAGTTTAATGAGGGGGGGAGATCTGGCGAGAGGTGTGGTTAATTGTATTTAAATTTCTTTAAATGAATGTAAATCAATTCCTCGCTCAGTAAGGGTATGAAACTGATTACGTCGCTGGCGAGAGGCAGAAAAATTGGAAATTGCCACCTTGACGGCGAGATTTGTGATTTCCAAGTTTCGCCAGATCTTGAGCCCCCACCACCGATCCCACGCACGGAGAGTGTGGGTTCAAGATCGACCCCATGATCTTTGGTTTTTTGTTTTCTAATTTTCTCAGGCTTCAGGCAGTGATCTTAGACTGTTGCTGGGGAAGAAGCTAATTATTTGGTGACTGTCTGGTAAGTGACTATGGTTTTGTCTGTTCTTAAGTTTCAAAATAGAGTAGCAATTGCTGGTAAAGTTAATAAAATATATAAAAGCAAAAGTAAAATGTATAATTGACTAAAATAGTTAATTAGAGTGCATTAAGGGATGGCTGGACAGGTGGCGTGTCACAGCTGCAGCATGTGGGCGCTCCTGAATGTCTGTCTAATCCAGGGCAAACGTGTCTGCAGTACGTGTTAGAAGATGAAACAGCTTCAGTTCAGAGTTTATGAGTTGGGGGCTGAGCTATAGATACTGTGATGCATCAGGAAGAAGGAAAGTCACCTGGATTTTTTATATCAGGCAATCTCTCATGATAGGGTCTTCTGATAGGGTCAGTGGTCAGGGAGAGCAGAGTGTGACTGCAAGTGAGGCAGGTAAGGGGATTCAGAAGGCTGGAGCACAGGACCTCAGCCTTTACAATTGTCCAACATGTTTGAGGTTTTTTTTAGCTTATTTGGATGAGAGTGGGGGTTGCAGGGTGGATGAGTTAATTGACCATGGCACTATGATGTAGGAAGCTATTCAAGTGGGGGAAGCGAAAATGAAAAAGGGATAGTGTAGTCAGAAAAATTGACAGTGTTCTTTGCAGTATAGAGCATGAGTCCAGAAGGCTGAGTTGCCTCACTGGTGCCAAGGTTTGGGATGACTGCTCCGAACTGGAGAGGAACTTTTAGTGGGAGGGTAGGACACAGTATCCATGATCCATGTAGGCACCAATGACACAGGCAGGACAAAGAAGGAGGGTCTGCATAATCAGTATGAGGCACCAATTTAAGAAGCTGAACCTCAAAGATTATCTCTGGATTACTACCTGAGCCAAGTGCAAATTGGCATTGGATGAATCAGCTTAGAGAGATGACTGTGTGCCACAAACATTGGCATCGGAGAAATGAGTTTAGGTTTGTGAGCACTGACATCAGTACCGGGGAAAGTGGGATCTGTGCTGTTGGGATGGTCTACACCTGAGCCATTCTGGGGCCGATATGTTTGCCTGCCAAATAACTGGGGAGGTTAGGAAGATTTTAAAATAAATAGTTGAGGTAAGGGATCGAATTTGGGAAGATGTAATAAATCAAAGAGCAGAGACAAGGCAAACAAGAAAGGTATTATTACAGCAAATGAAAAACAGACTGTGACAGGAAGGGCTGGAGAGTACAAATCTAACAGTAAATAAACGGATGAAACATAGCATTCGGTGCACATAGAATCAGAACAAAACATCAACTGAAGACGTCCATAGAAATAAATAAATACGATTGATAGGCATTACAGAATCATGGCCACCGGAGAACATGAATTGGCACCTGAATATTGAAGGATACAGGATATTTAGGAAGGATAAGAAGTGAGAAAAAGATGGGGGGGGGGTGGGGGGCGGTGACTCTGGCAGTTAATGATGGTAATAATGATATTAATACAATACAAAGGGAGGAATTAAATCCAGTATGTGGAAATGGTTTGGGTAGAGATGAGAAATGTTAAAGACAAGGAATTGCGTGCAGGGACCCTAACAGTAACCACATGTAGAGTGGAGGCATAAAGAGATAAATAATTGAAGCTTGTCAGAAAGATACGGCAATAATCATGAGAGATTTTAATTTACACAGAGTTAGATGGGCAAAGTTACTGAGATGATGAGCTCATTGAATGCTTCAGGAAAATGTTTCTTACAACATCATGTTCTGGAACTAACCTGAGAGTAGGCTATACTCGATCTGGTATTGTGCAACGAGATGGGGGTAATTAATGATCTCACAGTGAAGATGCCCCTTGGTAGCTGCCAGCATTATATGATTGAATTTTGCATTCAGTTTGAGGGAGAGAGGAGAGGGTCTGAGGTTATGTTTTTAAACTTAAGTAAAGACTATTGTGAGGGAAAGAAAGTTGAACTGACTAGAATTGACAAATTGGGTTAAGGGATATGTCAGTGGAAATATTGTGGCAAACATTTAAGGGGATATTTCAATATGCACAGAATAGATACTTTTCAAAGAGTACGAAAATGTCCAAGGGACAGACCACCATCAGTGAATTACTAGGAAGGTCCAAGATAGTATCAGGCATAAATAAAAAGCATATAATTGTGCAAAGACAGGTTGCAGATCAGAAGATTGGACAGAGTATAAGAAACAGCAAAGGGTGACTCAAAGAGGAGGGAAAAATTAAATTTCAAGAGAAAGCTAGCCAGAAATATAAAAACAGACAGTAAGAGTTTTTATAAATATTTTAAGAAGAAGAGATTTATAAAGTGAGCATTGGTCTTATAGGAATTGCGTCTGGAGAATTGATAATGGAAGACAGGGAGATGGCAGATGAGTTGAATGGATATTTTGCATCAGTCTTCACTATAGAAGATACAAGTAAATCTTACAAGCAGCAATAAACCAGAAAATAGAAAGGAGGGATGAGCTCAGGAAAATTACATTCACCAGAGAGGTTGTACTGAGTAAATCTTTGGCACTCCGGACTGACAAGTGCCTAGGTCCTAATGGATTTTATCCCAAGGTCTTAAAAGGAGTATCGAGTGAGATAATTGCGCATTGGTTTTTATTTTCAAAAACCCACTAGATTTGTGGAAGGTCCCATTAGATTGGAAGAGAGCAAATGTAACTCCATTATTCAAAATAGGAGGGAGACAGAAAGCAGGAAATTAAATGCTGGTTAGCCTGTCATAGAGAAAAATGTGAGAAACTATAATTGAAGAAGTTATAGTAGGCATCTGGGTAAGATTAAGGCAGTAAGAGTTTTAACAACACCAGGTTAAAGTCCAACAGGTTTATTTGGTAGCAAACATCATTAGCTTTCGGAGCACTGCTCTTTAAGATTAAGATTAAGGCAATCAGGCAGAGTCAATATGGTTTTATGCAAGGGAAATCATGTTTAACTTATTGGAGTTCTTCATCTTACCCAGGCCCATCCCTTGCCCTATCCCCGTAATCCCATGCATTTACCCCGCTAATCCTCTTAACCTACACATCTTGGGAAAACAAGGGGAAATTTAACTTTGCCAATCCACCTAACCTGCACATCTTTGAGCTATGGAAGGAAACCAGGGTACCCAGAGGAAACCCACGCAGACATGGGGAGAATGTGCACAATAACAGTTCCCCAAGGCTGGAATTGAACCCTGGTCCCTGGCGTTGTGAAGCAGCAGTGCTAACCATTGTGTTACCGTGTTGGAGGTTATGCTTCAGTTGGACAGGGCGTTTGTGAGAGCACATTTGGCATACTGTATTGGTCATCTTATTTAAGGAAAGGTGTGAAGGCATTGGAAGCAGTTCAGAAAACGTTTACCAGACTAATAGCTGGAATGGTTGGGTTGCCTTATGAGAAAAGGTTAGAGAGCCTAGGCTTGTAACCACTGGAGTTTAGAAGGGTGACTTGATTGAAACATATAAGATCATGAGGGGTCTTGACAGGGTGGATGTGGAGAGCATGCTTCCTCTGGGGTCAATGTTTTAAAATAAAGAGTCACCCATTTAAAACAGAGATGAGGCAAAATGTTTTCATTCAGAGATTCACGAGTCCTTGGAACTCACTTCCTGAAAAGGTGGTGAAATCAAACTCTTTGAATATTTTATAATGCAGAGATGGATAGATTCTTGGTAGACAAGGGGGTTGATAGGTTATCTGGGGTAGGCAGAGTGCAGATTTTTAAGGTTACAATCAGATCAGCCATGGAGTGGGTTCAAGAGGCTGAATGGCCTATGTCAACTCTTTGTTTGTATGTTTGTATGTTTGTAATTAGGGATGGGCAATAAATGCTGGCCTTGTCAGCGATGCCCACATCCCATGAATGAACAAAAAATCACAAAAAATTAATAACTCACACAATGTAGGATAAGGTCCTTTCTCCAATAAAAATGTGATAAGTTTGAGCTTGGCACTGTGATCAAATAGTTCTGCTGTATTTGGGCTTACCATGTGTGTCGTCACAACCCGCGCTCATTCTACCCCACCCAGCGAAAATAGGATTCGTCAGAAATGGGGCAGGACTTCCAGAACGTGATCTCGCTTGCTATTCTTAACAGTTCCCAGAGTCTCCGTGACTCTGCAAAACTCCAGGCCTCGGTCTCTATGCCCTTCAGTTATTTCTGCAGTAATGGAAGAAACTTCTGAGGTGATTTACTGAGAATTTGCACTAGGACCCCTGTGAATTGCAATGTACTTTCCTACCTATGGTTCTGGACTGTATCCCCATTAAGCAGGAATTTGTGAGTATGAATGAATTCTGTATCATGTGGAATGCAACCTAAGTTTCAGAAGGTATTCCTTAATGTGAATGTGGCGGCATTCTCTATTAAGACCACTTCCTTCCACAGTCTCAGTCATGCCAACCATGGGCCTCTTGGCACTGAAAAGCACAGAACTCCTTTATGGAAAAAAACTGAAGACTCTTTAAAATCATGTGCTTGGTGTCCTGAAAAGCACCGGTCTCAGACACTGCAGTCACATTCACTGGGGTGAATTTTCCCATCCCGCCCACCACAGGAATCATAGCGGGTGGGGTGGGGGGAACTGGGGGGGTGGGGGGGGGGGGGAGGCGGGGTGGGGGGGCGGGGGGGCGTCGGCTGTAGACCATGCAAAGGTCTGTTGACCTCGGGCAGAATTTTCCGGTTTTAGGACGAGCCAAAAAATCCCGCCCACCAACTTTAAATAATACTTATAAAACTATGGCCTTCAGGTATGGACAGACGTGTAACTGTTTCATGACATATTATAGCTATCCTGACCCTTTTAGCTATTGCAGCAGCAATGAATTTTCCTCCCATTCCTCTCCCCAAATCAGGCTGTCTGCCGAGGACACTAATAGAACCCAAAGGCCAACGTGTATCTGAGCAATTAACAAAAAAAGAGTCTGTCTGATTTGTACTTATTAAAACAGATACAGCTTCATAATTTTTTTAATTTTCCTTCAGGAAGTTATTCATGTTACCAAGAGTAAGTTGCACAGTGCTGTGGTTGCAGTTTCTTTTATGAGATGTGGGCATCATTGGCAAAACCAACATTTGTTGCCTGAATTGCCCTTGAACTGATTGGCTTGTGTAACAATTTTAATCAGGCAATTGAGGTGGGCCTGATTAAGGGCCAAATTGATGTGCCAATCAGGGAGCCTCTTGCTTTGTACTTAACCAGATGTGTCAGTTCCTCTGGGACTCCGAGTGTAGACTGCTCACTGAAAGCTCTCTATATGCTGTTGTCAGACTTGTAAATAAAGGGATTTTGATGAAGGGACTTCTGCCCCCAAGGACTTATTACAGCTTACCAGGCTATTTCAGAGGGCAGTTAAGAGTTAGCCACGTTGCTGTGGGGCTGGAGTTTTATGTGTAGACCAGACTGAGTGAGGACGGTAGATTTCCTTCCCTGAAGGACATTCGTCAACCAGATGGGTATTTACAACAATTAATGGTTCAGCTTTATATTCCAGATTTATTAATTGAATTTAAATTCCACCAGCTGCCATGGTGGAATTTGAACTCCTGTTCCCCCCGAGTACCAGCTTGGTCCAAGATGACTAATCCACTTGCCTTATCACTACACCGTAACATCCATTAAATTATACACTGCACATATATGTGCACAAACATGTAAGTACATGAAAAACAGCTGAGCATGTACAAGCAGAAATACTTCTCTCTGCTTCAACTTATTACAGATTGTAGAGAGGAAATGGCAAAGAAAGAAACCTTCACCAGTGCATCAAATTCAAACTTGTCTCAAGTACCATGTTAATGTTAAACATTCCTATGACTGCTTAATTGTTGAACATCAAGCAGGAAGTGTGTGAGGAAGCAAGTTCAAAAAGGTTAGACCTCCTATTCAGGAGAGTCTGCTCCTTGATGATTTCGTTTATAAATAGGTAATGATTTTGAATATGTCTTCCTTACTTCTAAATGGAATACAGAGGCAGTGAACTGAGGTTTTAGTTCAGCTATTCAACCTTCCACAGGATGGGCACTGCTATACTTCTCTGTGCGCAGAGGAATGGACTGCGGACCTCAGATTCAATGGTCTTTCTTAAGTTTACAGAAATGATTATTGAAAACAGTGTAACAGTGAAATATGTGGAATTTTTGCAAGGGAAATTTGCAGTTAGTTCAGTAATAAAATAGAAAATGTTAGAAATGTGCTAAAGTCTGAAGTGTATCTGCCTCAAAAAAAAGATGCAGTAAAGATTGGGGCATTCACGGCCTTTTTAACTCATTTTATTTAACTAATTGGAAGATTCATTTGAAAATTCTGATATATTGATGTAGAATGAGCAAGAGAAAGTGAAGAAGATATCTCCTGATGATTCTGAAATTACTTCTAATAAAGAAAATGATCAAATGCAGAGAAAAGCGAATTTAGTTTAAGCTCTGGCAGTTGCTGAATAAACTAAAATGTTTGCCTTGCTGCATCCCACCAGAATCCCGAAAAGAGTTAAAGTATTAAGCAGACATTTTTTATTCTCATTTTTGCATTAATGCTTTTCGAGTAGAAATGCATGCACCTCGGGTATTAGACTATTTCTGTCACTCGGCGCCCTGTGACAGCATCAACTATTCCTAGGTCTGCTAGAAGCATGAATCAGATACAAAGAGGAGTGTCCCTGACAATGCCCAGTCCTCAAACCCCACTGTTCCATTCTCCATATAGTCTGTCCTTATGGCCTCTCTGAGTGCAACTGCTGAATTAGCATTTTAAGCAGCATTCCATCCTAATTATAGAGTTTGAAAGTAAATAATTGGTGAAATTCTGCTGTGTCATTCTGATTGTCGACGCCTCTTCAGTCTGAATGCTATTTTTTGCAGAACGTCCTTGCATGGTTTGCCTTTTGGATCATTGCATGCTGAGGGCAGAAGTATATCTGGCATTTCATCTCTGCCAAGGACTGTTTACTAACACACGAGTACCCTTGTAGTATCATGTTGCAAGCCATCTGATTTGTGCCATGGCATTCAAGCCAGATTATGAATATTAATTATTTAGGTATGTGCTTTACTGCGTTTTTAAAAAATTATTCTTTCAAAACTAATGGATGCCCATTCTCAAGGTAAATGCCCTGGGGGAGCTGAGTACAAATAGATTTTATTTAAAAAAATCTATTTTTATTTTGTAAGTTTTGATGGTGCCAAAGGTACTAAATTTCAGGCAGCTTTATGCTTTGATCTCCTGTCCAGAATCCTGATTAAGACTTGTCAACTAATTTATCCTTTCATGCGGTTTCCTTGAACAGTCTAATTAATGTAAGTATTAAATAAAAATAAGCGGGTATGCAGAAATGCCCAGGAATATTGATGTTTGCCTTGAGAATCTCAGAATAATGTGAAAGTTGCAGCTTGGTTCTCCGAAACTTTTTGAAACCATTTGCTGATGATGTTATCGAGGCAATTGGAGGAATGTTTTCAATATTTGTTTTAGTGTTTCTGCTCCTATGAGTTATTTCTTGTAGATGCAGATAATGACATTATAAATCTTACTCTCAGGCAATTACTAAATGCTGGCACAGCCTATTCCCCACTGGGTGATAGTTTCAGCCTGTCTACATATTACAGCTACACTTGCCTTGGTCATTAAGAACTAATCTTGGATTTATGGCAAGTCCTTAAAGTTCACAGCACTTTAATAATAAAAAGCAAAGAAGGAATCGCGGGCAGGTGGTTACAATAGGATGTAACAATGAGCATCATTCTTGGTTCCAGCGGGACGGACTGTAATATGTTTAGAAAATTGTTGCACATGAATCTAAAGACCCATTCACAAAGACATCAGGAGTAAATTTGGATTGACTTTAGCCAAATTATCTGACTTTAGTTCAGATGCTTCTGCCATTTCTTTGGGAGGTGGGCTAACCCAGGGGAAGCTTGAATCTCATTTAACAGGATGACAAATGTACTGAATGCCTGCATCACTGTAACCCACCTAAGCCGAGAGCATGTTGGGATATGCCTGCTGTTCTTCTTTTTGCTGCTGTTTGCCCGTTTGCACAGGGCAGATCCAGAAATAAAGAACTTCAAGCACCATTGTGACATCCCTCGTAAAGTACATTTAATTCAGCCTGAATCCAAATTAGCCCAGACTGCATCATTTAGATACTGCACTTTATCATAAATGATTCATTTTAATTTATTCTAAATAAAATCTGTCTCCGTAAATGATGCTGAGAGGAATGCTCTGAGCATGCCATTCAAAGGATATATGTCAGCAGATATTGATGCACAAAGATTAGGAATGCACACAAGGAGAACAGAACTGCAAATTGCTTGATACCAGTGTTAAAAGTTATTTGCCTGGAGAAGCTTCTTTGACGGATGCATGCCGTGAATTTTTAAATGATTAAAAATCAGACTTCTGCTGTCTTTCTCATGCGGTAATATCAAACAATTTGCCATCTAATGGATATGGATATTGGTGATCTCCCTGTTGATTATAGTACTGACTGACACCCAAACAATGGCAAAACATTGAGTGAAAACTCAGGGGCAAAATATTTTCTTGGTTGCCTCCTCTCTCGGAGGGCAAGGCAATGATATTCAGCTGTGGTTTCCTTTGTGTTTAGAAACACCGAAACGCAAGATGAATTGCTTTCCAGTCACTATCATCCTATCACAAAGGTAAAATAAAGAAAGATAGTGAACGGGATTTTTAGCTGGTGTGAGGTGGATGACAGGAGCAGAAAATCTTGCGGGAGGCCCAAATGGCGTCTTATTTTGGCGGGAAGTCCCGCTGCGAATATCCCCATCAACCCCCCCCTCCCATTCCCCCCCCCCCCTCCCCCCCGTCATCTTCCAGTGACATAACAATCCTGACGTTCAACGTCAGAAACCCAATTATAATAAATTTGCATGTTATTATCAGGCTTCTACGCCAGAACACCCACCTGTTAGATAATCCATTCGCGTCAACTTTAATTACGACTGGTCTCCTACGATGTGTACCTGGCGGGCAGTCCCATGGGAGGAGCTGAGGTGAGTGCATCACTCAGGGGTTGGGAGGAGAGGGTCATGACCAGGCAGTACCCGGGTAATGCCTGGACCTTGTCCCCTTGCACTGCCTGGGGCCTGCCCCTGGAACCAACCAGACACTGCCTGCTGGCACTGTCCCCTGACGTGTCCCCGGCACTATCCCTTGGCACTGTCCCCTGGCACTGCCCCAGACACTGCCTGGGCATTGCCCTAGCATTGCTGGATGTGGTGTAAATGCAGTGATCTGCTTAGTCCTGGATGGTGTCAAGCTTCTTGAATGATGTGCAGCTGTACTCATCCAGGCAAATGGAGTATTCCGTCACACAGTATTCCACCCATTTGACCAGGTTAATGCTCTGGGAAGCACGGGTTCAAATCCCACCACAGCAACTGGTGGAATTCAATTAATAAATCTGGAATTGAAAGCTACTGTCAATAATACTGACCATAACAAGCATCAGCTTCACTAATGTTCTTTAGGGAAGGTAATCTGCTACCCTTACCTGGTCTGACTTCAGACCCACAGAAATGTGGTTAACACTTAACTACCCTCCAAAATGGCCACTCGGTTCAAGGGCAACTGGGGATGGGTAAAAATGTTGGCCCAGCCAGTGACGCCCACATCTATTTGAACAATAAAAAAGCCTGACTTATGCCTTTTGTGTGGATAGGCTTTTAGGGGTCAGGACGTGAATTACTTGTTGCAGAATTCTAATGTTAAACCTGCTCTTGTGGTCACAGTAGTTACGCTTCTGGTCAACAGTGACCCCCAGATGTTGTTGGTGAGGGATTCATCGATGGTAATAGCATTGAATATCAAGGGGACACTTTCTCATGTTGGAGACTCCTGTAGAGCAAACGTTTTATATTTATCAGCCCAAGCCTGAATACTGTGGAGGTCTTGTTACAGGTGGAGATGAACTGTTTTGGCAAATGAGGAGTTACGAATGGGACTGACTCTGTGCAATCCTCTGGAAGCATTTCCTCTCCACTGACAGGTCAGAAGTGAAGGTTATTGATGAAGCAGCTAAAGATCCTCGGTTGGGCCTCGGCCATTACCCTCAGGAATTCCTGCAGCAATGTCCTGTACCTGAGATGGTTGGAATCCAACAATCACAAATCAATATTGTAAAACAGGAACAAAAGGGTTGTCATTCAAATGACAAACTTCATTCCCATGTTACGATCAGATGAAGAGGGCTTTTTTCCCTCTGCTCAGTTTACCATGGCAGGTTTTTTTTTCAAGGAAGGATATACTTGTCAATTTTGTGAATGTTTAACCATCTTCATCAATGACACAATCAGCAAGGTTTTCTTGAATTTTTAGTATACTTAACCCGGTTTCAGTAAAATACATTCGCACAGAAACAAATAGTTTACAGGGTGGGGGAGGATAGATTAAATAATCTGGAGTCCAGTAAAATTAAAGAGCTGTACAGTCCTTAAAGGTTGGTGACTCGGCTGGCGTCAGGCTGAACTGGATGGTCCGACTGCTTTCACTGGGTGGTCTTGCTGCTTTCACTGGGTGGTCTTGCTGCTTTCACTGGGTGGTCTTGCTGCTTTCACTGGGTGGTCTTGCTGCTTTCACTGGGTGGTCTTGCTGCTTTCACTGGGTGGTCTTGCTGCTTTCACTGGGTGGTCTTGCTGCTTTCACTGGGTGGTCTTGCTGCTTTCACTGGGTGGTCTTGCTGCTTTCACTGGGTGGTCTTGCTGCTTTCACTGGGTGGTCTTGCTGCTTTCACTGGGTGGTCCTGCCACTTTCACTGGGTGGTCTTGCTGCTTTCACTGGGTGGTCTTGCTGCTTTCACTGGGTGGTCCTGCCACTTTTACTGGGTGGTCTTGATGCTTTCACTGGGTGGCCTGCCACTTTCACTGGGTGGTCTTGCCGCTTTCACTGGGTAGTCTTGCCGCTTTCACTGGGTAGTCTTGCTGCTTTCACTGGGTGGTCTTGCCGCTTTCATTGGGTGGTCTTGCCGCTTTCATTGGGTGGTCTTGCTGCTTTCACTGGGTGGTCTTGCTGCTTTCACTGGGTGGTCTTGCTGCTTTCACTGGGTGGTCTTGCTGCTTTTACTGGGTGGTCTTTCCGCTTTCACTGGGTGGTCTTGCTGCTTTCATTGGGTGGTCTTGCTGCTTTTACTGGGTGGTCTTGCCGCTTTCACTGGGTGGTCTTACTGCTTTCATTGGGTGGTCTTGCCGCTTTCACTGGGTGGTCTTGATGCCTTTACTGGGTGGTCTTGATGCTTTCACTGGGTGGTCTTGATGCTTTCACTGGGTGGTCTTGATGCTTTCACTGGGTGGTCCTGCCTCTTTCACTGGTTGTTCCTGCCGCTTTCACTGGGTGGTCTTGCTGCCGTCACAAGGTGGTCTTGCTGTTTCGACGCGGTTGTCGTGATGCTTTTGGCATTGAGGCAGTTTAAAGTTGTATACATTAGATTTACCTGTACTTCTGCAGACAACAGCACTGTGTTGAGTTCTTTTTAAAATCTCTGTGGAAAAATAGTCAAAATCAGCCGACGGGGCTCCAAAAACTTGTAAGTTGGACAGAAAGAGAAACAGAGAGAGAGAGAAAAGGGACCCATTCAATGTTAACTTCCTTCAGCAACTCAGCTGCATATCTAATTCTGCAAAGAAAACCGGTGCTTAAAGCACACAAAGGGTTGGTTTTTGATATGACCTCCCCTCTCCAACTGCTCAGTGTTCTAAATAAGGTCATAGCTAGTGTATTACATTGTAACTTATTAGACTGTGGCTGGGAATTCCCATCGTCCAAGTGATTATGTCAATGGCTTGTCTCCACCTAGTTGAGTACTCAGGTGATTGTCTGGATACTTTGCTAATGGAATAAGAGATGGACCCCATTCATCCTCTTTCAAGAATATTGTTCCTGGTGCAGTTTTTCGTACATGTTAAGCCCGATTTTACCATTGCATCCCACCCGCTTTTGGGCACGAAAACGTGGTAAAGTCGGGTGTGAGGCCATGAACGCGATCCGTGCCCATGTCCACGCAGATGCCCACTTTACCAAGGCTCGAAAATGACCACGATCCAATTCGTGCCCGAAACGGGCGCAGTAACGATTTAAATGCATTTGCATGCATTTAAATTGAATTAATGGGCTGCCCATTTCCCCCTTTACCATCACGTTCACGCATCCAGATTCGGCGTGAAACAGACCTGCTCGGTAAAGGTCTGTTTCTGGCACTCCAGCTTCTAAAGAGGTATGTTCAGAGCTTCCAACGGCTCTCTGACTCAGATCAGTGGTGGGGAGGGTGGAGGGAGGCGGGCCAGATCATTCTCTGGTGGGGGGGTGGGGGAGGAGAAGGCAGGTCAGATGTATCTCTGATGGGGGGGAGGAAGGGAGGAGGGAGGCCAGATCATTCTCTGGTGAGGGGGGGGGAGGAGGAGGTTGGTCAGATGTATCTCTGGTGGGCGGGGTGGGAGGCCAGGTCGCTCTCTGGTTGCGAGGGGGGGGGGTGCCGGAGGGAGGCCAGATTGTTGTCTGGTGGGAGTTGGTGAGGGGGGGGCAGAGGCAGGCCAGATTGTTGTCTGGTGGAGGGAGGTGGGGTACAGCTGCCACCCTGCGGGCGATCGGTGGGGACGAAAGGGGCAGAGGATCGCAATCAGTCTGGGTCGCGAGGGGAGTGGGTGGATAAGGGGGACAGTTATGTTGTGGGGGTGGGGTGATATCTGTGGGGGCCATCGCCCCGCTTTTCACTCCTGGGCCGCTTTATCCGCTTTTTGTAGCCCAGGAGCAATGTGACAGGGAGCGTTTTTCAAATTTTTTTTCTCACTGCGCGTGCGCAGTTCAAAGCTCCGCTCGTTTTAGGTGCAATAAGTCCTGCCCACAGCGCGATTCAGACTCGCGATTTTTTTTTCAGGTTAAGTGCGTATGGGGGCGCCAGAGAACAGATTTCCCAGTCGGATCTGAATTGCGTCCAGATTCAGCACTTCGAATGAAAATGGTAAAATCCGGCCCTTTGTCTCCATTTCATTGATTTTTGGAATGTTGAATGTGGATTGTTACAAAAGTACGGCCATCTTTAACTATGATCCTAAGTCACTGAAATATGGCTTCAGTCTTTTTTTAAATTATGGCATTATATTCAGTAAATTCAATAATCACTTTTTTGACAAAAAGCCTGGTTTTATCACAATTGGTAAATGCCAAAATATACCTTTTGAGGGATTATTAACCAGTACATTCACAGGTTATAAAATAGCTGAATTCTTTGCCATTCCTCGACTATAAACCTTGAATGAAATTAAAATTAAAAATTGGGAAGCACTCATCTCTTAGTTTCTCCATATTCCAGATTAATTATAAAATGATACTATGCCATTGCGTTCATAAGGTTCGTGAATGAAGTGTTCTGCATTGAGATGGCATTGTGTGGTCTATGACGATATTCCTGTTGAACTTGTCTGTGGGTTGGAATGAATATGTTCGTAGAAACAGGAATTTAATTTAACTTCTACAGTTTATTGCTTGTGAACAAGAATTTACTATTGAGAAACAGAACCTGCTGAAAACTTTGAAATCGTCATGGGAGTAACTTTAAACCCCGTTTGGTTCAGATGTGAGGTTAAAAGTGTGAAAGTGTGAAACAGGCACCCAATCCCCCTCAAACTTGCACATGTACAGATTTAACAGAGCGGGGATGAGGGGTGGGTGAGAAATCCACTCTCGGGAGGCAGGTTGATGATTTAAATTTTTTAATGAAGTTGTTAAGCCTTCATTTTTACAGTTAAGCTGTTTTAATCACAGTCAGATGGGGCAGCATGGTGGCACACTGGTTAGCACTTCTGCCACCTAGCACCAGAGGCCTGGGTTCGATTCCCAGCTTGGGTCACTGTCTGTGTGGAGTTTGCACGTTCTGCCCATGTCTGCGTGGGTTTCCTCCGGGTGCTCCGGTTTCCCCCCACAATCCGAAAGACATGCTGGTTAGGTGCATTGGCCATGCTAAATTCTCTCTCAGTGTATCTGAATAGGCGCCGAAGTGTGGCGACTAGGGGATTTTCACAGTAACTTCATTGCAGTGTCAATGTAAGCCTTCTTGTGACTAATAAATAAAATGATTTTCCCTGGCCTTGGGAAACTCAGCAAGTGAAAGAACGCTTGAATCTCTAAAGCAATTGCCGTTACAACACTAATTGTGGGTCAGAAAGAGGGGACATGTTTCCTAAGCCACCCTACGCCCCGCAATCTATCTGTTCCCCCAGCCCAGGATCGGATTCCCCTGTCACCATCTCCTACCCCCACCCATTATCCTCGCTGCCAAAAATCATCTGTGCCCCTTAGCGCCCACAATTGGATCCCATCCAATCATAGCCCCCTGCCCCATGATCTCCCCCACCACCCCACCAGGCCTACACGCCTGTTTGCTTTGCTCAGCGTTGGTGCTTCAGATTCTCCTTGCTGACAGGTGGGCTGCCTGTCAATCAGACTGACTGTAGGTAAATAACATCAAGAAAAGCAATTGTAAAAAAAAACTCATGTATTTCAGAACTGCAGGACATTTGACAACCTGCACCTCTGACTTTCCCATTCCCAACTCCACTGTCCCCCACGGCCACCAATCCCCCCTCCCCCCACCCACCAAACGCATGGAACATGCTTCAGAGGTAAGATAGAAGCCTATGTGTATAATTTTCCACATTTTTAAAATTTTAGTGACAAAGTACATTTCAGTAAAACATGTTGCAATGTTAGGAGGGGCAAGGGTGGGGGGGTTGATGGGAAGGCACTTATTGTTGTTCAATCTTTTAATCTCTCCAAAAAGTGTATTTTCAACATTGCCTGGAGGTCAGGAAGAGCAGGAGTCCTCCCCAACTTCTCAACTCCTCAAGCAAAATTCCTGTGATCACTCCTTCCTTCGTTCCCACGTGCTAGAGTTGCTTTGGCAAAGGGTCATCTGAACTCGAAACGTCAGTTATTTTCTCTCCTTACAGATGCTGCCAGGTCTGCTGAGATTTTCCAGCATTTTCTCTTTTGATTCCTGTGATCACTCCTTCCCTCGTTCCCTTTGATTCCCCTCGCTGCTGTGCCCCATCACCTCTCTACCCTGTACAATGCTTGATCCTCACAATGGATAGAGACTAGTTATAATGTTCCCTGGCTTCTGTCTTTGTTAGATTCTGTTATCGATTTTCCAGCCCAGTGATCAACCTGCCTTTCAATCTGATATCAGGAAGGAAGCAGGAGGGATCTGGCCCTTGGAGATTTCTTCTTGAAATACATTCCTTATCCAATTATGGCATAATCTCTATTTACACATCTGCATGTTTCAGTTCTGAAACCTCATTGCTAGATCCTTATTAATATTTTTCTGTGCTGGTACATTTGAATCTGTAGGGATTTGGGTTGGCGACCATTCATTAGAGTTTTGCTTATAAAACTTTACAGAATCACAGAATAGTTACAGCACACAGCTGACCCTCTGAAGGGACAATTTACCTAGTGCCCACCACCATCAACACCCCCTCCTGCCCCCCGCCATCCCACCTTCTCCCGTTAGCCCTTCATATTCTTCCTTTCCAGATAATAATTCCTTATTCCTCAAGCTGTTTTCTTCAATCTTTTCTACACTCTAATATCTTCACATGTTTCCTATGTGTGGTCTGGAACTGGACACAGTGCTACGCATGAGACTAAACCAATGTTCTCTCTCTGCTTTTGTAGGTTATGCCCTATTTGTAAAGCCTAGGATAGCGTATGCATTATTAACTGCTCACTCAACCTGTCATACCACTTTCAATGACGTATGCATATATACACTCAGGTCCCTCTGCCCCATTTAGAATTGCACTCTTTATTTTATATTGTCTCTCCACATTCTTCCCATTAAAACACCTGCTTCCCTTCATGTACATTCAGACAATATTTATATTCACAGATTGCCCCGCATCATGCAATGTGTTCTAGTAAGTCTGCAAGTCTCTGATATCATATTCAGGTTTCATTGCATGAGTCATCCTACTGAAAATCTGATCACCCATCGCCTTTCCAGGAACTGCCAGTGTGGCCAGAGCCTGGTCAAACAATCCCTACTTCTCAATTTTCATTCTTCACGCATGTTGCACACTACACAGAGCAGTATTATTGATCCTTTTGACATCTATACCAGTTTGATGGCTCATTAGAAAGCTTAAGAAACATTACAAATGTGTCCTGGTTGGCTGTTATTTTTGCATTATCACTGACAGATTAGGTTCTGGGGAGGTGGTCATTTCGAAACTAAACACATCCCCGCTGACTCTGAATGCCTGAAAGCCAATTCATGTTTGAACAAAGTTTTGCCCCCTCACTCAAGAGGAAGTTCCACCTTAGACAGCTGCCGGCCGATCAGATTGGCCAGCTGCTCTCCAGTCCCTGCAGCAATAGAGCTGAAAAGGCAAAAGCAGAAATGCAGCAGGATGCCTCAGCCTCAGTCTGGAAACCAGAGGCCCCCTTAAGTTGAAGGGGGTCCCAGGGCAGGGAGGGAACAGAAGACCTGAAGAGGGCTAGCAGGGTCTTGGGGAGAGAAAAGATGTGTGGAGGCCACCAGACCTAAAGAAGTGGTGGTTGCAATGACTTGAATGAGGCACTGGAGGTTGGTCTCTTAGAGTATGAGCTCCCTGTTTGAGGTCATAATTGCCTGCCCGATCAGGGAGTCTCGTGTGTATATATAACTGGAAGTGTTGGGTCTTCTGGCACTCTGGATTCTAATGTTGTACCAGAAACATTCTATGATTTGTAAATAAAGGGAATCTGGCGAAGGAGGAGTTATCTCAGTGGTGGCAGTGGCGGGAGGGAACCCAGCTTCAGAAGGGAGCTGCTGTCGGAGGCGCTCTCTCCCCCTCCTCCACAACATCCTATCTGTATTGTAACTTTGTTGTTTTTCGGCCTTCCCCCCACATAGGTTCCATATTCCTGCCAGCCTAAAGATTGAGGCTGGGTGGGAAACAGCCCTTAAGTGGCCATTAATTGCCTCGGTTGGGGGCAAGGATTGGCCTCCTGTCGAAGACCTTGCCCACCCAATGTAAAATCACTGTGTGGTCGGAGCGGGCACACATCCAGAGGACCCATGAGGCCTGTCTCTTCAATTTCACGCTCTCCAATCCCCCCTTCCACCCCCCTCCACCCCCGCACACCAGTGATTTCTGGCCAACATGTTCCTTGCAGGCCAACATGAGTATAAAATGTAGGCACTTCACCTTTTTAAAGAAAAGAACAGGGAGAATGTGGCCCTTTTTTCTTAGAAAGTGATTTCTTGAGTTTCAGAAGAACTAAATTGAAATGGCTTTCTGACGAGCTGCTTGATGCTTCCAGATACAAAGGAATATAATAATTATAATAAAGCTGCGATCCTGCCACCTTTTCTGATGTCTCTGCCCTGCCTCCTATTGTTATGCTTACAGCACTGGCTGTTCTAAGGTATTACCATGCAATCGCTTTAGTCCCCACCTTTCATATTCAGACTAGATGGCAATATAAAGGACAAAAAGCAGTCATGAGAACCTTGTATGTACTCCAGGAATGTCTGATTGAACCCAATGGGTTTTCCTTCCGTAAATACCCGATAAATAAATATTTCTACTGAGTGACTTGTTTGGAAAATGCAAATCGAAGTTACCCATGTTATTCACTGATAGTTATTTTTTTGAACTGGATTCCTTGTACAACGTTACACATACTACAAAGTTTACAGTCCATATTGGATAGAGTCATGTGCTGCTTTATATTTGTTTTTGCAACAATCTGGTAAAATGACAGTGAGTTAGAGGTAATAACTGAGAAATAATTGCGATCTGGGGAAATATTCCATCACAGTTGAAAGCGCACACGGATTTGCGCATCAATAAAAAGTACTGCTGGGTAAGGAAACAAAAACAAAACAGCTCATTCACAAAGCAGGAATTAGCTGTGTTGGACATGTAACGTTAACACTGGAAAAGAGCATTGTGAATGTACTGTTTTCAGTGCATTATTCCATTGCTGCTAATACAAAAGGTGGTGCTGGCAATCTGGAATCAAAACAGAAAATGCTGGAAATGTTCAGTAGTAAGGAGTCTAACAACACCAGGTTAAAGTCCAATAGGTTTATCTGGTAGCAAACGCCACTAGCTTTCGGAGCGCTGCTCCTTCGTCATGTGAGTGGGAGATCTCTCAATGTTCAGTAGATCAGGCAGCATCTGCGGAGAGAGAAATAGATCTAACGTTTCAGGCCAATGACGTTTCTTGAATTAGAAAAAGTTGGAAAAGAACGAAAGAGGAGATCTGTGATAGGGTGGAAGGCAGGAGAGATTAAAGGACAAAGAGCAGGATTTTGTGGCCCCATCGTGGTGAACGCAACAATCCAGTCAAAAATCCATTGACTTTGGCGGAATTGGTAAATCCTGCCAGCGGGCGGGACTGGAAGATCCCGCTCAAAGAGTTGGCGTTGCAGGGCCAAAAGGCCAAGTAAATGAATAAAATATGTGTGAATGGTTGAACAATTAAAAGAAACCAATGCCATCTGAATATTAAAACAAGAGGGTCGGGATTTTCCAGCTCCTCCCACGCAGTGTGGTATCAGGCAGCAGGTGCAGCTCACCATTGGCTGTCTATGGCAGCTTGCATGGCTCGCCCATCTCCCGGAGAGGGAGTCCACCATGGTGAGGGCCGGGGGGGGGGGGGGGGGGGGCGGCTGGCGGCGGAGGTGGTGGGTCACCTTCAGGGGAAAATGAAACCTACAGAGGAAAAGGAAACAAAATGGGAGCAGGCATTACCCTGAAATTGTTGAACTCAATTGTGAATCTGGAAGTGACAGATCGAAAGGTAAGTTGCTGTTCCTCAAGCTGTTCAGCCTCTGTGAAACACTGCAATAGGCCAAGGGCAGAGAGGTCAGAGTGGGAGCAAGGTGGGAATTCAATTAATAGGTGGCCAGCGGCTTGGAGTCATACCTATGGACTGAATGGAGGGTTTTAACAAAACCATCATCAAGTCTGTTTAGTCTCCCCTTTGCAGAACAGAACACATCGTGAGCAGCAAATACACCGTACTAACTTGAAGGAAGTTCACACAAGTCTCCTCCCTTTCCATATACCTCAGCCTTTCAGCATACCTTTGTGTCAGAAGCAGCACTTCACAACCAATTTTCTCCCCCCTTATTTCCCAACTGGATTTCATCGTAACCACTTTATTATGTTCCTGGCCTGTAGTTTTGATTATCCCACAAGTAGAAACTTACACCTATCCTTTCCATTCATTATTTTGAAGAGGCCTATCAGGTCTCCTTACAGTTTTCTCCTTTTTAAAGCAGAATAGGCCCACCCTGTTCAATCTTTCTGATAGCTGTAATTTCTCAGTTCTGAGAACATTCCTGGAAATCTTTTTTCCACTTTCTCAAATGCTTCTATTTCCTTTTTATAATATGGAGACCAGAACTGTGCTCAGAACTAAGTGCGGCCTGACCAGGGTTTGATACGATTTTAACATTTCTACAGTATTTTGAATTCTTTCCTCTTAGAAATAAGTCCCAGTGCTTTGCTCGCATTTTTAATTACATTATTGTTCTGCCACTCTGCTTTATTGACCTGCCATTCTGCTTTTAATACTTGGTTCACCTCTATCTCTAAATTCCTTTACTCTTCATATGTTGTTCGTAATGTCCCTGGTTTTCTGACTGAAGTGCACCATTTGATTTTCATTGCCATTAACTTCCAAATCTCCAACTTTTCAGCAGGAGTACAGGACTTTGAAGGATTTCTATAGTTGGCCATACACATTTGCTTACAAATGTGATTGCTCCTTCAGCTACATTAATTGAAAAGCGATGTGCATCTGAATGATCTTTGACATATGCTTTGACAGAAATATAGGGCAGAATCTTGTGAAGGCGATCAGGTATCAGCTGTTGGCTGAACAGTGGCTCTTTTTTGGGAGGGCCCTCAACATCTTGTTCCATTCAGGCTCATGGCAGGCCAGCAGTGGGTCTCCCCCCATGTTCAAAGGCCCAGATGTAATGACTGTAACAAGATCTTTGAGGTGGATCTGTTGGAACACGAGCTCCCTGATTGAGGCAGTGCCATCTACAGATCCAGGCAGCGGGCGATCAAAGGGGTCGTCCAACCCCACTGTCTGTCTCTCTACCACAGTTACATTCACAGCCGGGTGTGGAATTATTTCACCAGGGGTGGAAATCCCACTTGCCAGAGTGCTGCCAGCAATCAGAGGGTGGCAGCTCAATTGAATGGCAGCACCACCAGGCAGGCAGTAGTTACTGCCAGTACGGCCTGGATCCCAGGCCAGAGGTGAGTGCTGGTGGGAGGTGCTTGGAGTGTGGAGGTCATGGGAGAGAGGGCTTGGCAGCAAGGGCAGGGGTTTGGTTCTTAGCAGACTCACTCCCACTTCGCAACACCTTGATCAGGCACTGAGTGCTTTTAAACGAGAAAACCACACACCTCTCCGCCCTTTTCAGGAGCCTGCGTGCAGCCTGAACAGGGCTTGCCTGTCATGCTCTCTGCCATGGGTTAATACCAGTAGTGACTGGATGAGATTATTACACAAGTATTAATTGTGCAATTAAGGGCCTCAGCTGGCAGGAGGGCAGGAAGGCTAACCATGGACCATCTTCATCCTATCTGCTCTTTTAAATTATGTCAGTGTCCACTCAGCACTAACTATGGTGGCTGAATGCCTGGACAGTGGCCAATACTGTGGGTGGCCTGCACCACTTAAATCTAACCTGCACTGTTTAAAGCCAGCCTGCACCTCTTATTGGAGAGGAGAATTGTGGTTGGAACAGGTGCTGGCTGTCATGCAGGAAGTTAGTTTGATTTGTGAAACATTTGATAATGGTAGAACATGGTGGGACAAAGCGTGAAGGTTTGTGCACTGAAGGACTTGGTGGAAGAGAGGGAAAGCTGTCCTGTCTCTGCTCTAAAGTTGCTGCAGATGGCAGATCTCAGTGAGGATGTTCTTATTGATCCTCAGGACAAAGAACAATACAGCACAGGAACAGGCCCTTCGGCCCTCCAAGCCTACACCGATCATGTGTTCCTAACTTGACCGTCCGTTTGCATCCCTCTATTCCCAGTCTGTTCATGTGGCTATCTAGATAAGTCTTAAATGATCCTAGCATGTCTGCCTCAACCGCCTTGCTTGGTAGTGCATTCCAGGCCCCCATCACCCTCTGTGTAAAATACATCCCCCGCATATCTGTAATGAACTTTGGCCCCCTTACCTTGAACTTGTGACCCCTTGTGTTTGTCATTTCTGACTTGGGAAAAAGCTTCCAACTATTCACCCTATCTATGCCCTTCATAATTTTATAAACTTCTATTTAGGTCGCCCCTCAACCTCCGTCTTTCCAGGGAGAACAACCCTAGTTTACTCAATCTCTTCTCATAGCTAATACCCTCCATACCAGGCAACATCCTGGTAAACCTTTTCTGCACTCTTCCCATTACAGGACATTACACATTTTGTTCCTCACTGAGGTTCAGGTTGGACCATGGTCAGATTTAGCCTCCAGCTGAGAACCATTCATCCCCTCCTCCTCCTCCCTCTTCCAGGAACTTGCCCTGTTCTGTGATCTCTTCATTCTCAAAATCATGCTGTGTTCCTAGGGGAATGGCTACTAAGATACTGACGTCTGGGAACAAGTAATTTGTGCAAAAGCTTGAAGTCGCCAAAAGTTTTCAGCCCCTGGCACACCACATTCCCTGTACACTTTTACAACTTTAAGCAGCTATAGAAAGCAGCAAACACTTGTGAAATCAAAGCAACCGCCAGAATAAATCCATCAGCAACTCGCCTGCAGGCAATTGATGATTCCTTTAAATCATGTTAGTGAGGATGTCCTCCCCACTGCTGCATGCACATTTAGCTGTGCAAGATTAAGAGAGGGTTTATCTGTAGTGCTGATGTCCGCTGATGATAAAACAGTATTGCTCATTGATTGACATGATCTGCTGGCTCTGATGGTTGACACTGATAAGTTTGGTGTCCACCTGACTTTCCCCAACAGTGTGCATTCTTGATGAGACTGCCATTTTTGTCTCCAAATCGCCTCTGCAGTACTCAACAATGGGCACAAACTACCCATCCCAGTTTTGCATCCTGGCTTTAAAATCTTCATTCCATCAAAGATAAAAGTGTCACTCAATCATGAACAAAGCCAAAATTGTTGAAGATACCTGCTTTCACATCAAAATAATCAATTGATTTTAACGAGAAGGCCAAGACACTGGTGAACTCTTACAGCTCTTTACGCCGGTGGGATCTTCCGGTCCCACTGACAGCACACCCCCACTGAGAACCATTCTTCCCCTCTTCCTCCTCCCTCTTTCAGGAACTTGTCCTGCTCTGTGACCTCTTCATTCTCAAAATCATGCTGTATCCCTAGGGGAATGGCTACTAAGATACTGACGTCTGGGAGCAAGTAATTTGTGCAAAAGCTTGAAGTCATCAAAAGCTTTCAGCCCCTGGCACACCACATTCCCTGTACACTTTACAACTTTAAGCAGCTATGGAAAGCAGGTTTCCAGTGGCGTGGGGTGGAATCAATGGGAAATCTCATTGATAGCGATAGGACCAGAAGATCCTACCATTGGACAATGCCATGCTGTCGCCCATCGTCGAGAAGCAGGGAGGCCAGAGAATCTCACCCACAAGCTCTGAAATTCCTTCATCCAGCTGGCAAATTGATTGCACATTTCTGGGCTGAGGAGAGCTAGCCAGGTTACACTCGTGGGATCATCCTTTCTATGGAATCATAGAATGGTATAGTACAGAAAAAGGCTATTTGACCCATCATGCCTCTGCTCTTTCCCCATACCCCGGTAAATTTGTTCCCTTCCATTATTTGTCCAGTTGTCTTTCAAATGTTACCATAGAATTTGCTTCCACCATCTTTTCAGGAAGTGCATTCCTGATCACCTTTCCTGGCTGTTTCATAACCATGCCTTTTGCATGTCCCCCCTGGTGAGATTAAAATTGTATTTGATATGAAGCCAGGAATTTTTCATAACCACACCTTCCTTGACGATGTTCCAGAAGGATGGGGAACTAGTGGATTAGCATCATCCATTGAAATTCTTGGCAGTTTTTCATTGCCCAGCACTACAATGTGCATCTGGAATATTGATTTGGCAGCAACCTATCCTGGAAGAAAGGGCAACCAATGAAATTTACAAAGACCAGGTTCCCTACCCGATTGATTCCTCAATGATTAATTACCCATGGGAAAGTGACAATTACAAAATCAGAGCCATGAAGATTTTATTTGAAGACCTTTGCTGTCTCACTTGCATTGTGGCAAGAGACTCAGCAATACTTCTGCCACTCCTGAGGTGGCTACCTCAAAAGCTTGTGTTAAAGTTCCAAAAGAAATATCAATAATTAAACCCAAAGCTGTGAGATTTTTGCGAATTAGAAAGAAACTGGCTGAAGAGTGAAAAGAATGCGTAAACATTAGAGGAGTGAAGTGCAGCAAGCAGCCTCAGGATTAAGTATTGTGTCCAGCGCTATTTACAGTTTATACATAAAATGGCCCAGATTCAAAACCTCAAAGCAAAATGGTCAGATCTACAGAGGATACCAAGCTAGATGCAGCATGGAAATTGGAAGAGACCGGCCATAACTTCCAAAATGAGTTGGAGAGGATAAGTAATCAGGCAAATGTATAACAGATGTAATTGAATGAACAGAATGAAATGATGGGTGGCACAGTGGCACAGTGGTTAGCACTGCAGCCTCACAGTACCAGGGACCCGGGTTCAATTCCCCACTTGGATCACTGTGTGTGCAGAGTTTGCACTTTCTCCCCATGTCTGCATGGGTTTCCTCCGGGTGCTCTGGTTTCCCCTCACAGTTTGAAAGACGTGCAGGTTAGGTGCATTGGCTATGCTAAATTCTTCCTCAGTATACCCAATCAGGCTCCGGAGCGTGGCGATTAGGGGATTTCCACAGTAACTTCATTGCAGTGTTAATATAAGCCTACTTGTGACTAATAAATAAACTTTATATAGTGCTGTATAATGGAAGAAAAAGTGGGTCTCTATTGCATGATGGCATTGAATAGCTGAGGATGAATCTAAAGAAACCCTGAAATCTTAGTAGCCTTCATAGTACACAAGTACAACCAACACAGAGTAATAATCAACAAAGCAGTCAAAACTATAGTATATGCGGAAGAAGAGGTGATGATAAAACTTTATCATGCTCTGGTGAGACTGCAGCTGCAATCAAGTCTGGTCATTGAGAAACAAAAGAGTAATTCAGTCACTGAAGACAGTGCAAAGTACATGGGACATGGATAAAGTTGATCTCTACTGTCAGAACTTTGATTTAGAAAGATTGGAGAAACGTGAGGTGGAATTCGCCCAAGCCATGACCAGCATTTTCGATGGTGAGCGTGCGGACAGAATATGGCAGGAAACCCAGAAATTGGTTGTATGCCAGCGTGAACTTACAGAGGGTTCTTCTGCTGGTGTCTGCCATGGCAGGTCAGAATACCCACCAGAGGCTGAGCGTGAACCTCATTTGCATCCCCTTAATGGGATCCCCGCCCCCATGCCAGATTCTCTGCGATGCTAGCGGAGGTGCCACCGGCATGAAATGCGTTCATACAGCATTGTGTGCAGATGTCAGGCCTCACCTGAACAATGCCCAGAGCTTCCTCTGGGTTTCAGAACAAAGGCCGCCAGCAACCCTGGACCCTGGAACACCACAGCAGTGAGTCAGGGAGCATCTGCAGGTGGACCTTCCAGATTCAGTGTCCTGGAGTGGGTGCATCTTCCAGCCTCAGAATGATCCTGGAGATCGATCTTCATTTTCAGAAGGTCCACCTTCTTTCTTCAATAGTGGGTCAGTGATGTTCAAGGCACCCGGACATGATGGCAGACTACGTGTCATCTAGGCCTGCCCCGCCATCGAATATGGCATGAAGCACCAGGGTGCATAATTAATGAAGTCAGGGCTGGAAGATTTGGCATGTTTTCCCACAGCGGGAAACACTTCACATTCCCATCCCCACCATGGCACTTAGCCTCAAATTGGGAGAATTTTGCCCTTGGGCTTTTCAGTCTAGAACAAAGACATTTGGAAGGTGATTTTACGTAGAGGTATGCAAGTTTGTAAAGGATGTAGAATATGTAGGATATTTCAAGTTGTTACAGAAAACTAAAACCTAGTAATTTAAAAGTGGATGATACATTTGGGGAAAGTTAGAGTACTTCTGGATGGGTGAATTAAGATAGACTGAAAGACTTCATGGACTCCTCATTATCTTGTAATTCACTGAGCCTTAGGCAGCATCAAATTCAACATGCAAAGCAGTGTCATGCACTAACGAGTCTTCTAATGGTAAAGCAACTGGTGAGGAAAGAGAGCATCAATGAGCAGATATGCAGGAAGAAGATAAAGCAGCAGTAAGTACAAGTTCTGTTTTATTGACGGAGGGGCTTTACCGGGCACCTTGGCAACACTTAGCATTACTTATAAATATAAATGAAAAAGGCATGGAACTAAAACAGGGAGTTAAATAAGAAAACAATCAGAGGCAATGGATGACCAATCAGATGGTTCCCATTTTCCTACCATCTTCCAGAATTAAAATCACCCTAAAGCAACTGTTGTAGATAAATAAATTGATTTAAATCAAGAAATTTGCTGAAAAACAGATGCGAGGTGAGAAAGAGATAGAGGAATCAAATTGCAGCTCAGTGCTTCCAAAATGTTAATCTATTCATGGAGCTAATGATAAGGTAATTCGCATCTAGGCTAATTCAGATGGTGTCCATTAGGAAAATGCAATGGAAGAAATTATATCGAAATAAGGACGGGATAATATAGTGTTTTAGACCTCCAGGAAGAATGTAGATTAAGGCATGAATGATCCTGATAAGTGTGTTTCACTGAAGCAAAAGGTTTATTTAGAACAGTGACAGGTTCGTCTATCCATGGGCCACTTGTGCACATGTGATTCGTTTGAACCTCTTCATGCCCCTTGAGAATGAGGAGTTACATGTTACCAAAACAGCCTGACACCTAAAAATGGCTGGACACTGCATCGGATAATGAGGTAGTGGAAATGAGTACCGCACGTGTCCCCACCACCCCAATACCACTCACATGCTTGAGTGACGTGCTTGGAATATTTCTCTACCTTACAGGTGTTTTATAAATGCAAATTTCTATTGTTATTTTAATTCTAATAAATCTGCTTTAGTTATATCTTTTCATGTATTCAACTCGCAATCCCTTTGTCCTGATGATGGCTGAAGTAAGGGTGAGATTATCTGACCTCTCCTCAGCATTCTTCTCGGTGGTGGGAGGCAACGCACCATTAGCTAGTGCTAGGATCCCCTGGTCCCACCGCTGTCAATTGGAATTCCCATCAAAATTACTCCACATCTCCAGGAAACCTGCGGCTGGGAGTGTACCGCCAGCAGGACTAGGGAATCCCGCCGGCGTGAACAGCCAGAGAATTCTGTCAAGGTACTGTTTCATTAATTTTCCAGAGTCTTAGCTGCATTCTTGGAATCATAGTATCCTTACAGTGTAGAAGGAGCCCATTCAAAGTTAAAATTTATTAATTCGTCACAAGTAGGCTTACCATAAAACATGCTACCGTGCAAAGGGACCTGGGGGTCCTTGTGCATGAGACGCAAAAGCCCAGTCTGCAGGTACAACAGGTGATCAAGAAGGCAAATGGGATGTTGGCCTATATCGCGAGGGGGATAGAATATAAAAGCAGGGATGTCTTGATGCACCTGTACAGGGCATTGGTGAGGCCGCAGCTGGAATACTGTGTGCAGTATTGGTCCCCTTATATGAGGAAGGATATATTGGCATTGGAGGGAGTGCAGAGAAGGTTCACCAGGTTGATACCGGAGATGAGGGGTTTGGATTATGAGGAGAGGCTGAGGAGATTGGGTTTGTACTCGTTGGAGTTTAGAAGGATGAGGGGGGATCTTATGGAGACTTATAAGATAATGCGGGGGCTGGATAGGGTGGAGGCGGAGAGATTCTTTCCACTTAGTAAGGAAGTTAAAACTAGAGGACACAGCCTCAAAATAAAGGGGGGTCGGTTTAGGACAGAGTTGAGGAGGAACTTCTTCTCCCAGAGGGTGGTGAGTCTCTGGAATTCTCTGCCCACTGAGGTGGTGGAGGCTACCTCGCTGAATATGTTTAAAGCGCGGATGGATGGATTCCTGATCGGTAAGGGAATTAAGGGTTATGGGGATCAGGCGGGTAAGTGGTACTGATCCACGTCAGATCAGCCATGATCTTATTGAATGGCGGGGCAGGCCCGAGGGGCTAGATGGCCTACTCCTGCTCCTATTTCTTATGTTCTTATGTTCTTATTCACACTGCAATGAAGTTGCTGTGAAAATCCCTAGTCGCCACACTCTGGCGCCTATTCGGGTACACTGAGGGAGAATTTAGCATGGCCAATGCACCTAACCAGCACATCTTTGGACATTTCATTTCGGATATTTCATGTTCAAGCTGACTGGGTTTCTGTACATTTCAAATGACAATCTGTTATGTTTTTCAAATGATGCTCTTCTTATTTTAAGCTTTTTCCTGTATTATTGAAGGCATTTCATACAGTACAGAAGGAGACCATTTGGCCCATTGAGTCTGCACCAACCACAATCCCATCAAGGCCCTATTCCCCATAACCCCATGTATTTACCCTAGCTCGTTCCCCCTGACACTAAGGGCAATTCAGCTTGGCCAATCAACTTATCTTTGGAGAATGGGAGAATACCGGAACACCCGGAAACCCACGCAGACACGGGGAGAATGTGCAAACTCCACACAGACTATGACCTGAGGCTGGAGTTGAACCTGGGTCCCTGGCGCTGTGAGCAGCACTGCTAACCACTGTGCCACCATGCCGCTCTTATTTGGAGTAAACAGGTATAAAATGAACCAGATCGCAAATCAGCCCTGTCAGTGTTATAGAAGTAGCAGGATTTTAATGCCATAATTTCCGAGGCCTCCCTCCCCTGGAAACTCCCAGGTAATGATTGCACAGCAATTGACTGGGAACTGTAAGCTTCCAGTAGGTAATTGGCCTGCACTGGGAACGATCTAAAAATGTGATTTAAATCGCAACCGTTGATGGTTCTAACTGTGTTACATCAATAGTTGCCTGGAAAATGTTGAAAAAGTTTGAAGGATTAAAACCACTGCTCACTTCTGGGTAACTGATG
Source organism: Mustelus asterias (assembly GCF_964213995.1). Lineage (NCBI taxonomy): Eukaryota > Metazoa > Chordata > Chondrichthyes > Carcharhiniformes > Triakidae > Mustelus > Mustelus asterias. The sequence goes on from NC_135820.1 coordinate 40,138,520, forward strand.
TAGATATTCACACCAAACCCCCACAGGACTCCTCCCACACTCTCGAACCTCCAGGAGACTCCTCCAACCCTCTGACAACTCCCCTCCTGCTCCCCACCCTACCGCACACCCTCCCCTCCCGCCCAACCTGGTAGGACTCCCCAATCACCCCACAGCACTCCTGACCCTGATGGGATTATTTTCACCCCACCCACACAGGAACCACCCCCCTCCCCACCCGAAGCCTGACTCTCAACTTCCCAAGGCCCAATCCCAGCCCCGATCCCAGCCTCCCCAGGGCTGTTTGTGCAGTTCTTTCCAAAACAACATTTTTAACAACATTGTATTTTCATAAGTACAATTTGTCATTGATGTTTTGGAGAAAATTTGTCCTAAATTGCAAATTCTAAATCATTTGAAATGATTATAGCACGGGCAATTTTAACAAAGAAACAACAGAGGCACCTTTTGTCACAGATGGTTTAAAATTGTTTGGCAAGGTAGCTTGATCTTGATTATTGATCATTAGTAGTCAAGGAGACAGTCTTCTGGTATGCATTGCTATCTAGTCCCTGCCCATACTTGTCAGTTAACAGGATTTTCAACTGTATGCAGGCAAATATTGTCATATTGGCTAAACCCCTTGTTGTTTTACTTCCCACACCTGGCAGTGCACAATCATAGCATCCCTACAGTGCAGAAGGTGGCCACTCGGCCCTTCAAGTTTTTCAAGTTTTTCAAGAGCTTCAAGTTTTTAGGTGTCCAGATCACCAACAGCCTGTCCTGATCCCACCATGCTGACACTATAGTTAAGAAAGCCCACCAATGCCTCTACTTTCTCAGAAGACTAAGAAAATTTGGCATGTCAGCTATGACTCTCATCAACTTTTACAGATGCACCATAGAAAGCATTCTTTCTGGTTGTATCATGGCTTGGTATGGCCCCTGCTCTGCCCAAGACCGCAAGGAACTACAAAAGGTCGTGAATGTAATCCAATCCATCACGCAAACCAGCCTCCCATCCATTGACTCGGTCTACACTTCCCACTGCCTCTGAAAAGCAGCCAGCATAATTAAGGACCCCATGCACCCTGGACATCCTCTCTTCCACCTTCTTCCGTTGGGAAAAAGATACAAAAGTCTTAGGTCACGTACCAACCGACTCAAGAACAGCTTCTTCCCTGCTGCTGTCAGACTTTTGAATGGACTTACGTTGCATTAAGTTGATCTTTCTCTGCACCCTAACTATGACTGTAACACTACATTCTGAACTCTCTTGTTTCTTCTCTATGAACGGTATGCTTTGTCTGCATAGTGCGCAAGAAACAATACTTTTCACTGTATGTTAATACATGTGACAATAATAAATCAAATCAAAATCAAATCTGCACTAATCCTCTGAAAGCGCAGCGCCAGACCTCCCCCCCCCACCACCCGCCACTGACCCCGTAACCCCATGCTCCCTCTAACCTATACAACTTTGGACACTTTGTGGCGATTTAGCATGACCTATCCACATTAGCCACACATCTATGGGCACATCTTTCAACAAGCCAGATTTTCATCTGTTTTCACAGTGATTTTTTTTCCCGGCACAAAGGTTCGCACTGCTGCCTCACAGCGCCAGGGACATGGATTCAATTCCAGCCTGGGGTCACTGTCTGTGTGGAGTTTGCACATTCTCCACATGTCTGCGTGGGTTTCCTCTGGGTGCTCCGGTTTCCTTCCAAAGATGTGCGGGTTAGGTTGGTGGCCATTCTAAATTGATCCTTGTATCAGGGGGGTTAGTAGGGTAAAACATGTGGTTATGGGAATATGGCCTGGGTGGGATTGAGTGGTCGGTGCAGCCGAATGGCCTCCTTCTGCACTGTAGGGATTCTATGATTCTATAAGTTGTGAGCCTGTCAACAGCAGCTTATTCTCCACATGTCTGCGTGGGTTTCCTCCGGGTGCTCCGGTTTCCTCCCACAGTCCAAAGATGTGTGGGCTAGGTTGATTGGCCATGACAAATTGACCCTTAGAGTCAAGGGGACTAGCAGGGTAAATACCTAGGATTATGGGGGTAGGGCTTGGGTGGGATTGTTGTCGGTGCTAGCTTGATGGGCCGAATGGTCTCCTTTTTCACTGTAGGGATTCTATTATGATCCTATGGGAGATGCTATCCCAAATCAACCATGGCTGACCAGGAGACTCTCCAGTTCTTAGCACCTGTCATTGGTGTATTGGAAGGATTTTGCAGGTTGATACTCAACCTGTTAGGCACATTATGAATCTTTGCCATTAAGTCCTGGGGTGGGACTCAAACACAGAGTTTCTTACTCAGAGGCAGGGACACTACCCACTGCACCAGAGTACATAGCGTGCTATGGTCTAATGATTGGAGGAGCTGATTTTTTTCAGAACACAACACAAACCAAAATATTTTATAATAATCCTCATGAAGTTTTAGTAAAATTAACATTTTTTATTTAATAATTTAAGAAAGAATTCTGGAATTTAAACTGGCAATTCCACCTGATATGATGATTAAAAGTGTTAATTATATAGGCAACACCAATAAATTATTTGCAAAATCAGAAGGATGGTCAGTGATAGGGAATAGAATCATAACTCGGTCTTTAAGAACAAAGGAGCATGACATCATTTGGGGTGCTGCCCTGGTGCCTAATGGGGGCAGCACCCCAAATGATGTCATGCTCCTTTGTTCCTCCCCACCTGGCTTCAAATATCTGCTCCCCAACCCCCCACTTTCTCCACTACTGGTGTAATATGCCTTTATGGACTAGCAGCATGACATCACTGGAAGGGAAGTTTGTCATGTGATCCAGACTTAGTTTCACTTTTGTATTGAGCAGAGGACTCACACACAGTTCTGCTGGAAGCCTGTTCCTCAATGTGTTAGTCGGAAGGAGGCAGCAGTTGCTACTCTGCTTTATTTAACACCTGTCTTGGGAGTTCGGCCAGAAGAAAGCCTGCTGCTGCCTGATTGAGAACTTGTTGCTCAGGTTGCAAGGCCTGAGGAGTTAGAGAGCGAGAGGTGCTGGAAGACTGGAGACCGGGAGAAAAAATATTTTGTTATGACAGCCAGAGGTGGGTGCCTGGACTTTATTTGAGGGCCCTCTGAAAACTCTGTCTGTTTTGAAGGGGAAGATGAATAAAATAATTTAACATACCTGAGAGAGGAGGGAGGCGCATGCGCGTTTGTGTGTCTAGCTTACATCTTCCCTCTCCCTCACTCCCTCCCTTTATGTTTATGTCCAGGTTAGCCAGTGCCAGGAGGAAAGGAGAACATCTGTGTGCCAGGCAGTACCAGCTGCCTGGTGAAGACATCAACCTCCACCCCCCTCAGATTATAAATATGGGATTTACCACCCAACCCGCTGTGTGATTTGTGGCAGTGGGAGGTTTTTTTTAAAGTTTATTTATTATGTCACAAGTGGGCTTACAGTAACACTGCAATGAAGTTACTGTGAAAATCCCCTAGTCGCTACACTCCGGCACCTGTTCGGGTACACAGGGAGAATTTAGTATGGCCAATGCACCGAACCAGCACATCTTTCGGACTGTGGGAGAATGTGCCGACTCCGCAGAGAGAGTGACCCAAGCTGGGAATCAAATGTGGGTCCCTGGAGCTGTGCGGCAGCAGTGCTGCCCGAAGTGGTCTGCCGTTGGCCGGCAGCAAGATCTTCTCCTGTCATTGTCAGCAGGGTTTCCCATTAAAGACATCCCTCACTGCTGTGAAACCTGCGGTGGGAGTGTGCCATCGACGGGACCAGAAAGTCCTGCCATAGTCACAACAGTGTTTGGGATGGATGTAGTTCATAACCCCATCATGGCTGTAGTAGCCCCTTGTCCACTGGGTTGCTGAGCAGAGATGGCAAAGATGTGCCCCCCCCCTACTATAGTGCCACTGCCACAACAGGCATTGTTTCTTGAGATGGCAAGTGACATGGTGCCAGAAGTGGAGCAAGAACCAGAGGTGCAACCACCTGGCCACACAACACTTTCAGAGGAGACCAGAGAGGACCTTTCTGCCGATGATCCTGGGGGGTGGAATGGTGACAGACTTTGAGCTGACTAGTAGCTCTGAGCCACACTCAATATGAAGAAGGGTCTGAAGCCAGAGGAAATCTCCTTGGGGACGACCTGGTGTGATAATGGATATCCTGGTGCCTCCCATCGATTCTCCCCTCCTCCCTGCATGGAAGCACCAGGACTTTTTGTTAAGCAATTATGGTCGCTGGCACAGAGTCCAGTCAGACTTGGGCTGATGGCATCCATTTCCATTTATATTCTGCTGTGCACCATGAGTAAAAAGCTCGTGCTGCCCCGGATTGCTAAGTGGTGGTTTCTCGCTGGGCTCCTGAGGGAGAGGGAATGTTAGAAGCCCTCTGTCTCCACACTGTACACTGAGTACTGATGGTTGCACTTAAATCTGACAATGAGAATGCCCATAGCCGGCCTCAACATCAATGGCAGCTTCGGGCATCGGTGGTCATCCTCACATGGCTGACTCCATCCAATCCCTTAAAATAGTGGTTCTCTGCCCTGATGACACACAGGGTCTCAAGGATGCTCAGGTCTGCGGTGGACTCCCACCTGAGCATAACCCCTGTTCGGATGGAATTTCATAAACGGCTTCAAGCCCTGAGCCCTCCCTCAGGAGAAGGTGCCCCACAATCTGAGATGCAACATGGAAATGCCCTCTGTGCCCTTCAGCCTGCCATGGTAGTGTTTCCTGTATGGACTGATGCTGCACACCTTTCACTTCCTTACCCTTTCCTGCTTTACAGACACCTTTTTGCCATCTGACGGAAGAGGTCCCTGGTGGAGGGCCCTTGAGGCAGGAGTCCGCCACCTTATGATTGGGGACCTAGGGTGGAGGATGTTGCATGCTGTCATCCCACATAACTGTAGGTAGCGTTTGTTAATGGATTCCCATGATGCATGGGTCTTTTGTGGCCTTGTGCAATCCGTGGAATATGTATGTGTCAGTTTTCCTAGGCTGCACACCCTTTTTAGTTTTCTGAAAAATCTGTTAAGCTTCTTTTTGGTTGCACTCAAGCTCACTACTCCTAATCTTCAAGCATCCGGTGCAAAGTGGGGCAGGCAGGGAGGGAGGGAGGAGGACATCTTTGTGAGCCAAGCCAAGCTACCCATTAATAGGTCCAGGCAGCAGGTGGTCAAGGAGGTCATCCATCCTGACTGTCTACCCCTCTCCCATGACTATGATCAGTGCTGTGTGTTCCTGGAAAGGGTGTCTGACCACCATTGAGGCCTTCCATATCCAATGGGCACCACAGGAACTGGGGTGCATTATTGACCCCTTTCATCACATTGTGTTTTGAACTTTAAAGTTTCCTTTGAGATTCTGTTTACTTTGCAGTATTCCTTTAAGGAAGTGCATTTTTAATTTATCCTCCAGTTTGTTAATTTAGTTTAATTGTTTAACGAAAAAAAGCACTGCTGCTGATGTCTTCAAGCTTTCTATTTATGTATAAATGTTCTCAGTCTCTTTAGTCTCAGCAGACTGCTTGCAACCTTGGTGGCATACCTGACTCCAAGCTGAGCTTTAGACCACCTCTCTGTGCCACCCTTAAGACTGCCTATTTCCACCTTTGTAACATTACCCAACTGACACTCTCACCTCGGCCCCCTGCCTTAGCTCACCCTCTGCTGAAACCCTCATTCATGCATTTTATTTTTTACCTTTGGGCTTGACTATTCCAATTCTGTCCTGGATGGCCACCCAGATTTCATCCACTGGAAACTCGAAGTCATCCAAAACTCTGGGTGGAATTTTTCCATTTTTTTGCAGGGGGTGGGGAAAGCGGTGTTGAAGCCGCTGTTGGGGCCTGCAGCTTTCTGCACCATCTTGCTTTCAGCATATATTTTTTTTAAAAGGCAAAGTAGGGGGAGATTTGCCACAATATCATGCTGGCAGAGGAAGCTCTGATTGAGCCTGTCCAGTGAGCAAACTTGTATTTTAAAGATTGGGGTGCCATTTTTAAAGGCTGCCATCTTTGGACTCTGTTGTCTATGTCCTAGAAAGCATAGAAACCCTACAGTACAGAAAGAGGCCATTCGGCCCATCGAGTCTGCACCGACCACAATCCCACCCAGGCCCTAGCCCCATGTCCCTACATATTTACCCACTAACTTACTTGCACATGCCCATTTAACTCCCATCCATTTTGGCTCCCAGTCAAGTAATGCCTTGATTTTAAAATTTTCATCTTTGTTTTCAATCCCTCCATGGTTTTTCCCCTCCCTATCTCTCTCTCATCTCATCCCACCCCCACCACCTCCTGACATATCAGCATTCACAATTATAATTGCTCCACTTTGGCCGCCTGAGCTCTGAAACTCCCCCACTGTACCTTTCTGCCTTTTCCTATCTGTGTTTCTATCTTTAAGGGGTTTTTGATAGGTGGCTTTGCTTTGCCACCCTCTCCATTATCACCTTACGTGGTTCGATATCTAACTTTGCTTTATCATGCTCCTGTGAGGCACCTTGGAACCAGTGTTCCTTCTCAGCTGTGTGCGGCCACACAGGTGCACAGCAACCCAAAAGCCTCATATTGACCGTGCATAAGTCAGTAAGCTGGTGTTTTTTTTAGAAGCTTCTTCTACACTGCGCAGACCCAAGATGGCACCCAGATCTTGCTATAAATTGTACAGGTCTCACTATGTGAAAATATTGTCCCAGAAGTTTATTCCTCCTCATGTTTTTAACTATTTTGAAGGGATAAAACACCACAATATGAAAACTATCTGGATTGTATTAAATCTGGAGATAATTTAACATGCAGCGATAAAGACTTCAGTCTTAACATGAGGTAAAGTAGCAGTATTTTTCAGCATCATTGTTAACAACAGGAAGTTTATATTTATCATTCGGTTTATACTTAGTTGGAGCTTGTCAAAAAATTCAGCTTGCAACCAATTCTTTTTATTAGTATAGCCTGTCAGGTTATAGTAATGCCACTGTACACAAACCTTAACAAAATATACTTTACCAATATAATGCGATGATTCCGTATGAAAAAAAATCTTGTGTAGGTCTTTCAGAGTTAATCAAGGCTGTCATTGATGTTTTGATCCAGTGTTGATTGGCTGCATTTTTATCAGAAATGGTGAGCTTCAGTGTCCTGGTGATTTTCTGAGATAATTTGAGTCTTTGCATTCCAAAGAACCTTTGAGAGTCAATTTAAGTGGCTTTAAGTAAGATATAATCAGCAAAGAGTGTGAAATAAAGTCTTTGTCTCATCACATTAATGCCAGCACTTAAAGTGGCAGTTTATCAAGAGGTAGCGCACAAGGTTTTAATGAGCATGCTGCCTGTTCATGTACAGCACTAATTAATCCCATTTTTTTCACAGAGACGTGATTACTTCTTGAAACCCCCATTGTTTTGTGCTCAGTGGTGAAGCACCTCACACAATTTTAATCTTCTGGCTGAGCTAGATTCTGACAACTGAATTATATCTTACTGAAAATAATTGCAGGTATCAGCTAATAAATCTAGCACATCACAAATAAATACATTTAACCAAGCACCGCCAAAAAAAGGTTTGATATTTGGATAAAGCAGTATTTTATTAGACGTCTGTGCAAGAATGCACTGTTTGTCGACCAATATAAAAACATAATTAATGCTAACACACCAGGCTTCTTAACACAATAGCTTCTTTGTAGAAATGTATTATAAAGGATGCCTTTCTGGTTTCAATAATGGGAAAGGCCAGCAAAGCAGATGCAAGTTGAAATGTTTGGTACAAAAGAAGACCAAAACAATAGTTATTTTTAGCAAAGCCTTTGGCCCATCATCATTTGTGATGGCATTTGCCTAATTTTATGAACATTTCCATTCTATGTACCTACCCAAATATTTCCTCAAAATATCCACTGATGACTAGCTAAAATGATATACTACTATTCTAATATTCCACAAGTTCTAAATGGATGGACCTCTGTTGATATCACTGGAGCCACAGGCTGAATCACAGTAGGGGGAATAAAAAATCTCTGATCTTGCCGTTCCAGAGAGTTCAAACCTCTGTTGTTATTTGAGACAAGGTTTTGTTCTTTTTTTTTATATTACCAATACACTAGTCTAAAATATTCGCATTATAACCTGGATGATTTGCTATCGTTTGGTGATTCTTGTGGCAAATTTTGGAGTTAGAATGTGATTTTCAAAGAGTACATTTTGATTTTGTCAAGTATAAAAATGAGACCCTTGTTTTGATTGTCGCTTTGTCAACTGTCCTCCCCTGTATTTTGATATGTCACGAACATTTCCAAGTTCTGTTAAGTATTGTATCACTTTATAAAAATAAGTGGTGAGATGGGCTCCATCTCAGACCCACTGGCCAGAATTCTCTGGTCTCACACACCCCACTACCGCTGCCAGTGAGAACAGAGAATCTGACGCTCAGCCAAATCTCCATTCACAGCAGCGGAGAATCCCAGCCATGGGCGAGTTCAGAGAATTCTGGCCACTATCTCTACTAAAGCTATTAATTGCATGACTAACTTTGTTAATCTAACCAACACATTAGTTGGTATGATTCAGTCCTAGCTGATCTAGTACAAATATATTGGGTGGAATGGGTAGCATCAGGACATAGTCTTTATATTTCCATATATTCTTTTATATTGTCACAGCAGACAAGGCAGAGGTTAATTAAAGGGAGCTCAATATGTCCCATTCAAAAGAGTTTGGCAAATCTTTGATATTTTGCTTACAGCTACATTATCTCTTAGGACACAAGTCTCAACAAAATGAATCATTGTGTCATTTGCCTTTGACGTCACCATATAAAAAAAAAAGCTTAACTCTTCTGGCTCTTTTCTCTTCAAATAAAAGGTTTGCCAAACACAGAGACAATGCACCTTTTGGATACAATAGATTAGTCAAAATAGCCTTCAAAACATTTGAATAGCAATATTTACACAGACCAGAGGAAGAAGGTAAATTTTGCTAGGTGAGGAGGAGGAAAGCTGAAATTATTTATCACCTCTTGTATTACACCAAATGGTATCAGAGTGGAGACGTATCTCATGCTGCATGTCACGTGAAACAGTTCTGCCTACCAGCTGTGGCTTTCACTGCTGTCTACACTTTTTGTTTATAAAATTGCAGCATTTTGTATAGCAGTTGGAGCCATGTAAAACAACTGTGTTATGCACAAATGGTCAACAGCTGTTTTCAGGAAGCTGGTACCTTGCTGACTAGCTTGGGAAGGTTTTGTTTTTAGTAGATTAGGGCCCATTAGAGCATTCCTCTGGTCTGTACTGAGTATGAGTAATTCAGTTCTTCATTCTGCGATAGCTGCGTCGATCTCACATGGGGCTCCAGTCAGGTGCAAATTGATGCCACCTGTCTTTCCCACGTGCACCATCTCAAGTAGCACAACGTTCTTTTCTTTATACTGCTGCATTGCTACTAATTTCAAAGCTGCTGCTAACAATGATTTGGCAATCTGTAAGAGAGGAGTGAGCAGAAAGAGGTAGCAATAATGGGAAAGCAGATGCGCGTCTTGTTGGCTGAAAGTCAAATTGAATGTTTCGAAAAAATTTACTGTGTCAATAAATTGAATATTATTTCTGCTGCGATAGAAGTGCTACCCTTTCATGGTGAAAAAATAGGCATCAATTTTCATTGTTTACTCAACATAGAGCTGTGGAATGCATCTCTGGATTCAAGAGAAAGCAAATGCTGTTTTTATAAAACACGTCTTTTGTTGAGACATAACTGAATCTTGAAATTATTTTGTTTGTGTCTATCAATGTGAGGGATGTTAGCAAGTGGGCCATTCCCCATTTTACACAGGAGGGTCAACACCAGCACTTGCAAATCAATGAAAGCACAACTGGATGAAGAGAAGTTCCCTGTACTGGCACGATATTCCTCAGGCTGAACCAAAGAGTATCCCCAGCCGCCCCAGTGTGGAATTTCTCTTTTCCTGTACCAGCCATCCAATGACCTCTGAATTACTATCAATTTTTTTTAATGAATCAGGGCGATATTCCCTTTTGCAGTTAGATACAGCCACTAGGAACTGGATTATACTATTCATACGTATTTCTCATTGAACACCACGTAGAAAGAGGTGATTCATCCCATTAGTTTTCAATTAATTTAAACTCCGACCACAAAGGGGAAAGGCCAGTATTTGACTCTTAGTTGCTTTGTTTTAAAAGTCTTCATCCCCGTTCAGTTACAGGACAAACATCTGTGTCAGAAATGATACATTCAGAAAATATGAAGCAACCGAAAATCTAACTTTTTGTTAAGCTGGGGACATATTAAAAGTTGGGAATTTAACCATTTTTTGTTTAGCTGTTTGCAGTAGTTAATCTTTAACTTGCTCTTGTTTCTTTTCATCAAGATTTCTGTCCTAGCATAAGAAAATGTTTACTATGAGACTTTCACTGTTGGAGTTTCCTAAGGAGAGCTCACAACCCACAATCTGTGTATTCTGACAAAAATGTCTGCAAGACATTTTACACCCAAACCATGAATCTATCATTTCTCTTTTCAAACGCTGATTGTCATGCTTAGTCTTTTTTTCCCCATTATTATCTGTTTCTTATGCAATGTTTATTATGACTGTTGACCTCTACCCTACCTGGCCTCCTAATTTATGAGAATCATGGAGCTGGGGTCTCTGATTGGCGGTATTTAATGGACTTGTATTTCCATAGGAAAAAAATGTAATTAGCTAGAATGAGAATCACACTTGAAACATAGAATTTCAGAAAGGGAGAGTGTAGCGCTTTAATAATATTTCTTAAAGAAATTATGGGCCCTGCAGTTGAAAAACGGCAGTTTGATCTTTAGTATTTCTGCTATCACCAATGATTGTGTGTAATATACACAACTATGGTATGGCCAGCCTAATAGTGAACAGACACATTTTATCTATTTGCTTATTGAAAGTCTGTTGGTTTGATAATGAAAATAAAGAAATTTGCAATCAGATTGGAGACTATTAATAGCAGATTCAAGTTAAGCCACTTCAGTAATTTCATGATTTTGTAACCAATTAATTATGCCGAGTAAGGTATTCTTCTGGCTAGGGCAAGAAACCTTTTGAACTTTGATTCTTGGTTTCTTTTTATTTCTTTGTCCTTGTCAGTGTTGCACACGCACAATTCCCTGCTGAAAAAACCCTCTGTATCTACATCTACAAAGGAACAAAATAGCAAAGTGATTAATGGTGACTGAACTAAAATGCTGCATGACCTGGCTGGGATGAGCTAGTCAATTTCCACTGACATCAGCAGCAAGCTTTTGTAGGTTGCAACTCGCACGATTCCTGCTGGCGAATAACCTGCATCCTGCAAGTACTTATTTACCTACCAGGAAGTGAAATATATGTTGGAATTTAGTGTCGCATGGTTTCTTGCATATTTATTTAACTGTAATGGAAGTCTTTATGAAATATAAGCTTCTTACAGTTATTGCTTTTAGCTTGATGTAGTTTGGTAGTTGTGCAGATAATAAAAGTCACGCAGCATGTTATACAGAAGGTGACTGCGCGTAAAGATAAAATGAAAGCTTGCATAAGATGGAAATTTAGGAAGAAGAAATCTGTAAATGTACATCAAGTCAATCAGCAACTGAAAAAAGATAATATAGATTAATTATTTGGGCGAGGAGTTGCACCTAAACATTAACCTCTAATTTTTTCATTGAGGTGCTCACTGATCTGTGTATTAATGGCACTTTCTACCTTTCTCGTGATTGCATACGATTGGGGTTTAGCATTGTATCTAATGTGGGAAATAACTGATTTGTAAGAAAAAAGTCATGTTTTCAGGCAGCAGGCTGGTATAAGGATTTGGATGGAACATTTGAGTTTCAGTTTCTACTCCATTAACAGAAATGTTCATTGAAATCGAATGGGTTGCACCTTCAAAATTAATTTTTTCTATAGACAATTTCTCCAGACTCTTAATTGGGAGTTATTCACAATCTCACCAACAGATGTCATAAATGTTTATTAGATTTGATAATGTTTCTTTAATCGGTAAAGAACAGAATGTTTTTGTCAGAATAGCCATGATGGAATAACCTCCTGACCAGTACCCTAATTCCAGCTGCTTCAAGTAACCACAAGCTGTGGGCACTTAATCTCTGTGCTTGCTGCTGTTTGCGAATTGTCCCACATCAGGCTTTATTCTTAGCCTTGCCCCACATATAATGCCTCACTTTGTGTGCAGTTCCTCCCACAATATTTCTTCTTGTGGCCCTATACCCATCATCAATTTGCCCTATTCTCAGACCTTTCTGCATCCAGCTACTGACCAAAATAACAATGCATTCACTAATGGATCAAGGGTGACACTTGTATGCCATTGCAGGAAGTATAAACGCAGCCATCATTCTCAATAGTTTCTGAAAGGAAATATTACATAAATCTCAAGTTTCCCCGAACACGAAAGTGCAAGTAATGCTCTGTCAGATAAAAGCACCCGACTGGACTTTCTTCAACGTTCTGTGTGCATGTACAATTGACCCATTTGAATTTCAGCTAATATCCAGGCAGGGAAGGGACGCATTGGTGATTTACTTTCAGAACTAAATTCCAGTATGTTTTCAGGCAGATGTCCCATTTACGCCAGACAACTGAATTTTTCTTTTGAAAAGGCAGCGAGTTTCAAAAGAAATGCAGAAGGAAATGTCACTTACCTGGGTCAATTCACAAAACAAGACAGTGCATCGCATTCGCTTAAATATTCTTTAGCACATGCATAACGTGCTTTGAAGGTCTCTGAAAATGTATAACTGCTATAATTTTGCCGAAAGTCTTCTGCATGCATAGTGGCAAAAGAAAATGAGATATTGATTTTTTTTTTTGGTTTGTGGGTTTTCTTGGTTGTGGGCTCATTACAAGATTATTTATTTTTCTTTTAATGTGTGGCAGTTCTTCTTTCAGGGATCAAATTCCTCCGGCATTAACATGCCTGGTGCTGTCGTTTACTGGAAAAGCCTTTTCTTAAGTCGCACAGTCAATAATGTGTATTTCCGAGGTAAACAAAAACCAACATGAGAAAAGTGCCCAGTTACAAAGTCATGCTAGTTTCTGAATAAACTTTGAATACTGCAATTAGTAATTGATGCGGTTCAAACACCACACCACTTTAGAACGGCTGCACCAGTTTGGCTCTACTTGGGATTTTCACAGTAACTTCATTGCAGTGTGAATGTAAGCCTACTTGCGACTAATAAATAAACTTTATTTTGGGCAAAACTAATGCAAATTTTTCACTTTTATTAGATCAAGAGGTGCAATATTACAGTACCTCTCGCCGGCAGGAAATTCTAGTCCCACCAGATTTGAGGGCGGCATGGTGGCATAATGGTCAGCACTGCTGCATCACACCACCAGGGACCCAGGTTCGATTCCTGACTTGGTCACTTTCTGTGTGGAGTCTGTACATTCTCCCTGTGTCTGCGTGGGTTTCCTCTAGGCACTCCGTTTCCTCCCATAGTCCGAAAGACGTGCTGGTTGGCCATGCTAAATTCTCCCTCAGTGCACCCAAACAGGCGCTGGAGTGTGGTGACCAGGGGATTTTCACAGTAACTTCATTGCAGTGTTAATGTAAACCTCCTTGTGACACCAATAAATAAAGTTAAACTTAAAAGTTGATGGAATTTTGAAAGGCTCGCCGTCATTTCTAACACCAGCCCCAGCGGGACCAAAAAATTACACCCAAAATCCTGAAATACCAGATTGTTATGTTAGATCTGTTGTGTGTTTTAAAGATGATCATAACTATGAGGAGAGGTTGAATAAACTCGGATTGTTTTCACTGGAAAGACGGAGGCTGAGGGGAGACCTGATAGAGGTCTACAAAACTATGAGAGGCAAAGGCAAAGTGGATAGTCAGAGGGTTTTTCCCAGGGTGGAAGTGTCAATTACAAGGGGGCACAGGTTCAGGGTGAGAAGGGGAAAGTTTAAGGGCAATGTGCAGGGAAAGTTTTTCACACTGAAGGTGGTGGGTGCCTGGAACACGCTGCCAGAGAAGGTGGTGGAAGCAGGCACATTAGCAACATTTAAGAGCCATCTGGATGGGTACATGAATAGGGAGGGAATAGAGGAATATGGACTGAGTAAGAGCAGAAGGTTTATTTTGTAGATTAATTAGGGCATCATGTTCAGCATGGGCTTGGAGGGTCAAAGGGCCCTGTTCCTGTGCTGTACTTTTCTTTGTTCTTTATTTATTGTAATGGCACTGGAAGGGAGGATTTATCTGATTAACTTACACAATTAAGAGGACGACAAGACTTATAAAGTCAAAAAAGACAGAATTCTCCTCTCCCCATCCCATCACCGAGTCATGTATGTTTAGGTCATAATGTGTGATGTTTTCAGATTTAGATCTTTAAATATTTTTCATGTATTCCAGTAGAGAATTGTATCATATTGACATGGCCTTAAACACAATGCACAGAATTGTTCAGTCCCAACAGAAGCGGGGTTCATGGCGAGAGAGAGCAAACCAGGTAAACCATGGATCAGGAGCCAAAAAGTCAGTTTCTTGATGGCGTGAAATGACGGTGGGATCTTGTGGTACTAACCGTCATCGTGGGATAATGGTGAGTCACCATTTCCACCAAAGGCTGTCGAGAAATTGTCTTGCCATCTCATAGTTAGGGTTGAAATGAACACCTTTCCGGAAATCCACCCGCTCCTCTCCACCCGCTCCTCCCCACCCGTCCAATCAACTATTCCTCCGGTGAGATATTTCTCTGGTGCAGAATACATCTGCACCAACAACCAAGTTGGGAACTGACACCTGGAGCTGTACAGGAAGCCAGAAGCTGACGGTGGAGCCTTCTGTTGACAATGGAGCATCCAGCAGCAGCAGATAATGGTGATGAAGACTTTTGTTGGGGGGTAGGTGGGTGGAGGAGAGGCAAAGCAAAGGAATTGGTGACATGATGGAATAGTTACGATTGAAGGGGACAGTGGTATGCTGTAGAGTGGGAGGGTGAGGGACTTGTGATAGGTGAAGGGGATGGCTTAGGATGAGGGGTTGAAGTTGGAAGTTTTACGAGGGTCTTCAATGGATACGCAAGGGAAAAGGAGTGGGAGCAAAAGAAGGGCAGTGGGGGAAGAAGAGGACCATGAGTGGGAGGTGCACGTGGAAAAGGGAAGAGAGAATAGGGGTGGGCATGGGTAATATGAGTGGGAGGGGAGCATGCTGAGGGAGGAGTCTGTGCAATCAATTGATAGTTCCTGTGGGCAAAGCAAAGGAATTGGAGACATGATGGAATAGTTACGATTGAAGGTGACAGTGGTATGCTGTAGAGTGGGAGGGTGAGGGACTTGTGATAGGTGAAGGGGATACAAAGGTCTTTGGGGTGAAAAGGACAAGAGTGGGTATTTGGTTACTGGGATGGGCTAATTGGCAAGGGAGGGGCGTGGACATTGACTGCAACTGGCCGAAGGTGATGGTTGTGGTGGGGACAGGATGGTTCAAGGCTGACCACTGGGGAGGTTGACAATGACTCCAGAGCCATCAATGATGATGGTGGCAGATGGTGTTGGTAATGGGAGGAGAATAATAGATATTTGAGTGAGCCTCAAAAGACACGCATACAATGGCTGTTCCAGACATACCCAGTGCCTCCAAGTCCAAATATGGAAGTGCAGGAAGGGAATTGGGTCATTGGGTGGCCAGAACTGCAGGTGAGCTCAACTGAAGGGGAATCCCAGCATATAGATCTCACTTGGCAAAGGTGATTGTACGAAAAGATTGTGAAGGGCTAAGGAAAATGGTGAGTGGGAGCCTTCTTACACATGGATCACAAGGGCCATGGAAAGATCGATGCCTCCCTGTGCATGATTCTCAAGAGACCTAGACCAAGGCAAGGTTGTCCCCATGAATATCAAGGGTGCGCAAAGGCATTATATGAGCAAACACAATGAAAGTGGAACTGTACAAATGTTAACAAGTGAGCATCGGTTATGAACAATGATAGAGCACCCAAGCCACCATCGTGAGATCAGTACGTAATTATTAATCTAATGGTCTTGGGTACTTCAGTTCAGCTATGCCCCCTCCCGTGTTCTCTCTCCCGCCCTCTTTCTCCCACTTGTGCGTTAACCTGCCCTGCAAAACATCGGTTTGAGAGCAATTGGAATGCAACTGTTGTTCACATGATGCCCATCTTCACCAGCAATCTACTGACTACTGTATGCCTGGTGAAGGATGTTGTGTGGCTAGTTCACAAAGATTCTTCGACAGCACCCTCCAGAGAGTTGAGCTCATGCAGAGAGAAGAATAGGCCCAACAACGACATGGCATTAGCAGTGAATGCTGCTGCCCTTTACGCCAACCCCTCAACCGCAATATGAGCTCTCTGTGTGACACAGTCAAAGACCTGCAGTCACCCCTCAACCTGCAGACTACATGGACTGCAGTGGGGCTATGAGGCATCACTACATCACATTGAAACACACTTTGTTATGCATGGACAGTACAAATGGTCGTCTTGCCACTGAGGCCCAGGTCCCAGTTCCCATTCAGTGAGGTTAGCATGTGAAGTAGAGGGTTCACGAATCCTGGTAGAGCAGTTGAGGTCATTCATTCTTTTCCTGCACTGCAGGGCTGTTCTCTGGGGAATGCAGTTGGCACTCACCACTCTGGCGACCATCAGGGTTAGTGAGTCAGAGAGGCCTCCTCCTTCCATCCCTCGGGTAGAAGACATCCCTGCTCTTCACTGCATTCGGCAGTGCTTCCAATGAATCATCGCTGAAACTGGGTTCTGGTGCTCCATAGGTTCCACATTCCATGCCCTGGTCCGTAGTTAAGAGAGCGATAAAGTAGTATCTGTTCAGATGCCATTTAAAAATGGTGGGCATACAACTTCCTGCCCCATTGCGAATAAAGACAGGAGACTCTCAGCTGCAGAATTAATGAGTCCAGCATCACGCAATTTCCGACTGCTTTCCAGTAGACAACGCTCCCACTCCCTGCCCCGCCACATGGCTAAAGCCCAGAGCGGTAATTCCAGGCCAATTTCATTAAGCTAATTCCTGTTTGGATACATTGTGCTGTCATTTATTGCTGTGCAGAAGATGGTTACATATTTTGCGCACCCAACACATTTTGAAATCCTGCACATAACAATAACTACAATTTGGATATTATCAATGACGTGATGGAATGTCCCAAGATATTTTGCCAATTGGCATAAGGAGGCAAATGCTGACCAAGGAGAGAGATGGATTCCGAGGTATAACTAACAGTTTTGTTGAAAGGATGGTTTTTAAAGAATGTGGAGAGGTGAAGAGATTATAAAGGGAGTTTCTGAGGAGACTCAGATGGCTCGAAGCTCTGCTTCAATGTTGGAGAACCCGAAGGAGAGCTATGAACAGGAATCTGAGGTGCATTCGAGAATGATTATAGGGAGAAGTAGAGTGAGGCCATTATTGCATTGGGGATGCGAGGTCACTGAAAGGAAAAATGACAATGAGTAGGTGTAAGTACAGAATCGCATATCGGTAGCAGGGATTTTTGTTGGAATTTACAGAAAGGAAGATGGGAAGCTATCAAGAGGGTCAAATCTAAGTAGTCAAATGTAAAGTACCACAAAGGCATGTACAGCTGTTTCAGCGATAGAAGTGGAGAATTTTTACTATCCATGCGGGCATTGTTGGCTAGGTCAGCATTTATTGCCCATCCCCAATTGCCCTTGAGAAGGTAGAGGTTATCTTGAACTGTTGTAGTCTGCGTGTGATGTTTTACCTTTTAGCACAGCGTCAAACAAGATGCCAAACATACTCTTAGTCTCGTTGAGCCTGAGCTAGAGACCAAAGAGAATAGCACAGATAGTGCTGAGGAGTGAAGATGATGACTTCAATCTTATCAATGTTGGATTCAATTTTTTTTTACTTGTCCAATATTTTGCTCCAGACAAGAAAGCTGATTGCACAGAGGTTTTTGGATAGAAGGTCATAGAATCCCTACAGTGCAGAAGGAGGCCATTCAGCCCATCAATCTCATCCTATCCCTGTAACCCCATATTTACCCTGCTAATCCCCCCAAAGCTAGGGTCAATTTATCATAGCCAATCAACCTAACCTGCACATCTTTGGACATCTTCGGTCGAGAGAGATGATGGGAAAAAGAGAGAGACAGCTCGAGATCATCAGTGAATACATGGAAGCTGATTCTGTGTGTCTGGATTATGTCATCAAAGGGCAATAGATGAATCAAGACAGAAGGTTGCGTATAAAATAAGGCTCCAGGAAGCAGAGTTTGTACACTTCCATGTTTCGGAATCATTTATTTTTAATTTCCTAGCTAATCACTGGAAAATATCATTCACTACATTCCTGGTTATAAAAATAGAACTATAAAAATTCTCAATTCACCTCAATCCCTTTTTACCTTTCTCTTTTAGAGATGCAGTTAAGTAATGGGGGCAAGAGAAGTATGTAATTGCCCAATTAGCCCTCTGCTGCAAACTTCAAAAAGCATAGTAAAGGTGTGTGCATTGAAAGGAATGCCAATGAGTTGATTAGATTATGTCACCTCATAACTGAGACTCAACATTAGTACTGTCCCAACAGGTATTAAATAACGCAATAAAATATTGCATTTTAAACTTTGAATTCTACTGGCTTCCTCCATTAACTGATAATAGATCTATAATAAAGTATTCCATTGAATTACTAGAAGCATTTCACTCATGAGAACAAGTTGTGACACTTGTGAATTGGAGGTCATTCTCAGTGGCAGACAGAATAAGCTCAAGAATACTTGCCCATACCTTCTGTACGTATTTGCAATAATCCTTTAATTTGAAGATTGAAGACTTGCGTTTTGTTATACATGTTTCATTCCGATGGGTGGTGTCAGGAACAGGCACGAGCCTACACGGGGGGATGCAGAGTAGCCCACGAGAAACAGACTCACCCCTTGATTTCCAGAGGAGTGACAGTTGCCCCAGTGTGAATTCAAGCGTTTCTCCACATCCACACTTTAATGATCTGTTCGTGGCATTTGCAAGTTCTGCTGAAATACCAGCATTAATGCTTGGACCCGAACTACCCAAACTCACTCCCGTGCACTCCCCTTCAGCCAACGACGAAGAATTTCATCTCATTCTCAGCGTGATGTCTGAGATGGTTGGGTCAATGTCACCCCCACAACCCTCCAGCCTTGAGCGGTGTTCTATTCTTGATTCATGTTTAACAAATGCAACTCCTCTTATTTCCAAAAAAAAGGCGATGAACAAGTGGTGTTTCATTTATTTCAAAAGGGCAAATAATCCTGGAGAAGTTGCGACTGTTGATGCTGGCGGTCACCCTCTGGATGTGTTAATTCTGAATATTGCAGATAACTGTATTAAAAAGAAGTGGCATTACCGAGGATCGACAGTTTAGGCCTAAATTCAAATTTCATTATCTTTATTACACGCGTAATTTTTTTTCTTACTCTGATTTATTGCCCTAATTTGTACAAACAGATAATATTACTGTTTGTGTTGCAGCAACCTAATTTGCTTTCTATAATGTGATGCATTTTTTTTACCTCATATTTGCCAACCTGGATCTTGGCTTTTTGTTAGCAATTGTAATTATTAACCTCAAAACAAAAATTATAGTGCGGGAAATAACTATTGTGTTAAATAATTTTTTGTTGTTTTGTTCTTGCCACCAGAATGATGGGATCCCTCTGGAATGCAGCCAGTAACCATGCTTAAGGGGAAGTTGAATATAAAGTGTGCTAATCTAAGGATATATTTGCAGTGTGCTTGAAAGACCCGAGTTTTATCGAGTGTGTTAGATTTCACTCTTGTCTCTATCCAGCCATGACTGTCTTTCTTCCTTACTGACAGCGACTGCAGGACCAAATTGACAGGCCCTTAAAGCCAGCTGACGAAAACCAGCATTAATTAAGTCATTGCCGGACTGTAATTTTGTTAAGAAGTAAAAATCTAATATGAGAAAAGGTTACTGAGTCCTTTCCTGTGTCAGAATTTCTACACAGCATGAATATTAATGTACCTAATGAAGACAGTCTTTGCTTCATCAAACATCATTCGAAGCACAGGTGCCAGCAGCAAACTCCATTGATTTGTTCCAAAGACAAATGTGTCAGGAGAGAGTGACTGTCCTACTCCTTATCTGAAATCCCAAACCCTATTTTTTTTTGTTTACTAATGGACTTTTGTATAATAGACCTTCCCGGGATGCTTATGGTGCAAGGACATTAAATTTGCAGGTTTTTTTTTTAACAAGAAATCAAGTCAGTGCAAATGATCTACTTATGGGTTGTCTAAATCATTTCAGTTGCCATCTCGAGTCCTGGCTGCTCATCCCACATGCAGTCTCAAGACTACTGATACAGAAAGACAATTAAGTGATAAACTTAGAAATCCCTGTGTTTATGAGGCATTATGAGGCTCCCGTGCAATGAATAAATGGGCAGGCTGCGGGACAAGGTGTTTATTAGCTCGCAGCTTCCATTTATTGTTGAGAGCACTGTGGGGTTTCTAGGTTTATCACAATTATACTAAATGTTTGAGGGTTTTGTTTTAAATTAGAAAAGCAGTCTGATTTAAAAAAAACTTTTGCTAATGACATTGCTTTCCAGCACAGAATTGTGGGTAGTATGTCACTGAGGACTGTTATGTTCTGTGTTTAACTTGCTACTGTGATGTGATTCCTCAGTTAGATCTTTGCACCGGGCAAGTTTACAGCAGTATGAATTTTATCTTTTATATTTAGCTACGATTTTTTTGACATTTTTCTCCCTCCAATATTTGGCAGCAATGCAATAACATGGTGACTTAGCAACCTCGAATTAATAATTCTGGTTGCAGGAATATGAAGCATCAAAGAAAATCAGTTATTTGAAGTGTAAAAAAAATGCAATGTAATTGTATTGGATCGAGGGTGATTCGATGTGGATTGAATCCACAACAGACTTTTGCCAAATTTCTATTAATTCATGGGACATGCATTTATTGCCCATCCCTAGTTGCCCAAGGATGTTTGAGAGTCAACCATATTGCTGTGGTTTTGGAGTCGCACGTAGGCCAGACCAGGTAAGGTCGGCAGATTTCCTTCCCTAAAATAAAGAATAATATATACACAAGGTCAGACTGAATTGCAGTGCGACTGCACTACTTCACTCCCTGGCTCCAACTGTGCGTCCCTCCTTGACCCATGGTACACTCCCTCCTGCCACTTGGCACAGCTTCCTGCAGGGAAAATCCATAGGGATTTTGCCAATCCATAGGGATTTTGCCAATCCTGTGGTTCTCAGGGAAATGCCCCTCCCTTAAAGGGCCATGCTACGACAGTAACAAAAGGGTTAACTTCAGCACATAGAATCATAGAATCATAGAAACCCTACAGTGCAGAAGAAGGCCATTCGGCCCATGGCTTTCTCATTCATACTGATGGTTTTCCTGAAAAATAGTGCATCAACTGTTGCATGATGGATGATCAAAACTCTTCCAATCCTGTAATCATAAATACAGGTATGTTTTCTAATACAGTCATATTTGCCCTAATTCAGTGTAAAATGCTTGCTATCACTGAGGGTTAGTGTATTTTTGGGGGAAAATTCTCTGCTATTAGGCTATGAGCATGAGCCTGGTCAGGAACCATCAAGGCTGTGCGTCAGAAGGGCAGATCTTCAGCCAGGCAGCCAATTATATTGCTCCCTTCATTTTCCCCATCCAATTAATGTATTTTCTGGAGATAGGATGTTAAATGAGGGAGATGAATTTAAATCTGACTGCCCAGTCTGCTCTAAGGCTGCAGTAAGTGCAGCACTTGCAGATGTCTAGCTGATCCATATATTTCTTCAAACATACAGTGGACAAAGGAGAAATTGGCAGCAGGGTCACCGCACGGAAGACATGAAGAAGACAACATGACAGATGAAGTATGGAAGAATATCTCCGCTGCCAATGTTGACCTTTTCCTTCAGGAAAGTGTCCTCATCCATCCTTGCCGAAAAAGAGAGCACACAATGCCCAGGAGAGGGTGGAAAAGCTGGGAAGGAATCCCAGAATCAGATCCCACCAACCCCCCCGCCCCCCCTCTCTGCCAGTTTGGCTCCAGAGGATCAGGTCTTCAGAGTCTAAATGTTAGATGCTACCATTGCCATGGTAGCCACCAATAATATAAATAGCCCCATTTCCAGCCCAAGGGGCAGCCTGGTGGCACAATGGTTAGCACTGCTGCTTCACAGCGCCAAGGACCCAGGTTCAATTCTGGTTTCGGGTCACTGTTTGTATGGAGTTTGCATATTCTCCCCATGTCTGCGTGGGTTTCCTCCGAATGCTCCGGTTTCCTCCCACAGTCCAAAGACATGCGGGTTATGTTGATTGGCCATATTAAATTGACCCTAATGTCAGGGGATAAGCAGGATACATATGTGGTGTTATGGGAAGATGGCCTGGGTGGGATTGTAGTCAGTGCAGACTCGATGGGCTGAATGGCCTCCCTCTGCATCGTATGGATTCTATCATTCTATCAAATGCTATGTTTGTGGGGATGGTTGGTCATATTCCCATGGCATGCAAAATTTGAGGAAACAGTAATGTGCCAGGCTGTGGTAAAACTCTAGGTCACAGACCTGTGCTAGGCTGAGATCATGGTAGATCTCGTTGAGGAGTCTGGAAACCCCTGAATATACATACAATATATGTGGAAATAGAATTTTCTGTTATTGAACAGGAAGATCAAGAGTTGTACTCAGGAAGAAGAACAGCACATGGAAGATGAGAGTAATAGGGCTGACAGTAAAATTCCAGCATGCACAGTAAAATTAAAAGCCAGAGATTCACAAAACCTCTTTCGCCATTGAACCAGCTGCATCCGTATCTGTTATCTCAGAAGAATACAAGAAATCCATACGTCATATTCCCTTGTGCAAAACTGGTGTGAAACTGACCAGCTATTCCAGTGGAAGATGAAGTTAGTGTGGAATATGATGATACATTCTGGGGAAATTCTTCCATTTTCAGACTAAGTGCCCATGCCAGAAGATCCCACCGGTGTGACGAGCCGAAAGATTTTGCCTATTGTCTTAATGAGGAAGTGGAGACCTTTAATTTTGATTTGATTTATTATTGTCTCATGTATTAACATACAGTGAAAAGTATTGTTTCTTGCGCGCTATACAGACAGAGCATACTGTTCATAGAGAAGGAAATTAGAAAGTCTTAGAGGTTTACAGCATGGAAACAGGCCCTTCGACCCAACTTGTCCATGCCGTCCTTTTTTAAAAAAACTCCTTAACTAATCCCAATTGCCCGCATTTGGCCCATATCCCTCTAAACCCATTGTACTCATGTAACTATCTAAATGCTTTTTAAAAGACAAAATTGTACCCGCCTCTACTACTACCTCTGGCAGCTTGTTCCAGACACTCACCACCCTCTGTGTGAAAAAATTGCCCCTCTGGACTCTTTTGTATTTCTCCCCCCTCACCTTAAACCTAGACTCCCCTACCTTTGGGAAAAGATATTGACTATCTAGCTGATCTGTGCCCCTCATTATTTCATAGATCTCTATATGATTACCCCTCAGCTTCCTACGCTCCAGAGGAAAATAGTCCCAGTCTATCCAGCCTCTCCTTATAACTCAAACCATCAAGTCCCGGTAGCATCCTAGTAAATCTTTTCTGCACCCTTTCTAGTTTAATAATATCCTTTCTATAATAGGGTGATCAGAATTGCACACAGTATTCCAAGTGTGGCCTTACCAATGTCTTGTACAACTTCAACAAGACATTCCAACTCCTGTATTCAACATTCTGACCGATGAAACCAAGCATGCCGAATGCCTTCTTCACCACTCTGTCCACCTGTCACTCCACTTTCAAGGAGCTTTGAACATGTACCCCGAGATCTCTTTGTTCTGTAACTCTCCCCAACGCCCTACCATTAACTGAGTAAGTCCTGCCCTGGTTCAATCTACCAAAATGCATCACCTCGCATTTGTCTAAATTAAACTCCATCTGCCATTTGTCAGCCCACTGGCCCAATTGATCAAGATCCCGTTGCAATTGGAGATAACTTTCTTCACTGTCCACTATGCCACCAATCTTGGTGTCATCTGCAAACTTACTAACCATGCCTCCTATATTCTCATCCAAATCATTAATTATAAATGGCAAATAACAGTGGACCCAGCACTGATCCCTGAGGCACACTGCTGGTGTGCCTCAGGGATCAGTGGCCTTCAGTTTGAAAAACAACCCTCTACAACCACCCTCTGGCTTCTGTCAAGAAGCCAATTTTGTATCCATTTAGATACCTCACCCTAGATCCCGTGAGATTTAACCTTATGCAACAACCTACCAAGCGGTACCTTGTCAAAGGCCTTGCTAAAGTCCATGTAGACAACATCAATTGCCCTGCCCTCATCTACCTTCTTGATTACCCCTTCAAAACCTCAATCAAATTTGTGATACATGATTTTCCACTCACAAAGCCATGCTGACTGTCCCTAATCAGTCCTTGCGTCTCTAAATGCCTGTAGATCCTGTCTCTCAAAATACCTTCCAACAATTTACCCACCACAGATGTGAGGCTCACTGACCTGTAGTTCCCATGCTTTTCCCTGCAGCCCTTTTTAAACAAAGGCACAACATTTGCCACTCTCCAATCTTCAGGCACCTCACCCGTGACTATCGATGATTCAAATATCTCGGCTAGGGATCCACAATTTCCTCCCTAGCATCCCAGTGCAGAATGTAGTGTTACAGTCATAGCTAGGGTGTAGAGAAAGATCAACTTAATGCAAGGTAAGTCCATTCAAAAGTCTGACAGCAGCAGGGAAGAAGCTGTTCTTGAGTTGGTTGGTACGTGACCTCAGACTTTTGTATCTTTTTCCCGAAGGAAGAAGGTGGAAGAGAGAATGTTCGGGGTGCATGGGATCCTTAATTATGCTGGCTGCTTTGCCAAGACAGCGGGAAGCGTAGACAGAATCAATGGATGGGAGGCTGGTTTGCATGATGGATTAGGTTACATTCACGACCTTTTGTAGTTTCTTGCGGTCTTGGGCAGAGCAGAAGCCATACCAAGCTGTGATAGAACCAGAAAGAATGCTTTCTATGGTGCATCTGTAAAAGTTGGTGAGAGTCATAGCTGACATGCTAAATGTCATATTTACATATTCAGGTGGATGAAAAATGGGCAGAGGTTCATCAAGTTGTATTACTGGTAGGTTATAGAAAGGAAATTTTGCGGGTGGCACATGAGCTTCCAGTAAGAGATCATTTAGGAGTAAGGAAAACTCAAGTGAAAATACAAAAATACTTTTATTGGCCTGACTGCATAAAGATGTTGTTAAATTTTGCCATACATGGCACGCATGTCAGTTATTAGGGAACCCTCAAGCGGTGATAAAACTAGCACCCTTAATATCCATTATGGCATTTGAGAAATCTTTTACGAGGATCCTAATTGATTATGTGGGACTCCTGCTTAAAAGTGGGAATCAGTATTTGTTGAACAAAATGGATGTGTCTACTAGATTTCCAGAGGCCATTCCACCACATAATATTACAGCTAAAAGAATTGTAGAAGAGTTACTTAATTTTTTTTTACCAGATAAGCACTGACCATGGAAATGCAATCAGATCAAGGATCAAATTGTATGTTGAAGTTATTCAGTGAAGTTATGGATAGCTTAGGAGCAAAGCAATTTAAATCAACTGTGTATCATCCAGAATCACTGGGAGCTTTAGAATGATGGCATCAAAATTTAAAGACCATGCTGAGAGCCTATAGTCAGGATTATCCAGAGGATTGCTATAAAGGAATTCCAGTTGCACTTTTTCCAAAAGATATTAAATGTCTGAAGGCATTGGATACTGGAAAGGCCAATGTTCTGAGAACATTCCAGTAATAGTACTTGTGTTCCAGAACATGCCATGCTCCTCACTTAGCTGTTCCACCACCGCTACAACACTGACATCTACCCAGCAATGTGAAAAATGCCCAGTTATGTCCTGAACATGTTTAAACATGACAAATCCAACCCAACCAATTACTGCTCCACCAGTCTTTTCTCGATTCAGTAAAGTGATAGAAGGAGTCATCGACACTGCTATCAAGTGACACTTGCTTGGCAATAACCTGTTCACTGACTCTCAGTTTAGGTTCCTCCAGGACCATTCAGCTCCTGACCTCATTATAACCTTGGTTCAAACATGGACAAAAGAACTGAACTCCAGAGGTAAGGGAAGAGTGATTTCCTTTGATATCAAGGCTGCATTTGATCGAATGTGGCATTAGGAGCCCCGGCAAAACTGGAATCAATGGAAATCAGGGGGAAAACTTAGAGTTAGTGAAGGTTCATCTCAGTTCCAGGACATCACCATAGGAACTTTTCAGGGTAGTCTAGCCATCTGCAACTGCTTCATCAATGACTACCTTGCCATCATAAGATCAGAATTAGGGATGTTCGTCGATTGTACAATATTCAGCATTATTCATGATTCCTCAGACACTGAAGTAGTCTATGTCAAAATGCAGCAAGATCTGGACAAAACCCAGGCTTGGGTTGACAAATGGCACATAATCATGCAACATACGTCAGGCAGTACCATCTCCAACAAGACAGAATCTAACCACTGTTCCTTGACTTTTAATTACTATCATTAACAACAGCCTGAGGATTCCCATTGGTCAGAAAATCAACTCCATTGGCCATATAAATATTTGACTACAACAGCAGATCAGAGACTAAAGATTCTGCAGTGGGTAATTCACCACCTGACTCCCCAAAACCTTTTCACAATCTACAAGTCACAAATCAAGAGTGTGATTGAATGCTGTCCACTTGCCTGGATGAGCTCTTACTGTGTTCACCCCAGTCCAACGCCGACATCTCCACATCATGAGTGCAGCTCTGACAGCACTCATAAGCTTGACACCATCCAGGACAAAGCAGCCCTCTTGTTTGGCACCCTATCCACAAACATTCTATCCCTCCATCAATGGTGCACATTATACAACCTACAAGATACACTACAGGAATTCAAGACCATAAAGAAGGCACTGGCCTCCAAAAACACATCTGAGCTCAAGTCATTTTAGAGATTCGTAAATTATTATGGACATTTTTTTAACCAAATTTGTCGATGTTATAGGCTCCCTTGCATATTCTGCTCCAGAAACAATAGCGTTGGTTCCCCAGAACGAAGCTTTCAACAGAGTAAAACAATTGCTATATTCTTCAAACTTGTTGATACATTTCACCCCGTCTAAGGAACTGGTGTTGATCTGTGATATCTCTCCATAAGGCATTGGTGCTGTGTTGTCCCATGAGATGGACAATGGATCTGAAAGGCCAATAGCCTATGGGCGGGATTTTCTGGCCGCACTTGCTCCAAGACTGGAAAAACCCGTCCGAGGTCAACGGACCTTTGGATGGTCCTGTCCTGCCCACTACAATATCCGTGGTGGGCGGGACGGGAAAATTCCACCCTTGGTCTCGACCCCGTCAAAAAGCAAAAAATGGCTACTCACAAATTGAGAAAGAAGAATTATCAATAGCTTTCAGCACCAAGAAATTCCACCAGTACTTATATAGTAGACACTTTACCATTGTTTGTGACCATAAGCCACTCTTGGGTCTTTTTACAGAAAGCAAGGCTTTCTGCCAATTGCAGCAGCTAGAATTCAATGTTGGGTGTTAATTCTGCCTGCCTACAAATATACATTCAAGCACCGACCTGGAACACAGTGAACAAGAATGATTAGGGCCCATGTGCAATGGTGCCCCTAGCAGTCTTCAGCCAGCTTCCTGGCATGAATAGGCTCCGCCCTCTCCCTACTGGCATGAATCACATTTTGTCTCTTTTTTTTCTAAGTGCCATATGATTGCATCTGGGAGCTTGGGTAAGCTTTTTTGGGTAAAAAATGGACACGATTCTCTCCCATTTTCACGCTCGTTCGACACATAGAATGTTTTTGGCAGATTGCCCCCATAGTCTGACAATGGAACAGCATTCAAAAATGTTGAGTTTCAAAACTTCACCACACTTAATGGTACAAAACACATTAGGACTGTGCCTTACTACCAAGCTTCCAACAGACTCGCTGAGCAAGCCATCCAAACTTTTAAGTCTGGCCTAAAGAAGCAGTCAGGAGCAACCCTGGAGACCAGAATCTTTGGCAAGCAGAACTGACATCTCCATGGAAACAGATAGGACTGAACTACTTGTGCTTGAAGAGGCACTTGTCATTATGGTTTTGGCTGACAACAACCCTGTGGAAGTGCCCCAGACAGAGATGTTACACTACTCCACAAGGATTCTGAAACTCCTAAAAGATTTCATTGGTAATTGACTAAATTCATGTACTAATGTTTAATTATCAGCGACTGTGTCAATTGAGTATTGAAATTTGTATAAAGGATCTTAGAGGAGGAGGGATGTGGTGATTGTCCCTTTAAGGATCAATCTGCAGAGTAAGGGTCACATGACCCAGGAAATCAATTGGGGAGCAGGATGAGTGGTCACCTTGGTAAATGAGGGCTTCTGTACTCAGAGTCATCTTGGAAGCTGATTGCAGCCTGATGAACAAGCATCTTTAGTCCTTCAGAAAGGCATGTGAAGAAGTCTTTGCTAGGTGACAAGCTAGCCAGTAATTTCTATGTCCATCATCGACACAGGCGAGAGAATTTTATATTCTGTTATAGAATCACCCACATGCTACAACAGGTTGCTCACCTTACGAGTTAGTGGTTAAACATTAAAGTTTTAAGTTTATTTATTTGTGTCACCAGTAGGCTTACATCAACACTGCAATGAAGTTAGTGAAAATCCCCTAGTCGCCACACTCCAGCACCTGTTTGGGTACACTGAGCGAGAATTTAGCATAACCAATGCTCCTAACCAGCATGTCTTTAGACTGTGGGAGGAAACCAGAGGGAACCCAAACACACACGGGGAGAACATGCAGACCCTGTACAGACAGTGACCCAAGCCGGGAATTGAACCCAGGTCCCTCGTCACTGTGAGGCAGCTGTCTAACCATTGTACCACCCCATGATGGTATTGCAAGGTTTAGTTTGCTTAAGCTTGACATCAATGGCAAAGTAAGGAAAGAAAGACAAAGTGAAGATGAATGGTGAAACACAATATTAAAACTTAGTCTGTTCTGTGTTTGAGCTTCAAAGTTGCAGTTCAGTGAAGGAGACACGAGTTCTGCTTCTTCATGAACTACCTTTATTTCTTTGATCCAGCTTCACATACAATTCTGCAACAACACCCAGTGCCACCTGCAGCCTTTTATATATGTGACTTCTATTGAACAATTGACATCAAATTAGGACTTAATAGAAAGGTCTGTTAACCCATTCCTAACATTCTGTGCTGGTATGGAGATCATGGTGAAAAAAACCATCAAGGTGATTGGAGTTGTAAAGTTATTAGGCGGATTGACATATCTAGTGATGATGGGAGAGAGAGACTCAATAAATATCATGTAAATCGCTTACTTGAAGGAAGAAATCTGACATGGGCAAGCAGGAGAAACCTCCTGTAATCCAAATTCTTCCCACAGCCCAAAATAAAAGTCAAAAAAGAACTGAACATTTGTTAGTATTGCAGAATCAGTCTTTGGGCAATGTGTGTCATGATCTTTGATTAAGAGAAATGAATTTGTGTCACAGTCCCAAACATTAAGTAGCATTGGTAGTTACATTCAAAGTTCAGGTCTGACACAATCAGAGATGCTGAAAGGCCAGAGTCAGGCTGATAGAAATGGAAGGAGATACCCAGACAGAAAGAGAAAGAAACCAGATAGGTTAATTGAAAGTATGTCGGAAGGAAGGAGAAATCATTTGTTCTTTTCATTATTTCTTGTCAAATTATGATATTTTTATTAACTACATACTTGTGTTAAGGAAAAACATTTTTAAACATGTAAGTTACCAAAGCAATGCGTGTTGAGGTTGTAATGATTGACACTAGTTTAATATATGCCCTCTTAAAGATCCATGTCATCATATCAAAGCATTCCTTTTTTTTTCTGAACTGAAGGATTACCCTTAAAGAATCAAACCATTTACATGACAGCAAAACAAAATAACATTATGTTTGAATGTACTTTAACACAGAAATATATTTACACGTCTCTGAAACATATCAGCGGTTTGCTTTCTTGACTAGCTTTAGTTATGGTGGTCTTTTCCTAGAGGTTGCTGTACATTTTCATAAATGCTTATATCACAGAAAATTGTTCATCTTCAAGGGCTAAGAACAATCTGGTTGAATTTGTGTTTTTAAAAGACATTGTCCCTTAAAGGGTTAATTCAAGAACTCTGGTTGCTGCTCTCCAAAGAAAAGGCACCATTTAAAAGAAAAGGTAATTAAGCAGTTTTAAAGCAGCTGGAAACCTGGTTGGACTATTTACAGAAGAGTGACATGATGGTTTATGGCTTTGAAAGAACCATGCATGGAAAATTGTGCTTAAAAGCTAGCGTTCATATTTAATATGATCTGGGTCTGGGTTTATGCTGATGATTTCTGTTGCATTCTAGGTGCCATCAATAGAATGTTTTACTTGAACTTTCTGTCCATTTTTCAGGTTGGGTAATTTGTTTCTCATGGGCTTCTTTCATCTTGTTTGTCTAGTAAAGCATCGTGTACTCCTGGGATTTTTTGACGAGCACTGACTGGGCAGTGTTATCCACATTTTTCTGCGGAGTAGTATTTCACAGGTAGGGGATGGTTGCACTGAGTGGTGTCACTTTAAGATGCAACTTGGCCACATAGAGCTCATTTTGTTTAATGTCACTTCATGATTTGGGATTTTACAGTTTGAACCATCATGTCCACCATTCTGTTGGATTTACGGGAATGGGATAATGAAGTGGTATGGTTGGTTTCTCACTTCTCACGCATCGCCTTAAAGGGTTGCCCTATATATATATATATATTGGAGTCTATTGTTGGAAACAATCTCCTATGGTGCCCTGAAGAGACTTGAGATCAAATGTAATGTCTCCGTGACACTAGCACTAGATGTTGTGATATAATTAATAGATAATGGGAAATTTGGAGAAGTAATCCATTTCAATCAAGAATTCATTTCCATCATCTGGATGCTGAAGGGATCAGTTGTGAGTCCAGTCCAGGATATGTGGCGCCTTATGAAGCAATAATGGTTCTTTATTGGTTCATGGAATAAATGGTTGAGATGTCTTACCTTCCCACATGGCCTCTTCGATGCCTTCCTGGATTATTGGTCAACATACCGTCTCCATGGCCAATCTTCTGGTTCAATCAATTCCCATGTGTGCTTCATTGAAACTCTTGTAGGATATCAGGTCAAAGGAACCATGGGATGACTTCCTTTCCCTTAAAGCTGCCTCCTTAAGATATCCCAAGTTCATCTCTAAAGAGGTAAAATGGTCTTGGAGCCTCTGCAACATCTTTAAAGAACCTGGCCATCTGCTACCAGTCACTGTCTTCCATAGTGGCTGTGGTACAGGATCATTGGATGTTTCCTGCTGCAGTGCGTGGCACATAGATTGGCCAACATACATAAGGTCAACCTTGTAGAACCTCATCTACTTCAATGTCCACAAAATCTCCTTGCAGATTTAAGATGTCTCCAGATTTTGGTGGCTTAGGTAGATGCTTCAGTATTGGATGTGAACAGAAAGCTGGCCAGGTTGTACTGAATATCAACATCATAAGTCTCATAATGTGACTAGTAGGTGGCGTAACCTTGGTGATGCACGTCAAGGAGTTGTACCAGGTCATTTCAAGTAACTTATGGTCAGTCTCCACAACAAACTTCTTTCTAAATAAGTAGATGTGGAACCACTGGATGCCAAATACCAGTGCCAAAGTCTTGATTTGTATATTAGGATAAATAGCCTGGGCAGTGGACAAACTCTTGGAAGCAAAAGCAATTGGTTTCTCTTTACAGCGAAGACGTCCAAGTCCTTTATGGGATGCATCAACCTCAAGAGTAGTCTCCTCAATCGGGCTGTAAAAGTGATTATCCTTCAGTTGATGACTTTTTGAGGTTATTAAAATGTGTTGATAGTGCTCTTGCCAAATGAAAGGTACTTCTTTCTTCAGAAGTTCATGAAAAGATGAAGTTTTGTGGGCAAAGTAAGATATCTAGGGTGAAAGGAAATTTAAGCAAAGTGAGGCAATGTTGCAGATGATTTTTGTCTTGCGGAGTGGCAATTGCACTGATGTCCTCTTGCTTGCTATGGTCAGGATAGATGCCTGAATAGATGGATCTGAAAAATTTGTTCTGTGTTGCGTTGGCATTACCCTTAAACACATGATCTTCTCTGCTTGCAGCTTCCATCACAAGGTGGAAATTTTAATCTTGCTCCTGTTTTGTTGCACCAACAACAAAAGGCCATCTGCTACATAGATGCTTCCTGGGATCTTCTACATGATGCTATCCATAAGGTTTTGGTAAATGTCCCAGCTTATGGAAATCCTGAATGGCAACCTTCGCAAACAGATTTAACCAAAAGAAGTACGGAACACCATTACTCTTGGGATGTCTTCTCCAGATACATCGATGAGTAGCCATTCTTAGCATTGAGTTCAAAGAAGAATTTGAAAATCGCAAACTTGGGGTTCAGCTCTTCAACTGTAGGAATTTTGTGACAGCATCATTTCAGAGCTGCATTAAGATGTTTTGGGGATATCTAAAAATGTAGAGAATCATCTTTCTTAATGATGCTCATGATGGAGCTACACCAATCTGAGAGTTGTTGAACCTTTCCGACTACGGCATCCTTCCCCATCTTATCCAGTCAGCTTTCATCTTGTTCTGGATGTGAATTCTCCAGTTACATGGCAGATAAACGGGACACAGTAGAATCTGAAAGTAGATGTACTGCACCATCCTTAATACTTCAAATCCTGTCGAACCAGTCAGAGTATAGTGATATTAGTTTAGTTGAGGTGACCTGGGTGTCCTGTGTGTATTGCCTTCATCATTGAGTTATTAATATGGTGGATGGTAACCAGGGTTAGATCCCTGCATCCCAATATGCCTGCAATCACTGGAGCTGTGGGGATGAATTTTACCGTTCTGCCTGCCACGGGAATCGGAGTAGGCGAGGGGCAGAGCATGGAAAGGTGCATTGATCTCAGGCGGGATTTTCCCGATTCAGGGCGAGCGGGGTTGGAAAATCCTGCCTGTGGTGTCCATAACACAAAATATCTGGATGACCGGGATGAGTGTTTGTCGCAACACTTGAATGTAATGGATTCCAGGAATAGAATCGCCAAGTTTTTGTACATGTTGCGTTTGGCCGCAGTTGGTTGAATCATCACTTGCCACTTCTGTGAACACATATATTGAAGTGTGCAAAGTGGGAGGATATTTGCACCTGCACCACTATCCCAATTTGCATATAGGTTAGGCTGACTCTTCATGTGTGGGCATATATGCTGGATGATGGAAAAGGCTTCTCATGGTGCCAATACATTACTTGACATTCAGCGTGCCATATGTCTACTCACCTTGTGTGTGCTTTGGGTTGGTTCAAGAGGTCGTTTTGGAATGCTTTCAGTGGGGTAAATGCTGTCATGAGCTCAATTATTCTGTCAGCTAGCTCTGCTGCCATAACACCCCTTGCCTCTGAACCTACTCGTGGATTGGTCAATGGTTTCTATCAGTTGCTGCCTAAAGGACTTGAATTCCAGATGGTGCATTCTGAAGTTGAGATTCAATCATAATTTGAATGTTGACCACATTTTGTTTGGATTTTTCAGATCATCAAACCCGATGTGTTTAGTTTTAATAGTTTATTTATCCAGTTCAGACATATTGAGATCTTGAAAACACAGTTCAATGTATTGTCAGAAGAAGGAAAACTCATACAGGAGACCTGTTACCTTTGTATTGAGTGTTGGAAATTTTGTGGTCACCTTTTAGTTTTTGCAGCATTTTTAACAATAAATAGAGCTTTTGACCGCTATGCAAGTTCCCTCCAGCTCTTTTAGAGCAAATGCAGCTCTGAGTTGTAGTACCTTTCGTGGCCACTGCCTTAGCTGATCATAGGTTATTGCTTGACTGCGATGGCGGTGCTGTTGAGCTCTTAATTTTTTCCAGTTTAACTCGAAGCTCCATCCATAAAGCAGTAATTTTGGCAGGAAATGCCTGCAGGACTTCCAAAGTGAAAACAAACAGTGAAAAAGGCTTTTTTTTAAAATTGTCTTCCTCAAGAGGAAGCTGTTACCGGATAGATTTTTTCCCCCAGCCCAGTCGACAGAATTCAAGTTCAGTAACAATGAAATCTTTTGACTGTGGGATGTGACTTAACGCGAGCCTCCCACCACTTCCCCCAATTTAGTTTGCTATTTAAGTTATCTTCCTGCTTAAACATTGCAGCAGTTAGACTTCTATGAATTAAGTTCTCCCAGATTTAAGCAGTCTTACCGGAACCTGATGTCCCCTGCTTGGAGCAAGGTGTGATCCCCAAATAAAGGTACGGTGTGTGCAGAATTCCTAAAAACCTACAGAATATTTTTGCATGGTGAGGCTTGATGATTGATTCACTTTCACATGAGCTCTTTTCTTCTCCTAGATGTGAAAGGGTTGAGGCTTGTCTTTTTTCAGTCAAATCTTCAAAAAATGTGCTGCCACTCTGCCACCAAAGTATGTTCTCCTTCTCTTCGATGAATGAGTGAAGGGATAGGTTGATAGGGTGGGCAGTGGATGAGGTAAATGGGTAGGGTTGGTGAGGTATGTGGGTAAGTTGAGTCGGGTGGCAGGTGGATGAGGTGCCAGGTGAGTATAGTGATAATTGGATAGGTAGGTGAGTGGGTAGGAGGATCAAGGGAGAGTTGGGTTGGATTAGATGGGGTAGTCTGGTCAGGGTGTGCTCAGTTGGTTGAGGTAGCCAAATCTGATTGGGAGGAGGAGTCGGGTTGGATTGGGGAAGGGGGTGGGGGTGGTTAGTTGGGCCAGAGGTACTCAGTGATGTAGTCAGCAGGTGGTTTGGTAGTTGTGGGGGGTGGTTAGATGGGTAGTCAGGGAATTAGGGGGATAACTGCAAAATCAGGATAGTAGATGGGAGTCAGGCGAGTGTTGAAGAATCAAAGGGTTGTTGAAGGGTCAATGTGTGTGACTAGGAAGCCATTTCTGAAGTTATCCAGGAGTTAGACTGGGAATAATTCTGATTAATATTTCCTGGCTAACTATTCAGGCAAGTCACGTGGTACTGTCCAAATTTCTGATTGTAGCTCAAAGTGGGAAACATTTGTGGAGGGTCGCTGGGAGCACGACGATTTCCCATCAAAAGTTCAAACTTCTCGGGCAAATCACACGGAGGTCAGTGTATCAGGACTTCAGCGGGGCGCAAAAAACATCTTTGCCCTATGTCCGGTCTATAACGATACAGAAACCAGAAGATCTGGGCCAATATGTCTGACATTTACAAGTCTTTGAAACATATCAGCGGTTGGCTTACCCATCCAGGTTTATTAATGGTGATCTCTGCTGGAGGCTGCTGTATGTTTTCGGAATGGTGGTTTGGTGTGCTTTGTTTGTATTGTGTCTTGGACCCTGGTCTATTCACAATAGGACTGCCCATTGTTTCTGGTTGAGGTATTCTGATTTGGCATGTTTCATCACACCGTCATGCCATTTGGTGTTCATACTTGATACGATCTTGGCTCTGGGCATATGCTGACGATTTCTGCCTGATTCCTGGTGCAATCAGACAGAGTGTTGTACTTAAACTTTCTCTCTAATGTTCAGGTGGTATAATTCATAATCTACGTGCCGGTCATGTCATCTTTGGTTCCACAGTATGAAGTTTGCAAGTTTGGAATGGGTATGTGTATTCTGTTCAAACAGTGCCATGCATCCTGTTGGCTGCTGGTCTTCATTGCAGAGTTAAATTATCTTCTCCCAGTGTAAGCACAGGGTTTCTGATGGTATTTATTTTGGTATCTGGTCTTCTTCATAGTATTCATGACAACATGGATGGTGACCAAAGACAAGTCCTTTCACACCAGTAGACCACTGGACCTGTAGTATCCACAGCAGAAAATATCTGGGGTAACCAGGGTGAGATTTTGTTGCGACAATGGACCTCAGGAACAGAATCTCTATGCAATTGTACACAGTGATTTTGGTACTGTTTGGCTGAATCATTGTTTTCTACTTCTGTGGGTACATACATTGGATACTGGTGCAGGTAGAAACATCATTCAACTTCATACATTTGAGTGTATGAAGTTGAATGATGTTTGTACCTGTACCAGTATCCAGTTTTGCATATAGGTTACACTGACCCTGCAGCTGTGGGTATATAATCTGGATGGTGACAAAGGCTTCTCTTGGTAGCAATACATTCTTTGATGTCCAGTGTGCTGCTGAATGTCTGCTCACTTTGTATTTTGATGGTCTGGTTATCCTAATCATTGGACGAGGTCATTTGGCTAGATATTTTGTAGATCTTGGCTTCACACTGTTGGTCATCTTGATTGTTCAGAAGGCTGTATATGTATGACCTTTCTTTATGGCTTCTCAAGGTGTCAAACCACTTGTTTCAGCCTTTGCTTTCTGCACTGGCACTTCCAATGTCATATGCCTTACTTTGCTCGCATTGCTTACTCGCCTGTATTGGCTATCATGCCAAAGGTAGATGAATTTTGCATAATCCGTAGACTCTATCTACTCTTTAGTATGACTCTATATTTGTGTCAGCTTTGTAGTAGAGTTCCCAGGATGTCACCTTTAGGCCAGTCCAAGGAGTATTTTTGGAATGCTTTCAGTGGGGTGGATTCTGTTACAAGTTTGATGACTGTCAGCTTGCACTTCTTCCTTGAAGTCGCTATCACAATCCTTGTCTCTGCATTTAATTATGAATTGATCAATGGTCTCCGACAGTTGTTGTCTATCGGACATGTATTCCAGGTGATGTATTCAGAAGCTGAGCTTCACGACTAATTGATCTCCAAGTGCTGACAAAATTTCAGATGGTCATCAAACAGACCTAGGACGGAACAGGGCCGTACAAAGGTCCGTTGACCTCGGGAGGGACTTTACGGTTTTGGGGTGGTGGGCATGGCTGGAAAATCCCTCCTCTAGTATTCTGCCTGTGGAGGCCGTCATTGCTTATACCAACTTAATTTTAATGGTTTCTTTATCTGCTTCAGACGGGTCCAGAGAACACAGCTAAACACATCGTCGGAACAAAGTAAACCCATTTAAGAAATTTATTGCCTTTCACATGCGTGTTGGAAATGTTGTGCCGTGTTTTAACTTTTTCAGGATTTTTAAGGCAATCTGGTGCTTTCAGAAGCTATGCAAGTTTTTTTCAGCTGTTTTGGAGTTAATTTAGCTCTGCGTTGCATTACTTTAGCTGATCAGAGGTTGTTGCTTGACTGTAATGGTGGCGTTGTGAGTTCTTTCTGACTTTTGTTCCTTTAACTTAAGCTCCACCCACAAAGCAGTGATTTCAGCAGGAAAATAGCTGCAGGGCCACAAAAATGAAAACAATCATTTCACAGGTTTGTTTTGGCTGTTAGGAATTGTTACTGGATGACTTCTTTCCAGTCCAGCCTTGCACAGAAGTAACAGTGATAGACTCTCTCCTACGCGTGAGTTCTGCTTACAGCGAGAGACTCCAGCCTTTGCCATTTAATTTTCGTTCCTGCTTAAACTTGGCTGCAAATAGCCTTTTACTATTTAAGGTCTCCCAAATTTCAATAATCTTACTGGGGCCCGATGCTTGCTGGCTACAGAAAGGTGCAATCCCAGAATGGAGGTACAGTGTGTAGAACTTTCTGTCCAATTCTATGGCTAGCCAACCACCCACCCACAACGTAACATAGCAAAAAATAGCTCAAGTAAGCCAGGCCAACATAATTGTGCACCTCTATTTATGCTGGAACTGCTTTGTCATTGTAAGTTCACCTTGTGGAGGGTGGGTGAGCAAGCAAGCAAGCAGAGGACTGACCCCCTGCGGGTGAAATATTTTTTTACTTCATCTGAAACCTGTCGATAATTTGTCTCTTAAGGAATTGATCAAGCAATCGATGATATGGAAAAGTGACTCTGATGTTACCATTAAGCGAGAAGTGGTAGAATGGCTCCCCTATCTTTCCACTCCTTGAATGACCACAGTAGGTTTTTTTTAAAATTCACTTGCCAAATTAGAGAATTTAACTGCTTAAGCGCTGCAACAGTAAAGACATGCACAGACAGGTTTTCTCACAAGGCTTTAAAGAAAGAGTATAGTATTTATTCTATTTAACATTTGATCTAAATAAAAAATAATAAAAATGTTCAATTTCTCACGCACAAACACACACACACACTCCATCCAAAGTGGGAGGGTAGGTTCATTTGTTTGAGTCCAGAAAGAGCTCAATTGTATATGAAGCTTGAAGATTGGTGACTTGAATGGTTCAACAGAGCTTAATAGTCTTTCCAGATTTTGTGCTGAGCCAATTTAAAGATGTTAACAGTCAATTGCTATATTTTCTTCTGAAGTCAGACACCACTGGGGCATGTAGGTGGTCAAGGCACAAGCTGGCTGGAGAGAGAGGGCGCCAACTCAGGGTCTTTCTCGTCTCATTCTGACTGGCCTGGAAAAATATATTTCTTAAAACACAAAGAGGATTAGTTTGCTCGACGCTTGATCTCACAAACTGACCAGTTACCAAACATAGCAAGCTGATTCCAGATCCATTGTTTAAGAATGATTAGATTATGATTGGTGGAGTTCCCATCTCAGCCAGACTTCATTGTCCAAATTGATTGACCACACCGAGCTGAATACATAGGTTATGTCTGGATGTTTAGTTCAGGAAATGAGTCTTTCAGACTCATCTAAGTTGATTTATCTCTAGTAGGCTACTTGTCGGTGGCTTGCTGCCTTGCTGATGGCTTTATTTGTAGGGTACAGCTTTGTGAAAGTTCAACCATCTTAGGGGCTACTGTAATTACATTTTAAGTCACTTAAAATTGCTGTTGTGCAGTCTTTTTAACCATATCCAGTGATTTCAGCCCGCTTAATAAATAAAGTAATTTTTGATATAAAGCATGGTTTTATCACAGAATCATAGAATAGAATCATAGAATCTCTACAGTGCAGAAGGAGGCCATTAAGCCCATCAAACCTGCTCCGACAACAATTCCACCCAGGCCCTATCCCCACAACCCCACATATTTACTTTGATCTCCCTGACCGCAATTGAGCATAGCCAATCAACCTAATCTGCACATCGTTAGATTGTGGGAGGAAACCGGAGCACCCGGGGGAAATTCACGCAGACAGTGGGAGAACGTGCAAACTCTGCACGGTCACTCGAAGCCGGATTCTGGAGCTGAGAGACAGCTGTGCTAACCACCATGCCTCCATGCTGCCCTTTATAACGCCAAAGCATTTTACTTCATGTTACAGTGGTTGACATTGAAACTAGATACAATGGTTCTTACAGACAGATAGATGCTCTTCATTAAATAATTAAGCTCTTCCAGGTGATGTGAAATTTGGCTCTGTGCTGTAATCTGTTGGTACAAGCAAAAATCCTGTATGTCCTGCTGATGCTGTATTGTATTTACTGATATTACAACTCAAAAGATTGATGGGCTAGGTCAACGGTTTTTTTTTAAAGTCCTACTGTGCTCACATGAAGCACTGTCCTGGTTCTTTTTTGAATAGAAACTTTGAGAATGGTTCTTTTGTCAGTCACAATCCCAGTGTCATTTCTGGGATTTCACTGGCATGTATAGGGTGATTAACAGTGAAGTGTAAATCTCTATTGACAGACAGTCAGAGGGGAAGAAAATTGCTTTTGGGCCCCATCAGCTTCTTTGTTGATCAGTCAGTCATTGGTGTAGTAATGTTAATAAGAGAAATGAGCAGGAACAGAAATGTTTTCACAAAAATGGTACAACTGAGATTGTTCTTAAGTCCAGCTTTTCATCCTTGTCAGTTTCTCTTTCTGTGCTTACCTAAAGACATACATTGTGTTGGCAAGTGGTTAACTAGATGCCAACTGCTACTGTGTGTGTGTGGTGTGTGTGTATCTCGCTGTCTCTTCTCCTTCTTTCTTTCCCTTTATTCTCTCTTTTTTCTCTTTCTGATTTTTTTCTATCTTTCATTTACTTCCTTCCTCTCTCTCTCTCTTTTCCTATCTGTCTCTTTTTTTTCCCCCACTTTCTCTCTAGTGAGCTTGGGACAGCCATAGACACCAGGTGCAGGAATTAATAAGTAAGACTGAGAAATGGCTTGAAGAAGAACCTAATTTCCAACCACAACAAGGTTGCAGGTTATTAGAATGAGGAATAATTCACAAGTTAGTGTCACCAGAGCTTGAAAGGAACAGGAAAGAAAAGTACAATGAGCTATTTAACAACAGCAGCATCAATACAACAAAACTTTTATATAGTGCGAACACAATGCATCCATACATTGTTTGTTATTTTAGAGTCA
Source organism: Mustelus asterias (assembly GCF_964213995.1). Classification (NCBI taxonomy): domain Eukaryota; kingdom Metazoa; phylum Chordata; class Chondrichthyes; order Carcharhiniformes; family Triakidae; genus Mustelus; species Mustelus asterias. The sequence continues at coordinate 40,178,950 of NC_135820.1, forward strand.
CGGAATTGTTACAGCAAAGAAGGAGGCCATTCAGCCCATCATGTCTGCACTGGCTCTCTGAACCCCACACGATTTTAAAAATCTGTCAAATCTCCTCAGCCGCCTTTTTTTCCAAAGAAAAGAGTTCCATTATCTTTTTACTCATTTGTGGGAAATGGACATTACTGGCTGGCCAGCATTTATTCATCCCTAGTAGCCCAAGGACAGTTGGGAGGTAATCACATTGCTGTGGCATTGGAGTCACGTGTATGTCAGACCAGGTAAGAACGGCAGATTTCCTTCCCTAAAGGACACTAGTGAACCAGATGGGTCTTTTTAACAATTGACTGGTTAGCAGTGGATTCTTAATTCCCAATTTCTTTTCTTTTAATTGAATTCAAATTCCACCATCTGCTATGGCAGGATTCAAACCCAGGTCCCCAGAACATTAGCTGAGTTTCTGGATTCACAGCCAAGTGATAACACCCATCCCCTCCCCACCTCCAATTCTACTTCATATTGAAGGTCCTAATCCCAGGAACCATTCTAGTAAACCTTTTCTGCATTCTCTCCAATGTGCTCAGATCCTTCCTAAAATGCAGCACCCAGAACTGGTTGTTATACTCCAACTGAGATCAAACTTGTGTCTAAAATAAGTTCAACATAGCCTCCCTGCTCTTGTACTCAATGGCCCTATTAATAAAGTCTAGGATGCCTTGGCTGGAAATATCCGGCTGTTCCCGCCAGCAGCAGCTTTCACTGAGTTCCCCAGCGGTTGGAGTGCAAACAATGGGAAACCCTGCTGACAGCAACAGGTCCAGAAGATCCTGCCACTGGCAAATGGTGGGTTGTCTCCACCACTAGGAAACACTCCATGAGGGGTGCCGAAAATCCTGCCCTATATTGTTTTATTAACTGTTCTCTCAACCTGTCCAGCCACCTTTAATAACTTATGCACATGTACACCCAAGTCTCTCTGAAACCACTTTAGAGTAGTACCCTTTATTTCATATTTTCTCTCCATGTTTTTCCTACCAAAATGTATCAACTCACATTTCTCCGCATTGAACTTCATCTACCACTTCTCTGCCCACTCCACAAACTTGCCTATTCCTTTGGAAGTTCTACACTGTCCTCCTCACAGTTCGCAATGCTTCTAAGTTTTGTATTGTCCACAAAGTGTGCCCTGTACACTAAGTCCTTGGTGATTAATGCATATCAGGAAAGGCTATTTGGCCTGGGGAACTCCATTACAAACTTTCCTCCAGTCCAAAAACATCCATTAACTATCACTCTCTGTTTCCTATCACTCAGCCAATTCTATAGCCATCTTGTTACTGTCCCTTTTATTTCATGAGCTAACTTTTCTCACAAGCCTGTTGTGCAGCACTGTATCAAATGCCTTCTGGAAGTCCATGTACTCCACATCAACATCATTGCCCTCATCAACCCTCTTTGGTCCCTCTTTGAAATGCTCCAGTAAGTTAAACACAATTTTCCCCTAAGAAATCCATATGGATTCTCCTTAACTAACCCATATTTGTCCAAGTGACTATTAATTCTGTCCCAAATTATATGCTGGGATTTTCCAGCCCCTGTGTGGTGTGTTTCCCTGTGATGGAAGCAGTGAGCTACTGGCCACCAGTAGGAACTTCCAGTCCTGTTTAAGTCAATGCCAATTTACATGGCTCACTGGCCGCCACTGGGGAACCTGCCAAGGGGGTTGACATCAGTGGAACCAGATGATCGCACTGGCACGAAGGGCCGTAAAATCCTGCCCATAGATTCTGGAGGTTTCTGAAGAAAAACTGACTGGTCTGGAGTTGTTGGATGTATCTTTACACTTTTTTGAACAAGGATGGAATGTTTGCAATTCTCTAGACCTCTGGCAGCATCCCTGAGTCTAAGGAAGACTGAAAAATGATGGCCAGTGCCTCTGCAATTCCAACTCTCAGTTCCCTCAGTAACCTTGTTTGCACTTCATCATTTTAATGGTTGAATTTTAGAAATGTTAATAATTCTACTAGAATAACCAGAAAAGGAATTTCACATCTCAGTTAACCCTTCATACGCTATCATTCACACAACATAATTTCAACAACTTTAATGAGAGTGATTACCACAGAAAGAGAGATAAGGTTGTAATTAGGGGCTTAAATCTCTGAGTTCCCAAAAAATGGACAGTTGAGGGTGGTACCAGTTTTGGTGGCGGATGCCTGATCCCTCCACAGTGCTCATTAAATTCAATTCCCGGTCTCTCATGACTTGTGCCATTAGTAGACCTACCCTCACCATGCAACATGATCTGATTTGGGCTTGGACTGATAAGTGGCAAGTAGCATTCATGCCACACAAGTGCCAGGCAATGAAAACCTCCAAACAAGACGGAGTCTAACTACCACCCCTTGCTATGCAATGGCATTAACATTGCCACGTTCCCCCATCAACAACATCATCCTGGGAGTCAACATTGAAGAGAAATATAACTGGACTTGGTACATAAATGCGATAGCTACAAGAGCGGGTCACTGCTGGGCATCCTGCACAAGTGTGAACATGACTCCTATGTAAAAAGATGAAAAGTCACATGTGAGACAGGTGTGCATTTCAGAAGGTGCAAAAGTGTGCAGGATGGGTTTCCTGGATTGTTGACAAGGATCATCAATAGTAAATAACATTGAACAATTCTTGAAACACCAATATTATTTCAGTGCGAACGCCATACTAGAACTCAGAATTAGTTTTTCATGCTTTAACTGCAGGACATCCCTTATAATATCTGTGGTATTGACAAATTTCACATTCTGTCAGATCTCTACTGGCTTTTAGATGATCATGCATATAGACAACCTCAAATAGTTTTACAGTTTCAGTTGGTAAAAGCTTCCTTCATCTTATGCAACCTTCACAGGCACCATAAAAGGCAATGTGGATGTAATGCGGAGGTTAAGATAAAGGTCTTGGAATCTTTCTTTGGAACTATAATCAAGCATATCAATTGGAATTGAGGAAAGTGTTAGTGGAGGAGTATCAATGGGTACACGTACTTCAATTACTATGTCAGTTGGATCAATATTGACTGTTGATGAGTGAAAATGATCACATTGCTAATCTAGGGTAGCTTCATGGATAACCTTAAGTTTGTATGCAAAAATGGAATAAAGTGTAGAAGCACTCAACACAACTGAAGCACCCATTGCGGTTGAACTATACCACATCCATTATATAAAGAAAGAAATCCCTTCAGAAAGGGTGGGATTATCTTGTGCTGTACAATCGAAGAGAGCCAAAGGGACAAATCTGAGGGAATTCCACCAATCCAAAAGTTCTTACAGCATTTTCTTTTCTTATTCCACCAATGCTGTTATCTGTTCTACAATTTGGAGTGCATCAATACTTACCAGTGAAAGTCCTTTCTCCCTACATTCCTGCAAATACTTCTACACTTCTACCTCATTCCTGAGATTGCTACTCAGGCTTTGAAATACTGTTCACAATTAATCTAAGAGCAGACGTCCAAACATGAATAAAGCACAGAACAAAACAATAAGTCAATCTCTTCCGCAAGGATTTCTACTTCTGAGTTTTTGTTTGTGAATAATTTTTTCTAAAAGATTGTGGCGGTTTCAAATTGTTAACTTTACATTTTTTTAAGTGTTTGAAATCGAAAGTTTGTAATAACTTTCTGGGCAACGTTTAGACAACGTGATATTTATTTAGGGTCACAGGTGATCAAATTGCCGCACCTAAATTTCTGCTTTAAGAATTTTGAATGTCACAGAGGAGTACTCAGCAAGTCTAATCACAATGTTATTTTTCAAGCTATAGTATATTGAAATGGCATTGTAACCCAATAACTAAAAGGACATGTAGGTAACATAAATGCTAAAGGTTTGACTGTCTTTGCCAAGTTCAACAATATTAGCAATAATAACAAACATGTTGCAAATATCAGCAAAGCTGGATCCTTGTGACAGATAATTTCACTGGTGTACAGTATAAATATTGAATTCAGAGGGAAAACTTAATGTCTATTTTAGGGACATCACTATTATTCTTCTGCCATTATTTTCAAGCAGCTTTCTTCTTTAATTATTCCATCATTTGAAGTGGTAGAGTTACATATATTGCATTTTCATTGCTGGCAGGGCTGCAGTTTGGAGGAAAAGCTTTTTTCCCCAGGGAATGGTGGGAATCTGGTACTCACTGCCTGAAAGGGCTGGGACCCTTATAATATTTAATAACATTTAGATAAGGCTACGGACCAAGTGCTGGAAAATGGAATTGGACTAGGTAGGTGTTTGATGGCTTGCACAGACACAGTGGGCCGAAGGGCCTCTCTCTCTGCTCTGAAACTCCATGACTAATGACTCTATCTGTAGATTTGATGGGCTGCATAGTCTGTCTCTGTACATTCTACTCACTAGTTAGCCGTGCGACTATCCCAGGCACCCATTAGCCCAGTAATAAATGCTTTTGGCTCATCCCACTGTTCTCACCGACACCAACAAAGAGAAACAGAACAAACCAGCTTAAAAGTATTGGATTCCAAATGGGGAAAAGCAAGTAATGCCGGCAAATTTTGGGGGAGGGGCGGGGGGCGGCAAGATTAAACAGCAAATACTTAAGTTCAGAAAAAAAGGAAAATAAAAAGATGTCGACAGGTGTAAAAGTAAGAACTGAGAATGAAAGGGTATTTACTCTGTGATTCCTTTTTTTACTATTACATTGACACCAACCTCTACCAATAGATATCATGTAATAGGATTGGTATTTGTGCATTAGAGCATTGAGGAGACAAGGACATTTAGAATAGCAAGTTCTATTATACATCTTTGATTATTAGAGATGGAACTCTACAGATAAATAACATTGATATAACCATGGATACTAAACTTAAATAGAGGAGTAGTATATATCAAGATATATACGCAGAGACCTCCTCAGAAGTCAAACACGGGACACGGCGGACAGAGTACCCTTCGTTGTCCAGTACTTCCCCGGAGTGGAGAAGCTATGACATCTTCTCCGGAGCCTTCAGCATGTCATTGACGAAGACAAACATCTTGCCAAGGCTATCCCCACACCCCCACTTCTTGCCTTCAAACAACCGCACAACCTCAAACAGACCATTGTCCGCAGCAAACTACCCAGCCTTCAGGAGAACAGTGACCATGACACCACACAACCCTGCCACAGCAACCTCTGCAAGACGTGTCGGATCATCGACACGGATGCCATCATCTCACGTGAGAACACTATCCACCAGGTACACGGTACATACACTTGCAACTCGGCCAACGTTGTCTACCTGATACGTTGCAGGAAAGGATGTCCCGAGGCATGGTACATTGGGAAGACCATGCAGACGCTAGGACAACGGATGAATGAACACCGCTCAACAATCACCAGGCAAGAGTGTTCCCTTCCTGTTAGGGAACACTTCAGCAGTCACGGGCATTTGGCCTCTGATCTTCGGGTAAGCGTTCTCCAAGGCGGCCTTCATGACACATGACAGCGCAGAGTCGCTGAGCAGAGACTGATAGCCAAGTTCCGCACACATGAGGACGGCCTCAACCGGGATCTTGGGTTCATGTCACACTATCTGTAACCCCCACGACTTGCCTGTGCTTGCAAAATCTCACTAACTGTCCTGGCTGGAGACAATATACATCTCTTTAACCTGTCTTTAACCCTCTCTCCACTCACATTGTCTGTACCTTTAAGACTTGATTATCTGTAAAGACTCGCATTCCAACCATTATTTTGTAAATTGGGTTTGTGTCTTTATATGCCCTGTTTGTGAATGGAACTCCCACTCACCTGACGAAGGGGCAGCGCTCCGAAAGCTAGTGGCTTTTGCTACCAAATAAACTTGTTGGACTTGAACCTGGTGTTGTGAGACTTCTTACTGCCTCACTGTGGCAGTCTGCAGAGTCCCTATGGGTGATATATAGGCATTTTTATCTGTCAGGTGACATGCAAATGTCCTTCCAAATTAAGTACAGTTGGATCTATTTATAATGTAAATCTGATTCAAGCAAATCAAATGCTAATTTAGCATTGACGTAATCAGTACTGATATAGCTTGTCCGATTATATGCAAGTCTGGTTGTAAGCAGGATAAATAATATCTATGTTGATCCATTGCATATGCCTAGGCAAGTGTATTGAATTGAAAAATATTTTTAAAATTAAAGTATTTTAGTTAAGGTGACATGATAGTTTACTGTCAAGCTACCTTGAGCTATTCTAATCTTAGATTTGAAGCTTCTGATCAAAATCATATCACACTCCAGATTAGTGGCTAAAAATCTAATAATCAATATTTCAAGTGGGAGAAAATTTCATCTCTCAAATCTCACGTCATGTTCTACCTGATCATAACCATTTTAATCATAATGTGCTGTTGCAGGATCAGCTGGTAAACTGGTATTCCATAAAACTTACTCCCTGATATTAATGATACTTGGAAATATTTCAGGAATGAGTTCTTAGCATTGGACAACAAACATTCTCTACTGATTACATGCAAAGTAAAGGAGCCTGTATCGTAAATGACTCCTGCCCAGAATAAATATTGGAACATTGTGCATTGTAAAACAAAATTTAAAATGGTTTCTCCACATAATCCATAGGATTGGTCCAAGTAATGAAAAATCAGGAAGTGGATGGATCGGCTTTTAATTTGGAAGTTAAAAGATGTTGGTTCCTCTTTGGGTGCTGTGCAGTATAAAACCTGTTCTAGTTATATTTGGAAAATTCATAAACCAGTCTTCCAAACAATTCAAAAACTATCAGTAGACGTCAAAGAGGTGGTAAACTATGAAAAGCAAATAGAAGTCAAGCATTCTCACATCTTTTTATCATTGGGAGAATAGGTGAAAAGTAAGTTCACCTCTTCACTAACCAAGTCTACTTTCACACTTAATTTTTCAATCTGTTTAACTTTTCACACAGATCACTCTGCTAGTCCCATTAGCTCCAATGTTAAAAGTTTGGGTCAGATTGATCAAAGCTTCTAAAATATGCTGCAACTATTTATGCTGAAGTCACACATCCAATTCATCATCTCAGCAAAGCTTGGTGTCCTCTCTGTGGAAATATACTCTGACTAATGCTTTTTCTTTCGCAGTCCCTTGGGATCAAGGATCATCAGAATCATAAGAACTAAGAGCAGGAGTAGGCAATTCAGCCCCTCGAGCCTGCTCCACTATTTAATAAAATAATAGCTGATCTCATCTCGGCCTCAACTCCACTTACCTGTCCATTCACCAGAGCCCTTTCGAACCCTTACTAATAAAAATCTGTCCACCTCTTCCTTAAATTTACTCAAAGTCCCAGCATCCACCACACTCTGGGGTAGTGATTTCCACAGATTCACGACCCTTTGAGAGAAGTAAGCTGGAATTTTATCAGCCCGTGCACAATGGGAATCTGAGCAGGTGAGGGGCAGAGCATGGGAAGGTCTGTTGACCTCGGATGGGATTTTACTGTTTTGGGTCAAGCGAGGCCGTAAAATCCCATCTGTAATTTCTCATAATCTCTTTTAAATCTGCTACTCAAGCTAAAACTATAATCTCTTGTTCTAGATTGCTCTACAAGAGGAAACATCCTCTCCACATCTATTTTGTCAATTCCCCTTATCATTTTATACACCTCAATTGTACACCTCTTCCCATTCTTCTGAACTCCAGGGACTTCAGGCCTAAACTGCTCAATCTCTCTTCGTGAGACAAACCCCTCATCTTTGGAATCAATCTAGTATTTGCTTCTACTCTGGTTCGGTGGGTTCTGAGATGGCTGATAAGTCCAATTCACAATCTACAATCAGGGCAGGCGGTGCTTGAAGGACCAGGTAGATGAGATGTTTGGAGGTTCATTCATTCTCTCTGGCACCTCGATTTTACCTCTGTGTGCTCCTGATGAAATTTCTTGTTGTGTTCAATAATTTTCTGATTGAACCTTCTCCATTTTGGTTAGTTCCAAACCAGGATCTCCCATGATTCAGTGGACATGTTTAATCTCTTCAGGTATGCGTGAGAACATCCATAAAGCGTTTCCACTCTCCTCCTGGAAGTCTCCTCCTGCGACCAAGTGTCAAGTGGAATGGTTTGATGTCAGGCATATGAATGATACGTTCTGTCAATGCTGGGCAAGTTAACTTGGGACAGGATGTTGCTGTTGGACCACCTAGCTCTCCACCTGATTTTGAGGATCTTGCAAGGGCACCAACGATAGATGGTACTGCCCCAATGCTTTGAGGTGCCTACTGTGGATTGTCAAAGTATTTCCATGATATAAGAGCGCAGGATTCACTCTTGCTTGGTAAGCCATAACCTTCTCCTCCTCAGATACTTTTTTCGTCAATCGGCCAAATGCTTAGCCGATACATTGGAGGTGATCATGAATTTCTTCAACCGCCTTCATCAAGAGGAAGCTCCAATGATACGGAGTATGACAAACTGCTGGTGTTAACAAGTTTGCTGATATAAGAACACCAAAGATATTTGAAAGCTTTAGGGCAAATCTTACTGAAAATACAATGATGCCTGAATATTTTATCCTGTTGCGTGTTGTGCAAATCAGTCGGCAACTTGTAGCCAGGAAACCTCGTGAATTGTGAATCACCACACGTTGTTGGTTGATTTGCAGTACTTTGCACTTTAGCTTTGCAAAAGCAGCATCTTGTCCTTTACCTCTCAGTGAATTTCATGGAGTTGTTGCATTTGTACATTAATTGACTATTAAACTCACCATCAAGTTAAGTCTAGTACATAAATGATTAGGCACATTTTTAATGATGTGATGTTGGTTAATGTTTGCTAATCAACCTCTCTTGCCCAGAAAGTGAACAAGACAGCCTTTCAAGTTGTGAATTGCTCAACAAGATTTTTAGAATGTCAAATTTAAAATTTTTAGAAGTATTGATATATTTATTTTCTCTCTCTCCCTCAATCCAAACTTTTTCATTTCTGTTTCTGTTTGAATAGTCCTCTATATATCTCAGTGCTTAAGCCCATCCTGCTGTCCAAATTCCTGTGCCCTCTGAAATAGGCTAACTCAACAAAGGCTGGGACCATTGCTTATCATAGCCATCCTTCTCTTTACTTGTGTTTATTTATCAATGTTTTAATATAATTGATGGAGTATTTATCCTGTTGTTCACCAGGGTCTTAGACATTAAAGTTTAAAGTTTATTTATTAGTGTCACAAGGAGGCTTACATTAACACTGCAATGAAGTCACTGTGAAAATCCTCAAGTCGCCACACTCCAGCGTCTATTCGGGTATGCTGAGGGAGAATTTAGCATGGCCAATATACCTAACCAGCATGCCTTTCAGACTGTAGGAGGAAACTGGAGCACCCAGAAGAAACCCACGCAGACACGGGGAGAACATGCAAACTCTACACCGACAGTGACCCAAGCCGGTAATCGAACCCAGGTCCCCGGCGCTGTGAGGCAGCAGTGCTAACCACTCTGCCACCATGCTGCCCACTATGTTGCTGTCATTGCACCATTATCAGTGTGCATCAGCTTCCAGCAAACTTCTGGTTAAAAAATTGTGTAAAGCTTAATAAGCACGATCAAATCTAACTAAGCAGGCACACTGCAAGATGCCCCTGCTCCAGCAAAATCTAGGTCATTGGCCACTGCTTAAATTCCTCTTCTGACAGTTAATGATTTGGTTTATGATCTTTCCACTCCATTAATACTGCTTGTGACAAAAACGTAGCATTTTTGTCCTAGATTTAGCATGGTATAGGTACTTTAGTTCTGTCACTCACAGAAAATAGATGCCCTAGTTTATTTTGATACAAATTTAGTCATTTTATCTTGCGCAGACAATCAAGGAAGGGCTGAGACTTATTTTTCTTGTGTAAACCACTTGTTGGATTGTGTTGGGTTGGCAGGTTTTAAGTAGCTTTTATTGAGTTCCATCACTTTTTGGAAAGTATTTCTCATAGAACATAGAACATTACAGCGCAGTTCAGGCCCTACAGCCTTCGATGTTGCGCCGGCCAGTAAAGCCAATCTAAAGCCCATCTAACCTATAATATTCCAATATCATCCATATGTTTATCCAATGACCATTTAAATGCCCTTAATGTTGGCGAGTCCACTACTGCTGCAGGCAGGGCATTCCATGCCCTTACTACTCTCTGTGTGAAGAACCTACCTCTGACATCTGTCCTATATCTATCACCCCTCAATTTAAAGCTATGTCCCCTCGTGCTAGCTATCAATATCCGAGGAAAAAGCCTCTCACTATCCACCCTGTCTAATCCTCTGATCATCTTGTATGCCTCTATTAAGTCACCTCTTAACTTTCTTCTCTCAAACGAAAACAACCTCAAGTCCCTCAGCCTTTCCTCATAAGACCTTCCCTCCATACCAGGCAACATGCCTTGATAGGCTAAAATCAGAGGGACTTGCCACCGCCTTAAGAACATAAGAAATAGGAGCAGGAGCAGGAGTAGGCCATCTAGCCCCTCGAGCCTGCCCCGCCATTCAATAAGATCATGGCTGATCTGAAGTGAATCAGTTCCACTTACCCGCCTGCTCCTCATAACCCTTAATTCCCCTACCGATCAGAAATCCATCTATCCATGACTTAAACATATTCAACGAGGTAGCCTCCACCACTTCAGTGGGCAGAGAATTCCAGAGATTCACCACTCTCTGAGAGAAGAGGTTCCTCCTCAACTCTGTCCTAAACTGACCCCCCTTTATTTTGAGGCTGTGCCCTCTAGTTCTGGTTTCCTTTCTAAGTGGAAAGAATCTCTCCACTTCTACCCTATCCAGCCCCTTCATTATCTTATATGCCTCTATAAGATCACCCCTCAGCCTTCTAAACTCCAACGAGTGCAAACCTAATCTGCTCAATCTCTCCTCATAATCTACACCCCTCATCTCCGGTATCAACCTGGTGAACCTTCTCTGCACTCCCTCCAAGGCCAATATATCCTTTCGCAAGTAAGGGGACCAAAACTGCACACAGTATTCCAGCTGCGGCCTCACCAATGCCTTGTACAGATGCAGCAAGACTTCTGTGCTTTTATATTCTATCCCCTCGCGATAAATGCCAACATCCCATTTGCCTTCTTGATCACCTGTTGTACTTGCAGACTGAGTTTTTGTGACTCATGCACAAGGACCCCCAGGTCCCTTTGCACAGTAGCATGTTGTAATTTTTTTCCATTTAAATAATAATCCAATTTGCTATCATTTCTTCCAAAGTGAATACCCTCGCATTTGCCAACGTTATACTCCATCTGCCAGATCCTCGCCCACTCACTCAGCCTATTCAAATCTCTCTGCAGACCTTCCGCTTCCCCCACGCAATTCACTTTCCCACTTATCTTCGTGTCGTCAGCAAACCCTGTTACCCTACACTCAGTCCCCTCCTCCAGATCATCGATGTAAATAGTAAACAGTTGAGGCCCCAGCACCGATCCCTGTGGCACGCCACTAGTCACCATCTGCCAACCAGAAAAGCACCCATTTATTCCAACTCTCTGCTTCCCGTTGGATAGCCAATCCCCAATCCACGCTAACACCCTACCCCCAACTCCGTGTGCCCCAATCTTCTGCAGCAACCTTTTGTGAGGCACCTTATCGAATGCCTTTTGGAAATCCAAAAACACCACATCTACCGGTTCCCCTCCGTCAACCGCACTAGTCACATCTTCATAAAAATCCAGTAAGTTCGTCAAACACGACTTTCCTCTCATGAATCCATGCTGCGTCTGCTTAATCGAACCATTCTTATCCAGATGGCCTGCTATTTCTTCCTTCATGATGGATTCCAGCATTTTCCCAACTACAGACGTTAAGCTAACCGGCCTGTAGTTACCCGCCTTTTGTCTACTTCCTTTTTTAAACAGCGGCGTAACAGTAGCCGTTTTCCAATCAGCTGGCACTACCCCAGAGTCCAGTGAATTTTGATAAATAACCACTAACACATCCGCTATTACCTCTGACATTTCTTTCAGTACCCTGGGATGCATTCCATCTGGGCCCGGGAATTTGTCCATCTTCAGTCCCGTTAGTCTACCAAGCACTGCCTCTCCAGTAACAATAATTGTATTGAGTACCTCTCCTCCAACCAACACTCGATCGTTAATATTCGGTAAACTATTTGTGTCTTCCACCGTGAAGACCGACACAAAAAACCTATTTAAAGTCTCAGCCATTTCCTCGTTTCCCACTATTAAATCCCCCCTCTCATCCTCCAAGGGTCCAACATTCACTCTAGCCACTCTATTCCTTTTTATATATTTGTAAAAACTTTTACTATTATTTTTTATGTTTAGAGCTAGTTTAGTTTCATAATCTATCTTTCCTTTCTTTATCGCTTTCTTAGTCATTCTTTGTTGTTTTTTAAAGCTTTCCCAATCATCTAAGTCTCCACTATTTTTGGCCACTCTCTATGCATCTGTTTTTAATTTAATACTCTACTTTATTTCCTTCGTTATCCATGGCTGGCTATCCCTTTTCTTACAGTCCTTCTTAATCACCGGAATATATTTTTGCTGAGTACTGAAAAAGATCTCCTTAAAAATCCTCCATTGTTCCTCAGCTGTCCTACCTACCAGTCTGCTCTCCCAGTCCACCCTAGCCAATTCAGCCCTCATCCTATCGTACTCCCCTCTGTTCAAGCAGAGGACATTGGTTTGGGACCCTACTTTCTCACCCTCCATCTGCACCAGAAATTCGACCATATTGTGATCACTCGACCCAAGAGGGTCCTTCACAAGAAGATCCTTAATTCTACCTGTCTTGTTACACATTACCAGATCGAAGATAACTCGTTCCCTCGTAGGTTCTGTAACATACTGTTCAAGGAAACTATCCCGACAGCATTCTAAGAACTCTTCCTCCATCCCACCACGTCCAACTTGAGTCAGCCAATCTATATGCAGGTTAAAATCCCCCATGATTATTGCCGTTCCGTTTTTGCACGCATCCATTATTTGTTTGTTTATAGCCCTTCCCACCTCAACATTATTATTTGGGGGCCTATAGACCATGCCTACTAGTGTCTTTCTCCTCCTACTATTCCTTATCTCCACCCATAATGATTCCACGTTTTGCTCCTTAGAGCCTATGTCGTCCCTCACTACTACCCTGATATCCTTTATTAACAGAGCTACCCCACCACCTTTTCCATCCTGTCTATCCTTCCTTAAATGCCCTGATACCCCTGGATATTCATTTCCCAGTCCTGGTCACCCTGTAACCACGTTTCTGTAATGGCCACTAGATCATACCTATTTGTGCTGATTTGTGCCATCAACTCATTTAATTTGTTCCGAATGCTTCGTGCATTCAGGCAAAGTGTCCTTATTCCAGCTTTTATCTGGACCCGAATTGTTGAAATGTTATTAACCTCCTCCCTCTTACACTGTCTATAACCCTTCTCTGTTTGCGAGCTAACTTCCTTGCTCCCAGTCACCTCGTCTCGATCCCCTCCCCCCAACCTATCTCGTTTAAATTCTCCCCAATAGCCTTCAGCTTTGGGTATAGATCGTGTGGATATTTAATCAAAGGAGCATCACAGCTAAGCATGATCTTGCTTGATATTCACACATGAATTGCATGGCGTTCACTGAATAACAACTGGGAGCTGGAATCTAGTTGCTTCTTCATGCCTTTGGAGATGCTTAAGTCAATTTCACTATCCAAATTGTCATGCCATCTGAGATCAGCTAAATTCAACACAAGCTGGGACATTGGGACTGGACCCAAACCTTATCAGTACAGCTTAGTACCACATTGCATCATGCAACCAGTCAACCTTTGCAATCGCTCCCTCCTTCAAGTTTCTATCCGTTGAAGCAACAACTGTTACCACTTCCACAATTTTTACTGCCTTGTAACTGGTTATGTTTTACAACAACTACCAGATGTACCTTGAAATATGACCAGCTCACTCTTCACTCTGAACTACATTATAAAATTTAATTGGCTACCTCCTGCTGCTGGATCAGAAAATCACCTAGCTGTGCTTATGTATAAGTATGAAAAATAACATCTCCTGCTGACTTAACTAATAACTTATCACAATGTCATCAACGTTCGCCCAAGAGATAATGGGAACAATTACTTGCCGTGTATCCATGCAAACTTCGGCAAACAATCCTTTCTCTACTCTAGTGCTACTTTCAGGAGTACTCTATTGTGTTTCATCAATTGTCCAATGTGCCATCTCCACTTTCAAACATCTTGTAGATTTACGCATAGAAAATAGGCATAATAGCACACAGTGTAGTCATTAAAGCCTTGAGCACATCCTGCTTCTGGTTTAACTATGGTTGCACTAATTCAGCAGTAACTGGGTTTTGCTACTTAATGTTGCTTGTAATGGCTGTCTACTGCCAGCAGGAACACATTGTAAATGGCATTTCAGCAATGTTCCTTGAATAATATCTTAAACAAATAGAACAGGAGGCCACTGTGTTTTGCGGTGGTTCCATTCCTTTTTCCTAGAAGAAAACAAATTTATGTTTGAGCAGAGATTACATTCATTTTGGGTCATAATGACCAGAACTGAATGTGATCCCTTGGGACACAGAGGGCTGCCTGAATCCGTTTCTATGCTGGGACGCCTTAAATTACCTGCCCAAAGTGTCACTAAATTTCCATTTCCAGCTACAGTGAATATGAGATTAGCATCAGGCATTTATACTTGTCCCAGACAACACTTGAGGTCAAGCATTGGGAGTCTTTATTCTGAAATCCATTCGACTAGATAATTCTGTCCTGTTACACTGGTTACTCCAAAGTTGCTTCGAATGCAAATTTGCAGGGGGCATAATTCCGCTTTATAACATCCACCGTTAGGAATGTACATAGAATCAATTTTGCAAATTTTGTACGCTGGGAAATGTGGATAGTTTGGAAACTATAAAATTAATGTAGCACTAAAAAGGTTCAACCCAGCTTTGCAGAGGTGATAGGTCAAGACTGAATAGTCTGTTAGCTGCATCAACAAACCCACAAGTAAGATCTTGATTTCAAAACATATTAAAACTGACTATGCGAGTTATGTTGTGGTTTGAAATTATTTCTGTTTCCAAACAGACAGAATTCTTTCTAAAGCCCCCTTTGTTTGGATTACTTCTTGTCAGATCCTGATAGTATGAAACAACAACAACTTTACACTAATATCACCCCCTGTAATGTAATAAACCATCCTACTGACTGAACACGTTTCATCCACTTTGTTTCTATAAATGATTGGTTTAAGGTTACAATGTCAGCCTATTCCGAAATGTAAGTATTATTCATGCCTTCATTGAAAGCTTAATTCATATTTGGAAAGGTTTGCTGCAGGATTCACACAGAACCCATTTTAGTTCTAGATTCAGCATATTTGACGAATGATAGAGCAACACAGCACGGAAACAGGCCCTTCGGCCCAACCAGTTCATGCTGACCATGGTGCCATCCTAGCCAGTCCCAATTGCTGGTGTTTGGCCCATATCCCTGTGACCCTTTCCCATCCATGTACTTATCCAAATGCTTTTTAAACATTGCTATTGTACTTGCCTCAACCACTTTCTCTGGCAGTTCATTCCATATACGCACGACCCTCTGCATGAAGAAGGTGCCCTCTCAAGTTCCTTTTAAATCTTTCCCCTCTCACCTTAAACCAATGCCCTCTAGTTTTTCTAGCAACATAGCGGGCTGGGCGCCATGTAGCGGGCTTCCCACTGGACGCCACAGTCTCCACGCACCTCCGGCCACCGGAATTTGGGCATCGCTTCCATCTCTGGTGCAGAGCTAATTAAAATATTTAAATTAGAATTTTAATCTCATTAGCAGGATCAGGACTGAAGTCTCTGGACCTACTAGTCTCCCACTAACGGGAAGCTGGTGGCCCGACCCCATTGGAGTGAAAGGGGGCCCTGACTGCTCCCCAGGAATAAGGGGGGTGCCCCCGGGCATTGCCAGACTGGCGCATGCACAGTGGCCCACTCAGTGGTATGCTGCCAGCCTCTCCAGCAGGAAAAGACTCCGCCCCTAGCTTTTTATCGTGATTCATGCTGGTGCACTCTGCAGTGCACAGAGTGTGGGAGATTCATTGTGAAAGTTCCGCTTAAAAAAGCAGCAGGATTTATTCTGGTTTTTACGCAAATTAGGCACTTAGAATTTTTCTGGGAGAATTCCATCCTGCGTGTGTTCATCCTATCTGTGCCCCTCATGATTTTATACACCTCAGTAAGGTCACCCCTCATTCTAACAAAGAACAAAGAACAATACAGCACAGGAACAGGCCCTTCAGCCCTCCAAGCCCATGCCGCTCCCTGGTCCAACTAGACCATTCTTTTGTATCCCTCCATTCCCACTCCGTTCATATGGCTATCTAGATAAGTCTTAAACGTTCCCAGTGTGTCCGCCTCCACCACCTTGCCCGGCAGCGCATTCCAGGCCCCCACCACCCTCTGTGTAAAATATGTCCTTCTGATATCTGTGTTAAACCTCCCCCCCTTCACCTTGAACCTATGACCCCTCGTGAACGTCACCACCGACCTGGGGAAAAGCTTCCCACCGTTCACCCTATCTATGCCTTTCATAATTTTATACACCTCTATTAAGTCTCCCCTCATCCTCCGTCTTTCCAGGGAGAACAACCCCAGTTTACCCAATCTCTCCTCATAACTAAGCCCCTCCATACCAGGCAACATCCTGGCAAACCTCCTCTGTACTCTCTGCAAAGCCTCCATGTTCTTCTGGTAGTGTGGCGACCAGAACTGGGCGCAGTATTCCAAATGCGGCCGAACCAACGTTCTATACATCTGCAACATCAGACCCCAACTTTTATACTCTCTGCCCCGTCCTATAAAGGCAAGCATGCCATATGCCTTCTTCACCACCTTCTCCACCTGTGACGTCACCTTCAAGGATCTGTGGACTTGCACACCCAGGTCCCTCTGCGTATCTACACCCTTTATGGTTCTGCCATTTATCGTATAGCTCCTCCCTGCATTATTTCTACCAAAATGCATCACTTCGCATTTATCAGGATTGAACTCCATCTGCCATTTCTTTGCCCAAATTTCCAGCCTATCTATAGCTTTCTGTAGCCTCTGACAATGCTCCTCACTATCTGCAAGTCTTGCCAATTTTGTGTCGTCCACAAACTTACTGATCACCCCAGTTACACCTTCTTCCAGATCGTTTATATAAATCACAAACAGCAGAGGTTCCAATACAGAGCCCTGCGGAACACCACTAGTCACAGGCCTCCAGCCGGAAAAAGACCCTTCCACTACCACCCTCTGTCTTCTGTGACCAAGTAAGAAGTTTAACAACACCAGGTTAAAGTCCAACAGGTTTATTTGGTAGCAAAAGCCACACAAGCTTTCGAGGCTCTGAGCCCCTTCTTCAGGTGAGTGGGAATTCTGTTCACAAACAGAACTTATAAGACACAGACTCAATTTACATGAATAATGGTTGGAATGCGAATACTTACAACTAATCCAGTCTTTAAGAAACAAAACAATGGGAGTGGAGAGAGCATCAAGACAGGCTAAAAAGATGTGTATTGTCTCCAGACAAGACAGCCAGTGAAACTCTGCAGGTCCACGCAACTGTGGGAGTTACAAATAGTGTGACATAAATTCTGATTCTAGGATCGCATGATAAAGACTCAGGAGGAAAAAAGCAGAAATATTTATGTGAAATAGTGTGACATAAACCCAATATCCCGGTTGAGGCCGTCCTTGTGTGTGCGGAACCTGGCTATCAGTTTCTGCTCCGCGACTCTGCGCTGTCGTGTGTCGCGAAGGCCGCCTTGGAGAACGCTTACCCGAATATCAGAGGCCGAATGCCCGTGACCGCTGAAGTGCTCCCCAACAGGAAGAGAACAGTCTTGCCAAGCCAGTTCTCCACCCATCTAGCCACCTCCCCCTTTATCCCAACCTTTTTCACCAGCCTACCATGAGGGACTTTGTCAAATGCTTTACTAAAGTCCATATAGATGATATCCACGGCCCTTCCCTCGTCAACCATTCTAGTCACTTCTTCAAAAAACTCCACCAGGTTAGTGAGGCATGACCTCCCTCTCACAAAACCATGCTGACTATCGTTAATGAGTTTATTCCTTTCTAAATGCGCATACATCCTATCTCTAAGAATCTCTAAGAATTCTCCTACATTCCAATGAATAAAGCCTTGGCCTGGTCAACCGCTCCCTATAACTCAGGCCCACTAGATCTGGCAACATCCTTGTAAATCTTCTTTGCACTCTATCCAGTTTATCAATGTCTTTCCTATAACAAGGTGACCAAAACTGTACACAATACTCCAAGTGTGGCCTCACTAATGACTTAAACAACTGTAACACAATGTCTGAACTCCTATACTCGGTGCCCTGACTGATGAAGGCCAGTGTGCTAAATGCCACCTTCACTATTCTGTCTACCCGTGACACCACTTTCAACGCCACCATCATCAGCCTAGAATATGTAATTTATACTCTCCAACTCATTTCCTTTGACCCCAGCCAAAATAATTGCTTAAACATAGGAGCTGTGGCTTATTGATAACTTGCTGACATCAAATTGGAATGCCTTTGCATATTTAAAAAAAACAGAAAAGTCTTGCATTTACGTAGCACCTTTCACAAGCTTAAAACATCTCTCAACACTTCTCTGCTTTTTCATCTTTCAACTTGTATCTGTTGGAATCGTAGTCAGTTCACATTAGACAGCACACATATTGGGCAGGATTTTACAACCCCTCCCATCCAGCAGGATGTTATGATGCTACCAAAGTAAATGGCAATTTAAATGGCCCACTGCATCCGCTGCAGGTGGGGGAGGGGAGACAACCTGCCGTGTGGTCATAAAATCCTGGCCATTTGTATTGATTGTCCCTTTAAAGGCAAGACAGCAGAATAAGGGTCACCTGGCCCAGGTGACCATCCAAGACTCGGAATGGGGAATCATCTCAGAGGGAGGAGTTCTCTTAGGCCCGCCCTTGGCCCTGCCTCCTGGCACAGGTCAGTACTGCCAACATGGATCAGGGAGCATTGCCAGGGCACTGCCTGGCCATGTCCCTCTCCCCTGGGATTATGCACCCGGGGCTGTGACGGGGGGGATCCTCACAATAGGTCACATCTGGGTGAACCTGTTGTAATCCTTACCGATGTGACGTCACATCAGTGAAATTTGAAAATCTTGTGAAGGGGGAGCATCTGACCAGGGGGCCTTTAATTAGATTCAAATTTATTTGAATGAATAGAAGTCAAGTTCTCTCCAATTATGGATGTGAACCTGATTATGTTGCCAGCGAGGGGTGGTGAAAATCGGAGATTGTGATCCTGCCTGCTGCTGTTCTTGTAGATCCTTGTAAATGAATCCATTCTTGTTCACCACTGAAGTCTCTGACATTGTATCATTACATCTGGTAATGAGGATAAATTATCCTGACATTTCTTTTGGATCAACACCTGTGAGTATCCATTTGACTTGAAATCTGAGGAAAAGAAAAAATACACTAACCAGAATGCCTCTCTTTGGGCGAATATACCCATTTGATTCCTCCACTGAGGACTGAACACAATGGGCCCGATTTTTACCATCACGTTGCGCTCGTTTTCAGGCGTGAAAACTTGGTAAAGTGGGGCATGAGGCAAGTAGCGTGATCCGCACCTGCCTCCACGCCGGTTTCCCCTTTACCAAGGCCCGAAAATGGCCGCGAGTGGGACCACGCCCAAAACAGGCGTGACGGCCATTTAAATACATTTGCATGCATTTAAATTGAATTAATGGGCTGCACACCACATTTACCAGCACTTCCCCCTTTACCACCGTGTTCGCCCATCCGGAATCGGCGCGAAACAGACATGCTTCATATAAGTCCGATTTGGGCGCTCCGTTAGTGAGGAGGTAAGTGCCGAGCGTCCGACGGCTCTCTGCTTGAGTTCGGTGGGGGGGGGGGGGCGGAGGGGGGGGCGTGAAAGGTGGTCCGCTGCCACTCTGCCTGTGATCAATGGGGAGAAAGGGGGGTCTGCTGCCACTCTGCCTGAGATCGGTGGGGGGAAGTGAAGGAGGGGCTTGCAATCAGTCTGGGTGGCGGCAGGTTGGAGGGATAAGGGGGTCAGTAATGTTGTGGGGAGGGGCAATGTCTGTGGGGGGCCAGGGGGAGGCATTATCTGGCCCAGGAGGAATGTGGTGGGCAAGCAGCATTCTATCATCTTTTTTCTGCACATGCGCAGTTGGAGGCACCGATCGGAGCTGCAGGGTTTCAGGCGCATTAAGCCGCACCCACAGGCTTGTGCAGCACGATTTTGAATCGTTGACATTTTTGCAGGCAGAGTGCGTATGGGGGTGCCTCAGGACGGATCTAAAAATTGGATCTGAAACACTCCCAGTTTCAAGTCCACCTAGCACTTAGAATCAAAATGGTAAAATACGGCCCAATATGTCAGACATCTTAAGTATTATTTCCAAGCAAACAAAATAAGGGAGGAGGCAAAATGTAAGGCAATTCTCTTAAGTGTGGAACTCAGTACTTTTTATTCATCCATTCATGGGACATGGGCTGGCCAGCATTTATTGCCCATTCCTAGTTGCCCGAGAGCAGTGAAGAGTCAACCACATTGCTGTGGCTCTGGAGTCACATATCGGCCAGACCAGGTAAGGATGGCAGATTTCCTTCCCTAAAGGACATTAATGAACCAGATGGGTTTGTCCGAGAATCAACAATGTTTTCATGGTCATCAGTTGATTCTTAATTCCAGATTTTTAAAATTGAATTCCACCACCTGCCATGGTGGGATTTGAACCCGGGTCCCCAGAATATCAGCCAAGTTTCTGGATTAATATCTCGTGTTAATACCATTAGGCCATCACCTCCCCTTACTTGCAGTCTTGCAGTCCAAGCACACCTGACTTCAAATCATTTAATGAGTTTGTCGATGTAGTTAAGGCTCAATTGCACTCTTGACAATCAGTCATACTCCAGAGATTCAACTTTCAAGGGTGAAAACCCCAGGCAAATTGATCATTACTTATATTGCTAAACTGAAGCAATTATCAGAGTATTGTGATTTTGGAGCCACCCTAAACCACATGTTATTGGATAGGTTAGTCTGTGGTATGAACAACTACTCTATTCAAAGCAGATTGCTTGCAGAGGTTGACATAAATTTTAAACAAGCAATGTAGATAGCTTTGGCCATGGAAAGCACTGAAGTGGGACAATCACCACATCATTATATAAGTGAATTGTCTTTATAATTAATTTGCCCTCATTCCTAATTATCTGTAGGCCATAAGGCATCTTTTCCAGTAACTTTAGAGGAAAGGATCTTTCAGTAATACTACCTATACAGTATGGCTCTCTCAAAATGGGGCTGAATTGTTGGCTCATTAGGTTAGGGCAGCACAGTGGTACCATCTTTAGCACTGCTGCTTCACAGCGCCAAGGACCCTGGTTCGATTCTGGCCTCGGGTGACTATTTGTGTGGCTTTTGCACATTCTCCCCATCTTTATGTGAGTTTCCTTTGGGTGCTCTGGTTTCCTCCACTGTCCAAAGATGTGTAGGTTTGCGGGGGGGGGGGTCTGGGTGGGGTGCCCTTTTGGAGAGTTGATGCAGATTCGATGGCTGGATGACCTCCTTCTGCACTGTAGGGGTTCTATGTTCTATATTCTTGTTATTTTTCTTCCTGGTTATTAGACTGTTAATATTTCTTTCTGAGTATGTTTGGCCTTGATATTGACAGAGCTAGTTGGTCTCCTTTTCACCAGCGACCAAGTTCTGCGCCAACTATTTCATCACCATATCCCTCCTCAAACATGCCCACTATTCCAAGAAAGAGGCACCGGATTAATGAGATCTTTGTTTATTCCAGTTGTAGCCAATATATTGTTTTCTTTAATTGGGTTATTTTCCACGCAGAGTGTATTCTGGCTGGTACCATTGAACTGGAATGCATTTTTGCTATTGCCTTCAGGTAAAACACATGCTGAGATAAATGGAACGCTCACCAGCTCGTGGAAAACCTAGCCTTGGTGTTTTTTTAAAACGTGCTTGTTTCATACCTGCTTTCAGTTTCAGTAAAATCTGCTGGAAATTATCCATTGGAATGAAGGGTAACATGAAACTGACAAGGAAAAATCACAAGCATTCTGGAACATACAGTATCCAAACTGTATAATAGCTTCTGACTAATATTTTATGATTGCGTTTTCCATTGTTCTGCAAAAACGTATCCAGTATGTATTTTTACAATTGAGTTTCTGTGCAGAAACTGAGGGCGGAATTTTTACCAGCACGTCCGCCCGAGGTTCGTACAATCCGGGCCGAGGCGAACAGAATCAGGACAGGCGTGCCGGTAAAATTCCAGCCTGAGTGTATCCTGAATCACAACTTGTTAAACAATGTCAGTGATTTATTTTCAATTGAACAGTCCAAGCTTATAGGTAAAACAGCTGGTAAGATATCTACATATATAAAAACATGGAGATACATCTATCTGGCTTCAAACTTCATACTTTATTTAAGTACCTAATACCATAAAGCACATAAGATAAAGAAAGCCAATCATTTCCTGCCTTTTTCCCATCCTGCTGTTAAGAATTTGGAAGCTATCGAGGCTAACAGTGAACTTGAGATGAAAACAAAATAACAGACAAGTAACATAATTAGCAGGCATCTAGAGGAATACTATGATGTGATTTTCCCAGTAATAAGATTAGCAGGCATCTGGAGAAATTGAAGTGTGAATTGCCATATCAGAAATATTGTTTACCAGAGATCAGTGGGGCTGTACTAAATTGATTACTTCTAAAGGCAGGGAAATTTTGTAGAAAGACAGTTGAATCCACAGGGTGTGGAATCAAAGCAACCAAACAATATAACTGCTAGCACCTTCTCGAGGGAAGAAAGTTGGTTTTTCATCCAACAGTCAGACAGGCCAATTCCATATATGATCAGAGCCATGGAGCCCTGTTCCATCTAACATTAAGAGCCATGGCAAATATTATCCTCGAAAAGATGTAGTTTTGTACCTTCCATGAACCAGCAAAAGATGCTTTCCCAAACATGGTCATCTAATCTGTACTGAGCGGTAATGTGAGCTGGATTTGAATCATAGGGTTACTAAAGTGGATGTTGTTTGGCAAAAGGGTAATTTCAGGTAAAACAGTGTGTTTACTTAAGTGTCATAATGTATTTCTTCTAAACATAATTGTTTACATAACGACTGGACTGGCTCCTCACTGGATTGCACATGTTCTTCACATTATTCCAAACAATATACCCCACCAAGGACCAATGTTTCAAGTTATCCTTTAGAGTTTTGAGGCACTCTCACAGGCCACATCAGTGGGGTTCTTAACACTGGAGAGAAATTGGACCTCTCTTCAAGGATAGGACCCAAGTAGCCCCCAACCTAGAGAAGATGTTGATAGCAAGGGGCTTTTGGTCTCAGGAGATGCCCATCTACAGCATTATCCCACAGTGCTGCAAAGGAACAGGTTAAACTAGCAGGCAAACATTACAATTGTACTCAGGCTACAGATGAACAATGCCCAAAGAAGATCAGATAATGTTTTGTTTACCCTCTTTACAATTTCATACATTTGATCTTTAATGTTTTGATTTATAATTTAAATGCTAAAAATGAATTGCAATAATACCTTCTTCACTCAATACATACAAAATGGGGAATTATTGTTTAAAGTTTATTTATTAGTGTCACAAGTCGGCTTACATTAACACTGCAATGAAGTTACTGTGAAAATCCCCTAGTCGCCACACTCTGGCCCCTGTTCGGGAGAATTTAGCATGGCCAATGCACCTAACCAGCACGTCTTTCGGACTTTGGGAGGAAACAGGAACACCCGGAGGAAACCCACGCAGACACGGGGAGAACGTGCAGATTCCGCACAGACAGTGACCCAAGTAGGAAATCGAGCCCAGGTCCCTGGTGCTGTGAGGCAGCAGTGCTAACCATTGTGCCACCATGCATTAAGTAGCTGATATTTTCTTAAATCTTTCTTTGAAACGGACAGGAAAACGTTTCCAAATTGGATACGTATGATTCTGAAAATGTTGATATCATGGGCCGGGTTTTCTGGCCATGCTCACCCAAAATCAGAAAATCCCGCCTGAGGTCAACGGACCTTTGCACAGTTCACACCACCCCACCACCCCACCACCCCACTACGATTCCCATGGCGGGTGGGATGGGAAAATTCACGTGTCACATGATGAATTTCAGTGAACCTTTTTTTGAGGTGCACTCGTTCATAAATGTTGCTAAAAACCTCTATCAAGCAGAATTCAACAATGTCGCTCTTACCAACTACTAGAATCAGCATATTGAAACAATGCTTATGTAGTTTTATCCGGCTTTGGACTCACCTGAGATTTAAAATTCTCCTTAATGAAAAATGAGAGAACGGCTTCTTGACTTAATTGACAACCTGTGAATAAAATCACTGAAGAAACATTCAGCTTTGACACATGCAACTCCTGAGAACTGTCGTTCAGTAGTCATTTGTTAATTGACCAATAAGTCTAATTTATTGTGAAAAGAACTTCACCATTTTTGAGATTGATTTGGAGTGATTTTAAGACATGCAAAAGACTTTTTTTTGATTAGGAAGCAAGAAAGACCGAAAATATATAGGCAGTGCCAAGTTTTATTCACGTTCTTCACAGAGCTTGTTAAGCTTACAATATTAAGTAATATTTATCTATACCATTTCTAATAAATACTTTCATAATAGCAAAATAACTAATTTGTATTTTAAAAGGCAGTGACTGAGAGGTAGGGAACAACAATCACAATGGACCTAAGAAAGGATTAACTTTTAATATTAAGTAGTCATGGTTTAAAATAGATGGTAAATGTAATTTTGTGTTTCTATCTCTCTTTCATCCAAAATGTAATTCTCAAATCTTAGTTCATGTCTACTAGTAAGTTATTCTGTTTATATGGTTGTGAATACATAGTTCATGGTTCATTGTCGTTTTAGATGTACTTTTTAGATTAAAGTTTAACTGTAGAAGATGGGATAAATGCAACCAAAGTAACTTGAAAACTATTACACTTAAAAGTTTAGAGCCATGTTGTCTTACAAGGTTAACAGCTAGAAAGGTAGTATGATAGAAGAACAGGAGGGCTCACTTAGCTGGAGAATGTGAGATGATCTACCTTCACTGCTTGAAAAGAAATGCAGCCCTGACTACAAACTACAAATAACTTAAGAGCATTTGGTGAGCCTGGGAAAGCTACATCTAGGAACTTCAGAGAGTTTTAGAGTTCCAATTTATTTATGTGTTTGCTGGCGGAGTGCTCTGCAACAAGGGGAAAGGCAATTTCAAAGAGGTGCTGCTGTTATCAGGGAATGTCTCAGGATCTGTTTGAAAAGGTTAGGCTCCGAAGAAGCCCTGGGAGCCATTTGTAGCTGGGGGAAAATGGAGCTTGGCGAAATGCAAGGGCAGTGCAGCCCGGTGAAGCTAGATGACTATTAAAGAACTGAATTTGTGCACCTAAGTAAAGGCTGGAGTGCAGAAATCCAGGGAAAAAATGTATTGGGAGATTAAAGTGGAACCCTGGGAAGTGTACAGTCATTGTGGCAGTCCAAGTTGGATGTCTGAGGGAATCCAAAAGTGAAGTGTTTCTCCTCCCACATGACAGAAATTCAACAGTGTTTTTCAGTGTATACTGACGGAGGGGTGAGCTGTTGATAAATCCGAGGAATCTGCATTGGTCACATCTGCAATTTATTGTGAAGTGTGATGTGTTTGACCACTGTTTCACCTGATAATTCACTAGTATCTTAAATTAATCAGAATTTTAGAACATAAGCGAGATATTGTAAATTGTTTTATGTCTAACCTTGTATCGTGAGATTTATTTTTGTTTGTTCAAAACCCAAAATCTTAGCAAGTGTCGAGAACCTCAAACTTTGTCTACTTTAAACATTTGGCGAGATTTTCCCACCTGGTCGAGTAGCTTAGCCAGCCAGGAAATGTAAGTTGGAGGCTGAAAATCTAATTCTTACCCGGCAGCCGGCAGGTCGTGATTCTCCCGGGCCTTTTTTTTTCACATAATCAGCCCCGGTATGAGGCTGATTTCAATATTCATGGTTTCATCTGAATCTCTTTAGCGAGCTCTGGATGGTATTGTCTGAGCTCACTTGGATTTCCCACCAGCGGGGACCAGATGTCATGGCCTCACCAGTGGGACCGGTGGGACATAATCCGTGCCAAGGGATGGGGCCTGAGGGGACAGGACTTCATGGAGGTGGAGCCAGATGGGGTGGAGCCAGAGGTAGGAGAGGAGGGAAGAGGCGGGGCTAAGAGTTGGGACCTGCCATCAGAGGTCAGGGCCGGCCATCAGGGGTCTGGGCTAGTGCCTGGGGTGGGGAGGGGGGGTGGGGGAAAGGGGGTCATCAAGGCTGGCTATCGGGAGGCTGGCAGTGCGGGGCTACTGCGCATGCACCAATCGTGGGGCTGACAGATCGTCGCATGCGCAGTGGCCCCCTCAGTGCGCTGATTTCAACTTCCTCAGCAGGGATAGGCCCTGCCCACTGATTTATAATGATATACACACTAGTGACCTCTGCACTGCACAGAGTTTTCGAATCATAAAATCCCTACAGTGCAGAAGGCCATTCGGCCCTTGAGTCTGCATTGGCCACAAACACACCCAGGCCCTATTCCTGTAACCCCTCATATTTACCCTACTAATCCTAGGGTCAATTTGGCATGGCCAATCAAACTAACCAGCATGTCTTTGGACTGCGGGAGGAAACCCATGCAGACACGGGGAGAATGTGCAAACTCCACACAGACAGTGACCTGAGGCCGGAATTGAACCTGGGTCCCTGGCGCTGAGACGCAGCAATGCTAACCACTGAGCCACCCCAGTGTGTGAGAGATTCTTCTCAGAATTTCCACTGTAAAAACCAGCGTGAGTTACTCCAGTTTTCACGCAAATTCGACACATAGAATTGTTTTGGGAGAATCCCAGCCTTGATTTTTTGGGGGAAAATCACCCTAAACTGGGCCTTGGCAAAACCGTGGGGTCGGGGTGAGAGAGAGGGGGCAGTGGGGGTTACGCTCGTCTGGGATCGTAACAGACTGCTTTAGAATGTATTTTTATGATTTATAAATTTGAATGTTATTCGGAAAAAATGTATGATCTCATACATGTTCAACTTCTTTCGTTGAAGATGTCACGACTAACCGGTTAATATCCTAACAAACATTTATATAAGCACAGCAATGCAGTTTGTATTAACGTCACACAACAGTTTTAACTCAAAAATCAAAGTTTAAAGTGGGAAATTACCAAAGTAATTTGAGTAAATATGTCTTGCAATGTCATGAGTTTAAAGGTTGAGGTATTACCTCATTCAACGTGTTTAGCATGAGGTTAGATACAGAGAAACAGTTTCAGATAGTGCAGTGATCTTGAACAAGATTCATAATCATAAAATTAAAACTAAACCATTGAAGATTCAAATCAGTAAGAATCTTTTCACACAACAAATATTGTGTAACTCAACTAATGCCAAACTTGTGTAAAACTGACACCTGGCCTTTGGCCTGAAATCATTCATCTTTCTTATATGTCATAAGAACATAAGAAATAGGAGTAGGAGTAGGCCATCTGGCCCCTCAAGCCTGCTCTGCCTTTCAATAAGATCATGGCTGATCTGATAGTGGGTTCAGTTCCACTTACCCGCCCGCTCCCCATAACCCTTAATTCCCTTATTGGCAAAAACCTATCTATCTGTGACTTAAACACATTTAATGAGGTAGCCTCTACCACTTCATTGGGCAGAGAATTCCAAAGAATCCATAGCACCCCAATAATCTCTGTATGCCCTGTTTGAGAGCAGATATCCACTCCATCTGACGAAGGAGCAGCGCTCCAAAAGCTAATGGCATTTGCCACCAAACAAACCTGTTGGACTTTAACCTGGTGTTGTTAAAACTCTTACTACAAGTAAATGTGCAGAGGAAATCCCAGCATGTGGTCGCAGTTAGAAAATGAAGTTACAAAGTGATTAACTCTTAGTTTGTCCCAGATCTATCCGAATCTTTGCCCTGAAGTAAGTGAGAATAGTAGGTATTGCAGATTTCAAAATCAGCCCTGGATGGTTTACCAGGTTTATGAACAGAAACAATACTATACTGTGACAGAGGTTTAGTGGGCATGCACGGGTTGCACACTGTGCCAACACAGACCAGGTGCATGGAGGTGGCAAAACTGCAGGGAGCAAGTCATGGCCACACCACCATTCTAGGTGGACCCACAAAAGAGAGCACAGCCGAGAGGCCATTGGCATATAGCTGCCCTGAAGTGTGCACAGGTTACAGAAGGAGTGGTGTCTATGTATGCAGACAGTGGAAATATCACGCTCTTGGCATTGTGGGAGCTTAAGAAAAAGGGACAATGCTTCCTGATACAATAGGGAGTTCTGCTGAGCACAAGATGCTGGCAATGGGAGAACAGCTATCAGATTTTGGGTCTAATGGCAATGAAAGCAATATGCTCAACAGGAGCTGCAAAGCCCTGGTTACAAGGAGGGCAACAGAAAAGCACGAGAGGCAGGAAGGCAATAGAGGCTGTAGCATTGGATCTAATTGTGAAGACGGAGTCACCTGGAGAAGATGATGCCCCAGTCACAAGAGACTGAGCTTATCTGGGCTGATCGTCACTGAGATTTCTTCCCCCATCATGGAGGACCTCTCAACTTGAAACACTGCTTGCTGTGCTGTGCCTTTAGCAACCAAAATCCTTCTGGCATTGAACTTCTTTGCTGTTGGCTGCTTCCTAGGATCAGCTGCATGCCCGGGTGGCATCTCACAACTGGTTGCATACTATCATGTCTATTTGCAAGAACTGGAGGCAGCATATTCAATTCCAGCCAGATAGGGCCTCGCAGGTACAGGAAGCAGTGGGTCTCCATCTCTGGATTCCCCAGGTGCAAGACATGATCAATATGAACATTATGACGCCGGGTGGCTTCCAGTGAGATTCATCACGAGGAAGGCCTTCTCGGGTTTTTAAGGGTGACTAGGCATTGATTTCCCTTAGGACAAGGGCTTGTGAACAAGCTTGTAGTTGTCAGCCAGAGTTGCTGCTGTCTGGCTTTTAAAATTTGTTGTTCTTCCATGTGGGTATTTATGGAAAGGGGAAATGAGTTTTTGAACCCCTTCGAGGAGAATGACCTCTCTGAGGTTCTCACAGGTGGGATCTATTTTCAACTTCTGCACCCATCAGTTGAAAGCAATTTGCTTAACCCTTTTGAAGTGTAAGTATTTGTGGGGCTAGACAGTTCTGAATTTTTTGAGGGTTCACCAGCTCGTATGCACTCTAGATCACATTTTTGTTCATCTCCTAATTTGCGGAACTTTTACCAAACCTCATGGGTTTTCCTGATAATCTGCTCTGCAGTAGAAGAGTTAAATTTCTGCTGGCCACTTTTGCTGCTTTATGAATTTTCCAAAAGAGACAAAAAATGATCCCTCTCATCAAATTATTGTATCAGTTATGTGAGTAATTTAAGAGATCAATACTCAGTCTGAGCTAGGGACAGTCAGCCCACTAGTTGTCTCCTCATTGGATGCCGTGGGCCTTTCCCATTCAGTTTGATCTGCCTTAATTCCATTTCTTGTTTTTCTCTCTGGAAAGCTCACTCGTTCTCTTGTTCCTGGAACTCTCTCTCCTCTTTCCATTCCTGTATTTCCCTTTCATTTTATTTTGCTTGGAATTCCAGGTCAAGTCTCTGCTATTCCAGCTGTACCTTTACTAATTCTAGCCTGTCCATCTCAGATTCCAATTCTGTTACCTGTTTATCAAGTTTAATTGAAAAATCATCTGCAAGCTTTAAGATTTGGTGTTCCGTAGTATTTTCAGGCTTTTGCCTCATTAATACTTAGCTAATACTTGGGTAACAAGGACACTTATGTCTGACTCCTATTTATTGACTACAGCTCAGCCTTCAACTCCATTATCCCAACAAAACTCATCTCCAAACTAGGGCTCGGCTCTTCCCTCTGTGACTAGATCCTAAACTTCCTAACCCACAGACTGCAATCAGTAAGGATAGACAACAATACCTCTGCCACAATTATCCTCAACAGCAGTGTGCCGCAAGGCTGTGTCCTTGGCCCCTTGCTATACTCCTTATACACTTATGACTGTGTGGTCAAGTTCCCTTCCAACTCCACTTTCAAGTTTGGTATGACACCACAGTAATGGATCGGATCTCAAACAATGATGAGACGAAGTACAGGAAAGATAGAGAATCTGTTGAAATGGTGCAACGCCAATCATCTCTCCCTCAATGTCAGTAAACAAAGGAGGTAGTCATTGACTTCAGGAAATGTACTGGAGGACATGCCCTTGTCTACATCAATGGTGACAAAGTAGAATGGTCAAGAGCTTCAACTTTCCAGGTGTCCAGGTCACCAACAACTTGTCCTGGTCCCTCTATGCTGATGCTATAGTTAAAAAAGCCCACCAACGCCTCTACTTTCTGAGGAGGCTAAGGAAATTTGGCATGTCTGCTATGACTCTCTCCAACTATGACAGGTGCACCATAGAAAGCATCCTTTCCAGATGTATCACAGTATGGTATGACTCCTGTTCTGACCAAGACCGTAAGAAACTACGAAGAGTTGTGAACGTAGCCCCGTCCATCACACAAACCAGCCTCCCATCCATTGACTCCGTCCACACTTCCCGCTGTCTCAGAAGCAGCCAATATAATCAAGGACCCCACACACCTTAGACAAACTCTCTTCCACCTTCTTCCATCAGGAAAAAGATGCAAAAGACTGAGGTCACGTACCAACTGACTCAAGAACAGCTTCTTCACAGCTGCCATCGGACTTTTGAATGGATGTACCATATATTAAGCTGAACTTTCTCTACATCTTAGTTGTGACTCTAACATTATATCCTCTTCTTTCCTTCTTCGCTATGTATTCTACGAATAGTATGTTTTGGCTGTATAGCGGACAAGAAACAATACTTTTCACTGTATCCTAATAGATGTGACAATAAATTAAATTAACTCCTTAACACTTTAATGGACAGGACTTTTAAACTGTACCAAATTACTTCACTCTGTTCTAGTAAAGTACCGACCTCGAATATGGACATTTTAGGTACTTTGGCACTGCAGACCACAGCAAACCTGCATACAATGTTTTAACATGCTTCTGTGAATCACTTTGGTTTCCAATTTCTAATTTGCCTTTGGGTTCAATACTTGGTTAGCCCCCTTTTTCTCTCTCCTCTTTCGACCACAATATATTTTTAAGAGATACACTTGCCAATTCTGTGAGTATTTAACTGTTTATGTGCTGTGACCATAAAAGAAGTAATTAGACAGGTTTTCTTGATTTAATGAAAGGAAAGTCTTCCGTTGTATTTATTCCAGTCTGAGTAAAATAATAAACACAAGCTTCAGGATACTCACACTCAAAGTTCACGCTTGCACAATTAGAAAGGGTGGGGTGGTTAGATTAAGTCATTTAGAATCCAATAAAATTAATGGAGTATGCAGCTCTTTTAAGCGGTGCCTTGGCTGGCTCCAGACTAAATTTGGTGTCCTGCTGTGTTTGGCATCAAGACGATTTAAAGCTGTAAACAATTTATTGGTTCTTCTGGACACAACTGTATGGGATTGGTTTATTTTTAAAACCCCTGTCTGCAGCAACTGGATATTCAAAATCAGCATCTAGGGTTCGACTTGCAAGCTGCATGGAGGGAGAGAGGGAAGGAATCCATTCAGGATCTTGTTCTTTCAGTGTCTCAGTTGCTCCTCAAGCTCTACCGATTAGGCAGGCGCTTCAACATGGAAAGGTTAATGTCTCTTGACTCTGAGTCAGAACTGAAAGAAGAGAGAATGAGCTGTAAGAGATTGCAACAAAAAGTAGCAACTTTATGATTGTCTAATGTGGGAGGGAGGAGCGAGGGAGGTTTGCACTGAAGCAATGCATGTATGGGACAATATAAATTTGAGTTTGGCAATTTTAGATTACGACCTTTCTCTTCCATCTTGCACCGCTTTTTTAATTATCTCATGCATGTATTGCGTCAACACAAACCACCCACCCCCATCTCATGCGCGCACACACACACACAAGGCTATCTCTCTTTTGTTCTAAATGTTGCTACTTTTTATTGCAAACTCATAGCTCTAACATTCTCACTCCCTTCAGTTCTGATGAAGAGTCAAAGGACTCAAGACGATAACTCTGCTTTCTCTCTTACTAGATGCTGCCAGACCTGCTGAGTTTTCCAATATCCTCTATTCTTGTTAAGCACCTTGTAATTTTTCTGTATTGACAATTGAAATTGGAATGATCTGGGAATAGTTTTTCTTGTTCTGACTTATAAATGCCAGGAAGGAATCAAAAACTATGAATACGTACATCCTTTCTGTTTCTGAAAGAATAATGTTTTCCGAAATAGGCATTTCCTGCAAGACTTTAAATATTTTTATTATTGTAAAGCTATATTTCAAAGACTCCAGTCTTGATCTTTTTAAACTCAAAGGTCTAGATTTCATAAAGTCTAGATTCTATGCATGGACTAACTTTCACAAAGGGTTAGGTTGTGACTGCCTAACAATCTAAATTCACTTGACCCTAAGAGTTGAATTTGAACATACTGTGGAAAGAAGATGTTATAACATGCTAAGGGATATGGGGTATTAGGAGTTATGTCACCAATCAATCAGGATCACATTGAATGGTGGGACAGATTTGAGGAGGAAAGTGGTCCACTCCTGTTCCCATGTTCCAAACATATTCTGGTATTTAATACATCAATATTTCTATTTTAGTAAAGGAAAACCAATTTCTGGAAATCTGAAGCAAAAAAGCTAGAAATGCGCATCATTTAATTTGTCTCTCAAATGGAAATATTGATCAAAATATTTGGTGTAAGCTTGAATCTAACAAAGGAGCACAGCCAAAATATTGACCACCTTTCCAATGTGTACTTCCAATCAAATAGTTTCAATCAAACAAGTAAAACAGTTTAAAGCTCATACGTTAGCGAGCTCATATGTGTAGCATTTTAATTGTCTCATGAATGGAACATATTGTTCATTTTTTCTTTTTATTTCCAAAAGAACTGTACAGTTGAAGTAGAAGTGGTATCTGCATTGACTTCCCTCCATCGTTTCCAGAACAGTGAAGTTCCCCTTCATTAAGCCACTGCCCGATAGGCCACAATCTCTAATAGAACATGCATTGTTTATGGCTCCCTGATTAATAAGGAAAGTATACAAAACATTCTCATTATAATGCCTGCTTCAATATAACATGTTTTTATATGGCTCCCAAAGGGAGCATTATATCGAGGGGTTGTTGTATTATTCATTAGCTGTTTAGTTATTCATGTTTTTTAAAAATGCTTTCATAAAATTATGTTAGTAACACTTTTAACTTTGTACATGACCATATCAGTATAGAGGAACTATTATTGCAATAAAACATCTTAAAAATATTTATTGAAACTGGACATTAATGTTTTTGCTTTTTGCAACTAGTTTTGCATGTATTGGAACACCTATAGTCACTTTCAACTCTGGATTCCCACACGGCCAACCAAAGTTTGAATTCTAGCCTCTGTCATCTAACATCGTCAACCCTCAATTAGAATTTGCTAATTCTGAAAGCAAGCTACTATATTTACAGCAATTTGGTAGAAAAGTGGATGGAAAAGAGTAGAACTAGTTTTAACTTGCAAAGAACATCTTACTGGTCAGTCATGGAAAAACATTGGCAGTAGTCTTTGAAGAGACTACTGCCTAACCATGTTCCTAATTCATTCTGGCTCCCAATATCTTTACATAATACTATGCTGCACAGCCTGAGCTTAATTGGATTGAGCATTTAATACATTTAATAGAAAATGTAGCTACATCTCTTTTCAAAAATGCAGAGCACTATTTAGGTGCATTGAAATGAAGCTAACGAGGCTTATTTTAAAACAGGCTTGCAATTTGCATTTTAAACTGTGATAAAATGAAACAATAATTAAGCATGGAATTTAATGCCCCCTGCCCCCAGTGGCAATTTTGTGGCAATGCCATAACCGTGGGGTGGTTTAATCTTCACACAGACTGGACAATAAAATTGGCAAAAATGGTTTGGAGGTCAACATGATAGAAATCATCATAGAAACCCTACAGCACAGAAAGAGGCCATTCGGCCCATCAAGTCTGCACCGACCACAATCCCACCCAGGCCCTACCCACATATCCCTACATATTTTACCCACTAATCCCTCTAGTCTACGCATCCCAGGACACTAAGGGGCAATTTTAGCATGGCCAATCAACCTAACCCACACATCTTTGGACTGTGGGAGGAAACCGGAGCACCCGGAGGAAACCCACGCAGATACGAGGAGAATGTGCAAACTCCACACAGACAGTGACCCAAGCCGGGAATCGAACCCAGGTCCCTGGAGCTGTGAAGCAGCACTGCAAACCACTGTGCTACCGTGCCACCCTCACTGAATGATGGAATGATGGAATACATTCGAGACAGTTTCCCAGCATAGTGCATCATGGAACCAACCAGGGAAGATTTTATTTTAGATCTTACTTTGTGTAATGAGACAAGATTGAATGGTAATCTCATATTGAGTGATTAGGTAAGAGTGATCATAATACAGTGATCATAATACAATAGAATTTTACCTTGAGTTTGAGAGTGGCAAACAAATGTCCGAAATGAGAGTATTCAACTAGACAATTATGTAAGCATGAGGGATAAGTTAGAGAAGATAGATTGAGAAATTATGCTAGAGATGAGTGGAAGCATACCTTTAAAGAAGTATTTCAGAATTCTCAACAAATCAAAACTCCATTGAAAAGTAAAAACTCAGCAGGAAAAGAGATCCGTTTACATTAAAACAAGACGCTTATACCATCATCCAGAAGAGTAGTAAACCTGATGACTGGGAGATTTTAGATACCAGTAAAAGATGACCAAAAATTGATGATGAAAGAAAAAATAGAATAGGAAAGTAAACTAGCAAAAATATAAAGGCAGATTATAAGAATCTCTAAAAATATGTTAAAAAGGAAGAAAATAATGAAAGTAAATGTGGGTCACAGAGGCTGAAACAAGAGAAATTGTATGGATGTATGGAAATGGCAGGATGTTAAACTTTTTTTGCCTGCCCTCTCAGTAGTATAATAAAAATCCATTATTAAGGAAATAGTAACAGAGCACTTAGAAAACCATAGAATTAGACAGATTCAACATGGTTTTATGAAGTGAAATTGTGTTTGACTAATTGTAGGTTTTTGAGAATGTAATTATCCAACTAGATAAAGGCAAACCAGTCAATGTAGTATATTTGGATTTTCAAAGCAAATTAAATTAGGTGTCGTACGACAGTTTGTTGCACAAGAAATGAGTTTATGAGATTGACAGTAATGTATTAGTACAGATAAGGGATTGATTTAAGGACAAAAAATAGAGTAGGAATAAGCTGATCATTTTCAGATTGACAGGCTACTACTCGTGGGATGTTACTAAGCCTTCAATGAAGGCTCCATAGGTAATGTTCTTTGACACAAAATGAAGTGGAAAAGCATGCTGTGAGGAGAAAACAAAAGGATAATGATTGGTCTGCACAAGTGTTGTGTGTGAAGGTGGAGGTGTGGGGTAAGTTGGGGTCATGATGCGCGATCTGCCGATGCCTGTTCCCATTGGTTAAGTTAGCACACAACATGCCTTCCTCATCTGCTTGATTTTAGTATGAAGCTGAGCTTACACTACTGGTGGGCTGAGCAGTATCTGCTGTAACAAGCAGTCTAGCCAGCCTGCTCCTCTTAAAGGAGAGCTGCAATCAGTAGAAAGGAGCTGCTGTAGACTGCCTGCATTGACACAGGATGCAAATAGGACAATAGGAAAAGGGGAAGGCTCTTGTGTTCACATATTTGATGCTAGAAGCTTTTAGTGTTGGAGGTCAATGGTGGTCAGAAGTGATATTTCCACAGAAGGCCAGGAGGCTCTCAATGCAAACCTTCAAAAGATAATGGGAACAAGTGACCAGGGAAGTCAATGCTTGGAGTCATTCCCTTAGGGCTTGACAGCAGTGCCAAAAGAAGCTTCCTAACCTATTTCACATGGTCAAAGCTGAATGCATCTTCAAAGAACATCATCCACCCATTGCACCACTAACCTCTTGGGCTTCTTGTGAGAACTCACCACCTCCAAAAATAATCCACAGTGTTTCCATAGACTGCAATAGCAGAGGTTATTCTAAAGCACCTTATCTGCAAATTTAATACCTGGTTATTTTGAGTAATGTTTGTGGCGGGTTTGCATCGCATCTGAATACATTTTTTGAAGAATGACAAATGAAAGTGTCCAGTGGACCTTTGTGATCCAAGTTTGGAAAAAGTGCATCAGATCACATGGAAGGGTTGTTTGACATCACAATCTATCCAGTTATTAAATTTCCAGGACATGCATGGCATGTTGGTGTGAACACCCTCTCCACTATGGAGTGCTTTACAAGTGGCCAGAAGCATTATGTGCCCCATTCAGGGAAGCTTTGACTTCAGCACTACAGAGGTGAATTTTTAACCCTAAAAGTTTAAGAGATTTGGATGGATTAAGTGGGTGGGCACAAAGTAAAATGTGGGGAAATGTAAGGTTCCTTATTCACTTTGGTTGGAAGAATCGAACAGATTTTTAAAAAATCATGGAAGATATGAATGGTGGTGTCCAGTTGGATTTAGATGTCTTTGTATGAAAAAGTTAACTTACAGATACAACAAGCAATAAGGTAGGCTCAGCATATGTTTGCCTTTATTGCAAGGGGGTTGTAGCACAAGAGCCAGGAAATCTTGCTGCAATTGTAGAAGTATACAATTTGGTGAGACCACACCTGGAGTACTGCAGTTTTGATCTCATTACCTGAGGAATTATATACTTGCCCGATACAAAGTGCAAGGAAGTTTCAATAGATTTGTCCTTGGAATGAGAGTGTTGTCCTGTGATGAGAGCTTGAGTATAATGTGTCATACTGTCAAGGTTAGAAGAATGAGAGGGGATCTCACTGAGACACATCAGGGGGTGATCTTATTGTCTCGTCCCGCCAGTCTCTAGCGTGGCGAGCCAGTAGCATAAAGAGGTGAAAATTCAGCTTTGCATAAAGTTTTTCACCTTTCGTGACACGAGCAGCACTGAATTGCTGCCATAATCAGCCTCAAGGGCGCGAGACTGATTTTAATATTTATAAGCGGATTTAAATATCATTAGTGGGTCCCGGACATAATTGCCTGGGCTCACTTGTCTTAACAGCCTCGCTGGTGAAGGTCCCCACCAGCGAGGATCATGTATGGTTCCCAGCAACAGGGACCTGACGTGACAGCCTCGCTGGCAGGACCAGAGGCCATTGAGGCCTCCCGGGTGTTTGGGGGTGGGGAGGGGCAGTGCCTCTTGGCCTGGCACTGCCTATCATCACCCTGGCATGCCACCAATCACTGGGCAGTGCCAAAGGGCAGGGCCTGAGGGGAGGGGGCAGGGCCTGAATGGGGTGCGGCCTAAGCGGAGCAGGAGGAGCTGTGCACTCTGCAATCGGGTATCGACCAGGGCAGTGATCAGGATAGATGCTGAGAGGCTGTTTTGCTGGCTGAAGAGCCTAGAACTAAGAAGTATTCTATCAGGATAAGAGCATAACTTATTTGGACTGAACTGCGATGAGGAGAAATGTCTTCACTCAGAATCAACGGGGACAAAGTAGAAAGGGTCGAGAGCTTCAAGATTTTAGATATCCAGATCAACAACAACCTGTCCTGGTCCCCCCATGCTGATACTATAGTTAAGAAAGCCCACCTACACCTCTACTTTCTCAGAAGACTAAGGAAATTTGGCATGTCATCTATGACTCTCACCAACTTTTACAGATGCACCATAGAAAGCATTCTTTCTGGTTGTATCACAGCTTGGTATGGCTCCTGCTCTGCACAAGACCGCAAGGAACTACAAAAGATTGTGAATGTAGCCCAATCCATCATGCAAACCAGCCTCCCATCCATTGACTCTGTCTACACTTCCCGTTGCCTCGGCAAAGAAGCCAGCATAATTAAGGACCCCACACACCCCGGACATTCTCTCTTCCACCTTCTTCCATCGGGAAAAAGATACAAAAGTCTGAGGTCACATACCAACTGACTCGAGAACAGCTTCTTCCATGCTGCCATCAGACTTTTGAATGGACCTACTTCGCATTAAGTTGATCTTTCTCCACACCCTAGCTATGACTGTAACACTACATTCTGCACTCTTTTGTTTCCTTCTCTTTGAACGGTATGCTTTCTTGTATAGTGCACAAGAAACAATACTTTTCACTGTATGCTAATACATGTGACAATAACAAATCAAATCAGAAGCAATGGATTTTCGGACTCTTCAAGGAATCTAAGGGATGTGGGATGTGAGATAGGAAAGTGGAATTGAAATCAAGGATCAATCATGGTCCTATTAAGTGGAGATTTATGGCCTACTCTTCCACCTATTTCTTTTGTTCCTGTGTAGACCCAATCTCACAAGCCTAAAGTCTGTGGAAGGACTGTTAAAGATGTATATTGGTATATATTAGAAGTATTTAGGGGAGGGGGGGTCGCATTTGGTCTTAGAGTAAATATTAATGTTGCAATGCAGCCCAAATCTAAACTAAATAAAATTGCTCCACTGGGGGACAAGACATTCCTATTCCTCAAAATATTTGGATGGCAGCATGCATATTTTCCACATGGATCCAAAGTTTTGCACATTCTTGATAATTAACAAATATTGATACCATTTTTCTGACACAACGAGAAGATGCCAAGTGGAACCATTCAGCTGTGACAAAGGGTATGTTGCTCTTAAAGAACTTGCATCATGTTTAAAGGAACCTTTCTCCCCTTCCAAAATCAGTTTCTATACCTCTGGAGCTATTTTCGAGTTATTGACAATGGTTTGAAGGAGGCAAAGAATTAAACTTGCACGGTGACAATTGCCTGTACAAAGAGCTCCATAATTTGAATACAATATATTGTAAACTCCTGGGGGAATTAAAGCAGCAGACTTAATGTCAGTTTAACTGACCCCCGAAGCTATTCAAAGCTAATTGATGATTAAACAATCAGAAAGAAACTACACAGTAACTTTTTGTATCATATACTAATTAGCATCAGCTCAGTTTTTTTCTTAGATCTGAGACTTATTTAGATATTAATGAATGTTTAGAATTTTAAGGCCAAATTGATAAAAGTTGCTTTAAGAAAAAGCAGTGAAACTTTGAATCCACAACAACTTAGTTGAGAAGTTATGCCCACTAGCTCTCACTCGTCACATCCCTTGCCCACTCATCTACACCCCATGGCCCCTCATATTCTCTGTGACAACTCAATAACATCTCATGCTCCAACCCATTTCCCATGACCCTTCATACCCTCCATACCTCCACAGCCACTCACCTAATATCCACCATGGATAGACCTAAGGGCCCATGTGGGTTTCTAACAATCTAATTCAGCTCCCACTCCTACACACTCCTACAGTGGGGAAAAAGAATTATTCATAAAATCAATTTGAAGCTTTTAAATCTCCTCAATTCGTTTATCTCACACACAAACTTCTATTCAAAAGTCACTCATCCCTTTCCTATTATCTATTAGGTTGTCAATTAAACTGTGAGCTCAGAAGCCCTTGCTGGGATAGTTGTAGCCTTTGAAACTCAGCCCAGGATTCATAATGATGTAACAAAAGCCCTTGGAGAAATGCCTAAAAAGGGCTCCACTGAAACTGCACAACTAGATGCTACTAGTTTTTAATCTGTGCCTGTCAACCAAAACATTCCAGCAGAGGTTTTTTTTAACTCTCATTGACAACTACAGTCTATTTTGGTTAAGTTTAAACAGTATGGCTATTAAAAAACTTCAGATCATTACAGTTTTACAGACTTTATCTCTCATACAGGGTATTTACATCTACTCCATCAATTTGAGGCTCCTACACTACAGGTTAAGGCCCATGGGCCAGCCAATGTGATGTCTGTTTGAACTCAACACAAAGTTCACTTGGCCTGACTGAGTTCTGGTTTCCTGCTTATGTGAATCCCATCCTTCCTGCTTTCCCAAAAATATAATGTCAGAAATGGGCGCAGTACCTCCACAATGCCTGGCTGGCA
Source organism: Mustelus asterias (assembly GCF_964213995.1). Lineage (NCBI taxonomy): Eukaryota > Metazoa > Chordata > Chondrichthyes > Carcharhiniformes > Triakidae > Mustelus > Mustelus asterias. The sequence goes on from NC_135820.1 coordinate 40,219,141, forward strand.
TTTTCTGACTCCTCCAATTCAGCCCTGAAAAAAGCAAACCAGTTAGGACCTAGTACTTGGTGCAATGTTGACAGGGCCCAAAGTCTTTACAGTATTCAGTGCCTTCAGCTGATTCATGTCATGTAGAGTGAATTGAATTGGCTGAAGACTGGCATCTTGCTGGGAAATTCAGAAGTAGGCTGAGATAGATCTTCCACTTGGCACTTCTGGCTGAAAATAGTAGCAAATGTTTCAAATTGTCTTTTGGGCTGATGGTGCTGGGCTCCTCCATTATTGAGGATGTCTGTGAAGCCGCCTCCTCCTCCTGTTAATTGTCCAGCATAAATATGGTGATTTCCTTCATGAAAGGGCATTAGTGAATCAGATGTGTTTTTACAACAATATGGTTATGTCTTAAATACCCAATTACCAAGAATTTACTAGGACTAACTTTTTTTAAATACAGATTTATTAACTGAATTTAAATTCAGCTGCTGTGGTAGGATTTGAACCTGTGTCCCCAGATCATTAACCTGGACCTCTTGATTAATAGACCAATGACATTACCTCTATACCGCTGCCCTTCCTATATATCAGAAGTGCTCTCTGATATCTGTGGTGGGTATCGCCTTCTGTTGAAGTACTCTTCCTCCCGTTGCGAACAGTTTCCCCTCCCCAATGCTTGTCTCCACCTCTCTGTTGTGCTGCAATTTGAGGGGACCTGTGACTATAGTCCACACTACAGAGAGCAAACCTACTGTTCAGAGGTCTTCAAAATCCACTGAATTCATTGGAAAAGTCCAGGACCACCCTATTACGACTCAAACAACTTCTGAGAGCTTGTCCAACAACACAGGACACAGTAATTCCACTGAACGCCTTATTTGAACATCGCAGCTAATGCTTGTAAATAGCACTGGTGCAGGTTCATGTTTGAGGAAGGGAATTAGCCAAGTGCCAAAACAGTGTTATGCACTGACTCTCATCATCATCTGCCCATTCTGCAGGCTTCTAACAAACACACAGCATGTCCATCAAACTACCCCTGCCCCTTTACCTCTCCTCTTCACAACCACCCTCTCCCCACCCCTTTCATAAGAACATAAGAACATAAGAAATAGGAGCAGGAGTAGGCCATCTAGCCCCTCGAGCCTGCCCCGCCATTCAATAAGATCATGGCTGATCTGACGTGGATCAGTACCACTTACCCGCCTGATCCCCATAACCCTTAATTCCCTTACCGATCAGGAATCCATCCATCCGCGCTTTAAACATATTCAGCGAGGTAGCCTCCACCACCTCAGTGGGCAGAGAATTCCAGAGATTCACCACCCTCTGGGGGAAGAAGTTCCTCCTCAACTCTGTCTTAAACCGACCCCCCTTTATTTTGAGGCTGTGTCCTCTAGTTTTAACTTCCTTACTAAGTGGAAAGAATCTCTCCGCCTCCACCCTATCCAGCCCCCGCATTATCTTATAAGTCTCCATAAGATCCCCCCTCATCCTTCTAAACTCCAACGAGTACAAACCCAATCTCCTCAGCCTCTCCTCATAATCCAAACCCCTCATCTCCGGTATCAACCTGGTGAACCTTCTCTGCACTCCCTCCAATGCCAATATATCCTTCCTCATATAAGGGGACCAATACTGCACACAGTATTCCAGCTGCAGCCTCACCAATGCCCTGTACAGGTGCATCAAGACATCCCTGCTTTTATATTCTATCCCCCTCGCAATATAGGCCAACATCCCATTTGCCTTCTTGATCACCTGTTGTACCTGCAGACTGGGCTTTTGCGTCTCATGCACAAGGACCCCCAGGTCCCTTTGCACGGTAGCATGTTTTAATTTGTTTCCATTGAGATAGTAATCCCATTTGTTATTATTTCCTCCAAAGTGTATAACCTCGCATTTATCAATGTTATACTCCATTTGCCATATCCTCGCCCACTCACTCAGCCTGTCCAAATCTCTCTGCAGATCTTCTCCGTCCTCCACACGATTCACTTTTCCACTTATCTTTGTGTCGTCTGCAAACTTCGTTACCCTACACTCCGTCCCCTCCTCCAGATCATCTATATAAATGGTAAATAGTTGCGGCCTGAGTACCGATCCCTGCGGCACGCCACTAGTTACCTTCCTCCAACCAGAAAAACACCCATTTATTCCGACTCTTTGCTTCCTGTCTGATAGCCAGTCCCCAAACCACTTTAACACACTACCCCCAACTCCGTGTGCCCTAATCTTCTTCAAGCATGGCGATCGCAGCAGATTATCCCCTCGCTAGTGTCTCTTTCCCCACCTCCCCTCACGGAGAATATGTCCCAGGCTCGCTAATCATATTGAAATGTTGATTTCAATATGGTCATCAGCCTTGCACCAAGCTCCAGTGCTGGGCTAAATACATCTAAAAACATTGGGAGTGATTCTCCCATCCCATTGCACTAATTGTTTTAGCACAGCGGGCTGGAAGATTTGAGCACCGGCCGATTTGTGGGATTTGCGCAGGCCCTGAGCGTGTCTCCCAGCCCAAGTTTTTTGGCGTGGAGGAATCCATGCTGAAAATGAATGTAGATTAGCATGCATTTCATACCTTTAAATATAATTAGCGGATCCACAACTAGAATCTCTGCCCCCTGCCCCCCACCCCACTCTGGCATGATGTCATGCATGATGTGGAGATGCTGGCGTTGGACTGGGGTGAACACAGTAAGAAGTCTCACAACACCAGGTTAAAGTCCAACAGGTTTATTTGGTAGCAAATACCATAAGCTTTCGGAGCGCTGCTCCTTCGTCATCGTTGATGTCATGCAGGCAGGGTTTACAACTACAAGTCGGGAGCTGATGTGGCAGTGTTGTACAGGAGGAAGGAGGTAAGCCTTAAGGGGCTGCAGCCCCCAGAGTGCAGGGGAGATTGGAGGCAGGGCCTGGAAATTTTCTGCTTGCTGCGCGGCACTTCCTGGAGAGCTGGAAGTGCTGTCCCAGTCCCAGGGATGTTCCTTGTAGTCTCTGGGGTAGGGTGGGGTCCTTTATTGACTGCTGATCAGGCTGCTGTCTATCGCCACTGGGCTATTCCTTTGTTCTGCCTGTGGGGTGTGGTGAGGGACTGGACTGAGTGCTAGGGTTTTAGCGAGGTGTTGGGGAGAGCGCACCATGTTGCTTGAGGGCTCATCAGTTCAGGCAGCTGGTGCTCCAAGCAGGGCTGCTCTGGTTAACATTGACACACACACTGCATGTACTCTGCAGTGAATGGGAACCCATCTTCTGATAATTAAGAGTCTGTCCCTGCCCCGTGTCGCTGAACTACAACATGCCTGGAAGGGAATGCTGTAGTTGTACTCATGGTAATGGCTCAAGGGTGCACAATGCCCACACCCGCACACCAACCTGCATGCTCTCCCTGCCAGCCGTGTTTACGATGCCAATGGCAGCCAAACTAAATCAGACACATGGCACCCCAGATTGTGTTGTGTTACCAGCATCCACAAGTGGGGGTACTGGTCCCAGTGAGGGATTGGGGGAGAAGCATGGTGGGGGAGCTGGGTGTGGTGCTGGGGTAGATGCAAGCAATGACGTGTATCTCTCCATCTCTCTCTCTCTAACCCCCACTGTGCAGAATGGATCTCGGTCTTATTGATCTAGAGCTGGCCTTCACGGTGGCGGCTGAGGCAGCTCAGGAGGTGGAGGGCGCAGGTAGGCCACTACAGGAGCAGCCAGTGGCAGGCTCTCAGGAAGGAGGGCAGGGGGCTGCCGCTGTTGGCCATGAGGTAGGACAGCAGCCTCCTGAAAGGGTGGCCAGGAGAAGGAGGATGCGGAGTCTAGACATTACCAGACCAGGACATCTTTCGAGGGGCTGTCGGAGTCATGTGCCATTGCCGGCTCTGCCTATCTAAGGACACGGTCTGGCGCCTGTGTGAGGTGCTCGCACCCGTGGCACCTGAGGGGAGGGGCAAGGCAGACACCCACCGCCAGCCGACGTTAAGATGACGGCAGCCCTTAACTTGTACATAACAGGGTCATTTCAGGCACCCAGTGGCGAACTGAGGGGAATCTCAGGCCTCCGTCCACAGATGTGTTCGCCAAGTGACAGATAACTTGTTCATCTGGGCAGGCCAATACTTGCACTTTATTGTTGGACAGGGTCAGCAGGAGGCCCTGGCTGCAGGCTTTGCCGCCATTGCCGGGATGCCCCATGTCCAGGGGGCAGTGGACGGGACACACATCACCCTGTGGTCTCCGCAAGGTGAGGGGCAATCCATTCATCAACCAAAAGATCTTCCACTCCCTCAATGTGCAACTCAGCCAAGCTCTGGAGCCCTTTAGCATTAGCCCCCTGAGACTGGGCTAAGTTGTGGAGGCCCCACAGACATGGCCTGCTGTGTCTGCAGAATCCAAGTGAAAGCCTCAGCCATGGCTGACAGTGTCTCCAATGTGCACCCAATACCCGTGGCCGCGGACCGATGTACCTCCTGGATGCCGGCAACACTCCTAACAGTGGTCCACTATGTCTCTGCCATGACCCACTGTGTCTCCAGAATGTCCTGGACCCTGTCACCCATATGGCTAAATAACTGACCAAATCTAGGCATGGAGTCTCCCCCTGCCAGCTCCAGGACTCTCATAGCGTCAGCAGCCACAGCCCAGGAACACCACCAGCAGTCGTTGCCCCCTCATGGCGGTTGTGAGCATTTTTCTCCTGTGGGGGCATGAGGGATGGAAAGCATGGATGTATGGAAGGGGTATGGGGTGCAATATGTGTCTGAGTTGGGGAGCTTGTGTTGCCCAGTTCGGGGAAATGGATCACTGCTTAGAGAGGGTGTGGGAGTTGGCGGGGGGCGGGGGGGGGGGGGGTTGGAGGAAGGTGGGGGGGGGGGTGGCACAGGGGCTAGATGCAGCTCCTGAAGAAAACCGTTCAGTTTCTTGTGGCACTGCTTTGCGGACCTGGGTGTCAGAGTCCTGGTATTAACTGCGGATGCCACTGCCTCCCACAATGCCTTTGCTGTGGGAGCCCTTGGGCGACGGCCCTGAGTGGGGAACAGCAGCTGGCGCCTCTCCTCCACCGCATCCAGCAGGCGGGCCTGCTCAGTCTCTGTGAATCTCAGGGCAAATTTCTTTGGGGCCATCTTCCTGGTGTGACTGACTGTGTGTCCATCATTGCAGCTTATATAGAACTCTGGCCTGTTGGGGGAGTCCAGGTGCAGTCAGTTTGGGCCAGTGATTAGCCCGTCAGTTAAAATTCCTTGTGAGAAATGTACAGGCAATCTGCTTTCAGTAGAGGCTGAGTCTTCTGCAAAGGTGCGGATTGGGTCAAGAGGGTGCAATGCTCAAGGCTCTCAACTCAACAAGGGAGAAGGCTCACACACAGGGGGTGTGCATGGCAGCACAGCGCTATTTGTGTGCAAGGCAGCAGTGAGGCCAGTGCTGTGCGTATGTGAAGGGGAAAGGGAATGGGGAGAGCCAGCAATGTCCATTGGCGGGGGGGCGAGGTGATGAGAGGCCAGCAATCAGGCCATCGATGTATGTGGGAGTAGTGAGACGCCAGTGATGAGACCAGCGATTCCAAAGCTGGGAGGATTTGTTTAGTGACCTCCCAGAGATGTGCGCATGCGCAGATGCCTACTCAGCGCACTGATTTCAGCCCTCCAGTGGGAATAAGCCCCGTCCTTGGGATTTTTCACCAGTGCTCTCTGCAATGCACAGAGTGTGGGAGATTCATTTTTAAAACCCCACTGAAAAAAACCAGTGCGATTTACTCCAGTTCTCAAGCGAATTCGACACTTAGAATTCTTTTGGGAGAATTCCGACCATTGCATGGGAGACTCGTGATCAGCCGGACGCCGGTCGCAAGTCCCACTACAGGCCCCCTGCTTATGTCTCCCGGTTCGCTGTGCTACTTGAGTGGGATGGGAGAATTGCCCCCCATGGTGTTGGTAATTTTGCGTGTAGGCAAATAATTATTTCAGTAAAAGGATAAATAATAGTCGATTCCAAAACTGATCAAGAATTACTTATTTTAAGTACAAAATTACTACATTCTCTTGTTAAATGTTGCCTTTTACATAGTATTCTATATCCAAAAAAGCAAAATAACTCTTAACCAAATTAATATAAATGAACATCACAGTAGTTTCTCTGTAGTTAAAATGACACAGAATTATTCAGCCTGTCAAGGGTGCAATAATAAAGTCTGAGTTGTCAGAATGCAATTTTGTATTTGATTGTCCTTTCAACCAGATTTCAAACCAAAAAGTTAGCGACGGCAGTAATTGTTAACCTACGTGGGCCTAATGTGCAGACTTCTGTCAGATATCCATAGGATCAGTATATTAATTTATGAAGGGTTTAACTTAAGAAGATAATTTGAGAGTTCATAGCTTGGTCCTCAGTTCACCAGAGGTCTATCATTTCCAATGCAGTTCACTCAAGCTCAATTTGTTTACTAAAGATCTCCATGTGTTTGGTTTGTGTAATTTCAGAGGTGTAATTCAAAGAGGATTTTGCATGAAATCTACTCTAACATTAAAATGATAGAATATGTACCAAGCATTATATTTAATTAAATATAGCTAACTCCTGCTATGGCAGATGCTCTGTGCTGTACGCACGTATATGAATTCATCCAATTGTATTATACAAATGTCAATTGTGTACCGCAGAACTTCAACACTTTGAATAACAGTAGGCACAATTCCAATAAAGTACTGAAGAACAAATCTCCTAATTGGAGCCACTTTTAACATCAGAACTTTTCCAAAGAATTATCATTATCTTTCATTTGGATTTATGTTTAATTAGTGAGTCCTGATGACAGCTATGAGAAACAGACCTGGTCAGTGATGAAGCCAAATTATAGTAAGTAGCGAAACAATTATTAACCCAGGGCTGTGTCAGCACAAATGGTTCCTGTTAGTTCAGATCATTCGCACTATTGTGCTCAGTTTTCAGTCAGCACCTTGACAATGTCTTGCACAAAATTCAGACAGAAAAGAAAATGAAAGATTTAAAAGTCAATGAAAACGCTGTCTAATATTTATGCTTCTTATAATGGCTCCAGATGATGGAACCCATTGAAGATGCCATTTGGCTGATTTTCTAAAAACATTATAGGCTCCTCTGACTGCTTTGTAGAAAAATGTATGTGGCATTATGTGGCACTGAGTCATCATGATGACAGACGTTCAATTCCTGGATCATGCAGCAGAAGTCAATTTTAGCCATGGCAGCAATTGGAGCACTACAGCTGATCTTAATATTCCTGTACTAGGAATTAGCCAGGGTTCATCTTGATCACTGTTCCTGTTGGATGAATGCATATGTAGATAACTGTAATGCCTTCATAACCAAATGCTGATACTGACAGCACTGACAAAAAACAAACAGTAAGAAGTTTAACAACACCAGGTTAAAGTCCAACAGGTTTATTTGGTAGCAAAAGCCACACAAGCTTTCGAGGCTCTAAGCCCCTTCTTATCTCCACATCAAAAAAAAACATTCAGGGGATGTAGGCTTCATTAGCTAAGCCGGCATTTATTGTCCATCCCTAATTGATCTTGAAAAGGAGGTGGTGAGCTGTCATCTTGAAGGTAGTGGAAGGGCATGATTATTGTCCCTTTAAGGACAACACAGCAGAGTAAGGGTCACCTGACCTGGGTGTCCAATCAGGACTCAGAGTGGGGAACCACCCCAGGCAGAGGAATTTTCCCATAGCAGAGCTGGCTGCAAACATGCTGCTGCTCTTCAAGATCACTGAATAAATCCATTTGTGTTCACAAATGGAATCTCTGAAAATGCACCGTTATGAAGGTCACTGAATTTTAAGGATCTGGCTTAGCATGAGAGTCCACCTTCTGCAGGAATGGGACAAAAAGTTGGCAAAGAAAGGGGAACAAGCTATTGCAAAGATCTTGGGAAAGTACATCACAAGCAAAAAAATATCATGGAGGTGAGTCTCCCAGCACTGCTCTAGTAGCACAGTGTGCTGGGAGACATCAGCGGTGGCGATTTTGCAGGATTCCCACTGGGCACCACGGCCTCTGCAAATCTCCTGGGTTTTCTGGTGTAATCAACTCGCACTGGAACTCGGCATGGAGCTGATTATCAGAGGGAAATGTCATTGAAATTGATCATTCTATATAATGGGCGGACCCAGGACAGAATTCTCTGGGCCTGTTAGTGTCTCGCCCCCCGCTGCCGCCGGGAGTGGTTGCCTCCAGCAGGATTTACAACTGCTCCACGCTAACAGGGAACCTGTGGCTGACTCCATTGCTGGGAGGAGAGGCCATTGAGACCTCCTGGAAGATCAGGAATAAGAGGGGGTGCCCCTTGGGCAGTGCCATGGTGCCAGGCTGGCACTACCCTGGGGACAAACTGGAAATGACCTAGGGGCACCTTGGCACTGCCCATGAGGCATCAGGCACTGGGCAATGCTAAGTGGGCAGGGCTGGGAGGGCCTACTGGGGGGACGGGCCTACTGGGGGTTGCAATCATTGTGGGGGGTCGACCCACTGCCACTCTGCAATGGGATCAGTGGGAGAGGAGGAAGGAAGGCGATCGGGGCTGGCAAGGAGAGAGCAGGGTCGTGGCTGGCCATCAGATTGGGGGGGATGTTGGGGCTGGCCATAGGTGTGGGGGATGGGGAGGGACTCTTGGGGTGCAAATTGGGGCCTGTTGGGGGTGGGGGGGGTTCATGGAGATCAGGGTTGGCTGGGTGTCAGCATAGGGGCTGGCAAGGAAGGTCTGGGTGGCCAGCAATCAGGGGGGGATGGGATGTTCAGAAGGCCAATGAAGGGTTGCAGGGCTGGCCAGCACTCCGAATGTCAGCAATGGAGGGCCACTGCGCATGTGCCAATCTTTGCTCTGACAGATCGGCGCATGTGTAGTGGCCCACTCAGCACAATGCTGCTGGTCTCCCCAGCAGGAATAGGCCTGTCCACCACTTCTCACAGGGAATCCCGCTAAGGCACTCTGAGATGCAGAGAGAGTCGGAGACTCATTCTGGAAATCACGCTAAATAAACTGGCAGGATTTACTCCCATTTTCCCACACATTAGGAACTTCAAATTTTTTGGGGAGAATCTCAGCCAATATGTGTGAGGGAGATGGGTGGAATAATCGATTTTTAACTTTATTTCTACAAATTGGCAGCTTTTCTAAGAAAGTGTTTCTGTGAATGAAGGATAAACTTTCTCACAGACTTTGTATCTAGTGTTAGTTTACTGTTTTAGTTATAACTGTGGAACAATTAAAAGGTCACCTCCCCTTATGGTTAATTTGCACCTCCAATTGAAGTAATTCATATGGCATGAACTACAAGGCTCTGTCAGAGCTTTTGGAGAGGTTTCCTCTTAAACTTTAGTGACATAACAGTAGCAGATTCCTGTGCAAGCCATTCCTGTGTTTCAACAGAATGACCATTTATCATTCTGTTAGAAATTATGTCATCCTATACATCAGATTATCTCCATTAATATGGGCCAATTGGAACTTGATATGACACATTGGGGATCCGTACAAAAGAGAACTCTTCCTTGAAAGGTGCATCCCGAATAGACAGAACCTCATTAAAATATAGCAAGTGACTCATTGTAAGAGGGAATAAATGAGGAGTCTTTGAGTCTGTGTCAGGCATGAGGGAGAATCAGCCCGGGACCCAGTGAAGTCCAATCTATCGGCTGATTCTGAAGATACAAAGGCTGTTCACATTACTTATACTGTTCTCTGAGGTCCAGTGTATTGTAATACAGGCTATCATTGATACGAATAGCTTCTATTGATTATAGTTGATCACATTAGGTGGGTCTATTGTCCTGGGTACTTCACGTTAATCGGTTGTGTTCAGCTATCCTTGTCCATCTGTTTTGTGATACAAAAGCGATGTGTGGGATAAATAGGCTTCAATGGTGTGATAACCATCTCATCTCCCCAGTTTCTAGGAACAATGGCTTCTCTAGACTCAGTGGAGCCTTACTAATCAGTATCGACCCTGCATTGTTCGCCAAGGCCTTGAAATGAACTCACCTGTAAGGTTACTATGTTGGCAGTCTGAGATGTTAATTGGGTATGTCTGCCCGCAGTTACAGTGGACCCTGTATTTTAACCCTTTATTAGACATTCCTTTTCCTGCTGCTACATGTACACCCTGGATTTGCCCCAATACTGGATTCCGCCCTACTACACTGATCAATGTATTTCTTTGACAATACCTTCTTTTTGGACAGAAAGTTGTTTCTCTCCTTCAAACCTCAACATCTTATTGAACTTCATGTTAATGTTACGCCAAAGCTTATCTTTTCGAAATTTGCACAGTAGCCCCTTCAGTGTGGAAAAAATTTAAACGTGGCCCCTCACACGAAAAGGTTGGGCAAACCTGCATAATCTAGAGCCGAAGGTTCTATGTCTCCTTTCAACAATACAAGGAGGATCTGGATCAGAATACGTGGGACCAGGATTTATCGTTTATATTCCCTGTCATTTAAAAGCTTGAGGCATGGGCTTCTGATCTTCTCACATGATAAAAGCATCAGTTTTGTTTTTGAGGGTTTCTTTTCCTTCTGACAAGCTGTTGCATGCCAATCTCATGCGTTAGCAGCTTTGGAAAGTATTTTTGGCCATTCCAAAGGGAAGCTGACATTGACAAGTAAGTTCAGGACTGGCGTGAAAGGTAATCACAATAGAATGGAATACTCAGGGCTGCATTGAACTGCATTCAGTTCTAGACTTCATGGCCACATGCATTATCATCACTATCGCAATTTGTGTTGGTCTAACATTGTTTAGAATGTGCATCCAACCCAATGAAATAAACTTTAGAGGAACAAGAATCTTCCTGTCATTGAACAAAATCATGTAAATCTCTGATTAAAGGTGTAAAAAGATTATAGTTACAGCATGTAAAGCAGTTTCCTTTACAGTTCATGTGTGATAGCTGACAAAACCAAAATCCCTGCTTAGTCTCCTTGCGGCACTCTGCTTTTCTGCACGTCCTATGAGAAGGTTAAACAATTACATGCTACTAATTGGTGTATGTCAAGACTGATGGGGAGGCAAATAAACAACTAACAAAAGTCTGAAAGAAATGCTGGCTAATTAAATAAGTTTATGTTCAAAAAAAAATTCAGGAGAACTCAGAAAAGGGCCAGCTATCTCTTGATGGTTTCACAGCGTTGAGTTCCTCATTACAGCATTTACTGTGACATGAAGAACATCTCAAATTAGATACAGCACATACTTCCTTAATTTAATTCTTCATTCCAATAATTATTTAGTCGATGCTGTTCAGCACAGTCCCTGAGTGAAAAATAAAATAAAATTAATGCAAGTATAACAATTTTATGCAAAATGAAAGGAAAAGAAAAGGTCTCCTTATAAGTCACATTCTGTCCCTTGATATTTTACTGGTAAAAATAATTCTTTCGTTCTGTCTGGAACCTATAGAAATGATGAATTCCTACATGGATATGGGTGATAACTGTATTTCTTAACTGTCAGACCCATGAAGGTTGTCCATGGAATAGTCTCACCATTGTCAAAGTATCCGAAATGACATTACTGCACAAGCTTTAGCCCCAAAAAGCCCCTTAATCACAAGGGAGATAGTTAGCTTTCTGCAAGGGTTATTAAAATGAAGGAAAATTTATGGCTATCACTGTAACAATTAATCAGGAGCTGTTGATTAATAAAGTTCATTTTTTATTCTCGATGATTCAGTTATATAAGAAGGGTATTATCAAAAGGACAGTGTCCTTGTCATTTTGATTAACAAACCAGTTTTCATAACCAAAGAAAATACTTTCAGCAGCAACCCTTCCTCCCTTTAAAAAAAATAAATATTGAATGAGAATATTAGGCAGTTAACCTTGACTATAATTTGTAATTTTCATGGGGGAAAACTTGCATATTCAGCAAATAAATTGCTGCGGGGATTTAAAAACAAATTGGAGCTGGTGAAGAATGCTACCGTATGAATCCTGTCATTTTTATGGGTTGAAATGATTAATTAGTTTGTTTAGCTCTTCAATTAAGCCAAGGAAAACTGCAGAGGCTGGTGAACACAAATGTTAGAAACAGGCCTGGTACATAGGCTTGCCAAAGCAGAAAGCATCTAAGGTCACTAATTCTTTTCTCTCATTTTCTTCGGTTCCCCCCCACCCTCTTTGTTCTTCTTTCTGTGGTGGTTAATTTCGAAAACCTACAGGGTAAAACTGTTAAGAGATTGTAAAGTTGGCATACTGTTAATGGATCTGGTCGATGACTAAATCAACACTAACTTTTGAGAATTGCAGTATGAGCCAATTGGCTGTCCCTTATTATGTTCCTGGACCAAACTGCTATGTTTTTGGTAAGACTTGGTTATGGACCAATAACTTTTGGTTTAAAGTGGACTAAGTTTGAGATTCATGATACTGGCTAAGAGAATAGAACTACAATATTCCACACATTTTTAAAAAACAATAATAAATCTTACAAGGTCAGAAAGATAAAATAATTAGCATTATCCATCTAATACTCTAAAAGTCAGGGTGCCTGTGAATTAACAGGCAAACTGCAGTCAAACACACCACAATAAATAGTAAATAAGACAAAGACTGATCCCATAGATTTATCAGCAACTCATTCAAGCAAAGAAAAAATGCTTTGAGTTAACCAATTTCATTAAAAATCCATCCCCCTTATGAGTTCTACAAATTGTTCGCTTTCGAAGATCAAGCCTATAAATTCCTTCAGTTGCTCCAACTTGGACTGCCACAATGACTGCATACTTTCCAGGGTTTCAATCTCATTTCTGCCTGGACTTCTGAGTCTGCACTCCAGTCTCTACTCGCTGCTGCAATTTCAGCTCTTTAGTGGCTCGCTAGCTTCACTGGACTGCCACTGCCCCTGGATCTCACCAAGCTCCAATTTCCCCAGCTACACCAAGCCATGAATGGCTCTCAGGAGTTCCCCTGAGCCCTGACTCCATGGAGCTTTCAAACATCTTCTGAGAGCTCTCTTGCGCCCGAACTACACAAAGCTAGCTATCAGTAATACAATTGGTACCTGGAGCCTGCCATCAGCAGCACCACGTCAATGTGACCTTACCTTCTGCTGCAGAATACTTACTCCCCCAGCTAAACACACACACAAATTGAAACCCTAGAACCTTCCTAAGCTCCACCCATTTCCATGATAGCATAGCCTTCCAGGGCTCACTGAATGTTTTAAAATTAGTTGTAGTTCTAACTTCCAGAACAAAACTCTCTGGTCTGCATTTGTTTTTAAGCAATGTGGACAATTCTCCAGCTAAGTAAGCCCACCTGCTGTTTCATGGTCCTACCTTTCCAGCTGTTAACACTTTAATTCAACATGGTCCTAATGTTTTAATTGTACTAGTCTTCAAGCTGCTTTAGTTGCATTTATCCCTTTCTCTACAGTTAAACTTTAATCCTCCCAGAAACTTACCTCCAGAATATTACTATGAACCTTGATCTAGGTTTCTATAATATCCTACATAACCTTTATGCTTTGAAACACATTTTGGAATGTAGGGAGTGACAGAGCTCAAGGGAACATGAGGACAATTCTACACTGAATCTAAAATGGCATTCGTCCTTATATCCTCTAAATTGCATCTACCCTTCTCTCCAGTACCGAAACTATCTGAGAGTCTTAACTTAATTCCTGATTTTAACATGTGTTTACTCTTATCCAATATTAAAATAAGTTATTAATTCCCCACATGCAAAATATATTGAAATAATTCATTTTAAAGCGAGCCCTCAAGTTGCACGCAGACTTAGCAATAGAGAATGAACTCCAGCACAGAATCGGAGTTCAAATATCAGCTTTCACTGTCGCTTCAACTTGGATTCTTTTTAATTGCAAGTTTAGTCAGGTTCCCTCAAGTCCCCCAAGAATGATTTCTCTCAAAAGAAGAAAAGTGAAGTGTGACATCTATCTAAAGGTATATCCAGTTGGTCAAACATAGTGACATTACTAGTTCCTGCAAGATTATGACAGGCACCCTCAAAGTTGAAGTGAATGATATAAAAAGGGGTTAAAGTGGTGGGCAAGTTGATTATCAAAAATACAACTCATCAAATATCCTTAACTGGATTTAAGTTGCATTTGCAAAGTTAAAACTTAAAATTAGTCTCAACTTTGAGCTATGACAACTTAATTATAACCCTAAACCCCTTGTAGCACTTTTACAGCCCTTTTATTCTCTTCCAGCTTTAGTTCCCCCATGCGGTGTACCAGACCACTATGAATGCTAAAGCAAATTACTGCAGATGCTGGAATCTGAAACAAAAACAGAAGATGCTGGAAAATCTCAGCAGGTCTGACAGCATCTATGGAGATAGAACAATCTCCATAGATGCTGTCAGACGTGCTGAGATCTTCTATTTTTGCCCCTATGAATGCTATTCTCTCATGAAAAGCATGGTGATTGTCATAATTGTCCCTTTAGGGGCAACACAGCAGAAAATATCACCTGGCTCAAGGGTGATTGGGATTGAGAGTGGGTAATCACCCACAAGGATGGAGTCTTCTCTTGCGCAGAAGGCATGTAGAAGACAAATAGGGACTGGAGCAGCCAGTGGGGTACTTCACGGCAGTTGGGGAAGGAGAGGGCGCTACTGGCCTGACAGTATTTCCTTGTTAATAAATACCTTTTGTGTTCCTGATGAAGTCTATGAGCGTACATCAATACATTGGCATTGAGGATGGGATGGATTATGAGAACATTGCCTCTGGCCCAACACCTGCGAGTATCCTGCTTTAATCAAAGTCGGAAGAAAAGAAATACTCACCCGAAAGCGAATAGACACAGTGAGGTGTTGAGATATTGCCAGACCCTAAGGGGCAGATTCAGAACAAGCTTGGATTGGCTGGTCCAGTCAGAAGTTTAGAAAAACATAGAAAAAAATGAAGAGAAAATAATCCTCAGAACCAAGAGCAGTGACTTGCAATTTAAGAAAAAAAACAGTAGCTGCAATGTATTTTTTAAAACAAAAGAAAAAAGAAAGCATTGAGAACAGTGTTTTGAGTGGAAAGGGAAAATTACCCAGGGAGCTACAGGTCCAGTCCCAGAACGTGGGAAAATGACGAGACTGAGACTTGAGGCTCCTGATCACAGCCTTCAGGGGGTGGAGGGGGTCCGGGTAGTGGTCCCTGCACTGAGGGACTGCAGGCAGAGAGGTTCCGAAGTTTTAGAGAGAAGAGATATCCCCAACCTGTTCGAAAGGAAGAAGTTAGAGTTAAAGAAAACTTC
Source organism: Mustelus asterias (assembly GCF_964213995.1). Lineage (NCBI taxonomy): Eukaryota > Metazoa > Chordata > Chondrichthyes > Carcharhiniformes > Triakidae > Mustelus > Mustelus asterias. The sequence goes on from NC_135820.1 coordinate 40,234,367, forward strand.
AAAAGCACAGGAAAAGCACATAGAGAGAAGTGGCAGCTACTAACAGTTTAAAAAATGACCATTTTAAAGTGGTAATATGTTCAATGTGGCAATGCATTTAAAGCAGCAACCGCAAGAAGAAACAGATGGCAATGGACAGGAAAATTGGAGAATACCCCAGGTAGAGAGCAACTCACAAAAAATGTCCAGAGGTAACAGTGGACTTCAGAGGAGGCATTGAAAGATCCCAGAAGGAGAGCAATGGCAAAAGATCCCAGAAGGAGGGAAACAATGATAATAAATGATCAAATTAAGGATGAAAGACCCCAAAAGCAGAGCAACAAAAGATGCTAAATGACCAAAAGGAAGAGCAATGAGAAAATTGCAAAATGGAAACAAGTCGACACTTCATCGGAAACAGACTTGACCAATGGTGAAGCCATTGGCTGAAGTTAAGACAAGTAGTAATGAACTGCTTGTGCCAGAAGAGGTACCCGGTATTGCAGTTCCTGTTAATGTAGATTCTGTGGAGGCATCTCAGACAACAGAATTATGCCATTTGACAAGAAAGAAGAAAAGAACCCAAAGATTTGATTTATAATTGTCCAACTTATTTAATTAGATTTAGGACTGAGTAGCTTATTTATTGAAGATTGCATAAAAGAGATAAAGGAGGAGGGATGTGGTGATTTTGGTAATTGTCCTTTTTAGGGCAACACATCAGAAGAGGGTCACCTGGTTTGAGAGACCAATTGGGACTGAGAGTGGGTAACCATCCCAGGGGCTGCAGTCCTCTCATGGCCGAAGGCATCTAGAAGACAAGTAGAAGACATGTACGGACTGGGGCAGGCGGTGGGCCGTTCCAGAGCAATCGGAAGAGTCGTATGGATTTGAAACATTCACTCTGTTTCTCTCTCCACGGATGGTGCCAGACCTGCTGAATTTTTCCAGTGGTTTCTGTTTTTATTCCAGTTTTCCAGCATCCGCAGTATTTTGCTTTATATAGGTCAGATTTGACTCATAAATGTGGCCTGCCTTGCCCTTCAATAAACCTATTTCACATCAGCAAATCATGAAGTCAGAAAGCTAGGGATGGATGAGAAAATAGTAGTTTCACTGTCTTGGAGGGTTACTGTTTGTTATGTTTGTAAACAGTTAAGGAAGCTGTGCCCAAAATCTGGAGGGGGTGGGGGCGGGGGAGGGGGATACAAATGACTGCAAACAAACCAACCAATGAAGAAAAATATCAGAACAGACAATCTGCAAGGTGAAATTATAAACAATGTTTTTAGGGACGAAAGCAAATTAAATGCAAGTTGATCATTGCATTCTAAATAATTATTGTTTGCTGCAATCTGGAATTTGCTGGCAGCACTATTCTACCAGCATGGTTCAGTAGGTGCTATACAATAGTGTATGTCACACAGACCAGTGTCCTTTCTATCGCTCTAAGGATATGTCAGTTGGGACTATTGCAGACAAGGACAAGGTGCTCCTTTCTCTCAAAAATAATTTCCAGCAATATTTAACTCTGTTAGAGCCTTGATCCTGGGATGACTTATAGATACATATATATATTGATACATATATATTGATACATACACGTGTGTATGGTACTCGATCATAAACTCCCCATATTTTGATGCTAATTGGCGTTAAATCAACAGCCTAACTTTTAGAGGACAAGACGGAGAATTTATGGGACGGATGCAATGACAACGCTACAATGAGTCATTGTGGAATGCATCAGTGAAGCAAACAGTAGTTAGGCAGCTGCTACAATAACATGCTTTACTGAAACATCAGCATGTTTTTAACATAGCCATGATTGATAGGGGGCATTGATTGGCAAACATTATATAACATGCACAAAAACCCACTGACACTTATGCTAGCATTGGGAACTTTGGAAAATATTATTCATTTTTCAGGTTTACATGATATACTTTTGGTTTGTATGATTATTTTGATCTATGGAGACTGCAACTTCAACTGAGCAATGGTCATGGAGGAGTAATTGCAGCCATTAAAATATAAAATAATTTCATTTTATATTATTGAAAATGAACATATCAAATGAAAGTCATGGAAAAAGTGATCCTTTCTCTTTAAGGCTTAATGGAATGCAATATATGGATTACTTCATTAACCCGTATTCTGACAGACTCACTTACTGTCAAAATTATAATCCAAAACTGAGTAATAGGCAGGGACCACCCTGCCAAACTCCCCAACAGGGATACATACACCTGCACCACCCACAGTCCTCCTAGTCCATTACACTAGATATAGTCATGGGAAACTGTCTAAACATCCTCTCAAATCAGCAGTCACTTGCCGTAAATTAATGCTCTGAACAATATTAGTTGGAATGGAATTTAGCCTTGCTAATGGAAGTTCCAGCTTACCGCTTAGAGGTTGACATTTCCTGGCCAGTTGCATTTCAGAAAATGTCCACACATCATTTCACTCCTCGATTGGTTGTCCTTCTGTTGCTATTGATTGACATATTACAGGGCAATTGTCTTTTTGATGCGATTGTATTTGATACAAAACACAGCAGGGCACTGAGTTGATTAGACAAGCTTATTTCTGTTCAAAGTAAAAAATGCAAGCAATATGCAGCAGGTCAGTTAATATTCAGAGGAGAAAGATAAATCAATGTTTCAGGTGAGGCGATCGCCTAGGGTATTATCACTAGACTGTTAATCCAGAAACTTAGCTAATGTTCTGGGCACCTGGGTTCAAATCCCGCCACAACAGATGGTGGAATTTAAATTCAATAAAAATATCTGGAATTAAGAATCGACCATGAAACCATCATTGATTGTCAGAAAAACCCATCTGCTTCACTGATGTCCTTTAGGAAAGAAAATCTGCTGTCCTTACCTGGTCTGGCCTACATGTGACCCCAGAGCCACAGCAACGTGGTTGACTCTCAACTGCCCTCCAAAGGCAACTAGGGATGGGCAACAAATGCTGGCCAGCCAGCGACGCCCATATCCCACGAATGAATAAAAAAAGGTAAAAGAAAGGTAATTTAGGTAATGATGGTCCAAACTTCACCCAGCACGTATGGAATGGGTTAAAACCATGTATCAGCACCAATCAGGCCACACCATTCCTGCCAGCAATAGTTAGAAATTAGGAAGTTAAATATGGCGTGTACCTACTCTAAATGTTAAAATTATGATGTCATTAGTTCCCGAACAGTATTTTAACTTCCGCATTTGGAAGACCCACATGGGATGTCTTCTAATATCTAAAGCATAGTGCAAGTCCACATTGTGGTCAGAAGAGGCCATGGTAAACTTGGAAAAAATGTTCTAATTACGAAATACTTGTTTGAGAGGAGCTACCCCGAGATCTACAAGAATATCTCCAGCTATTCCCCACCCCATCTCCAACTCCCACAAGCTCTGATCATTCACATTTGCCCCCCTTCCCCACCCACCATGCATGGGACTGTCCTCCGAGGCAGCCTGATACTCCATGACTTTCCACTCCTCCATGTTAAAAATGGCAACATTTGCCATGGGTTTAATTTTGAAAGTATTTGACTCAGGGCCACCAAGTTAAAATGATCCAGGCCTCACCCATAGGCTGTCATGTTAGCTCCCACAACCCATTTCCCATCCCCTGCTAAAATTGACCTTGGGCTGTGTTTTTGCATTCAGTTTTACTCCATTTACATTCCAACCTAAAAGAACAGAAAGCAGCAACAAACTCTTGAATTAGAGTAACTGAAAAAGATGACTGGAATTAACATCTAATGTAATATCAAAAATCTGAAAGATTTGCCAGAAGGCACCTCAATAAGTAGCCCAATCAATATTGACCCTATAGCTGGTATCTATCTGCATGTTAATGAATACTGAAATGGTGAATTTGGATCAACTGCCTTGGTGCCACTCATTTAATATTCACAGGTGTAACTGAATCACATATTTAACATTACAGACTTCTACCTTGGGTAACTGCCCGTGTTGAGTTTGTATGTTCTCCCCATGTCTACATGGGTTTTCTCCGGGTGCTCTGGTTTCTTCCCACCATCCAAAGATTTGGAGGTTAGGTGGTTTGGCAATGGTATAGATGTGGGATTACGGGGATAAATTGGGGGGAGGGGGGGCGGTGGGCCTGGGTAAGATGCACTTTCAGAGAATCAGTGCAGACTCAATGGGCCAAATGGCCTCCTCCTGGACTGTAGGGATTCTATGGATTCTAGAACTAAGTTCCCACAATGGAGTCCAAATAGGTGGATCTTACTTTAATACTATTTCTGTTGTAAAGCTAATGATGCCAATATAAGCAAATAAAGAAAGACTACCAATTAACTAGCACTTTTCACGACTGCTTGACATCTCAAAACACTTTACACCCAATGAAGTACTTCTGAAGTAGTCATTGTAATAATACAGGGAATGAGACAACCAATTTAAGCACAACAAATTCCCACAAATAGCAATGTGATATTGGCCGGATAATCTGTTTTTTGACTTTCACTCCATCATAAATTCAGAAATTGGTATTTTTGCTAATGATTACACAATGATCAGCAGCATTCACGACTTGAACATTCACTCCCTCCAACACCAATGCAGTGCCAGCAGTGTTTACCATCTACAACAGGCACTGGAGGAACAAGGCCCCTTTGATAGCACCTTCCAAACCCATGACCTCTACTACCAAGCAGGACAAGGGCAGCAGAGGCATGGGAACACCACTCCATCCTGACTCGGAATTATATTTGATCTGATTTATTATTGTAACATGCATTGGGGTGCAGTGAAAAGTATTGTTTCTTGCATGCTATACAGACAAAACATACCATTCATAGAGTACATAGGTGAGAAGGAAGGGAGAGGGTGCAGAATATAGTGTTGTGGTCATAGATAGGGTGTAGAGAAAGATCAGCTTAATATATAGTAAGTCCATTCAAAATTCTGATGGCAGGTAGGAGGAAACTGTTCTTGAGTCGGTTGGTACGTGATCTCAGATGTTTGCATCATTTTCCCCATGGAAGAAGGTGGAAGAGAGTATGTCCGGGGTGCATGTGGTCCTTGATCATACTGACTGCTTTTGAGGCAGCGGGAAGTGTAGATGGAGTCAATGGACGGGAGGCTGGTTTGCATGATGGACTGGGTTATGTTCACGACCCTTTGTAGTTTCTTGCTGTCTTGGTCAGAGCAGGAGCCATACCAAGCTGTGATGCATGCAGAAAGGATGGTTTCTATGGTGCATCTATAAAAATTGATGAGAGTCATAGTGGACATGTTGAATTTCCTTAGCCTCCTGAGAAAGTAGAGACATTGTCTGTTTTTTCACTGTTCGTTTTTCTTTCACTGTTCTTTCACTGTCACTGGGTCAAAATCTTGGAATTCCCCTTCCTAACAGCAGTGGGGATGTACCTGCACCACATGGACTCAAGAGCCGAGAGTGTTACAAACTTTTGTTTCCCAAAAATATATTTTATTCATAAAAATCATGCGAGTACATTACTTGGCTGTTCAAAGTTGGCATTATAGAAAGTGCAAAATATATCAATTTATTTCCATACATCATGTTACTCATTGCACTTATAATACTTACAATGTTGCTTACATGTCAAGCATACACCCCAAGAGGATTTCCAAGGAATTTCCAGCTCCTTAGTGTACTATGCTGGATGGGCCTTAGGTAGTGTCCTTTACCGATTGCGCCTTTGATGCGGCTGTCCCAAGCTTTAGAGTGTCCCACAGCAGGTAGCTTTGAACTTTGGACTGTGCCAGTCTGCAACACTCTTGTCCACAACTCTTTGCAATAGAAGACCAACAAGTTTTGGGCAGGCCAAGGAGAATCTTTCAAGTTGTTGTTCCTCTATAAAAGGTTGATGTTTATTTTGATGTACGTCCCCAGGGAAAGACCTTAAAGCACAGATTTCTGCATTGGGGAGCTACTTGGGATGAATCTCGATGGAAGCCATTGAATCTTTTTCTAGACCCATGAAGATTCTACCAACTGGGATCCTTTTAGAAATAACTTTTCAGAGTTATCCTTGTCCATGCTGCCCAGTTTTAACCACTAAGCTGGTCCCGATGGCCCCCATATGGCCCAAATCCCTCTATACCAATCTTACCCATGTACCTGTCTAAATGCTTTTTAAGAGACAAAATTGTACCCACCTCTGACAGCTCGTTTCAGACACTCACCACCCTCTGTGTGAAAGAATTGCTCTTCTGGACCCTTTTGTGTATCTCCCCTCTCACCTTAAACCTACCCCCTCTAGTTTTAGACTCCCCTAACTTTAGGAAAAGATGTTGACTATCTCCCTCATCTATGCCCCTCATTATTTTATAGACCTCTATAAGATCACCTCTAAGCCTCCTATGCTCCACGGAAAAAAGTCCCAGTCTATCCAGCTTCTCCTTATAACTCAAATCATCAGGTCCCGATAGCATCCTAGTAAATCTTTTCTGCACTCTTTCTAGTTTAATAATATTCTTTCTATAATAGGGTGACCAGAACTGTACACAGTATTCCAAGTGTGGCCTTACCAATGTCTTGTACAACTTCAACTCCTGTATTCAATGTTCTGACCAATGCAACCAAGCATGCCAAATGCCTTCTTCACCACCTGTGGCTCCACTTTCTAGGAGCTATGAACATGTACCACTGGATCTCTTTGTTCTATAACTCTCCCCAACGCCCTACCATTAACTGAATAAGTCCTGCCCTGGTTCAATCTACCAAAATGCATCACCTCTCATTTATCAAAATTGAACTCTATCTGCCATTCATCAGCCCACTGGCCCAATTGATCAAGATCCCATTGCAATCCTAGATAACCTTCTTCACTGTCCACTATGCCACCAATCTTGGTGTCATCTGTTTACTTACTAACCATGCCTCCTAAATTCTCATCCAAATCATTAACATAAATGACAAATAACAATGGACCCAGCACTGATCCCTGAGGCACACTGCTGATCACAGGCCTCCAGTTTGAAAAACAACCCTCTACAACCACCCTCTGGCTTCTGTCATCAAGTAAGAAGTTTAACAACACCAGGTGAAGTCCAACAGGTTTATTTGGTAGCAAAAGCCACTCAAGCTTTCGGAGCTCCAAGCCCCTTCTTCAGGTGAGTGAAAGCTTCAGGTGAGTGAAAGCTCCGAAAGCTTGAGTGGCTTTTGCTACCAAATAAACCTGTTGGACTTTTACCTGGTGTTGTTAAACTTCTTACTGTGTTTATCCCAGTCCAACGCTGGCATCTCCACATCATTCTGCCATCAAGCCAATTTTGTATCCAATTGGCTACCTCACCATGGATCCCATGAGATTTAACCCAATGCAACAACCTATCATCGGTACCTTGTCAAACGTCTTGCTAAAGTCCAGGTAGACAACATCAACTGCACTGCCCTCATCTACCTTCTTGGTTACCCCTTCAAAAAATTCAATCAAATTCGTGAGACGTGATTTTTCACTCAAAAACATGCTGATTGTCCTGAATCAGTCCTTGCCTCTCTAAGTGCCTCTAGATCCTGTCTCTCAGAATATCTTCTAACAACTTACCCATTACAAACATTAGTTCCGAGGCTTTTCTCTGCAGCCCTTCTTAAACAAAGGCACAACATTTGCCACTCTCCAATCTTCAGGCACCTCACCTGTGGCTATCGATGACTCAAATATCTTTGCTAAGGGACCTGCAATTTCCTCCCTAATCTCCCACAACATCCTGGGATACACTTCATCAGATCCTGAGGATTTATCTACCTAATGCGCTTAAAGAATTCCAGCACCACCTCCTCAGTAATATGTACACTCCTCAAAGCATCAGTATTTATTTCCCCAAGTTCCCTAACATCCATGCTTTTCGCAACAGTAAATACTGATGAGAAATATTCAATTAGGATCTCACCCATCTCATGTGGGTCCGCACATAGACGACCTTGTTGATCCTTAATTGGCTCTATTCTCGCCCTAGTTACTCTTTTGCCCTTCATGTCTTTATAGAGCTCTTTGGATTCTCCTTTGCCTTATTTGCTAAAGCAATCTCGTGTCCCCTTTTTGCCCTCCTGATTTCTTTCAACTCTACTCCGACACCCTCTATACTCTTCAAGGGTTCCACTTGATCCCAACTGCCTATGCATGTCATATGCCTCCTCCTTCTTCGTGACCAGGGCCTCAATATCCCAAGTTATCCAGGGTTCCCTACTTCTACCAGCCTTGCCCTTCATTCTAAAAGGGATGTGCTTACCCTGAACCCTGGTTAACACACTTTTGAAAGCATCTCGCTTACCAGTTGTCCCTTTGCCTACCAACAGACATTCCCAATCAACTTTTCAAAGTTCCTGTCTAATTCCATCAAAATTGGTCTTGCCCCAATTTAGAATTTTAACTTTTGGGCCTGATCTATCATTCTCCATAGCTATCTTAAAACTAATGGAATTATGGTCACTGGTTCCAAAGTGACTTCTGTCACCTGTCCTGTCTTATTTACCATGAGGAGGTCAAGTTTTGCCCTGTCTCTAGTCGGGCCATCTGCATACTGAATGAGAAATTCCTCCTGAATACACTCAACAAATTTCTCTCCATCCAAGCCACTAACACTACGGCTGTGAGACCTGACAGCCCATAAGGACAATCCGACTCAATCCATAATCATGATAGACCAGTTTTCAGATAATGCAAAGACAACCAGCACAAGTTACAAAAATCCTTTACACTTCTACCAAGAAGAACTCTACCTACCTTTCTTTATTTGAAATTTCAGTCAAATGCATCTGCATAACTAGCTAGCTTGTCTGTGACAGGGAAAACTCTCCGAGTACTGAAAAGTCATTTTAAAGTATTATCCTGTATTCAGAGACTGGAACTTTTTTTTTCTAATTGAACCCTTTCAAACACCTATCAAAGCTTCATTTACACTTCATACAATTACCATTTTGATTTTGATGCCAGCAGAAAATGATAGTCAGCGGTGATTTCTACATTACAGCTTCCTTTTTTTTTGTCAATTTGCAGTCTGCAGATGAAAGCTTTTACATATAGATCACATTTCTGAAACTGTCAAAAATAGTCTTTATTATAAAACAACAACACTCTGCCTATTATTGTCAATAAGCTAAGAGCATCATTACCATCACAGTTTGTTTTTGTTTGTGCCCAACTGAGCAAAGCTCTTGCATCAAAAATCACCAGCAACTTAGTTGGACTTGAGTATTAGGGTGACACTGTTTGCCTTTCTGTATTCGAGTTCTGACTGGAAAATATATCTGAATTGTAGGTAGACAGTTTTGAATTGACGAGTTCCTTTCAAAGGGTTCGGTGTCATCACGAGCCCACCTAAACTGTTGAGGTATCTTCACGTTGCTATCACATTGTCAAAATCACTGCTTAGAAAGCAGGTAGTTCAATGTTATCAAAAATGGCAGGAGAAAATGAGGATCTGCAGTGATTTTTACATTAAGGATGTTTATTGAGAATTTCAAATATGCAATCTCCATATAAAAGCTTTTTGCAGAAGGCTCACACTTTTTTTCAAACTGTCACAAAATAGTAACTTTATTGGAAAAGGCATGAAAGACATTGCTTTCTGCAACCATCTTAACAATTAGTGAACCGTCCAAGTGATTCTGCTGCAAGTGACACTGCTTTGAAGTGATTGTTATGGAAATAGCTTAGGCTGTTGCTTGCAGTGCACGGCCATCTCTTATCTGCACCCTGCCCCAACAAAGTGCCAAAATTCATTTCATGGAGATTTTTTTCAATGTTTTCTTTCCTCCTCCTCCTCCTCTCAAGACATTGATTTTCTTTTGCTGAGGCCCTGGTCCTGGGGGAAATGGCCACATTCCTATACTTCACTTGAATGACCAAATTTCCAGGGCATTTCTCAGCAGCAAACGTTAGTTCAACCAGATGGGCTTCAGAACAAAATCCAATCCAGTCCTCACCTGGCATTCTGCAACATGTACTTCCAGCTGGATCAGGAACAGATCTCCAGGCAATGTTCCTTCTTACCCTGGTCCAGTTACACTGATGAAAACTGCATCTCCTCTCCATGATCTCCATGCTCCTATGTGCTTCAGAGACGTAGACAATCTCCCACAGGTAGCTCAAACCACTGGAGAAGTTCCACTACCTGTGCCTTTGCAATGTCCTCCAAATCCGGTGGCAAGGAAGGTGGCCCAGCAGCAGCAATGCCTCTCTCAATCCCACTTTCCCAGGTGCTACTCACTCAAAACCAGCTCTGCTGGCGGGGTCATGTTACTCATGTGCCTGACACCAGCCTCCTGAAGCAATTGCTCTACTCAGAACTCAGTCAGGGCAGCTGACTCCTAGGAGGACAGTTGGAATAAAAAAGGGATTGTCCACAAAGTATCCCCAAAGAAATCAAACATACCTGCTGACTCGAGGGCGACCCTGATCTGTAACCTACTAAAAAGTAGAAGAGTCATTTGAGAAGATATCAAACTCAACGAGAGACTTTGAGGTTTTGGACAAACCCTTCCCCCCCACCCCCTCCTCCCCAAACAACTCATCTACACAACCCTTCAAGTAGCACCTGTCCCTTGTGTGGTGGAGTCTGGACACCACACTTTGGACTTATCAGCCACTTCAGAACCGAAGGCACTGTAGTGGAAGCATATCATCCTCAATTCCAATGGACTGACTAAGAAGACACCTGCCAATTTCCTGATTCATGTAACTGGCCATTGATGTCCACTATCAGGCAAACAAATAGATTGATATTTATAGGAAGTTGGGGGAGGGGGGAGGATTTTCCACTCCTATTTTTGGCAGGTGGGATCGGCAGCAGGAGCGAAGAATCCCAAATGTAAAATATACTGGTGAGATTTCCCATTGTGATTCTCCCCACCAATGGTGCAACAGGAATGCCAAGGTTCAGTGTCCGGAACACCATTAGAATATATTAACACCTGATTACCAGGCCTCTGTGCCTGATAATTCCCCCCTCCCTCATTACATAACACATTTACACTCAATCAGAGCCATCCTGCCAGCATTATGATGTGTGACCCGCTCCTTCATTTTCTTCCAGCTACAACCCAAATGATGGAGCGGACAAAACTGCCATTGGGGCTGGCAGCTTTAACACTGTTTTTCTCGCCCACTGCGCCACTTTGCCAACAAAATGGGAAAATTCCAGCCATTATGGTTGTATTTTTTATACTGCATAAAAATACTTAATTCCTGTCAAAACAGCTAAAGCTTTCAGTGAAATTTGATCTGTTCATCCTTAATTGCAATCATTTGTTAAAACATATAAAGTATAAATCTTTGTAATTGGACATAAAGAAAAAAAAGTTTAAAGAATTTGGTGATTTTAACAGACCATTCCCCTGGCTCTGCTAAAAATACACTTAAACGAAATAATTGCGTAATGTTTTTCATTTACCAGTGTGTGAAAGAATCTGAAAAAAACCTACACTAATTAATTATTTTTTTAAAAATATATTTAGTATAGCAGGATCCTTAATTCATGAATAATTAATGAACCTGACATTTTCAGTGTAATTTCCTTCCTCTCTTGCTATTCCCGGCATATTGTTGTGTTCAAAATGGCAGATTGATGGATGAAATTTGAAGAGCCCTGTGAATTTTATTTTCACTTTTTCCTGCAAAGCTAACTGCCCCAAGAACAACGATACAGTTGAATATTTCTTGATTTAATATCGCGTCCAGTAGTTATGATTTCAGTGTTTATTTGCAAAGGGATGCTTCTACCAATATCTCAAGATTTTGGTCATCCATGTTTAAAACAAGAAGTGACAGAAAAATCAGCTTTGAATATCTCCAAAAAAAAAATGTCATCAATCTAATCCTAAAGCACCTGCATTTGTCGATGCCAACTGATTTTCTCAGTTAGAAGCATGTTAGTAAACCAGTTAGCATTAGAAGACATCCCTGTCTACACTAATGGAGACGACGTAGAAATGGTCGAGCTTCAAGTTTTTAGGTGTCCAGATCACCAACATCCTGCCATTCCCTCCATAGTCCCTCCATGCGGTCCCTCCATGCGCACCCTCCATGCGGACACTATAGTTAAGAAAGCCCACCAACGCCTCTACTTTTTCAGGAGATTAAAGAAATTTGGCATGTCCGCTACAACTCTCACCAACTTCTACAGATGCACCATAGAAAATGTTCTTTCCAGTTGTATCACAGCTTGGTATGGCTTCTGCTCTGTCCAAGAATGCAAGAAACTACAAAGGGTCGTGAATGAAGCCCAGTCCTTCATGCAAACCAGCCTCCCATCCATTGACATTGTCTACACTTACCACTGCCTCTGAAAAGCAGCCAGCATAATCTAAGACCCCATGCACCCCAGACACTCTCTCTTCCACCTTCTTCCGTTGGGGAAAAGATACAAAAGTCTGAGGACGCATACCAACCGACTCAAGAACAGCTTCTTCCCTGCTGCCATCAGACCTTTGAATGGACCTACCTCGCATTAAATTGATCTTTCTCTACACCCTAGCTATGAATGTAACACTACATTCTGCGCTCTGTCCTTTCCTTGCCTATATACAGTATGCTTTGCATAGCGCACAACAAACAATACTTTTCACTGCATATTATTTCATGTGACAATAATCAAATCAAATGTGAACCTTGCTGGTAAGGTCAGCATTTATTACACATTGCTAAATGCAGTGTGATGAGCTGTCTCCTTGAACCATGCTGATAGGGAGGAAGTTCCAAGCTCTTGACCCAGAGACAGTGAAGGAATGATGATATAATTCCAAGTCAAAGTGCTGTAGGGCTTGGATGGGAGCTTGAAGGTGGTGGTCTTTTCATGCATGTGCTGCCCTTGTCTTTCTGTGTGTTGGAAGTCATGAGTTTGATAAGTACTGTAGCAGAAAGCTTCACAAGTTGCTGCAGTGCATCTTGTTGATGGTGTACAGGGCTGCTGCATTGCACTGGTGGTGGAAGGAATGAATGTTTAAGGTGGTGGATAGGGCACCGATCAAGCGGGTAACTTTGTCATGGATTGTGTCAAGCTACTTGCTTGTTGTTGGATCAGCAGTCTTCTGGTGAGTATTCTATCACACTGTTCACTAGGGCCTTGTAGATGATGGAAAGGCATTGGACAGTCAGGAGGTGAATTACTTGCCACAAACCTGGTCTTATAGCCACAGTATAGCATGGCTGGTCCAGTTAGCTTTCTGGTCGATGGTAAGCCCTCAGATTGATGGTGGGAAATTCAGTGATAGTAATGTTGTTGAATGTCAAGGGGAGGTGATTAGATTCTCCCTTGTTGTGACAGTCATTGCCTGATGCAAATTTTACCTGCATCTATCATCCCAAGTCTGTGCACTGTCCAGGTCTTTCTGCATGTGGGCATGACTGCTTCAGTATTTGAGGAGTTGAGAGTGACACTGTGCAATCATCAGCAAACATTCCCACTTCTGACCTTCGGGAGGAAAGGTCACTGATGAAGCAGCTAAAGGTGAGTAACCTAAGACACTATCCTGAAGAACTCCTGCAAAATGTCCTATGACTGAGATGATTGGCATTAAATAACCACAACCATCTTCCTTTCTGCTAGGTATAATTGTGGAAATTTTCCCCTTGATTTCCATTGACTTTAATTTTGCGGAGCATCATCCTGATGTCACACTTTGGGTGGAATTTTCCCAAAACAATGTCAGGTTCTGATTGAAAACAACTTGTTTCTCCCCAGAAACACGGCCAGGTTTCATGAGCAGATCTTCTGACACTCTGTCAAAAATAAATCGGGGGCATAATTTGTGCCATTACTCTGGCGAGGCAGGGCGTGGTAGATCTGGCGAGGCTGGCTCCACCGAGATTGAAGGGTGCCCAGATCTGCGAAAATAGTAGACTCCCTACCACTCCCTCATGATCATGGCCCCCTTCCTGCCTACAAACCTAGGGGTTTGCCACTCCCACCACAGAAATATCGGGAAGGAACTCTGCCACCCCCCCCTCCTCCCCCACCCCCAAGCTGCCATCAGTGCACTTCTGTCTCTCCCCGCCATACTTAAGGGGAACCCACTCCAATTGAGGAGGGTAATATGTTGGCAGTGTCCACCTCAGTGCGCCCAGTATTGCCCCCTGAGGGCAGTTCCACTGCTAGGGTGCCTGAGGCAGACCCAGTCTTGGCCCTCAACCCCCAAGGCCTCCAGGCGTCTCCGCATCGCCAGTGTGGTATTCTTGGCTGGTTATCTTTATCGAAACCAGTGGTGAATTGCATGGTATGACTTCATGCCACCTAGGGGAGTATTCCACGGGGCTAGGTGCGAAGGCATAAAGCCATATAATTATATTTAAATTCATGCAAATCAGTTTCATGCCCTTTCTGTCACAGGTGAGGGGGTGGGGGAGATCTCAAACTGAGATCTCGCTGGCACAATTTCCATTGTGGTCCTCTCACGAGACATGGCAGTCATACAGGGATTTGCGCCTATGGCGAATAGGCCTACTAAACCTCGCCCTTCATCAAAAGTTGCATTGATCGTGAGGGCAGTCAGTCTTATCTCACCTCAGCAATTCAGATCTAGGTTTGACCCAAAGTTGTAAAGAATACTAGAACCAAGGGGGCAATTCTCCCAGCACAGTGGGCCAGGAGACTTGAGCGGGGGCGGTTTCGCGAGCTCCCCATTGGGCACCCGGGCCTGAGTGTGTCTCCCAGTCGGATATCCAGCGCCGCCAGCTACACGCCGGAAACAGGAGCGGAACTGAATAAATGATGCACCCCCTAATTTTAATATAATTTAAATGTCATTAGTCGGCCCGGGACTGAAATCTCCGGGCCAGTTAGTATCTGCAACCCCTCCCCCCGACCGCCAGGAGTGTTTCACTTCAGCGGGGTTCACAGTAGCTCTCCACTTGTGGGAAGCTGACAGCCTGACCCTGTTGGAGTGAAGGGAAGGCAAACGAGGGTTGGGCACCCGGGGGGGGGGGTGGCGCCCCCTTGGCATTGGCACCTTGGCAGTGTCAGCTTGGGCCCCGGCACTGCCCAAGTGACAAAGTGCCAATGCCCATGCAGCAGTGCCAAGGGGGTGAGGCCTAATGGGTGCAGGGCCTGATGGGGTCTGGCCTCTGGTCGGGGCAATCAGTGGGGGTGGGTGGGTCCCGTTGGTACTCTGCAGTCGGGATCGGTGGGCGAGGGAGGGAGGCCAGCGATCAGGGCTGGCCATCGGGGTGAGGGTGCAGCCTGCTGGGGAGTGGGGGGGGGGGGGCTGCGGGCTGCAGTGGGGGGGTCAACACTGTGGGGGGAGGGTCAGGGCTGCCAGTGGGGAAGGGGGGATCAGGGGAGGGGGGTGAGGATCGGGAGATGGAGTTGAGGGTGGAGGGTCGAGGGTGGAGGGTTGAGGCTGGCCTGGGCATTTCCAGGAGATCAGGCTGGGGGGGGGGGGGGGGGGGGGGGGGGGGTGATAGGGCTGGTGATGCAGGGGTCGCAGCGTTGGCCAGCAATCAAGCTGGCCAGCAATCGGGAGGCCAGCAGTGCAGCAACACTGCGCATGCACCAATCTCCGCTATGACAGAACAGTACATGCGCAGTGGCCTGCTCAGTGCTGTGCTGCCAGCGGGAATAGACCCCACCCCCTGATTTTCAACAGGATTTACACTGAGGCACTCTGTGTAAATGCTCAGAGTGTGGGCGAGCATTTTTTAAACTCCCATTGAAATATCCAGCGTGATTTACTCCAGTTTTTTAGAATTGTTTTGAGAAAATCGAACGGCAAGTATCTGGTGGAACCCAAACTGAGCATCTGTGAGCAGATTATTGCTGATAATGTGCCACTTGATAGTATCACTGATAAAAGCTGTAGTATTGTAGTGTTTTGAAATTGCAATGTACATATTGTTCACTTGAAGCTGCCAAACCGAATTGTATCAGGAGAGGCAGTCTACAAGCAGACGCAGAGAGTATGGGGCAGCTGTTTTAATAAAGGAGCCGTGTTTGCTTGTGTACATTGAATCCTCAGCTGTGTCTCACTGTTTCAAGCCCCACGAACCTCACATTGACAATGAAGAAGATGCAAAATAAGGTGTGAATCTTTTTGAAAGGTTTTTCCTACTGCCTACAGCGAAAATAACATTGTAAGATGAAGATCGCATTTCAAGCTGCAAGATTAGAGAAACAGTCAGGCTGTGTTCAGTGCACACAATGTGCTCAGATCCAACAAGCAGGAAAGCTTTGACAGTGAAGTTTCATCACTATTGCTGACACAAGTGACATTGTCCAATCTACCATCTTTTGAAGTACATTTAGAGCCACCCTCTACGTTCCCACATTGGCAAAAATGGTTGCAACATTTTGAAGAAGCCGTGGCAGGTTTTGCCTGGCAAAAAAGCATTACATTTTCACTATACCTGAAGAATTGGAAGATAATCTATGTGGGAACACTTCCACCCAAACAAAATTATGATGATTCAATGGCAAAGGCACTGATGTCCCAGTTCACAATTTTAAAAAAACATATGAAACAATCACCTTCGGACACGGGGCAATAAGTCAGCAAGAAAATTGACCAGTATTGCATGCACTTGAGGCCATTAGTAGCCAAATGTAACTCTGGCAAAGTGGAACAAGTTGAAAGGGAAATAAAAACACAAATCATTGAAGGGTGTTTCTTCAGCCAAATACACCAGAAAGCACTAGAGAAAGACAGGAAGATATCAGAGTTATTGGAGCTATCTAAGTCATTATCACTCTGAGTCAAAAGTTATGGAAATTGAGGCTGCCATACACCACGCTCCAAGTTTAACTTCTGTGAGCTCTGTCTATCAATCATGTAAAAAGTCTCACAACACCAGGTTAAAGTCCAACAGGTTTATTTGGTAGCACAAGCTTTCAGAGTGTTGGTCCTTCAGGTGAGTGAGGTCTTCACTCACCTGAAGAAGGAGCGACACTCTGAAAACCAGTAGAGAGATTTCTCCTTGGATCTCATTGACTCCAGTTTTGCTCGGGATTCTTGATGTCATAGTCAATCAAGTGCTGCCTTGGTATCGAGCAATCGCTCTCACCTTATCTCCGGCATTCAACTCTTTTGTAGATGTTTGAAACAATCATAGAACATAGAACATAGAACATTACAGCGCAGAACAGGCCCTTCGGCCCACGATGTTGCACCGACCAGTTAAAAAAAAAACTGTGACCCTCCAACCTAAACCAATTTCTTTTCGTCCATGAACCTATCTACGGATCTCTTAAACGCCCCCAAACTAGGCGCATTTACAACTGATGCTGGCAGGGCATTCCAATCCCTCACCACCCTCTGGGTAAAGAACCTACCCCTGACATCGGTTCTATAACTACCCCCCCTCAATTTAAAGCCATGCCCCCTCGTGCTGGATTTCTCCATCAGAGGAAAAAGGCTATCACTATCCACCCTATCTAAACCTCTAATCATCTTATATGTTTCAATAAGATCCCCTCTTAGCCGCCGCCTTTCCAGCGAAAACAATCCCAAATCCCTCAGCCTCTCCTCATAGGATCTCCCCTCCATACCAGGCAACATCCTGGTAAACCTCCTCTGCACCCTCTCCAAAGCCTCCACATCCTTCCTGTAATGTGGGGACCAGAACTGCACACAGTACTCCAAGTGCGGCCGCACCAGAGTTGTGTACAGTTGCAACATAACGCTACGACTCCTAAATTCAATCCCCCTACCAATAAACGCCAAGACACCATATGCCTTCTTAACAACCTTATCTACTTGATTCCCAACTTTCAGGGATCTATGCACACATACACCTAGATCCCTCTGCTCCTCCACACTATTCAAAGTCCTCCCGTTAGCCCTATACTCAACACATCTGTTATTCCTACCAAAGTGAATTACCTCACATTTCTCCGCATTAAACTCCATCCGCCACCTCTCGGCCCAACTTTGCAACCTGTCTAAGTCTTCCTGCAAACTACGACACCCTTCCTCACTGTCTACCACACCACCGACTTTGGTGTCATCAGCAAATTTGCTAATCCACCCAACTATACCCTCATCCAGATCATTAATAAATATTACAAACAGCAGTGGCCCCAAAACAGATCCCTGAGGTACACCACTTGTAACCGCACTCCATGATGAATATTTACTATCAACCACCACCCTCTGTTTCCTATCCGCTAGCCAATTCCTGATCCAATTTCCTAGATCACCCCCAATCCCATACATCTGCATTTTCTGCAGAAGCCTACCATGGTGAACCTTATCAAACGCCTTACTAAAATCCATATATACCACGTCCATTGCCTTGCCCCCATCCACCTCCTTGGTCACTTACTCAAAAAACTCAATAAGGTTAGTAAGGCACGACCTACCTGCCACAAAACCATGCTGACTATCACCTATCAATTCATTACTCTCCAAATAACTATAAATCCTATCCCTTATAATTTTTTCCAACATCTTGCCGACAACAGAAGTGAGACTCACCGGTCTATAATTCCCGGGGAAGTCTCTGTTCCCCTTCTTAAACAATGGGACAACATTCGCTAACCTCCAATCTTCTGGTACTATACCAGAGGCCAACGACGACCTGAAGATCAGAGCCAGAGGCTCTGCAATCACTTCTCTTGCCTCCCAGAGAATCCTTGGATAAATCCCATCCGGACCAGGGGATTTATCTATTTTCAGACCCTCCAGAATATCCTGCACATCCTCCTTATCAACTGTAATACTGTCTATTCTACTCCCCTGCAACCCAGTGTCCTCCTCAGCTATATTCATGTCCCCTTGCGTGAACACCGAAGAGAAATATTGGTTCAATGCTTCACCAATCTCCTCCGGTTCCACACATAACTTCCCTCTGCCATCTATAACTGGCCCTAAACTTGCCCTAACCAACCTTCTGTTCTTGACATACCTATAGAACGCCTTAGGATTCTCTTTAACCCTATCCGCCAAAGTCTTCTCATGTCCCCTTTTAGCCCTTCTAAGCTCGCTCTTCAACTCCCTCTTAGCCAATCTAAAGCTTTCTAGTGCACTACCCGAGTGCTCACGTCTCATCCGAACATAAGCCTCCTTTTTCTTTTTAACCAACAAAGAAACTTTTTTGGTGCACCACGGTTCCCTAGCCCTACCAATTCCTCCTTGCCTGACAGGGACATACCTATCACAGACTCGCAGTAGCTGCTCCTTGAAAAAACTCCACATGTCGGACGTTCCCAGTCCCTGTAATCTCCTAGTCCAACCTATGTTTCCTAATTCTCTCCTAATAGCCTCATAATTACCCTTCCCCCAGCTAAAACCACTGGCCCGAGGTTCATGCCTATCCCTTTCCATCACTAAGGTGAACGTAACCGAATTGTGGTCACTATCACCAAAATGCACACCAACTTCCAAGTCTAGCACCTGGTCTGGCTCATTTCCCAGCACCAGATCCAATATAGCCTCACCTCTAGTTGGCCTGTCTACATACTGAGTCAAAAAACCTTCCTGCACGCTTTGAACAAAAACTGACCCCTCTAACGAGCTAGAGCTATAACAATTCCAGTCAATATTAGTCAAGTTAAAATCCCCCATAACAATTGCCCTATTACTTTCACTCCTAAGCAGGATTGACTCCGCAATCCTTTCCTCAACCTCTCTAGAACTTTTAGGAGGTCTATAAAAGACTCCCAACAGGGTGACCTCTCCTCTCCTATTTCTAATCTCCGCCCATACTACCTCAACAGATAAGTCCTCATCAAACCTCCTCTCTGACACTGTGATACAATCTCTGACCAATAATGCTACCCCTCCCCCTCTTCTACCTCCTTCCCTACTTCGACTAAAACATTTGAACCCCGGGACCTGCAGCATCCATTGCAATGGCAAACTGATCCTTCAAGCACATTGTTCATAAAAAGAGAGAAAAGTGCTCTCAATCGCATGGGGTAAATGATATTTTAATTTCTATTTGTATGAAAGCGAGTTTGAAGTCACAATCAATCATAGACCATGAGTAAATTTATTCAACGATCCACATAGCAAATTAAGTATTTGAATAGAATGTTGGATACTCAAACTATGAGAGAATGAGTTCCATGTTCAGTATCAGCTAGGCAAACTCAACCCAGCAGACTATCTTTCATGACATCTGTTGCCAACAGTCAGTCCCTACTAGTCATGAGGAACAGGTTGTCAAAAAACATCTTAACTCCATGAGCCGAAATGCAGTACCAAAGTCACTAAAACTAGTTGACATCAAAATTAAACCAGATGAGACATTGCAACCAAGAATGACAGTTACGGTATCATAAAACTGGAAAGACGTGATTGAAAGAACATAGAATCCTACAGGGCAGAAGGAGGCCATTCGGCCCATCGAGTCTGCATTGACCATAATCCCACCCAGGCCCTATCCCTCTCACCCCTAGCTTGTCCCCCTGACACTAAGGGACAATTTAGCATGGCCAATCCACCTAACCCGCACATCTTTGGACTGTGGGAGGAAACCGGAGCACCCAGAGTAAACCCATGCAGACACGGGGAGAACGTACAAACTTGGGTCACAGACAGTGACCCAAGATGGGAATCGAAGGCAGCACTGCTAACCACTGTGCCACCGTGCCACCCAAACATCTACAAACAAAATTGATCATGTACTACAAGGTTTTCACAATGTTTGAAGAGTTCAACATTACAACCACATCAGATTTCCTGTTACACAACAGCTGCATTATCATTCACGATCAATGAGGGAAATTGGTATTCATATAGCACATCAAGATAACCAGGGAATTGTCAAAACCAAACAATGCCTTCGGGAAAAGTTACGGTTCCCAGGAATACACCATATGAGAAATCAAACAGTGTCTGCCATGTCAAGCAAACAACAATGTCAAATATTTATAATCTCTCAAGATGTCTGAACTACATCCAGAATGGTGGATTGAGGTTAGAGTTGATATCACAGACTTTCACACTGACGTCCATCCGTTGGTTGCCACTGATGACTAGAGCAGATTCCCCATTATGGATATAGTTACATCAACTTAATTGAAAGCAATCGCCCCAAAGCTTGACCAGACTTTTGACGTATTTGGAATTCCTCAAATACTGAGAAGTGACAATGGACCCCAATTCAACAGTGATGAGTTCAGTAAAATTGCGAACTATCTAGGTTTTGGTTATCGAAAATCACACCCCTTTGGCTAAGAGCTAATGGAGAAGTCAAGAGATTTATCCATACCTTGAAAAAATTAATACAAACAGGTACAACTGAGAGCAATTCATGGAGGTTTACCACTTCTCAATTACTGAGCAACTACTCACTTGACTACCGGAAAGTCCAGCTACACTCATCTTTGCACATCCTATGCAGTCAAGTCTCCCTGAGCTACCCTGTGGAGGTAATGATCAACATGTATGCAATCAAGAACAGAAGGACCAAACGAGAGTAAATGCAGAGAGTATTAAGAAATTCAGAGCTACACCACCAAAGCCAAAAGATAAACTGTTTGTGAAACATGGTGGTAACGTTGGAAAGCATACAAGTCCCTATGACAACTAACCATTTGTTGTGACCAGAAGGATCACAAATGATCTCACAATTGCATGATTCTTCAAAGCACTGAAAACACCACGGGCGGGATTTCATGGCCTCCCTTGTCCCAAAACCATAAAATCCTGCCCGAGGTCAACGGATCTTTCCATGGTCCGCCCCTCGACTACTCCGATCCCCGTGGTGGGCTGGGAGGTGAAATTCCGGCCCATTTGTAAGCATTGAATCTGATTCCAACATCAACACCCCAGATGAATTGGATCTGTTCACACTTAATGTTAAACAATATCCTAGTCATGAGAAAAATATGTCCACTATACTTAAGTGAATATGTAAGAAAGTAAACTATTTCCAGTTGGTGAACAAACCTTTCCTCTCATTGCAAATAGCTGAGTACATTATTAAATTAAGACAAAAGTTAGAATATGTCATAATTTAAATGTTCAAGTTATGCTTAAGTTTATTGTTTATACTTTGGAGACAAATCATTGCTACAGACTACATCTCTCATTTACTAAGAAGGGAAGGGATGTAGTGCTGTAGTGTTTTGAAATTGCAATGTGCATATTATTTAGCTGAAGCCGCCGAACAGAAATGTGGCAGCATGTAAACAGGAGGAGCTATTTTAATAAAGGAACAGTATTTGCTCAGGCAATTCTGAGAGTCCTAGGTTGTTTCAAGTTCCAAAGCCTTATCACAGCTCCCATCAGATTGTTAATGTTTGAAAATAAACTGATTAGGTGGTAATCGGGCAGATTGAATTTGTTTTGCTTTTTGTGGATGGGACATAGATGAGCAATTTTCCACATTTTTAGTTAACTGTCACTTTTACAGCTGTACTGGAACAGTCTGGCTAGGGGCAAGGTTAATTCTGCAGCACAAATCTTCAGTACTTTCTCAGGATCCATAGGCTTTGCTATATCCAATGCCTTCAGCCGTTTTTTGATATCGTGCGGAGTGAATCGAATTGGTTGTGATGCGGGGGACATCAGGAGAAGACTGAGATTGATCCTTTACTTGGCACTTCTGGATGAAGGTGGTTGCAAATGCTTCAAGCTTGATATTTTGATTCCACCATCACTGAGGATGGGATGTTTGTGGATTCTCCTCCAATTAGTTGTTTAACTGTGTACCACCATTTACAATTGGCTATGGTCAGATGTCAGAACTTTGGTCTGATCCATTGGTTGTGGAGTCCTTTTGTTCTGTCTATTGCTCTGTGTTTCCATTTGTTTAGCACATAGTCCTATGCTATAGCTTCATGAGGGTGTCAACTCATTTCACCTTGCATTGCTCCTGCTTCACTAAACCTGGGTTGTCTCCAGCTTGATGGGTTATGAGGAATTAGGGAAATGTTGGACCATGAGGTTACAGATTGTTATTGAATATAATTCCATTGCTGCTTACGTGTTTGCGTGTGTTTCTTCTGGGGTGCTCAAGTTTCCTCCCACAGTCCAAAGATGTGCGAGTTAGGTGTATTGGCCATGCTAAATTGTCCCTTAGTGTTGGGGGGATCAGCAGGGTAAATACTTGGCACTCAGCATCCCACTGTTGCCCCGTTTTGAGCGACTAGATCATAGAATCATAGAATCCTTACAGTATAGAAGGAAGCCAATCGGCCCTTCGAGCCTGCAGCGACAACAATCCCACCCAGGCCCTATTCCTGTAACTCCAAATATTTACCCTGCTGATACCCCCCCAACACTAAGGGACAATTTAGCATGGCCAATACAGCTAACCCGCACATCTTTGGACTGTGGGAGGAAACGTGAGCACCCCAGAAGAACCCCAGGCAAACACGGGAAGAACATGCAAATTCCACACAAACAGTCACCCGTTACCGTGCCGCCCATTCTAAAGCGATGGTAGTGCTGCACAACAAGGTAGAGGATATCCTCCGTGTGAAGATAGGACTTCATCTCCATAGGGCTGAATGGTGGTCACTCCTACTAATACTGTCTTGGACCGATATATCTGGTACAGTTAGATTGATGAAGGTGAGTTCAGTCATGTTTTCCCTCTTGTTGTTTCCCCCACCTCTGCTGCAGGTCCGGTCTGGCAGATATTCCATCAGATCTCAGCCCAGCGCAATCAGAGGTTCTATCAAACCACTTTTGGTTATGAATATATGATAAAGTAAATCATGTTGAAACATAGTGCAAAATTTCTGTTATTCCTGTTATTCTCAAATCTGTCATTTTACAATGGATGTAGGCAAGCAAAACTGCAGCTACATATTGCCAACCATATACTGTTTGATATTATTTCCTTTTCGGAGAACGTAACAATAGGCTCATTGCCACGTCTGAGATTATATCTGACCTAGATATGGAGAGAAAGAAGATAACATCAACTGGATTGCAGGATGACCTACAATGAGGAGTTAAAAATAGATTTTCAAGCAACTAAATACTTTCATAAACAAGGCACTCAAGAGGGATATATATATATAGATATAGGAATATAGAAAGAAGGAACCTGCGTGATTCTAAGATTACGTTCTCTTTTCATTACATCAGGATATCCAAATGTACCTTCGAGGCAATGAAGTAATTTTCAAGTGTAGTCATTGTTATAATGTAGGAATACACAGGATCAAAATGGTGTATAGCAAGATTCCACAAACAGCAATTTAATAATAGCGAGATCATCTGTATCAGTGATGTTGGTTCTGAGATACATGGAAACATAGAAAATAGAATGATAGCTGATCATCCAACTCACTAACCTGGTCCTGCTTTCCCCCCCTATCCTTTGATCCTTTTAACCTCAAGAACTATATCTAGCTCCTTCTTGGAACAAGCTATGTTTTGGCCAGGACACCAAAAGAATGTTTCTGTCCTTCTTTAAATAGTGCTGTGGGATAGATGGATTTTTTATGCCCATTGGAGAAGACAGACGGGCTTCAGTTTATCCTTTCATCCAAAAGACAGCACCTCTGATGGTGTAGCATTCCCTCAATACTGCACTGGATGGCATCCTGGATATAAACATAATGATGTATGTCAGTTATTGAGCAATAATTGGTCTATTTCTCTCCTATGTTGCCAAATTAAGGTCTGCCATGAACATATTAAACAGGTGTATCTCTAACACTGATGTTCGAGTTAGAAGCCGCATTGCTTTTGTTTCTTTATATTCATAGACTGAGGGGTTATATTCGTAAAAAAGAGGCATGTTATCGAAGCTTTCCATCTTGTACTCAAGAATGCCAAATTTCAAAAGGAACAACAGTTTATAGTGCATGCAAAAAGACTGCTGATTGGTTGACAACTCAGCTCTTATCTGTCAAACTTTGACAGATAGCATGGTGACACAGTGGTTAGCACTGCTGCCTCAGAGTGCCAGGGACCTGGGTTCAATTCTGGCCTCAGGTGACTGTCGTGTGGAGTTTGCACATTCTCCCTGTGTCTGCATGGGTTTCCTCCGGGTGCTCCGGTTTCCTCCCACAGTCCAAAGATGTGCGAGTTAGGTGGATTGGCCATGCTAAATTGACCCTTAATGCCAGGGAAATTAGCAGCGTAAATACGTGGGGTTATGGGGATAGCGCCTAGGTGGGATTGTTGTCGGTGCTGGCTCAATGGGCCAAATGGTCTCTTTCTGCACTGTCGAGATTCTATGATTTGCCATGTAGAATAGACTGGAGAGCTATTTTCCCATAGTTTTGTGTAATTTGCAACTTCAATGCCTGGACTAATTATTATTCCCTGTAGAGGGGATGTGTCCTCTTGTGGGAGAATCTAGAACTAGGGGGTCACTGTTTAAAAATAAAGGATCACCCAATTAAAACAGAGGTGAAGAAAAAAGCATCATGAAGCTTTGGAACTCTCTTTCCGAAAAAGTGTTGGAGGCAGTGGACCCAATTTTACCATCGCATTGCACTCGTTTTCGGGCGCAAAATGTAGAGGCGAGTAGCACAATCCGCGTCTGCCTCCATGCCATTTCCCTCTTTTACCAAGGCCCAAAAATGGCCATGATGCTTTAAATTTGGATGCATTTAAATGTAAATTGATTTAATGGGCTGCACACCCAACCTTAACAGCACTTCCCCCTTTACCACAGCGTTCGTCCATCCAGAATCGACACGAAACAGACATGTTCCATAAAATACCGAGCATCCGACGGCTTGCTGCTTGAGATCAGTGCGGGGGGGGGGGCGGGGAAGGTGGGTCCACTGCCACTCTGCCTGTGATCAGTGTGGGGGGAAGGGGGGTCCGCTGCCACACTACCTGAGATCAGTGGGGGGGGAAGCGGGAAGGGGCGAGCGATCGGTCTGGGTGGCGGTGGGGTGGGGGGGATAAGGGGGTCAGTAACATTGTGGGGATGGGGCAATGTCTGTGGGGGCCAGGGGAAGACATTATCCAGCCAGGACGGATGTGGCAGGGGAGTGGCATTTTCTTTTTTTTTCTGCACTCGAGCAGTTGGAGGCACCGATCGGAGCTGCAGGATTTCGGGCGCGTTAAGCCCCGCCCACAGGCTTGTGCAGCGCGATTCAGGCTCACTGATATTTTTGTATGTAGAGTGCATATGGGGGCACCTCAGAACGGGTCTAAAAGTCAGATCTAAAACACTCCCGGTTTCAAGTCCACCCAGCACTTAGAATCAAAATGGTAAAATAGGGCCCAGTGTCTTTCAATATTTGAGATGTATAAGGCAGAGGTGATAAGATTCTTGGTAAGATGGGGGAGTAGGTGATTTGAAGTAAGCAGAGTGAAGATTTGAGGTTATTATAGGATCAGACATGATCTTATTGAATGGCAGAGCAGGTTCAAGGTGTTGAATGACCTCCAAATGCTCCTTGTTCATATGTTCTCTTGCTTCCTCAAGTCATAGTGTGGCTAAATATTTTGCCAATTTTTAATTAGTCAGTGAAAAAAATCTAACAATGTGTGATAAACAAATGCCTATCTAAGGAGCTTAAGAGTTTCTATCTGTTGTGCTTGATTAAATCACTGGGAAATGCAAGAGAACCAACTACTCTCAAATATACCTAGTCACTCCCTGGACACAGAAGCACAATAATAGGGTTGGTGATAATGATCCAGTCTTTGTGGTAGTAATGATGGTAAAACTATTAGCATTTTCATTAATTACTTTGTGAAAGTGACAACAGCTTCTGGCCTGTGCAGTTGCGCAGTTAAAAGTGGAAATAGAGAAGTTGCTGTCAATCATTTCACATTTCCCTAGAGGGAAGATTATTATGTTCCTCCTAAAGAATCATAGAAATGTATGACATGGAAGGAGGCCATTTGGCCCATTGTGTCCATGCTGGTTGACAAGTAATCATCTGGACTAATCCCACTTTCTAGCTTTGATAACCTGTGATTCAGAGGCAGTAAGTCAGGAAAATTTGTAATTTCTTCAACATAATCTGTGGAATCTGTCATTGTTTTTAAGAATATTTGCAAAGGATTGTTAAGAATTTTCATCAATTGCAATTTTTGTTGATATTAAGAAATTCTGGTCCATGTGACCTGGTGACCCATGAGCTGGAAATAGTGCCAACAGGAAGGAAGTTAAGATAAGAACACCATTGGGGAAGAGGCTACAAGAGCTACAAGCATTGGAACCAGAGGGTGAAGGCACAAAGGGAAAGCAAGCAGTGACCGAAAGAGGGACACACAAGAAAGTGGAATCTTGTTGGTAACCTCTACATTCAAAGGTCATGAAAGAAATCTGGTTATTTTCTTTTATGGTTTCTCAATGGGAAACCTAACAAGCTCCTGGTTTGACTGTAGCCTTGTAGGTTACAGCACGTCAAGTGGCATGGTGGCACAGTAGTTAGCACTGCTGCCTCACTGCGACCTGGGTTCAATTCCTGGCTTCGGTCACTCTCTGTGCGGAATCTACATGTTCTCCCCTTGTCTGCATGTGTTTCCTCCGCGTGCTTCGGTTCCCCCCCCCAGAGTCTGAAAAACATGCTGGTTAGGTGCATTGGCCATGCTAAATTCTCCCTCAGTGTACCCGAACAGGCGCCGGAGAGTGGCGACAAGGGCTTTTCACAGTAACGTCCTTGCAGTGTTATTGTCAGCCTACTTGTGACACTAATAAATTTTTTTAAAAGTGGTGCCACAGTGGTTAGCACTGCTGCCTCACAGCACCAGGGACCCAGGTTTCATTCCACCCTTGGAGGACTGTCTGTGTGGAGTTTGCACATTCTCCCCCGTGTCCGCGTGGGTTTCCTCCGGGTGCTCCAATTTCCTCCCACAGTCCAAAGATGTGCAGGTTTGATGGATTGACCATGGTAAAGTGCCCCTTAGTTTCCCAAGATGTGTAGGTTAGATTGATTAGTCGTGGTAAATGCATGGGTTTACAGGGGTAGAGCGGGGTGGTGGGTCTGGGGAAGATACTCTGTCAGAGAGTTGGTGCAGAGTCGATGGGCCAAAGACCTCCTTCTGCACTGTAGGAATTCTATGATCCAAGTACTTTTTTAATGCAGGTTTACTATCCTTTCAGGCAGAGAGATCCAGATCCCCACCACATTCAAGGTGAAAAACATTTCCCCTCAAGTCCCCTCTAAACCTCTTACCCTAAATCTATGTCCCCTGGCAATGCCCTCCTCAAACAAGAGGCAAAGGGCCTTCCTGTACACTCTACCTTAACTTCAGTTAAGTCTTCACTCAACCTCCTCTGTTCCAAAGAAACAAAACCTAGCTCATCCAATCTTTCTTCATCAATAAATTTCTCCAGTTAGGCCATAGCATCGTAAATCAGGCTGCAATCAATTGGAAATCACTGAACTGGCAAGAACTTTCATTCTTACATTCTTGAGGAAGAACTTTATCTGACAATCGCAGCTGAAAAGGCAAGACCTGCAGTGGGTCAGGAACCAACGGACATCCGGAACCAGCTTTGTCATGGCTCTTTAACGTAGAAATGACATTAGCTTCCCATTTCCGGATTCCCCGGTCATTCCGAGAGGGCAGTGGCTCAACTGGGTCCTGAGGCTGCAGCAGCCGCAGGAAAGAAGAGGAAACCAGGGAAGTATGTCCCCCACCATGCCCCACACCCCATTAATATGGTCTTGCACTCTCACGCTGATCTGGAGGCTCTGCTGCAGGATCTGAGGGACTGAAGTAGAATAGATGTTTCTTAAGGATGGGAGGAATAGCATCACCTCTCCCACCGAGCAGGCATGCATGAAAGAGGGCAAAAAAAGTCAGCAGCAGGAGCATAGTCCCTCCAACTTGGAGTCAAACAAATTCTGGGCTCCCATGGAAATCCCTTTTTCAAAGGTACTTAGTGCCTAATTGAAGAACTTGGCTTCAGGAAGGGAGGGAGATACTGAGATCCACCCACTGCTCTTGCTGCCAAAGTGCCCCCCTCCTCCCATCTACTGCAATCCCCACTCTGACCCTCACACTTACCATCACTCACCTACAGTCTGTGACCCAGTGTTGATCCTGGGCCTCAGATGGGTGCAGTACTGGCTGCAGCCACCACCTCCCCAGTGGCGCTGCCATTAGCTGAGCTGCCGACCTCTATTTGACCAGCAGCTCTGGGAAGGTTGGACTTCCACCCCTCGGATCCTTATCCAGGGGAAGGCCTGCCACTTTCCAATTAAATGTCCGAGTAACACTTAATTCAGTGGGCCTTCCCTAAACAAGATGATGTGGGGCTTTCGCCAGCTCTCCATTAGACAAGACCCCGTCACCTCTATTCAATATGGCCCTCTGACTTTCCCAGCTTTCTGCTCTACACCAATCACCACTTCACAGCTTCACTCATGTCCCCATCTGGTCAGGCAATGCTCACACTAACCTTCATCCTACTCCTCTCTGGGATGCAGCCTCACATTCACACTCCACAAATGTTGTTTGTCCCTCCACTCCACGCCAGCCATTTCTAATATCTTACTGCTTTCCCTTCTTGTAGAAGACAGCACATTATTTCAGAGAGAGGCAGAGTCTCAAACTGGGAGGGTTGAGGATGGAGGGGTTACCCCTCATGTGATAGGCACCTTCTCAGCCATTGACAATGCAAACCTGGTCCATTTGGAATGAGGTCTTGTTCCAGAAGGCTGCAGATGCCAGCAGTGATTTAACTGATGCTCAGCCTTTAAACTCTGTGTTGGGGGTCTCAGATCCTTGAATTCGCATTTCGGTGACCACACCCTCTGTCCTATGAGATGGAACATGACTAAGCAGAAGGAGGCTAGAACTGCTGCGGGTTTATTTTGGTGTTGTGGTTATATTGATCCTCATCAGAGGGGCAAGGGAGGGCTGCATAGGTTGCTGCCACGCTGTGGTGAATGCTGACAGAGAGAAATGTAGCTGAAGGTGAGTGAAGTGCAAGAAAGGTGAACTGACTTCTAAGACACGGGTAATCATCTGTCAACAATGAATACACTGTCGAAGGAAAATTCCTGTGAGCAGCAGCCTCTCACCTGGCCATCATTGGAGCTTTTCAGTTTCACTGTTGAAAGGTTTCTAAACCTGATCAGTTTGATTGTGGAAGCACTCCCCTCTGTGCACTCTCCTGGTTGACCCTGGCATGTTGCTTACAGCTCAGGAAATAGATGTGCTGACAGTTAATGTCAGTATGGTTAGGTAAAGCACACAGTTCATGACCTATCTGAATATTTAAATTAGTCTAAGGTGATACCCCTGTCACCTGCAAACCTATCTAAGTGAAACCTCAAGTGGGCAAGATGATATAAATGTAACTTTTAGGGAATCTAACTTCCCACATGCACCCATATCCAATAAACGCACCCCCCGCCCCCGCCTCCCCCACCCCACCCCACCGATCCCCACAGTCTCTGAGTAAAAACCTTTGAAAAGTTGCATCTTGAAAAGTGGTGGCACAGCGGTTAGTACTGCTGCCTCACAACACCAGGGATCCGGGTTCAATTCCGGACTTGGGTCACTACCTGTGTGGAGTTTGCATGTTCTCCCTGTGTCTGCATTGGTTTCCTCAGGATGCTCCAGTTTCTTCCCACAGTCCAAAGATGTGCAGGTTGTATGGATTGGCCATGCTAAATTGCCAGTTAGTATTCAAAGGTGTGTAGGTAACATGAATTAGCCATGGTAAATGCGTGGGGTTACCGGGATAGGGTGGGGGTTTGGGCCTCGGTAAGATGCTCTTTTGGAGAGTCGGTGCAGATTCAAGGGACCAAATAGTCTCCTTCAGCATTTTAGGGATTCTATAGAACAACAATGTGTAATTACGTTTTTAACAATGTAATAAGTTCATAATTACTGCCACACAGCCTCCCTAGCCCTGAAATAGCAAAATTATGCCACACGTTTTTTAAAGTTTGTGAATGATAATTTAAATTTTACCTCAAGCCCATGTGTATTTTCCAATCATTTGCTTTGCCGTCTGTAAAAATTAGAATTAAATATTATGGGAGTCAATGTTTTAGCTTCCTGGTTTGTTGTCAATGAGAATACTTAAATGTAATTGGCTGTGAGATCCCCTTTTTTCACCAGAAACAAACTGGCATCAGGAAAGGGAAAGTTGTTTTGTCACTTGACCAGAAATCCATGGTAATGTTCTGTATTCAAATCCCACTGCGGCTGACTCCAATAACATTCTGGAATTAAAAGTCTTGTGATAACCATGAAATCACTGTTGATTCACTAATATCCTTTAGGGAAGGAAATCTTCCATCTGGCCTACATGTGACTCCAGACCCATAGCAATGTATGGTTATCTTTTAAATGGCCTAGCGAGCCACTCAATTAGGGATGGGCAACAAACGTTGGCTAGTGACGCCCACATCCCATGAAATAATTTTTTAAAAGTTGCGTAGGTGAGATAAAATATTTTTCTACCATTGTTAGAAGTGGAGAAGCAAAGTGGAGAGGAACCAAATCGTATACCCTGCAACACTGGAGGTTAATGTACCAGAATAATGCACAAAATGGCATCCCTAAAAGATTATGTCATCACTAAGATATTCTCAGCTACTTAAACTATTCTGAATTGGCATAATGAGAATCTCGTTGAGTATTTAGATTTTATTATTTATGGGGCCTGAAACCTGGAGAGTAATTATTTTTTCCGGGATTTTGAAAGAAAACAGCAGATTTATTGATGAACCTTGGTAAAATAGTTCGCGTAATTGAATATAAGTTTTATGAGAAACTTGGAAAAACTAATATGTATATGTTACCATAGAAACTGGCTCTACCTGAAAATCTCAAGGATAGTTACCTCAGAATAACTATCACCACAGATGCCCTAACGTCAGAATGTTTTATCTGAAATGACCATTTATTGGGTTATCTAGGAGTAACAGAACTGTTGTCTGAACAGGAGTTTAGATGGTAAAATACCATAAAGGCTATTAACTATAATTCTTATTTTCACTGTGGTACAATTCCCTATGGTCATGTTAGGGAAGTTCTATTTTGTAAAATGGCTGTATTTATTCATAGGTCAAAAGGGGATCAGCAACATCCCCATGTAAAGTGAGCGAATAGAATTTAGCAGCTAAAATGTCACCCCCAGGACTCTGACTGTTAGTATGAGATCTGCTTGCAGTAAAAGGCCATTAGATTCCTAATGTGACAGCACCTTTTGGGCAGCTGCATCTATATCTCTCTGCAGTGAATATAAGTAATACATGACAGGTCTAGTCTGTAACCTCCATAAAAGCAGAGGACACCTACACCATCACACTGCGCTGTTACACCCTTCTGAGTATTCCTCGTGTCATACTGCATACCATCAGCAGTATTTATCTGCCATCCCAGTTGTGCCACTTGCTACAGCCTGTAATTTCTGAGCTATTTGCAGAGATATTTTGCTTTGATTTAACATCCACTCTGTGATGGTGTAATTAAGTAAATTTGGTACAGTATTTACGCACTATGTAAGAAGACTAGAATTTAACACTAATCCTGTAATCTGTAATTACTAGTTTTACAAAAAAAAATTACAAATTTTGGCAACTTGGTTAATCAGAGCACATGAAAATGTGCTTTCAAATGCACTGTGCAGAAATCCTATTCCATCGTTGACTATTTTGGGAGGAACAATTTTAAAAAAACATAGTAGCAGTTTTTCTGTTTTTATTTTCATTAAAATAACATTTTAAACAGTGCATTCCAAATGCCTACCATAAGGGAGAAAATGTGGAAACAAACACTTGTATGTCCATTGTTTATTAATGATATCACGAAGTAATCAGATATCTGAACGAATTGCATAGCATTTCATCCACACATTTCAAATCATCATTTTCCATGTTTAATATTGTCAGTTTTATTGTCATTTGCTAGATATTGGGACAAGTTGAAGGCTATTGTATATTACCAATTGTCCGCACATCAGAGTCCAATTATAGCCATCCATCTGGCCAATCTTGCAACACTTTATGGCACAATATAGAATTCAATTATTGACCTTTAAATAGTCCCTTATTGCCCTCATAGTGAACGCTACTGAACTAGCTGAGATTTTTCAGCTACTAAAAAATTAGACGTTAAGTGCATTAGTAACATTTCACCTAGTGCCCCAAATCAATGTTTTCACCTAAATAGTTTCCTACCGATAGCCTACCATTTCATCTAATGATAATTACTTGAAATAGCAATGTTAAAAAAGCAGAGTATCTCAGATTATCTTAAAATCAATGAGAAATTCATAAGTAGTACTAACGGTGGCACAGTGGTTAGCACTGCTACCTCACAGCGGCAGGGGCCCAGGTTCAATTCCAGACTCGGATTACTGTCTTTGTGGAAGTTACATGTTTTCCCCGTATCTGCGTGGGTTTCCTCCCACAGTCCAAAGATTAGGTTGATTGATCATGCTAAATTGACCCTAGTGTCAGGGGGATTAGCAGGGTAAATGCGTGAGGTTACGGGAATAGGGCCTGGGTGGGATTGTGGTCAGTACAGATTTGATGGGCCGAATGTCGTCTTCCTGTACTGTAGGGATTGTATGATTCTATTCTATGATAATGTTAGTATACTTCACACGTTGCCACCATTTTGTATTGGTAATCATATTGGGAAATGTCATAGTCTCATGTGAGTGCTACATATTTACCTGGTATGTACAAAAACATGGAGCACACTTCAAGAATTCTTTCAGCGGAGAATGCAATTTGATAGAAAAACAGCTGGCCTTCAATCTGGCCTTTCACCTGAAGACGGAAGCAAGAGGAGGATGATACGTGCCTTTTCCTGGAAAACAGGGGAATGTCTGTTTTTCTTTGCTATTAACAAACTCAAAATGTAATTGTTGGAATGTGCAGTCTTGAAACATTTTCTGACAATTTAATTTTGTTAGAATCATTGGCACACTAAGTGAAACTAGCCCTAACAAATAATCAAACATTTATGGAATTCATTTTTAATTTAGAATTAATCTTATTTTAAAGATATAGACGATTTTCCCAAAATAATTCTTCGCTTTGAATTCACTGTTTTTTTCAGTGGGAGTTCAGAGAAGGATCTCCCACATTCTGTGAGCTGCTAAGTGCACCAGTGTGACTCCCATTAAAAATTCAGGGGCGCAGCCTATCCCCGCGGAAGAGGCCAGGAGCATAACGCTGAGCGGACCACTGTGCATGTGCCAATCTGTCAGCACCGTGATTAGCGCGTGCGCAGTGGCCCCTGTTTGCCGGCCAGCTTGATCGCTGACCAGCCCCGCAACCCCCACAACACCGACCCTCTAACCCCCCCCGCCTCCCTCCCTCCCCCACTATCCTGACTGCAGAGTGGCAGCGGGACCCCTCACCTCCACTGATCACCCGAAGAGGCCTCATCCACCAGGCCCCTCCACCATTTGGCCCTCCTTGGTACTGCCCTGTGCCTGATGAGCAGTGACAATGTATCCCTTGGTCATTGGGACTTTGTTCCTTTGGAAGTGCTGGAGCCCAGGCTGCCACTGCCAAGGTGCCAATGCCCAGGGGGCACCTGCCCCCATCGCCCCACCATCTTGGGGCCCCCTTCACTCCAGCAGGGTCTGGCCACTAGCTCTACACAAGTGGGGAGCTATAGTAATCTCCGTTGGAATGAAATGCTCCTGGTGGGGTGAGAGGCTAGCAGGCCCAGAGATTTCAGTCCCGGGCTAGCTAATGCCATTTAAGTGAGATTTAAATGATGGACTGCATAGATAATGCAGCTCCGCGCCTATTTCCGGTGCAGAGCAGACACTGCCAGAAATCTGGCGCTAGGGGACACGTACGAGGTGGGATGCCCAGCGTGGATCATGCTAATCTGGCACCACCTAAATCTCCCAGCCTACTGCGCTAAAAGGTCAGTGCAGCGGGATGGGAGAATTGCCCCCAAAACATGTCATAACATTTTGAAGGGAGGAGGTATTTACAGAAAACTATCTTGCCACGTTTATGCATAGAGATTGGGGTGAGGGGCATTGTGGAAGAGGCTGGGAAATAAGGGATTTTTATGGAATCATGTCAAAGGGTCAGGGGGAAGCATCATGGAAGAGGTAGGAGAGATCAAGAGTTGGAGAGACATAATGCAAGGGACCAGGACAGAGAATGGCTGGAGTGGAGGCAGCGAAGGGCAGCACCATGGAAGGAGACAGAAGTAATCAGAGGTGGAGCGGAAAACTTTGCAGGAGGCCCATGGAGGACATGGGAGTGATTGGGGGGGTGAGATGGTGGGAGGAGATTGCAGGCTAATGAGCACATCAGATCATTCAGAGTGAGTGGGGTTCTGATTGCTGGAGAGGTTTGCAGATTTGCTTCGGGGGGAATATAGGATGGAAAGCAGAGGTGAATTCCTGCTCCTTCTGTCCCACACTCTGTGCTGGAAATGCATTTTTCATACAGTAGTCATCATTGCACCCACCCCCACTTCCTTCTGCAGTGAGATCTCCCAAGACATGGGAAACTTGGCTGTCTACTATTTAAAAACTTGTTACTTTTTTTTCTCCTTCATCTTAAACTTCTAACTTTCACTGGATTACAATTCTATTGACTATCACAGACCTCTGCTACCTCTTCTAAGTGCACGTTTCATATG
The DNA here is from genome assembly GCF_964213995.1 of Mustelus asterias. Classification (NCBI taxonomy): domain Eukaryota; kingdom Metazoa; phylum Chordata; class Chondrichthyes; order Carcharhiniformes; family Triakidae; genus Mustelus; species Mustelus asterias. The sequence goes on from NC_135820.1 coordinate 40,269,755, forward strand.
GATCTTTGGACAGAGTTTTGGCAGGTTATAAAACCCATGTATGGATGCTATATCTGGTGGCCTGTCAATCAAAGCAGACCAGCAGAGCTTTTTTTAAACAATCACTGATAACCAAACCCTGTTTTTTTAATCATTTAAAGAGTGGGATATTAAGAAAAAAATTCCCATCATGACAGTTAAACAGACCTTATCTGCCCATTAAGAATGTTTACGTTTACTCTGTAAATTCATGACTTTTAAGGCCCTTGCAACAGACAAAATGAGGTCTATTTGAACTGAGCACCGAGTACAAATGGCCCTGTTGTTTGGGTATCCTTTCAATGTGAATCATGCTCTACCCTCTTTCCTCTACTGGCAAAAATTGTATCTGTCAAAAATGGGGACATGACTTCCCCATCTGGGTGTCCAACCACCATTATTAGATGTTCAAGGAGTCTTCCCAACTCCTCCAAAATCCAGCCTTTTATGTTTAAATTTAACTTTTCAAAAGGTGTGGGAGCACCACAGCCATTCAATCTACATTAAAGATTAATTTTATTACACTTTTGCAGTAAGGTCTAATTTTAAAATAAGGAAACAAAACTCTTTTTGATTTTGTCGAAGGATACCATGATATTTGACCAAACAATACAGAGGCTGAGATTCTCCCGCCTCCCAGCTGCGTGTGTCCCGTGGCGGGAGGTGGTGTGTTGTTTGCTAGCAGCGGGATTCTCTGGTCCAGCTGCTGTCAATAGGAATTCCCATTGATATCACCCCAGGCCGGTGGGAAATCCGCTGCTTGCGGGACTGAAGAATCCTGCTGGCATGAATGGCTGGAAAATTTGTTTCTGACACATTGCCTTAAATTTATTACAGGAAATGAAACTTGTTGAATTTTATATCATAACAGCGCTTTGTGCTTGGGTTTTCGAATGTTCCGGGGTGCAGCCCACGTTCTTGTTTTCAGCAGTAGAAACTGAACAAGATTTGAATTTCCATTTTTCACCTAAGTCAATATTTTGAAAGCAGCAAACTAAAACTGATGAAAGAAGGGTCAGTAAAATATGAAAATATTTTGGAGATGTGGGGCGGGATTTTACGGCTTTGCTGGTTCCAAAAACATAAAATTCCGCCCGAGATCAACGGATCTTTCCATGTTATGCCCCTCCTCCGCTTCGATTCCCATCGTGGACGTGACAGTAAAATTTCGGCCATGATGTACACTGATAGAAAATTTGTTCATGGATCCTTCAGTGGAGCTGACGGTACCGGTATGGTGCTAAAGAAAGACTTGCATTTTATGTAACCTTTCATGACCACTGGATGTCTCAAAGCATCTTACAGACAACGAAGCACTATTTACATGTAGTCACTGTGTTGTAATGTAGGGAGTGCAGCAGCCAATTTGCACACAGGAAATTTCCACAAACAGCAGTGTGATAATGACCAGATGATATGTTTAGTAATGTTGATTGAAGGATAAATATTGGCCAGGGCATCGGGGATAACTCTCCTGCTCCTCTTCAGAATAGTGCTATGGGACCCTTTACATCCACCTGAGAGGGTAGATGGGGCTTCAGTTTAACATCTAATCTGGAGACAGTACAGCACTCCTTCAGTGCTGCAAAGAACAGAGGACAAAGAACAGTACAGCATAGGAAACAGGCCCTTCGGCCCTCCAAGTCTGTGCCGCTCCTTGGTCCAACTAGTCCAATCGTTTGTATCCCTCCATTTCCAGGCTGCTCATGTGACTATCCAGGTAAGTCTTAAAAGATGTCAGCATGTCTGCCTACACCACCCTACTTGGCAGCGCATTCCAGGCCCCCACCACCCTCTGTGTAAAAAACATCCCTCTAATATCTGAGTTATACTTCGCCCCTCTCACCTTGAGCCCGTGACCCTTCGTGATCGTCACTTCTGATCTGGGAAAAAGCTTCCCACCGTTCACCCTATCTATCCCCTTCATAATCTTGTACACCTCTATTAGATCTCCCCTCATTCTCCGTCTTTCCAGGGAGAACAACCCCAGTTTACCCAATCTCTCCTCATAGCAAAGACCCTCCATACCAGGCAACATCCTGGCAACATTGCAGAGTCAGATCTGGTCTTTGTGCTCAAGCCCCAGAATAGGTCTTGAACCCAGGATTTTAATGCCACTGCTGCTACATTTAAACCGTTAGCACAAAAGCCCTGCATTGCATTGGGATTTCTTCCTCAAAATCAAAATAGTGTGGCTATATTTTCACTTAAATAAATGAAAAAGAAACATACATTTATTTTTCATAGGTTTCTGTACAATATATTGCACTGCAAACCGTTACAATGCCCAATAGCTGTTTAGACACAATGTTGCAAAGGACATCTCTGCGAGGTAATGAAAAATAAAAAAAAGATGATTGATGATTGTGATCTTTGTCACTCAAAGTATTGAGTCTGATCTAAATGGAAAACTCCACTTTAAAATACATTATTTTAAGTCAAGTCTTATGCTTTGTCCATTCCACATATTCAATTACTTTTCTTTTTCATTCTTGTTTGCTATGAAATCTGGCTGGGTTTGCAGTCTGTTACAAATAGAATAAGACAGCTCTGTAGCAATAACCTAAGACCTGCATGCTCCCATGTCTATTGCAGCTGACAAACTACAAACAAGCCCTGTCATTAGGAGGTGGATGTCAGCTTAAGATGCCATTGACTTTATTGTGTTTAGACTGACCATGTGATGAAATTCCTATTATACATCTCAAATCTTCTTCAACATTCTCCACAAACATCTATGCAAATATTCAGTCGAATATTTGGCCACTCTCAAATTCTGATAGAAATTTAAATGGACATCTATCTGGGTAATGTTATTTATCAAACTCTTTTTTGCAATTTCTGAACCGATATATACATAATACAAACAAAATTATTACAAAATCTCTTTAAAATGAAAGAGACACACGGTTGTCCTTTATAATTTACTGGTCAGCAGGCAGTGCGATCATGTACGAATATGAATGTGAAATGATGAGTCAACCAGGTCTATCCATTTTATTATTAAAAAGTATGGTTTGATGATCAAGTTCAATCCAGCATAATTTTTTTCTATTCATTTATCTGCTTACTCAATCACCCTTTCTTTCCTTCTTTCAGACAAGAATACACTCAATACGACATGCTACAATAGGTAGCATTTTATTGGGCTAGGTGCGGATGAATCAACCCCTTACCACCAGCCCATGCCCCCCCCCACCCCCTCCATTACCAAAGCAAAGTCACTGTGGAGCTGAGCCACTCCATGTCAGCCCACCCTCCTGCCATAGCGCGTCATTGGTGGGCTAAATAGGCAACCAGTGCGACTTCCACCCCTCACTGGGGAGGAGGTCCCACCCTTGGGAGCTGCTGGCTAATGGCATTGGCCAGCAGTTCCAGAAGTCCTGACAGCACCAAGGGCACATTGTTGGGCACTACTGGGACTTCAGATAGGCCCAAGAAGAAAGTCTATCGATTTCTGAGCAAGATATGTTTTGGGTCTTCAGTCGAAATGTTTTGGGCAGATTAGGGAGGTGGCATAGGGATGATGTGTTTTGCAGTGCAGGCAGGTAAGTAGAGAAGGGGGCTACTATCTTGGGTCTGCCCCCTTATGTGAAAACCCCGAAGACAGTAAACCCTCTTCCATCTTGACCATTTCAAATGTATTTTTTCAAAAATGGCTTGCTCACCAACACCAAGCATATTGTGACATGGGCAGCATATCATTGGGTCAATTAGCTTGTTACAAAGATCAAATAGCTCCTAATTTGTTTTTAAATATGGCAGCCAGGCTGCCAATTTCAGAGCAGCCCACAGGAGGATCATTCACTCAGCACTTCTGGTTGAAGATGGTTGCAAATGCTTCCACCTTGTCTTTTGCACTGAGGTACTGGCTTCAACATTATTGAGGATGGGGATATTTGTGGAGTCTCCTCCTCCGCCTGAGAGTTGTTTGATTGTCCACCACCATTCACAGCTGGATGTGACGGTATGGCAGAGCACAGGTCTTACCTCGACTCCAACGGACTGCCTAAGGAGAAGACTTTACAGACAATATCCAAGACATCACCATCACTATCTTTGGGTATGTCCTGTCCCACTGGCAAGGCACACCCATCAGAAGTGGCAGCATGGTGCTAAACAGTCAGGAGGAATTTTCCCTGGGACTTCTCAACATTAACTCTGGACCCCAAGTTAAACATGGAAAAGGAAACTTCCTGCCGATTACCACTGCCCCCTTGATGAATCTGTACTCCTCCATGTTGAACATCACTTGGAAGAAGCGTTGAGGGTGTAAAGGGCACGGAATGTATTCTGGGTACAGGGACTTCAATGTGCATCACCAAGAGTAGCTCGGTACCATCACTACTGACTGAACAGGCCGAGTCCTAAAGGACATAGCTTCTGAACTGGGCTTGGTGAGGGAAAACAGGAGGGAAAAACTTTACTTGTTTTCATCCTCACCAATCTACCTGTCACAGATGCATCTGTTTGTGAGAGTACTGGGGGAGTGACCACCGCACAGCTAGGAATATCCATCTTGAGGATCATTAAAGCTCTGATTATCAATTAAATTGTCTGCTAGCATTCATTTAGTTGAACAGGAATAAGCAAGATGTTGCTGAGGATTTCTAGTGCTCCATAAAGCCATGTTCAGCTTTTAGTGTTTGCTTGTGGCTGGAGGAAGACTTTTGACACTACGTTTGAAAAGCACCTTTGACACACATTAGGGGTACATTTAGGGACACATTATAAATACTTCATTCATAATCTACCTGCATTCTCACCGGTATTTTTTTGAAATTTTGCTCAAAGAGGGAGAGTTCTGTGTGCCTTTATCTCATGATACCTTATAGGAGTCACCAAAGCAAAAGAGAGCTTGGTGATGGGGATCTTGCTAAGGATCCCCCTAGGACAGGAGAGGAAAAGGAGTAGGACAAGAGCCCAAACAATGTAGCACCAACTGCAGCAAGCGAGGCGGGAGCAGAATACCATGGTGGCCTCTCCCCTGCAGCCTTGGAAGGCAGTCCATAAGACCCTCCTCCTCCATTAGGTCCTCCAGTGCCATGTCAAAAGGTCTGTGGATCCCTTCCCTTGGTCCCTAAGCCAATGTTGTACCTATCTGCACTCCACACATTCAGTGGAAGAGAGGTATGTAGAGTGAATGTATAGTACTCCACAATATTTGGGCCTAATCGGTGTGGAGCACTGCAGCCATTTGTTTTGGTACCTGCAGAATCATTTGAAATCTTGGTAATCACCAATTAGCCCAAAATTGCAGACCAAAATAACACTTCTCTCCTGTCTCCATCAACTGCTGGCTCTCTTTCGAGCTCCCACAGCTTCCCCACCTCCTCACTACAACAGTATAAATCTCCTATTTTCTATTGTCTGCAGCTCTGATGAAGGGTCATCCAGACTTGACACTTTAATTCTGTTCTCCTTCCAGATGCTGTCAGACCCTGCTAAAAAATTTTCAGCATTTTCTGTTTTTGCTTCAGATTCCAGCATCTGCAGTAATTTGCTTTTATCTTTTAAACAGGTATGTTTTATTAGTTCAGCAACCACTTAAAGGCTACTTTGATCTTTTCACCAAAATAAACCCCTGATTTTCTATAAACTATGAAGGCTAGAGAATTAAATATTTTTATAATTTCTCATAAATAGAAATTTCAAAAAGAACTGAGGAACATTTATGGATTGTGCCCTTGAAGCACACATATATTTAGTGAAGTAAAAAAGTTTTCAGTGTTTGGAATCCAAGCCAGACGGTTGGGAAACTTTTAAAAACCAACAAAAGATGACCAAAAAAATAAAGAGGGAGAAGATGAACTATGAGGGTAAACTAGCAAATAATACAAAAATAGGCAGCAAGAGATACTAAATACATAAAAAGAATGAAACAGGCCAAAGTGAACATAGACCTCTTAGAGGATGAGATTGGGGAGATAACAATGGGGAACAAGGAAATGGCAGAGGAGTTAAATAAATACAGTCTTCACATGGAAGACACTGATAACATTCCAAATATACTAAACAATCAAATGAGTAAATAAGTATATCTATCACTGGAGAAAAAGTACTAGGGACAGTAATGGGGCTAAAGGCCAATAGGTTCCCTGGGTCTGGTAGGTTGCATCCCAGAATATTAAAAGAAATAGTTACAGAGATAGTGAATGCACTGGTAGTAATTTCCAGAAGGCATTCAACAAGGTGCCACACAAAAGGCTGCTACATAAGATAAAGGTGCATGGTGTTACAGGTAATGTATTAGCATAGTTAGAGGATTGGTTAACTAACCAAAAGCAAAGAATAGGGATAAATGGGTGTTTTTCTGGTTGGCGATCAACGTCTAGTGGTGTGCCTCAGGGATCAGTGTTGGGACTGCAATTGTTTACAAGTTACACAGATGATTTGGAGTTGGGTCCAAGTGTAGTGTGTCAAAGCTTGCAGATGACACTAAGATAAGTGATAGAGCAAATTGTGCAGAGGACACTGAAAGTCTGCAGGGGGATATAGATAATTTGAGTGAGTGGGCAAATGGCTGGCAGATGGAGTACAATGTTGGTAAATATGAGGTCATCCATTTTGGTAGGAATAACAGAAAAAACTGACTATTATTTAAAATGGTAAAAAAGTGCAGCATGCTGCTGTGCAGAGGAAACTGAGTGTCCTTGTGCACGAATTGCAAAAAGTTGGTTTGCAGGTGCAGCAGGTAATTAAGAAGGCAAATGGAATTTTGTCCTTCATTGCTAGAGAGATGGAGTTTAAAGACAGGGAGGTTATGTTGCAGCTGTATAAGGTGCTGGTGAGGCCATACCTGGAGTATTGTGTACAGTTTTGGTCTCCTTACTTGAGAAAGGATGCACTGGCACTGGAGGGGGTGCAGAGGAGATTCAGTAGGTTGATTCCAGAGTTGAGGGTTGGCTCATGAAGAGAGATTGAGTAGACTGGGACTATACTCATTGGAATTCAGAAGAATGGGATTGGTGGGGGGTGGGGGGGGGGGTGGGGTTGGATCTTATAGAAACATATAAAATTGTGGAATAGATAAGATAGAAGCAGGGAGGTTGTTTCCACAGAATTAGGGAGCATAGCCTCAAAATAAGGGGGAGCAGATTTAGAACTGAGTTCAGGGGGAACTTCTTCACCCAAAGGGTTGTGAATCTGTGGAATTCCCTGCCCAGTGAAGCAGTTGAAGCTACCTTGTTGAATGTTTCTAAGGCAAAGATGGATAGATTTTTGAACAGTAAAGGAATTAAGGGTTATGGTGAGCGGGCGGGTAAGTGGAGCTGAGTCCACGAAAAGATCAGCCATGATCTTATTGAATGGCGGAGCAGGCTTGAGGGCTCAAACGGCCTACTCCTGCTTCTAGTTCTTATGTTTTTGATCTTCTGGAAAAGTCCCAGAAGATTGGAAAATGCCAATGTAACAGCTTTATTCAAAAAGACAAAGAACAGGTAACTAATGGCCAGTTAGCTTAACTTCTATCACTGGGAAAATGTGAGCGTCCATTATAAAGGATGCAATAGCAGACATTTAGGAATACTTAATATAATCAAGCAGAGTCAGCAAGGCTTCATGAGGGAAATTATGCCTGACAAATGTATTAGAATTCTTTGAGGTGGCAATGAGCAGAATTGATAAAAGGGAAGCAGTCGATATAATGTATTTGGATTTCCACAAAGCATTTGATAAGGTACCGCACAAAATGCTATTTAATAATGTGGTTGACTCTCAGCTGTTCTTGAGCAACAAGGAATGGGCAATAAATGCTCGCCAGCCAGCGACGCCCATGTCCCAGAAATGAATTTTTTTTAAAAGAATAAAAAAGATGAGAGTCCATGGTGTTAGCATGAATAGAGGATTGGCTCACTGACAGAAGACAGTGGATTGTGATAAGAGGGGCATTTTCAGAATGGCAACCTGTAGGTAATCTGGAGTGCCACAGTGGTGTGGCCACAATTATTTGCAATATATCTTAATGACTTGGATAAGGGAAATGAATGTACTATTGCCAAGTTTGTGGATGACACAGAAATAGTTGGGAAGGCAAGTGGTGAGGATGGCACAAAAGGGATATCAACAGGTTAGGTGAGTGGGCAAAAACTTGGCAGATGGAATATAATGTAGGAAAATGTGAAGTTATGTACTTTGGTTGGAAAAATAAAGGAGCTGAATATTATTTAAATGGAGAAAGAATATAGAAAGCCGCAGCATGTAGTGATCTGACGATCCTCATGCATAAATTACAAAAACCTAGTAGGCAAGTTGAGCAGGTAATTGGGAAAGCAAATGGAATTTTGGCCTACATTTCAAAGTGAATGGAGGGTAAAAATAGGGAAGTCTTGCTAAAACTAGTTAGATCACACCTAGAATACTGTAAACAGTTTTGGTCCCCTTATTCAAGGAAAGATATAATGGCGTTGGAAGCAGCAGAGAAAATTCACTGGGTCGATCCCAGATATGGGGAGACTTTCTTATGGGGAGAGGTTAATTAGGTTGGGCCTCCACTTATTAGCATTTAGAAGAATGAGGGGTGATCTTATTTAGACATGTAGGATTCTCAGGGGACTTGACAGGATAGATGCTGAGAGGTTGTTTTCCCCTGTGGGAGAATCTAGGTAAGAAGTTTAACAACACCAGGTTAAAGTCCAACAGGTTTATTTGGTAGCAAAAGCCACACAAGCTTTCGAAGCTCTAAGCCCCTTCTTCAGGTGAGTGGGAATTCTGTTCACAAACAGAGCTTATAAAGACACAGACTCAATTTACATGAATAATGGTTGGAATGCGAATACTTACAACTAATCAAGTCTTTAAGAAACAAAACAATGGGAGTGGAGAGAGCTCTCTCCACTCCCATTGTTTTGTTTCTTAAAGACTTGATTAGTTGTAAGTATTCGCATTCCAACCATTATTCATGTAAATTGAGTCTGTGTCTTTATAAGCTCTGTTTGTGAACAGAATTCCCACTCACCTGAAGAAGGGGCTTAGAGCTTCGAAAGCTTGTGTGGCTTTTGCTACCAAATAAACCTGTTGGACTTTAACCTGGTGTTGTTAAACTTCTTACTGTGTTTACCCCAGTCCAACGCCGGCATCTCCACATCAGGAGAGTCTAGGACCAGAGGGCATTACCTCAGAGTAAGGGGGTCACCTATTTAAGACAGAGGGATGAATTCCTCCTCTCCAAAAGTAGAGAATCTGTGGAATCCCTTAACACAGAAAGCTTTAGAGGCTGGGTCATAAGTATGTTCAAAGCTGAAATAGACAATTTTTTAATCAGTAAGGGATATGGGGATAAGGCAGGAAAATGGAGTTGAGGATTATATCAGATTGATCATGAATGGCGGAGCAGACTCAATGGCTAAATGGCCTACTTCCGCTCCTACGTCTTGTGGTCATATGGCATCCTTCCCACAGAAGTGTTGTCTAAAATGTCTGCCAGGAGATTGCACTGGGTGATTGGGTGGGTGATTGTCACCCGCAGAGAACCTGCACACAAATATTGGAGAGGGCAAACTTGAGGAGAAGGTAACAAGAAAGTGCAACCCATCTCCTTCTCCGTAATAAGCAGCTGCCCTGAGTATATATGCCAAAAAGTGTGTTCTCACAACCTGTTACTCTTTCATTGCTTGTCCTTCAAAGATTTCTTACAAACTTACAGACCTTTGAATATTTAATATAATGCCATAAGAGCAGCATAGCATACATTCAGGATACAATTTATGCCTGAACTGTTACTATGCTGAAATATTGGAGGGTTTTCACATAGCAAGTATTTGAAATAACCAAGCTTCAGTTATTGTCATAAGGGATAAGTTGGAAGTTGACCATATGTCTGTCACTATGTGTACTTGAACCTGAAATATCTCAAGACTATTTTCCTGTTTGTAGAGCAAGATGACATGTGGTACAAGTGAACAGACCTGAAATGGACAGAGGTTGTGGAAAATGATGCCAGACACCTTTCACTAGTTCAGGACTAGTGAAAGGTGTCTGGTCTTCTTATGTCTTTGCGATGACAATCAGTCACCAGCTTTCTCCTGACAGACATTTCAGACAACTCTTGTGGAAAGGATGCCCTTGAATTCCAAACACTGCAAACTTCCTTTGCTTCACAGAGGGGTTACAACCAACAAACCTTACATGAGAATCTTGCAATTCAAGCTACTTTTGTAGATATTTCTTGTTATAAAACAGGAGTCAGCATTTGGGTGGCACAGTGCACGGCTGCCCCACAGCATACCGGGACCTGGGTTCGATTCCAGCTTTGGCTGACTGTCTATGTGGAGTTTGCACGTTCTCCCCATGTCTGCGTGAGTTTTTGTAGCGGGATCTTTCTCTTTACTCCACTTACAGGCCGGTATTTGGGGGGGTCTGCCGATAGCTGCGAGTGTCTCTCTCTTACAAGCCTTGAAATTTCAAAGACTGGGGAAATCTGCACTGGGGCAACTCCGCAGGAGAGAGTGCTGAACCAGGCTCACCGTTTATGCCTGACCGGTAACCTGATACTTATATCACACAGCCATCCCAAAACTGCCACCAAGGCCTGAGTGATTCTCTCCCTTGTAGGTGGGACAACGGCCACCCTGCACCCACTCCACTCGAGTAGGTCTCCAAGAGAGAGAACAGAGAGACTCTGTCCTTTTTATCTCCTGACCAGCAGTCTCCCTTGAGTGAGCGGGTTCGAATCGCTCAGATCACCCTCGGTTCTAGACTCCGGATTTATGGTAAGGGATATTGAAACTGTGACCTCGTCAGAGTGCGCTGATGAGAGAACAAGAGGCAAGACGGACTCCAAACGAGTTTCAAAACTTACAGTGATTTATTTAACAATAGAATCAACCTCTCCAATACCCCGCCACACATGAATAAAACTTATACTTTATACTATCACTATGGGAGAAATGCTAACAGGTACAACGTAAAATCTTACTTTACACAGTTCAAAACAAGATTACTGAACTTTAAAATTACAATACATCACCCCTCCCCTTGCCTCAACCTCTATCCTATCCTCGGGAGCTTCACAAGGTTGGCTGGGATACTCACAATTCTAAAAGGGGTTCCTTTGTGGTGGGCTCGAATGTCTCAGTGCAGGGTCGAAACTGGGCTGCTGTTTGTCTTCACCTCTGCACATCAGCTTGCGATTCTGGAAGAGAGCTCGGTCTTGCTTGTCTGCCTCCCTTGATCTTAACTTCAGCCCAATTTAACAACCAATTTCCCTGCCCCCGTAGGTGATTTTCAAGGATAATGGGCTTTCGATCACTGGCAGTCTTGGTTTTAGTTGAGTCAGGTCCAAACACAAAAGGCTGGAACTGCCTTGACCCCCATGGGTCATTTTTTAATGTCTTCTTAATGCTCCTCCGGAGCTTCCTGAACGGTATCCCATTAGTGGGATGGGTCTTCTTGTCTTCTGTGGATGGGCCGATTTCCGTGGCCATGGTCTCCCTGCTGGCCTGTTTACTGTTCGTCTGCTGGCCTCCATCTCCCTTTGTCCTTCTGATGATTAGATCACTGGTGTGTCTGTCTTTCTGGCCACCTGCATATTCAGGGGGTTCACATCTTTTCCTTAGCACAGTCCACAGGCAGGTCATGTTTGTCCTGCCGAGCCTTCTGGGAGGTTTTTATCAGCCAGCAGCCAGAGTTGGCCACTTTTAAACTGTCAGGTTTCTCCTGAGTCCTTTTAAAATATGGAGGATTGCCCTGAAACTTACAGTTTCCTTCGAGTGCACTGGTTTCCTCCCATAGTCCAAAGATGTGCAAGTCAGGATGATTGACCATGCTAAATTATCCCTGATTGTTAGGGGAATTAGTAGGGTAAATATGTGGGGTTATGGGTTTAGGGCCTGGGTGGAATTGTTGTCGGTGCAGACTTGAAAGGCCAAAGGGCCTCCTTCTGCACTGCAGGAATTCTGATTCTATGATTTGTCTTCCCTTTGTTACAGTTGACCTGGAAGAGCAGGTCTACAGCACTACCAGTCAACCAAATCAAGACAGCCCTTCGCATTTCTCAAATACGATGTACGCAAACGCCAGCGCACCTGCATACATTCAGAGAATATAGATAGTGAACTCGAAAAGATAGCAACAGGTGAATCACAATGCATGCGGAGGTGCATTTACCTTCTTATTGAGTAGCCACCTGTTGACCTCTTGTACTTTGAGAAATTCAGCCATTGTGGTGAACCATCGTTGGTTCACCACTGGGGGTTGTTATTATGTTACTGTTGGGCTAGGGTGTTGTTACTGTGGGGGTTGTACAATGTTGTTGGGTTAGGGTGTTTACCTGTTATAAGTGTTATCATGGCACATTCCAGTGGGGTCCCGCCTCCGGTGGCGAGGTATAAGACCCTCTGCTCCGGCAGGACCCCTTCAGTCTGAACTGGTGTATTCGTGTTAGTAGTTCCATTGTTACACAATAAAAGCCTTCAATATCGAAGCCTTGGTTCCACGTGCTTAATTGTCGCGCATCAATTTTATTGTGTAACAGAAAACTCACAGCTGTACAAAAAAAAAGAGTATGGAACAGATCTTAAAACCGGATCGTCTGACACTGGACCCACGTGCGGTCGGTGCCGCTAACACATTCGACCATTGGTGGAAGTGTTTCGAGGACTACCTGGCAGCCTCGGTAGCTATCACTACAGACAGTGATAAACTCCAGGTCCTCCACGCAAGGGTAAGCGACACGATTTATCTCGCCATTCGTGCAGCTCCCACTTACCCGGGTGCCGTCGAGCTCCTAAAAAAACGATACACGAAGCCACCCAACGAGATACACACTCGTTACCTCCTCGCTACACGACGTCGGCAGTCGGGCGAAACCATAGAGGACTACGCCAATGAGCTCCTGCAGCTTGCCAGGGGTTGCGATTGTAAAGACGTATCAGCCGAACAATATATGTACGACCTCGCCCGAGACGCGTTCGTAGCAGGGGTAGGGTCCTCGTACATCAGGCTTAAATTGCTGGAAAAGGGGAATCTCGACTTGACCCAAGCAATGGAGATGGCTGTGATGCTGGAAGCGGCGTCGAAGAGCTTGGCGCTGTACCCCGAGGACCACGTGCAGTCAACGTGGCTGGAGCAAGCTCAGCTCCCTCCTCGCCCCGCTAACCCGCGCTCCCAGATCGATCCGACGACGGCGGCAGCTCCAGGTGGCCAGCGATGCTATTTTTGTGGTGGGGCCAAGCATCCACGGCAACAGTGTCCGGCAAGAACAGCAATCTGCAGCCAGTGCGGTAAAAAAGGCCACTACAGCAAAGTCTGCAGGTCCAAGTCTAAAAACGGCAGTGCAGCTTGTAACCCTCCAGAACGGAGACAATCTCCTTCGGCGTCGCAGTACCCACGAGGTCCGACCACGTGCGAACCCAGGACGGCGCCATCGTGGCTGACGGAGGAGGAGGAAGACCACCAGGAGTCGCTGCGTTTGGCGCCCTCGCCCACGTGCGATTCATGGGGGCGGCCATCATGGTCCACGACGACTAGGAGCGACCAGCAGGGGTCCTCAGCATCAACATCGGCAGCATGCAGTGACGCCCAGGGGCCAACGGTGGCGTCGATCTCCCTGGACCAGACCAGGCACTACAGACTTGAGAATTCCATGATGGATATAAAGGTTAGTGGTCGAACTGTGAATTGTCTGTTTGACAGTGGGAGCACCGAAAGTTTCATACACCCTGAAACTGCTAAAAGGTGTGGACTCCGGGTTCTCCCTGCCAAGCAGACAATTTCCATGGCATCACGGTCCCGGTCTGTACCGATCCAAGGACGATGTATGGTAACTCTTGAGGTACAGGGCACAATTTACGAGCAATACAGGCTCCTTGTGTTACCTCACCTTTGTGCGCCAATTCTCCTCGGACTAAACTTTATGGTCCACATGAAGAGTGTGATCCTACAGTACGGTGGGCCACTCCCTTCACTGGCAGTAGGGAATCAGCCGCAGCCTCCAAATTGCCCAAAGCGCCCCGCATGCAATCTATCCACCCTGAAAATCACTACACCATCCCTTTTTAAAAATCTGGTACCTGGCTGCAAGCCCATCGCTACTAAAAGTAGGCGTTACAGCGCTGAGGACCGGATTTTTATTAGATCTGAGGTTCAGCGGCTCCTCAAGGAAGGGATCATACAGGCCAGTGCTAGTCCGTGGAGAGCGCAGGTCGTGGTAGTCAAAAGCGGGAACAAACCTCGGATGGTCATCGACTATAGTCAGACCATTAATCGTTATACGCAGCTGGATGCGTATCCTCTCCCGCGCATTTCTGATATGGTCAATCAGATTGCGCAGTACCGAGTGTTTTCTACCATAGATCTTAAGTCCGCCTACCATCAACTCCCCATCCGCCCAGAGGACCGACAATATACGGCTTTTGAGGCGGATGGTCGTCTATACCAATTCCTCAGGGTTCCATTTGGTGTCACCAATGGGGTCTCGGTCTTCCAGCGTGCTATGGACCGAATGGTGGACCAGAACGGGTTGCGGGCTACCTTCCCGTACCTGGATAACGTCACCATCTGCGGCCATGACCAGCAGGACCACGACACGAATCTCCAACACTTTCTGCGCACTGCATCTCGCCTGAATCTGACCTATAACAGGGAGAAGTGCGTATTCCGTACGCGCAGGTTAGCCATCCTCGGATACGTGGTGGAAAACGGGGTCATTGGCCCTGATCCAGACCGTATGCACCCACTTACTGAACTTCCCTTGCCCGCTAGCACGAAAGCACTGAGGAGATGCCTCGGGTTCTTTTCGTATTATGCACAGTGGGTCCCCAACTACGCGGACAAAGCTCGTCCGCTCATTAAGTCCACGACCTTCCCACTTACGCCGGAGGCCCAATTGGCCTTCAAGGTTTTGAAAAGCGACATCTCGAAAGCCACGATGCACGCGGTGGATGAATCCATCCCTTTCCAGGTGGAGAGTGATGCATCTGATTTCGCCCTAGCCGCCACACTAAATCAGGCAGGCAGGCCCGTCGCGTTCTTTTCCCGCACCCTTCAAGGCCCCGAAATTCGGCACTCAGCGGTGGAGAAGGAGGCTCAGGCCATTGTGGAGGCAGTCAGACACTGGCGCCATTACCTGGCAGGGAAGCGGTTCACCCTGATCACGGATCAACGATCCGTGGCGTTTATGTTCAGCAACACGCAGAGGGGCAAGATCAAGAACGATAAGATCTTGCGGTGGAGAATTGAGCTCTCCACCTATAATTACGATATTATGTATCGTCCAGGGAAGCTCAATGAGCCCTCGGATGCCCTCTCGCGCGGAACATGCGCCATCATGCAGGAGGACCGCTTGAAGGCTCTCCACAATGATCTGTGTCATCCTGGAGTCACCAGACTCTACCACTTCGTCAAAGCCCGCAACCTGCCCTACTCGGTGGAGGATGTCAGGTCAGTGACGAGAAGCTGTCGGATTTGCGCAGAATGCAAACCACACTTTTATCGACCAGACCGGGCACAATTGGTCAAGGCCACTCACCCTTTTGAGAGGCTGAGTGTGGATTTTAAGGGCCCCCTTCCCTCAACGGACCGGAATGTCTATTTCCTCAACATAATAGACGAGTATTCCCGGTTTCCGTTTGTTGTCCCCTGTGCGGACACGTCGACTGCCACCGTCATCAAGGCATTCAGTGAGCTTTTTACCCTGTTCGGGTACCCCTGCTACATTCATAGCGACAGGGGCTCGTCGTTCATGAGCAACGACTTGAGGCAATTCCTGCTCTCATTCGGGATTGCCTCTAGTAGAACCACGAGCTACAACCCTAGGGGTAACGGACAGGTGGAAAGGGAGAATGCTACAGTCTGGAAGGCTGTCCTACTGGCACTGAAATCCAGGGGCCTTCCAGTCTCCCGTTGGCAGGAGGTCCTTCCAAATGCGCTCCATTCTATCCGCTCCCTCCTGTGTACGGCAACCAATGCTACTCCCCACGAGAGGATGTTCTCATTCCCTCGGAAGTCGTCCTCGGGAACCTCATTGCCAGCCTGGTTGACGTACCCAGGACCCGTCCTTCTGCGGCGACATGTGAGGGCTCGCAGGTCCGACCCCTTGGTCGAACCGGTCCAACTCCTCCACGCCAACCCTCAGTATGCCTATGTGGCATATCCTGACGGGCGAGAGGACACTGTCTCCATTAGAGACCTGGCGCCCGCAGGGGACGTAGCAACTCCTGTCGCTCCTATTCCCCCAGTCACGAATCCACTACTCCTCATTGCTTCCCTAGACGTGGCGCGGTCAGCACCGGGACCAGTGCATAACACTTTTACTCCCATGTACAGCTTGCCTGAGACTCGGAGATCGGCGCCACCATCATCACCACCACCACCACCACCAAAGGTTCCAGGATCCCCTGCACCATCGCCTCACCAGGGCCAGCCGGCCCGGGAGTCCTTGAGGGGACAGCCAGACGTTGTTTTGGAAAGAACGCCACCGCAAGCACCTGCTCCGGTTTCGCAACCGGTGTTGAGGAGATCACAGCGTCGGTGCGGTCCTCCAGACCGTCTGGACTTGTGAATTCTGTTTATATGACCTGTTTTTTTTCTTGCACCCCGCCACCTTTTGTTCTTAAAGGAGGGGTGAATGTGGTGAACCATCGTTGGTTCACCACTGGGGGTTGTTATTATGTTACTGTTGGGCTAGGGTGTTGTTACTGTGGGGGTTGTACAATGTTGTTGGGTTAGGGTGTTTACCTGTTAAAAGTGTTATCATGGCACATTCCAGTGGGGTCCCGCCTCCGGTGGCGAGGTATAAGACCCTCTGCTCCGGCAGGACCCCTTCAGTCTGAACTGGTGTATTCGTGTTAGTAGTTCCATTGTTACACAATAAAAGCCTTCAATATCGAAGCCTTGGTTCCAAGTGCTTAATTGTCGCACATCAGCCATGCAGTTAAATCATGCTCTGCTCTTGTTGATGCTCATTGGAAAGGGGGATTGCAGTGTTGTTCCTTCTCAAAACATGTTCTTAATGCAACTGCTGACAGCAGACTGACCAATATAGCAGCTGATCCCTAAATGTTAACCTCGGAATTGGAGACAGACCACGAGCAGTGTATGGGTGGACACTGGCAATGAGCATTGTACGCTGGAATTCTACCACCCCACCCGCCACAGCAATTGGAGCAAGTGAGGGGTGGACAATGGGAAAGTCCATTGAGCTCGGGCTGGGATTTTCCAGTCTCAGGTTGAACGAGGTCGTACAATCCTGCCCGTAGTGTTCAATTGTTTGATTGTTCTGTGTTTGGTAATGTGTGTTTGTTGACTGTTCTATGCACTGTGTTTGATTGCTTGACATGATGTGGAGATGCCGGCGTTGGACTGGGGTAAACACAGTAAGATGTTTAACAACACCAGGTTAAAGTCCAACAGGTTTATTTGGTAGCAAAAGCCAGAATTGTGTGGCTTTTGCTACCAAATAAACCTGTTGGTCTTTAACCTGGTGTTGTTAAACTTCTTACTTTGATTGATTGAGTCAAGGTTTGGACTTAGAGAAAAATAAACAAACTGGAGAAGTTGCTGGATGCTAGAGCTGCAAGCATGGAGCAGACATTCTAAAGAATTGTGAATAGAATCTGTTACACTAGTACACTCGATACTCGTGTCAACTCTGCATTGCTCCGAAGCCTGGAAAATATGGCAGACATTATCACAGCAAATGGTCTAGCTCTGCCATTGCTCTCATTAGCCTTTGGGCATTGTCAGTGACTTGGGCCTAGTTCTGTAAACATGGTTGATAAATTAATAAGCAATGCATTTGTTCTTTTGTCACACCTTCTTTGATCTTCACCCTTTCAAATGAAATCTTAATAGTGAACTGGTTTGAAAATAACCCCAGTTATTACAATAAAGTGTAAGTGCAAATACATCTCTAAGTGATCATTTCCTGTTAGATGGCACCTAATTTGAAAAAAGACCAGCTGGAACTCTGCAGGACACCAGGAAAATCAAGGATTACATCAAATTACCCTCAAATGCAATACATTTGATAAACCTAATAAAGCTTTCTCATATTAATGTACAACTGCAAAAACAGCAGTACAGGTAGGATTTTTTTGAGCATGTGTGAGACATTCCACTGGCACATTTGTGAATTTGCTGGCTTTCTCCGACACCCCACCCTCTTGTCCTGTTCTCGTAACATAGACACATGGCAGATGCAGTATAATGTGGATAAATGTGAGGTTATCCACTTTGGTAGCAATAATCGGAAGACAGATTATTACTTGAATGGGTGTAAATTGAGAGAGGTGGACACTCAGCGAGACCTCGGTGTCCTCGTACATCAATCGCTGAAAGTAAGCGCGCAGCTACAGCAGGCAGTAAAGAAGACAAATGCGATGTTGGCCTTCATAGAGAGAAAATTTGAGTCTAGGAATAGGGATGTTTACTGCAATTTTGTAGGGCATTGGTGAGGCCACACCTGGAGTATTGTGTGCAGTTTTACTGTCCTTTGCCTGAGGAAGGATGTCCTTGCTAATGAGGGAGTACAGTGAAGGTTTACCAGACTGATTCCTAGGGTGGCAGGTCTGTCATATGAGGAGAGACTAAGTCAGTTAGGATTATAGGGGGCGGCACAGTGGTTAGCACTGCTGCCTCACAGCACCAGGGACCTGTGTTCAATTCTGGCCTCGGTTCACAGTCCGTTCTTCCCATATTTGCGAGGGTTTCATCCGGGTGCTCTGATTTCCTCCCACAGTCTAAAGGTGTGCAAATTAGGTTGATTGGCCATGATAAATTGCCCCTTAGTGTCGGGGGCGGGGGGGGGGGGGGGGGGGGGTTAGAACTGTAAATACGTGGGGTTAGGGCCTGGGTGGGATTGTTGCTGGTGCAGGCTCAATGGGCCGAATGACCTCCTTCTGCATTGTCGGCATTCTATGATTTCATATTCACAGGAGTTTAGAAGAGTGAGAGGGAATCTCATAGAAACTTATAAAATTCTAACAGGGTTAGACAGGATAGATTCGGAAAGAATGTTCCCGATGGTTGGGGAGGCCATAACTTGGGGTCATAGTTTGAGGATAAGGGGTAAACCTTATAGGACTGAGGTGAAGAGAAATTTGTTGACCCAGAAAGTGATGAATGTGTGAAATTCACTCCTACAGAAAGTAGTTGAGGCCAAAACATTGTCTGATTTCAAGAAGGAATTAGATATAGCTCTTGTGGCTAAAGTGATCAAGGGATATGGGGAGGGTGGAGTGGGGGGAATCAGGATATTGAATTTGGTAGTCAGCCATGATCAAAATGAATGATGGAGCGGGTTTGAAGGACCGAATGACCTCCTCCTGCTTCTATGTTTCTATGCTAGATTGGGAGAGACCAGAATATTACTTATAAGTAAACTTCTGTATTACCTACCTGGAATCCTATGCAGGGCTGACTAACTTAGAGAAAATTTATTTGCATCACATCTCTATACACATAATTTGCAGAATAGTTTACACAGCATTTTTTTAAATGTAGGATATCCTCTTAAAAGACATTATTTGTTGTCCATGGGAATTGTTCTTTTTCTCCCTTCAATGTAGCATTGCCTAGAGTAAAAGAATAATAATATATGTATTACTATATTTTAAACTGCTGGAAGTTTGCATAGAAAGTGCAATTCTCATTGCATTTCACAGTAAATCTATGTATTGTGCATTAGATTTCAAATTGCTGTCAGATCAAATCAAAACATTGAAATAATCAATCTCTCTATTGCAGTTTGCTCACGAGAGGTTCATCTCATGTGTACAACACCTTTGCTTAAAAAAAAGAACAGTAATTTCCTTGACTCACTCTAATTGTTCACCTCCACAAGTGCAGAATTCCTTAGATTATTAAAACACACCTTGGAATTTTTCAAACAAACTAGAATGAACTGTACAAAAAGAGTAAAGAACATGCATTTGTATCACAGCATCTTTACAGTGCAGAAGGAAGCCATTCGGCCCATCGAGTCTGCACTGGCTCTCTAAAAGAGCATTCTATGCAGTCCTACTCCCCTGCCCTCTCCCCCATAACCTTGTACAAGTCCTGTATAGGCAATTAAGTACTTCCACTGTTTAAGATATGGATTGCAGCAACCAATTTCCACACAACAATGACTCACATATAGCAATGACATAATCTAATTCAGTGATGTGAGTTGAGGGGTAAATATTGGCCTGGGAACAAAGAGTCTTGTTTCTTCAGAAGTTAATTATTGTTGGTGATATTTTTAAACATTTGTATTTTGTTTCTCTCTCTTTAACCTACCTTTCTTTCACAGTTTTTATTATGGTTTAGACATGATGTCAGAAATGTACTGGCCATCAGGTGGTAGGAACAGAGGAGGGACAGGGTGGTGGTCCATTAAATTTTATATGGGAATGCTTCCTGATGCAGTTCTGCCATTGAAAGTTTTTCCCAGCGGTGGGCTGCAAGGCAGATTGGTGGCCTCTTCCAAAAAGGCCATTTTGCTGATGGCGCAGCAATTCTCTCCATGCGAAGGTCTAGATGCCATCGGAGCTGAAGGCTCCATATCCCACAGAGGGGGTCATGGGCAGGAATGCCATCCCCACAGCACCCTCCCTGAGAGTGGTTTACCCTATGATCAACAGAGCTTTCTACTTTGGCTATGATTTATACTTGACTTCACGTTGAGGAGTCCTCTTGAACTCCAGCCTGCCCCAACAGCGTCCAACTCACCTTCTTGGCTCATCAGCATCAGGTGCCTATTCCCCATTCTTAACACAACTGTGGCACTGCAGGAGGTCAAATAGGGGGCTACCCAAGGTAGAATTTCTGAATCAGTCCCTCTGCTGGTATAAGCGGGCTCGGGACCTACTTGCAGTCTGCCATCAGGGTCCAAAAGTCTTGCGTAAAATTTAGCCCCTTTGTAGTGCAGGGATGACTCTTGGATCTGATTAGTTGAAAAATTTTGCTGTTTCCTGTCCTGCTCACAGACACCACCAATGACCTGTCGAAGATGCCATGCTGGATTCGATGCCAGGTTCGAGTAAATCTACACTTTCGTAAGTCATAAGAACTTTGTGGGCAGCTGTCAGCAAGCTGAACAACAAGTGCTGTTCCTTCACCGTTGATCTCTAAATCTGGGCCTAATTTCTGTTTTACGTAAGCATGACTACTATTTCCCTAAATTAATTATTATAGGAATTTTTCAGAAACTCATCCACTTCAGAAAAATTAGAAAAGAATTCTACAATCTCTTTGAGAGCTATTAACACTAACAGGTGGCTTGACATACTTCCAGTGGCTAACTATGCATTGCGCCGCACTAATGTCTTATCATGCATCATTGTTAATTGGGTTCACAGTGTTTAGTGAGTGAGGACCGATGGCAACAGAGGTAAAGGCCTCTTCTCTCTGATGCCAGTATAAAATATTACCTTCCTATTGAGGGACTTGGCAGTGTTATTGTAGTTTGGTTTATACAATGTCAAGTGACAATGTTTGTTTTAGTACACTGTATTTAAAAGTAAAACTGAAATTTCACAATTTTCTTTCTTTGTTAACCTGTTGCAGTTATGGTTACAGTATAAAGCCCTCAGACTTCAGTTTTATACAATAGAACTTACGTGCTGTAACTCTGCTCAGGAGAATAGCAGTAGATTCAGCTTATAATAGCCCTTGGACCATTGTACTGCATGTTAATTTAGATGCCAAGAAAACCTTATGTTCAGCAATAACCTTTTCCCCAGCTGCCAACAATAAGCAATGGACATTAATAATGCTTGTGCAGTGGTCTTTTATTTTTAATCGGTTTTCTTATTTATATTTTTCCCATTTTGTAGGAGTAATACCAAATCTCTTTATATTACATTGTTGAAGATGACTTAGACTGACACGTCAGTGCAGTTCCAAGGAGCTATTGCACAATCAGGGGTGCTGACTTTTGATTGAACATTAAACCAAGGCACTACTTGCCTTCAGAGGTCTTGTGGCACTGTGGATGGCACCTCTGAGTCAGAAGTTCCAGGTTTGAATCCCACCCCAGGACTTGATGGCCAAGGAATGCCTGTTCATAATGCAGCCAAATAGATTAAGTGTCAACCTGCAAATTCTTCCAATAGTTGGCAGTAAGAGCGAAAGAGACTCCTGATGCGGAGTGGCGTTCCTCAAGCTATGAGCCCTTGGCAACAGACTAGCAACCAGAAAATACTAGCTATGGATACAGGTGCCTCATGCATCACTTGGTGCAGAAAAAGAATTGGAATTGGACAGTTTGCCTTCTACAGTGGAGATATAAGATCCGTAGTGGAATGGGGAAGTCCTCTTGTCGACCTGGCCAACATTTATTTCTCAACCAACAACACAAGTTATCTAGTCACTGTTTGATCAACCTTGCTTGGTGCAAATTATAAAAGCCAGTTTGTTTCCTCCTTCGTTCATTCTTGAATGTCAAGTCAGGTGACCCTGACCTATACAAGAAAGCCAGATATGATCTAAAGAGATCCATCAAAGATGCCAAAAGACAGTCCTGGATCAAGCTAGAGTCCCAGGCTAGCCACACAGATCCCCGCCGACTATGGCAAGGTCTGCAAGACATAACAGGCTACAAGATGAAGACCTGTTGAAATCTCCAGCACCAATGCACCTCTCCCCGATGAGCTCAATGCATTCTATGCCCATTTTGAGCAAGAGGGCAGCGAGAGCATGCTCTCCGCCCAGGAGCCTTGGATGAACTTGTGTCCGAGGTCACCATTGGAGACGTCAGAGCAGCCTTCTCAAAGGTCAACCCACAGAAAGCCACTGGCTCAGATGGGGTATCCGGACGAGCACTCGGATTCTGCACGGACCAGCTGGGAGGAGTATTCGCAGGCATCTTCAACCTTTCTTTACAAGAATCTGAGGTCCCTATCTGCTTCAAGAAGACGACCATCATCCCGGTACCAAAGAAAAGCCAGGCAGCGTGCCTTAATGAATATCGTCTGACATCCAATATTATGAAGTGCTTCAAAAGGTTAGTCATCGCATGAATCAATTCCAGCCTCCCAGATTACCTGGATCCACTACAGTTCACCTACTGCCACAACAGGTCCACAGCAGACGCCATCTCCCTGGCCCCTGCACTCAACCCTGGAACATCTAGATAACAAAGACATCAATGTCAGACTCCTATTTATCAACTACCGTTCAGCCTTCAACACCATTATTCCTATGAAATTCATCTCCAAACTCCATGGCCTGAGACTCAGCTCCTCCCTCTGCGACTGGATACTGAACTTCCTAACAGACTGCAATCAGTAAGGATAAGCAACAACACCACCTCCACGATCATCCTCAACACCGGTGCCCCACAAGGCTGTGTTCTCAGCCCCCTACTATACTCCTTATACACCTATGACTGTGTGATCAAATTCCCCTCCAACTTGATTTTCAAGTTTGCTGATAACACCACCATGGTGGGTCGGATGTCAAACAACGATGAGACGGAGTACAGGAAAGAGATAGAGAATCTGGTGAATTGGTGCAATGACAATCTCTCCCTCAATGTCAGCAAAATGAAGGAGATAGTCATCGACTGCAGGGAGCATAGTGGAAGACATGCCCTGCTTACATCAATGGGGACGAGGAAGAAATGGGCGAGAGCTTCAAGTTTTTAAGTGCCCAGATCACCAACAACTTGTCCTGGTCCCTCCATGCCCACGCTATAGTTAAGAAAGCCCACCAATGCCTCTACTTTCTCAGAAGACGAAGACAATTTGGCCTGTCCGCTATGATTCTCACCAACTTTTGCAGATGCACCATAGAAAGCATTGTTTCTGGTTGTATCACAGCTTGGTATGGCTCCTTCTCAGTCCAAGACCGCAAGAAACTACAAAGGGTCGTGAACGAAGCCCAGTCCATCACGCAAACTAGCCTCCCACCCATTGACACTGTCTACACTTCCCCCTGCCTCGGAAGAGCAGCCAGCACAATTAAAAACCCCATGCACCCTGGACATGCTCCCTTCCACCTTCTTCCAATGGGAAAAAGATACAAAAGTCTGAGATCACATACCAACCGACTCGAGAACAGCTTCTTCCCTGCTGCTGTCAGACTTTTGAATTGACTTACCTCACATTAAGTTGATCTTTCTCTACACCCGAGCTATGACTGTAACATCACATTCTGCACACTCTCCTTTTCTTCTCTATGTTTTGTCTGTATAGCGCGCAAGAAACAATATTTTTCACTGTGACAATACACGTAACAATAATAAATCAAATCCAATCAACTTAGGCCGTTCACCTATTGTTTTTCAGATTCTGACGGTCCAGTTTTTTCCCCAATTAATCTTTAAAAATGAGAAGTTGTTAATCGGCCCGTAGATCATGGGTGGAATTTAATGGAGGCCGCCAGAGCAGGCATGATGGTGGGGTTGGGGGGCTGCTGGAAGAATCTGGTCCAAGTAAAAAAAAATCAGATTCCCAGCATTGGATAAACTTTCTACAATTAAGTTGGCAGCGGGAAGGGCCTGGCACAAGAATCCCATCCACCAGCGTTGGCTGTCAATTATCAACTGACAACAATCATTCCTGAGCCAACATCTCTCCCAAAGGCGGGGGGGGGGGGGGGTTGTCTGCGGCCTCAGTGGGAGGGAGGGGCAGGGTTTCCTCATTGTCAGGATCTCCGTGCCATTCGAAGGTCCCAGCATCGGGAACGGCTGGGGGCTGATGGAAGCCTTTATCGCTGAACCCCCTGCCCTACTCCATTCTCCAGTGACACCCTCCCTGTGAGCAATATCCCACCCCCACTCACATTTGTCCAGGGATCTAACACTGATTCTCAGACTGTCCCTGGGAGAATTACTGGCAGCAGTCACTACTCCAAGAGGCACTGCTAGCAATAGAGAGCTGCTGGCTTCTGAGTAACTGGCAGCTTTTGGAGGGGGGAGGCAGGATTTCCACCCCGCCGGAGACCTAACTTCAATGGAAGGTCCGATACTGGCCAGTTAAATACCTGATGTGGAGATGCCGGCGTTGGACTGGGGTAAACACAGTAAGAAGTCTGACAACACCAGGTTAAAGGTGTTGTTAGACTTCTTACTGCAGTTAAATACCTGACAGGCTTCACCCACAAAGGCAACACTAGGTTCCCACTGGCTCATCAACCAATGGGGGAAAACCACCATAGTGGGAAGAGAATCTTGGTTGATGTGTGCACGTAATGTATATTAACTCTGCACTTTACTGTGATAAAATGCATCATTTTCACTTGGTACATTTCTCTAATTATTCCCATGATTAGTTCAGAAATTAGAGGCTTGATTTTCCATCCAAGATCAGGAACCCGATGTCCGGATCATTTCCTGCCCCCAACCCAGTATCATTTTTTTTATTTTGTTAGTGTCATAAGTAGACTTACATTCACACTGCAATTAAGTTACTGTGAAGATTCCCTAGTTGCCACACTCTGGTGCCTGTTTGGGTACACTGAGGGAGAATTTAGCACATACCCAGCTCGTCTTTTAGACTGTGGGAGGAAACTGGAGTTCCTGGAGGAAGCCTATGCAGATACGGAGAGAACGTGCAGACTCTTCACAGACAGTGACCCGAACCGGGAATCGAACCTGGGTCCCTGGCGCTGTGAGGCAGCAGAGCTAACCATTGGGCCACCGTGTCACCCCTGCGTCACTGAAGCAACGCCATATTAAATTGGAAAAACCACTAACTGAGTCCAGGATGATCTCGATGCACCATCATTGGTTCTGGCGCTGCACGAAGGTTACAATGATCAAAGGCAGGTGGCAGCCATGACGGGGGTCACTGTTGCTCTGCCGATTGGTGCAAATGAGACAGCAGAGGATCAGCAGCATCACAGTGCATACAAGTTGCCAAATGCTCCATTACTTTTATTCTCAGCCACCTCTCTTTTGAATGGCTCTCCGCATTGTTCCTGTGGCACTGAGCACTTATGTGCACCAGCTTATAGGCTTTGAACATCCCCATCTGGTTATGCTCCAATCATTAATCAATCAGTGCTGCCTTTCCAATGTATGGCAGGTGAGCTACTCACAAGAAATTCAAACAGAAAATGCTGGATCAACTCAGCAGGTCTGGCAGCATCCATGGAGAGAGAAACAGAGTTGATCGCTGAAATCTTGCTGCCATTCACGCCGGTGGGTTATTGGTCCCGCTGACGGTGGACCCCTGCTCTGGGGAAACCTGCGGTGAGGGGTGTGTTCAAAGAGAAATCCCATTGACAACAGGAGCATGAGATCCCACTATCATAGAATCCCTACAGTAAAGAAGGAGGCCATTCGGCCCATCAAGTCTGTACCAACCACAATCCCGCCTAGCCCTATTTACCCTGCTAGTCCCCTGACACTAGGGTCAATTTAGGATAGACAATCTACCTAACCCGCACATCTTTGGACTGAGAGGAAACCAAAGCACCCGGAGGAAACCCACGCAGACACTGGGAGACCATGCAATCTCCACACAGTCACCCAAGGTCGGAATTGAACCCGGGTCCCTGGCGCTGTGAGGCAGCAGTGCTAACCATTGTGCCCGAAGCAAACAAACAAGACGACGACCATCATCACGGTACCCAAGGAAAACCAAGCAGTGTGCCTTAATGACTATCGGCTGGTGGCTCTGACATCCATCATTCGAAAAGCTAGTCATGGCATGAAACAATTCCAGCCTCTCGGACTGCCTGGATCCACTACAGTTTGCCTATCACCGCAACAGGTCCACAGCAGATGCCATCTCCCTGGCCCTGCACTCAACCTTGGAAAACCTAGATAACAAGGACACCTATGTCAGATTCCTCTTTATTGACTGCAGCTCAGCCTTCAACACTATTATTCCCATGAAACTCATCTCCAAACTCCGTGGCCTGGGCCTCGGCACCTCCCTTTGTGACTGGATCCTGAACTTCCTAACTCACAGACCACAATCAGTAAGGATAGGCAACAGCACCACCTTCACGATCATCCTCAACACCAGTGCCCCACAAGGCTGTGTTCTCAGCCCCCATACTCCTTATACACCTATGACTGTGTGGCCAAATTCCCCTCCAATTTGATTTTCAAGTTTGCTGACGACCCCACCACCGTAGTGGGTCGGATCTCAAACAATGACGAGACAGAGATAGAGAATCTGGTGAACTGGTGCGGTCACAATAATCTCTCCCTTGATGTGAACAAAATGAAGGAGATTGTCATCGACCTCAGGAAGCACAAAGGAGAACATGCCCCTGTCTACATCAATGGGGACGAAGTAGAAAGGGTCGAGAACTTCACATTTTTAGGTGTCCAGATCACCAACAACCTGTCCTGGTCCTCCCATGCCGACACTATAGTTAAGAAAGCCCACCAACACCTCTACTTTCTCAGAAGACTAAGGAAATTTGGCATGTCAGCTACGACTCTCACCAACTTTTACAGATGCACCATGGAAAGCGTTCTTTCTGGTTGTGTCACAGTTTGGAATGGTTCCTGCTCTGCCCAAGACCGCAAGGAACTACAAATGGTCGTGAATGTAACCCAATCCATCACGCAAACCAGCCTCCCATCCATTGACTCTGTCTACACTTCCCGCTGTCTTGGCAAAGCAGCCAGCATAATTAAGGGCCCCATGCATCCCGGACATTCTCCCTTCCACTTTCTTCCGTCGGGAAAAAGATACAAAACTCTGAGATCACGTACCAACGAACTCAAGAACAGCTTCTTCCCTGCTGCTGTCAGATTTTTGAATGAACTTACCTTGCATTAAGTTGATTTTTCTCTACATCCTAGTTATGACTGTAACACTACATTCTGCACACTCTCGTTTCCTTCTCTATGAACGGTATGCTATGTCTGTATAGCGCACAAGAAACAATACTTTTCACTGTCCGTTAACACGTGTGACAATAATAAATCAAATCAAATTAAAATGGAACAAAATGCAACTGCCGCGAAACACACTGCAGAGCGGGAGAAAAATCCCACCTGATGTTTCAAGTTCAAATGACTCTTCAGAGCTGAAGAGGGGTAGAAATGCAATGGATTTTATAGTTGGAGAGGGGATGGAGAAGGTGGAGCAGAATACAAGGTCAGGGATAGGAGGAAACTGAGATGAGATTGACAGAGATGTTAAGGACACAAGATAAAGGACGTATGAATGAAAAGATATATGGGATTTCACTCACCAGCACTGTCAGCTTATTCATTGGCATGCTGCTGACACATTATTAGCTAAGTGCCTGGCAGCCTAGATACTGTGCGCATCCCTCATCTGCACAGACTGCCAAAACCCACCCTCCAACTCAATCTAAGCTTTGAGCACACACAGGCATCATCATGAGAGCAATGACTTTGTTGCGTTAAGCTGCCTTGGAGCACCAACCAACCTTGCATTCCTCAAGCATTTCTGATGCCTCCCTGCCCTTGTGAGGTCATTGAGCCTCTCTTGGCATCAAGACCAGGTTCTCCTCACCAGTCCAATGCTGCTAACCTCCTCCCAGGCAACATGTTTTCTGTTCCGCTTTCTCTTCTTCCCACCGGATGGCATCAACTGCTCACATTGGTTTGATACTGCATGAAGGAGAGCTTTGACGGAGTCATTTGTCATGGGGTTGGTTTAGCCCCTTTCTCCTCCCTCTCCCCTCACTCTAATGCCACAGATATCTCTGGAGAGAAACATGTGACAACTGGGCAACTCCCCTTTGCAACAATGTGGAAAACTTGTTCAGGTTCAAAAATAAAGCCTCCTCTGCTCAATGGCAAAGTTTGGACAAATCAGAACTCACCTTAAAAGCCCACAAATCCCTGGGGTCCCAATGAGCCTCAAAACTCTGAACCGTGCAAGCATTTCCTTGTTCCTCTGACTCAAGGGAGCTTTTTAAATTATTGGCCATGATGCAGAATGGGGTCATGGTCAATGACTTTGGAGGGATGAAGGCCTCAAACCGCCCTGCGATTATAATTTCCCCAGTTAGTGCTTTATCAGGCGCAGTTTGAAGGCAAGCAGGCCAGGAGTTAGAAGACCGTTGCCATCCAGGTGCCACAGCTGCTCCCCTCACCCAGTGCCCTGATGGATTTTTCAGCCCATTATGTCACTGTGCTCAAACAGGTCAATCTTTAAGTATGGCTACTGCCATTTCTGAAATAAGGCAAGGTTTCAAATGGTCATTTTCACCAGGGCCAAAAGAAGAACGTTCACTGCCCAGTTTAACTTTTCCCTTCAAGCACATTATTGATTTGGGAATTGCACCCAGCAGTGCCCCGGGGTGATCAGGATCATCAGTTATAAACTGCAGTTTTAATGAGTAAAAATAAATCGCAGCTCACCATCATCTTCTAATCCTTCAAGGCAACATTGTCAGTTTCACACCAAATGCAGACAAGTAAACTCTTTTAAAGAGTGAAATAAGTTTAAGTTTACTTTATTAATTTCACAAGTAGGCTTACATTAACACTGCAATGAAGTTATTGTGAAAATCCCCTCGTTGCCATACTCCGGTGCCTGTTCGGGTACACTGAGGGAGAATTTAGTATGGTCAATTCACCTACACTCCACAACTTTGGACTGTGGGAGGAAACTGGAGCACCCGGAGGAAACCCATGCAGTCACAAAGAAAACATGCAGACTTCACACAGACAGTGACCCAAGCCGGGAATTGAACCCTGGCCCTTGGCACTGTGAGGCAGTGTACCACCATGTCACTCTATTGCTAGTGAACCCTATCTACTATCTCATGGTCAGATATGGGTGTTGAGTGTACTTCTTGATCTTTTGGTACTTTTGCAGGATCGATGGTTCCCTATCTATGTCAATAATTCAGCCATTGTAAATCGAAGCACTACTAAATTTAACCTGGGGAACAGGCATTTCAAATCCTTCGGTTTTTAAGACGTCATTTGCTGCAACCTTTTCATTCTAATTGGCATTTTATTTCCAAATTATATCTTACAAGGTGACTCCCCCTGAACAACCATGCTCTGTTCCATCTTGACTTATGTCCTCAATTTTTGCAATTACTATATGTAGCGGGAAGACATTAAATACAGTTGAACATCTTAAGGTTCTCTCACCAAAAATAATAAATAAAATGTTCCTTCAAAGTAAAAGTTGGTGCTTGACACCACCCCATGATGTAGGTCGGATCTCACATTGTGGGCCTGAATACAACCCATAATCATGTAGGTTACTTTCATAGAATCATAGAATCCCTACAGTGCAGAAGGAGGCCATTTGGCCCATCGAGTCTGCACCGACCACAATCCCACTCAGGCTCTATTCCCACAACCTCACATACTTACCCTGCTAATTCCCCTCACACTAGGGTCAATTTAGCATGGCCAATCAACCTAACTCCACATATCTTTTTACTGTGGGAGAAAATCAGAGCACCCGAAGGAAACCCACACAGACGTGGGGAGAATGCGCAAACTCCACACAGACAGCGCCCTGAGGCCGGAATTGAACCCGGCTGCCTGGCGCTGTGAGGCAGCAGTGCTAACCACTGTGCCATCTCTGCTCAAAGCGAGCACTGCTCATTTTTTTTTCAGTTTAAAGAAGTTCTGTAATCCATTGGAGCTATTTTCGTGGAATAAAAATATATTTTTCATCAATAAAAGATGAGGAGGTTTAACAAAACATTTAATGGAAAATGGAAAAAATGGCAGTAAAGACAAATAAACAAAAAGCAGCTGTCAAGGGGTGAACGTTTTGTACATTGATATGCAAACAAACATAGCCAGTCAAATATTTTTCACATTTATACTGCAAAAGTCTTGGTATGAAAGTGCTATTAAGTAAAATTTTCATATGGACCATAAATGCCAAGTGAATGTTGTGATTCAGAAAATGTTGACTTGGCAACCTATTATATAAAGAAAAATGACAAAGGCCCAAATTTTCTGCCCCCCTGCCAGTGGGTTTGTAGGCATCAGGCAAATTAACACAGATGGACTTCTTGCTGGGTTCCTGCCCTCCCGGACCTCTCAGCAATTTTACATTGGGGCCAATGAGGTCTTGGACAATTATTTGATCACTTTCACACCAAGCCTCAATGTTTGGGATGACGAGAGGAGATTCCAGGTATGGGGAAAGCCCAAAAATAATCGGGTTTAGGCCTCCAGCAGGAATGGGGGAGGTGCTTCCATCAGAAGCTCCCTTGTAACTTTGGGAACCCCCGTTTAATGTCCGGTAACCACTGGACCATCGTACCAACCCCCTCCCACTCCCCCGCCCCAACCCCAGCACCTACCCTTCCAATCCCCCCACTGTCCACACCCTCAAGCCTCACCTACCCTCCCCACTCTGAGACCCCCAAAAAGTAACTCTTTTGAAACCCTGGGTTTTAGGCTCCAGAGACTTCACGCAGTCCCAGTCCTGTCGACTGCAGCTTCTGACGCTGCAAGGACGAGAGAGCCTATGGTCAATTTAACTGTTGGCAGCTTTCTAAGGTGGGACCTTAAAGTTTTTAAAGTTAAAGTTTATCTATTAGCGTCACAAGTAGGCTTACATTAACACTGCAATGAAGTTACTGTAAAAATCCCCAAGTTGCCACACTCCGGCGCCTGTTCGGGTACACTGAGGGAGAATTTAGCATGGCCAATGCACCTAATCACCACTTTCAGACTGTGGGAGGAAACCGGAGTACCCGGAGGAAACCCACGCAGACACAGAGAGAACGTGCGAACTCCACACAGACAGTGATCCAAGTCAGGAATGGAACCTGGGTCCCTGGTGCAGTGAGACAACAGTGCTAACCACTGTGCCACCGTGCCTCCTCCACGTGAGGGGAGGAAGTCCCACCTTGCAGACAATCAGCACTCACTGGGACGTGAAATCGCGACAGGTCGGGTAGAGGCGGTGGGAAACACTCTTCAGAAGGCGGGACATGAAACACCACCATCCTAAATATCCTGGTCAAAAAACTTACATTTATGTAGCACCTTCTATCTGCCAAAGCATAAAATGAAAAGCTGTCTTTTTTTTGGTGAGACTAAGCATTGCTATTGTCAGTTAAAGCACAGGTCACCCTGAGATCTGCATCACTTGGAGTATAAGCTTTATATCCAGCATTGCAATCGAGGACTCATGGTTTCTTCAGTTGGGACTGTTGGTGAAATGGATGAAAATAGGTGACAAGTCCTGAGCATGAACTCATGAAGGAGGAAGGGAAATGAGCCGAATAGAGATTCTTCACATTTACTGTCTGAGTTCTTGCACTGTCCCAATGCAAAATAAGAAATTGAGTCATCCAAATCTTTGCACCCTCATTAGACAATATATTTCAAGGAGCAGTTTTATTTCATTTTAGTAACATGATTTACAAAGTCCCAAATGTAATAAGTAGGTGCAGAGCAGTTCTTATTATCCGCGGTGTTTTCTGGAATTGTGCAATCCCAGTCACCTTTAGCAATATGTTCTGGAAAATTGAGAAGCTGTAGGTAGTGTGTATTTGTTACATTACACTATATCTCTAAGTGTCATTATGTATGATTAGCTACTGAGTTTTTTTAGCCTCCAAGCAGAACATAAAGCGGTTGTTTAAAACGTATTGCTATCTGACACTGGATGCAAAAAACAGTTTTCTGATGTTTCATTTCAATCAGATTCATGCTAAATATAGAATGCAAGAAATGCTAGCGCTGCTCATTTATTTTACCCATGGGAACCCCTAAAAAAAAGGTACAATTTAATATTCTTTTCAAATGTGTCAGTATGGATTTAAATTGAGTGCTGTCCTAGTTTCAATACTGACCAAGGAGTCCTACATGTAATAGCAGCATTAGCATTTATCGTTGGGTGATTAGGAAAAAAAAGGTCAGCTGTAAATTACTTGGACGATGGTAACATAATGCTCAGAGGATTGAAGATTGGGCTCTGAGGGATATTTGCAACTCAGATCCCTTTGCCCCGCTCCCAAGTGGCTTTTCTTTGCTGAGTTTGTGCCACTAGATGGAGTACTTTATGTTGCATTTCAGGAGATTAAGAGCTAACCAGTTGGATCTCCTGTCTGTTTAAATTACTGATAGCCAGTTGCGGAGCAGAAGCAACAACCGTGGCAATGAAGTATAAGGCCAAGGGCCTTGAAGGAGAGAAAGTATGGAACTGTGCAAAATGAAAACAAGTCGATTACCTCAGCCTTTTTTTTGACTAATGTGTATTCTTGCCTTAAGAGTGATTCTGCAAATCCAATGGCCAAAATTTCATGCACTCTTGTCAGCGAGTTTTTAGGCAGGAAGAGGAGCATGGAATGAAAGGAATGGGATTCCCTTTGGCTTTCCACCTGCCCTAACTACCAACCGATTTAAAGTTGGGGCGGCTAAAGCCTCAGAGAGGAGGCTTGCCTTTGACCCACATTGGCCACTTAAGGACCATTTTCCACCAACCCTCAATTTTTAGGCTGGCAGGATAGACCTTGCATGAGGGAAGCCCAAATATCAACTGAATTAAATCTGAAAGTTGGGTGACACCACCGCCCCCACCCCACCCGCCCCCATCTTATGGTCTGGTGGCCTCTGAACCTCCCTCCCCCTACCAACCTCTCCCCTGAGACCCCAATCACCCCCTTTGCACCCTCCCAGGCCTTCCCTACCATTCCCACCTTGGCATCCCTTAACCTTACCTTAGCCTTCAGTGGTCGGGCTTCGTGTCAGGAGTCCACATGTAGTTCCTCTTCAGTCCACTGAAGGTCTTGTCACTGCCAGCCAATTTGATTGGTGAGTGGCTGTCTAAGGCAGGCCTGCAGTTGAGCGTGAAATGGCTGTGGGAATCAGCGGGGATGTTTTCCTGCCAACCAACCGAATGGTTGGAAGTGAGTCCCCGATCCCCAAAATATTCAGGCCAGTATCTCATGAACAGTGTATGAGGTGATGAGAAGCTTAAGCAACAGGTCACTTATCTTCTCAATCTAAGAACTCATTCTTGAGTCGCAGAGCTGCCTGTCTAACTCAAAGATGGGAATGGAGTTTTGAATGTGAGCACTCTACAGTGTCAATAAATGAAGCGTGTAAAATTATAAGACATTTCTATCCTTAAAGGAAGGGATATTAACTTTAAATGAAGCATCTTACTAACTGAAGATGGTTTCACATTGCTGAAAACTGTAGACATGTCTATAACCCAGATCATCTCAGCACTCCAGCTGAAATGGGTATATGAGGCTGCATGGAAAAAGATTACATTCTTGGAAAGAATAATATGTGCCAAAGTGAAGCTTTATTTATTATTCCTTGACATGATTTTCGGTAAGAAATATCATAGAAGTAGAATTCCCCCACCTCCCGTTCCCCCTTTACTGGGAAGGGAGAAGAGCTGCAGGATTTCATCATGCTTCAAGAATACCTTGTTGCCTTGGTGATAATAGTCCTATTCTTGTCTTATCCACTTTTTCATTAAATTGCAAAGCTATTAGTTGCGAGGAAATAAAGAGACAATGGGGGATTATGACAGTAAATGAATGGTTCATTGTATCCTCCTTGAAAATAATTTCAATTTATCAGAGAGAAATGTGATCTTAAACAAGATTCGATCTGAACAAATATGCTAATATTGACTACAAATTAATACAATACTGTTTTTTTTGGCCTCAGATGAGTCTGCCAGTATTTTCTAAATATTATACATTAAGGAATAAGTGTAGCTTGCGCTTGAGACATCTCATGGTAGCAAAGGACACTGCACTATTTAAGTCTTCGTTGCATCTAAAAGTATGTGGAGGCACAAAACAAGTCTTTGAAGCTAAACATAGAGGTTGTGATCTAAAAGTTGGATGTAAGATGGCATTTAGTTACATTCAGTTCAAATAAAGAATAATGAGACAAACTGGCAGAAAATCCCTGGTGCTAAGATGGTAGCAAGCTTAACATTTGCTCACTTTCCATTGGATTAGTATCCTGGGATGTTCCGACATCAGATCTCGTTCATTATGCAGAGCTCCCAATCCAAACTGAACATAGCAATAGTAGGAATTGCTTCTCACCGTTAAAATTTGTGAGAGATAAGTGCTGCATATATATTGGAAAATATCGCCAAGATATAATTTTTTTTAAAGTACTGACTAAGATGACATGAGCAAACAAAAATGGCTGCAAAAGAAAAATGGCAGACAAAATAAATAAGGAAGCACAAAACATGGGCAAGATATGAAACAGTGAAGAACCTTGATCTGTTGCTTGACAGATGGTGAGGTGGAAATAAGGTTAATATGAGGAAAGCTGCCCTGTCCTTCTATTTTATAAAAGAAAAATTCAGCCTTGGGAGATATGATTCTAACAATGAGGCATAACATAAGCTGAGAGCCACTCATGGCCATGCTAACTGTGGTACAGTGCCCCATTTAAGGCGCAATTGTTCACTGTCAATCACTATATCCGCTCAGAAGCACACAAACCTTGGCCAATGGGAAAGAAGCGCATGGGTCCGGGTAGCAAGCAGGTCCTTAGTGTAGTGTGGAGCATGCTCCTGTCTACATCAAAGGGGATGAAGTGGAAATGGTTGAGAGCTTCAGGTTGCTACGTGTCCAGATAATCAACAACCTGTCCTAGTCCCTCCACGCTGATGCTATAGTTAAGAAAACCCACCAACACCTCTACTTTCTCAGAAGCCTAAGGAAATTTCGTATGTCCACTAAGGCTATCATCCACCTTTACAGATGCATCATAGAAAGCATTCTTTCTGGTTGTATCACATCTTGGTATGGCTCCTGCTCAAGACCGCAAGAAACTATAAAGGGTTATGAGCAAAGCCCAGTGCATCACGCAAACCAGCCTTCCATCCATTGACTCAGTCTACACTTCCCACTGCCTCAGAAAAGCAGCCAGCATAATTAAGCACCCCACGCACCCCAGACATTCTCTCTTCCATCTTCTTCCATCAGGAAAAAGTCTGAGGTCATGTACCAGCCGACTTAAGAACAGCTTCTTCCCTGCTGCCATCAGACTTTTGAATGGACCTACCTCATATTAAGTTGATTTTTCTCTATACCCTAGCTATGACTGTCACACCACATTCTGCACCCTGTCCTTTCCTTCTCTATGTACGGTATGTTTTGTCTGTATAGGATGCAAGAAACAAAAATTTTCACTGTATACCAATACATGTGACAATAATAAACCAAATCAAAATCAAAGTGTGAGCCCAGGAGTAAAGACCTGTTTTACCTCGTTGTTGTTTAAATAAATCCATGATTATAGCAGCCTCCTCATTGATATCTCGCGTTATTACATTGGCAACGAGGAAGGGATTGGAGTACAATAATGAGTTTCAGAAGCTGAGGGGGAATGGCATACCATTATAGGTGTCCAGAGAAGGAAAGAGAAAAAATATCTGTAGTAACGGTGAGTGAAAATAATGCCAGTACTAGGAAAACTCAATTCTTTTGACCAGGGAACTAAAGATTGGGGCCAATGCATTGACAGGCTGCAGTATTTCTTCGCTGCTAATTGTATTACTGGGGATGGTAAACAAAAAGTCACACTCTAGACTCGAAATGTTGATTCTATTCTCTCCCCACAGATGCTGTCATACCTGCTGAAATTTTCCAGCATTTTCTGTTTTTGTTTCAGATTCCAGCATCCACGTTAATTTGCTTTTAAACAAAAAGTAATGTTTTTACAGTATGCAGACCCCAGACTTATAGCCTCATTGGAACTTTAACTTCTCCAGAGGCTCCAGATACCTTGGGCTGGAATTCTCCAGCCTCCCAAGCCATGCTACCGCTGCCAGTGAGAACGGCGAATTGGGTGCTCAATCAAATCTCCTCCATTCACTGCAGCAGGACTGGAAAATCCCAGCTGCAGGTGAGATTGGAGAATTCCAGTTTTTTGATCAGTTGTGGCATTAGTGAGCGGGCATTATTACCCCAAGTATTCTAATATATTGCAATGGTAAAAATTCAATTCAGCCATCAGGTACCCAGGGGAGACATTTTCTGCATGTGTTGCAAGACTTTCTCAAATGGCTGAGCAGTGTGAATTCGGCTCTTCATTCAGTGACATGTTACGTGATCATTTGGTTTGCAGCATTAATAATCTGAATATCCAAGCAAACTATCAGCAGAGACAAAAATATCCCTGGATAAAGGAATAAAGTTAGCCCAAGCCACTGTATGTGACAAAAAGCGTGCTTTCAAGTTACAATGCATGCAGGAAGGAGAGATGAATCAACTCTGGAGGGGAATGACTGCGAGACAAGGAACTCGAGTGACAGGCACAGACGAGGTTGAACAGAGATCTCTGGAGCAGAATCGTGGACAGAGGCAAAAGAGAAAAATGGGCCATCAGCCCAGGAATGTTGATGAGTATTATAGATGTGGGGGGATCACCCTCAGGATAAGTGCAATTGCAAAGATTTTGTTTGCTTTAATTCTAACAGGAAGCGCCATATTTAGGCACAGTACCGAGCCAGACAGTGTACTCAGTTTAAAAAAAGAACACACACCTTGACTTCATGAAGTAGAGGACATTTCAGAAGAAGAATCCAAGATATATAAGTTAAACTGGTCAAGTTGGACAAGATGACTCCCATTGAGCTAGTCCTCTATGGTGAATGAGCAACTGTTGAGTATGGAGGTTGACACAGGTGCTTCGGCCATAGTGATGGGAAAACGACCTACAAGTACTTAGGAGAAGGAGTCCAACCCTGGGATGAAGCAACATGGCTGCTAAGTTAGCAACTCATACCTAAAGATATTTAGTACCATGACAGCATCAGTGTCGTAGCAACACCAGTCAGCTCAATTACCCACGATTGTGGTGGAAGGTAATAAGCCAAGCCTCATGGGATCAGACTGATTATGCCACATAAAGTTAAATTGGCAAGAAATTTTAAAAATAGCATAACCTGCTTTTCAAGAGATTCTGTGCCAGTATAAAGACATTTTTCAAAATGAGTCAGGCCAGATACAAGGGATCACGGCCAAAATCTATGTGAACCCGGAGTCCACACCTAAAATCCTTAGCGTTCGACCAGTGCCATACACTTTGCATCAGAAAGATGAGGCTGAACTGAGACACTTGGAGGAATTTAGAATTATAAGGCCAGTAGAGTTCTCCGAATGGACAGCCCTTATCATTCCCATTGTAAAACCAGAACTCACCTGCAGGATCTGTGGCAATTATAAACTCACCGTAAACCAGGCAGTCTAATTCGACAGGTGTCCTATACCTCAAATAAAAGATCTTTACGCAAAGCTGGCAGGGTGGCCTCGTGTATTCAAAACTCAACTTGAGCTATGCTACCTATAACTTGAGCTAGAGGAAGACTCCAGAAAATATGCAACAACCTACACCCATAAGGGGCTATTTCAGTATACAAGGTTGTCCTTTGGCACCAAAAGAGAAAATACTGGAAAATTTCAGCAGGTCTGGCGGCATCTGTAAGGAGAGAAAAGAGCTAATGTTTTGAGTATAGATGACCCTTTATCGTACGAGTTTCCAGCATTTTCTCTCTTGGTTTCAGATTCCAACATCTACAGTAATTTGATTTTGTCCTTTGGCACATTGTCCAATAGAAGGTGGAGAATTTGCTGCAAGGAATTTCAAAAGTTGTGGTGTACTTGGGCAACGTCCTAGTGATGGGGACCACATAAGAAGAACATCTGGCCAGCCTGGGAGAAGTTCTGGAAGAAGTTCAGAGATGCACATATAAGAATGAAAATGAAAAAATGCACCTTTCAGACCGGTGAAGTTACTTTTTTGGGGCTTAAGGTTGATGCCAAAAGCCGACACTCCTTAGAAGATAAGGTGAAAGCAATTAGAGAGGTTCCAGCACCAAGCAATGTTGCAGAATTAAGATCATTTCTGAGTATGGTCAATTAGTATGGATGTTTTATACCAGACATGGCAACAAAATTAGTGCCCTTGCACCATCTCCTTAAAAAATATCAGTGCTGACACTGGAAAGACCCTCAAAAACAGGCTTTGGAATATGTTAATCTGGCTTTCCAATCATCCAATTTACTGGCTCACTTTGACCCAAACAAACAGATAATCCTAACGTGTGATGCTTCACCCTACGGGTTGGGAGCTGTTCTCTCACACAAAATGGAAGATGGCATTGACTGACCTATCGCATTCGCTTCCCGGGCATTGACCAATGCAGAAAGAAGATACTCACAAATCAATGAAGAGGGCCCAGCAGTAGTGT
This sequence comes from Mustelus asterias, assembly GCF_964213995.1. NCBI lineage: Eukaryota > Metazoa > Chordata > Chondrichthyes > Carcharhiniformes > Triakidae > Mustelus > Mustelus asterias. The sequence continues at coordinate 40,308,811 of NC_135820.1, forward strand.
ATGGAGTGAAAAAGGTTTCACCAATATGTTTATGGTCACCATTTCACCATTATCACTAATCAGAAACCGTTATTGGGCTTACTCCATGAGGACAGACTGATTCCACCCATTGCATCGGCCAGAGTGCAGAGGTGGGCCCTGCTTTTGGCTGCCTATAGTTTTGTTTTTCAACATTGGCCGAGCGCTCAGATTTCCAATGCTGACACTCTAGGTTGTCTCCTGCTCCCTCAGAGTGTGGCTCCACCCCTGAGACCACAGGAAATTGCCCTAGCTTTACATTTCTTGGATACCTTGCCCATATCATTGAATCATATTAAAATTGGACACAGAAGGACACGGTCCTGTCCAAATTCAAACGGATGTTCTTATGTGGCTGGTATTACACTAAATCAGGGCAGCTCAGACATTATCAACTGAGGAAAAATGAACTCAGTTGTGAAGATGGGGTATTACTTTGGGGGTCCCGCATGATAGTACCACCCCGAGCAAGAGAGCCACTCTTACAAGAACAGCATAGCGCACATCCTGGATAAACCAACCTGAAGATGTTGGCCAGAAGTTATATCTGGTGACCAGGTATTGAAAATGACAGTGAAAATTTGGGCTGCCATTCTGACTACTGCCAATCACAACAGGCACTGCTGCCTGTGGTTTAATTACATCCCTAAGAATGGCCAGGCCACCCTTAGACAAGACTGCATATAGATTTTTCTAGTTCATTCTTACAGACAATGTTCTTAGTATCAGTGGATGCTCACTCCAAGTGGTTAGACATCCAAGAAATGTGTACAATAATTTCAGCAGCCACCATCGAAAAATTAAGACAAATTTTTGCAAGACATGATCTCCCAGAGGTTATAGTTTCAGATAATGGCACCGCCTTTACAGGGGAAGAATTCCAGTTTTCTGAACAGACGAACGGTATCCAGCACATCCACACCACCCCCATTACCCAGCCTTGAATGGCTTGGCAGAAAGAGGGGTGAAAACCTTTAAATCCAAGATGAAAAGCAGCCCAATGGCCATTGTGACTCAAACTGGCCAATCTTTTCCTTTTTTACATTCCCCCACATAACTACCAGCTGACCTCCTGATAGGGCAACATCTCTGAACTCAGCTGGACGTGGTGTTCCCCAATTTGGTGGGTTAGGTGGAGGCAAGACAAGCTACGCAAAAGAAATACCATGACTTGACCAGGGATAGCAGATCCTACAGAGCAGTTATTTTGTTTTTGTTAGAAACTTCGGGGTTGGACCAAAATGATTACTCAGGAGAATTCTAGCAAGATCTGGGACTATATGGTATTTGGTGGACCGACAAGAGAGAGAGGTGTGAAAACACATGGATCAGCTGAGAAGGAAAGGGGCTACAGCTCCAACAGAAAAACAGGTGGATTCAGTGGTAACTATTAATGTTCCTTCATCGGAGCCTGAAAGGAGGCTACCGGCTGTTTTAGAAGAGGCCGCTCTTCCTCCTTCAGACAGAACTGGACAGGGTGTCAGCATTAATGCACCATCTGAGACCTTTGATCAATTATCTGCTGCTAACAACACCACTACTGCTGGTGAAAGAATCTGTCAGAGAACTGAGGCATTCCACCAGACCCCGGAAGTCACCTGACTGACTTTATAAAAGACTGTACCACATCACTCCACCTTTTTTCAATTCTGCCCTCGTAAATAGTTACTAGTTTTATCCTGTTGTGTATATAGTATTAAGGGAATTGAGGAGGGAAGGGATGTGGTGGCGTGGCCCCTTTAAGTACGATCGTCTGCTAGTCATGTGACCCGCCTGGGGCCTATTGCATGGAAGCACACAAACCTCGGGAAAACAGCATGCGGGTCCAGGCAGCAAGCAGACTCTGGGGGGATTTTCTAGCCCTGTGCTCAAGCTTGATCCAAATCATCCATGGGCATAAGAACAATTTCTGTAGAGAAATAATTATTAATTGAACAGAAATTCTGGCAATGCCCAACAGGTCAGGCAGCACCTTTGGAGAGAATAGTGAAATCGCCATTTCAGGGGTCGTGCCTTTGCCAACATTGAGCCCACAACCAAACCACGTGCCCCAACCTCTGTCCTCTCCACTGATGCTAGCTAAACTGCTCAGCCTTTCAGTGTTTATTTACAGCTATTAGCTGAGCTGTTTTAACTGTTATTTTAGGTCATTATTATGTAGCATTTACTCTCTATTGCATGTAGTGACATGGGTGATTAATTGAATACCACCTCACTTGGGTTATATTTGCTGCATGCGCTGTGTACTCAAGTTCACTTTGAGCTGCATCATGTGTCAAGTAGGCGTGCTTTGTGTTCTGCATTTTCTGTAATGTTGGCATCACATTACAACCACTTAAAGCTACTGTTGTGAGTCTACCATTCCTAGAGGTTGGATTTGCATTAGTTATTTCAGTATGGGATAATTTAAAATTGAATTGTATCATAGGCTACATGGTGCATTTTAGTGTGTTGTATTACCTCCAACTGTTAAATTGGATGCAACCCAACACTACTACATTACAGAGTCATTTATTTCAGTGGGTCGCATGAAGATGTTGCAGACAAATTGAAGGAATTTAGCAGCTTCATAAATTTCGTTCAAAGATCTGGCATAACTGAATGTATCAATTCAGCACACTCATAACATGGAGTTCAGTAACTCTTCTCAGCTGGTTCCTTGAATAAAGTTATTAAAACTCAGCAATGAAGCTATAAAAGTCAACAGAAATTGACAGGAAAGAATAAGTGGCTGTTAAAATGATTCACAGTTCTTTATATAATAGCTTGATTTTTATAAGGTATATTGATGAGGTTTGGGTTAACACAAATGTAAGAGGAACTTGGCTGCATTTTTCCATTTTCTAAAATAGAAAAGCCACTGAAAGTGATCCTAAGCAGAAGGTTCCTGCTCTTCCTTTGGTCCCACCTCTTGTACTGCCTTCTCTGCCCCCTTCAATTCAATTGATGCTATCTCCATAAGAACATTGTCTGTCGTGTACTTGCAGATGGTGAAAGAAAATTGAGGATGCTTCGAAGTATTGGCTTGTTTATGATCACTGTCAGTAATGGCAGCCCTATAATGACAGAAACTTGACAAAAAAAGTTGTTTCCAAGACCTCCCATTTTAATATCCAGACTCTTTGTGATGTTTAGTAATCATGTTAGGCTTTATGGCACTTGAGGAAGATCTGACTATTTGTTTTGAACTGCAGTCACTTTAATGGTTTTGTACGGGGAAGGTCATGTTTCACCGACTTTACTGAGTTTTTTGAAGAGGTAACAAAGATAATTGATGAGGGAAGGGCTGTGGATGTAGTTTATAAGGACTTTAGTAAGGCAGTTAACAAGGTTCCACATGGTAGACTGGTACAGAAACCAAAATCACATGGGATTCAGGGTGGGCTGGCTAGATGGATACAGAACTGGCTTCGTTACAGGAGACAGAGAGTAGAGATGGAAGGGTGTTTTTCAGAATGGTGTTCCTCAGGAACAGTGCTGGGACCTCTGTTGTTTGTAGTATATATAAATGGTCTGGAAGAAAATGTGGGGCATCTGATTAGTAAGTTTGTGGATGACACGAAGATTGGTGGAGTTGCTGATAGTGCTGGAGATGGTCAGAGGATACAACAGGATATGGATAGATTGGAGGCTCAGGCACAGGAATGGCAGATGGAGTTTAATCCGGACAAATGCGAGGTAGTGCATTTTGGAGGATCAAATTTAGGTGTGACTTATACTGTGTATGGCATAACCCTTCGGAACATTAACATACAGAGGGATCTAGGTGTGCAGGTCCACAGTTCCCTACAAGTGGAAGACGCCAAGGTGATTAAGAAGGCAAATGGCATGCTTGCCTTCATTGGCTGGGGCATTGAGTACAAAACTTGGGAAATCATGTTGCAGTTATTTAAAATCTTGGTTAGGCTGCATTTTGAGTATTGTGTGCAGTTCTGGTCGCCACATTACCAGAACATAGAACATAGAAAAGCTACAGCACAAACAGGCCCTTCGGCCCACAAGTTGCGCCGAACATGTCCCTATCTACTAGGCTTACCTATAACCCTCTATCTTACTAACTTCCATGAACTTATCCAAAAGTCTCTTAAAAGACCCTATCGAATCCGCCTCCACCACCACTACCAGCAGCTAATTCCACGCACCCACCACCCTCTGAGTGAAAAACTTACCCCTAACATCTCCTCTGTACCTACTCTCCAGCACCCGAAACCTGTGACCTCTTGTGGCAACCATTTCAGCCCTGGGTAAAAGCCTCTGAGAATCTACTCTATCAATACCTCTCAACATCTTATACACCTCTATCAGGTCACCTCTCATCCTTCGCTTCTCCAAGGAGAAAAGACCTAGCTCTCTCAACCTATCCTCATAAGGCATGCCACCTAATCTAGGCAACATCCATGTAAATCTCCTCTGCACCCTTTCTATGGCTTCCACATCCTTTCTGTAATGAGGCGACCAGAACTGGGCACAGAACTCCAGGTGGGGTCTGACCAGGGTCCTATACAGCTGCAGCATTATCTCCCGATTTCTAAACTCAATTCTTCTATTGATGAAGGCCAGTATTCCATACGCCTTCTTAACCACAGCCTTTACCTGCGACGCTGCTTTGAGCGTCCTATGAACCCGGACCCCAAAATCCTTCTGATCTTCCACACTGCCAAGCGTCTTACCCTTAATATTATATTCTTTCATCCTATTCGACCTGCCAAAATGAACCACCACACACTTATCTGGGTTGAAGACCATCTGCCACTTCTCCGCCCAGTCTTGCATCTTATGGGTTAAAGTCACCCATGACAACTACCCTGTGACCTCCACACCTATCCATAATCTGCTTTGCAATTTCCTTCTCCACATCTCTATTACTATTTGGGGGCCTATAGAAAACTCCCAACAACATGACCGCTCCTTTCCTATTTCTAACTTCAGCCCATATTACCTCAGTAGGCAGATCCCCCTCGAACTGCCTTTCTGCAGCCGTTAAACTATCCTTGATTAACAATGCTACTCCTCCACCTCTTTTACCACCTTCCCTACTCTGACTGAAACATCTATACCCCGGAACTTCCAACAACCATTCCTGTGTGTTTGGTGCCACTGATTTCAGAACAACACTTAAATACTAAATATTATCCAAACAAAGTGCCCATCTATTTTTCTTGATCAGCACAAGAAATACATGGTACACTGGAGAGACCATGCAGATGCTACGACGACGGATGAATGAACACCGCTCGACAATCACCAGGCAGGAGTGTTCCCTTTCAGTTGGGGAACACTTCAGCAGTAGGATGTGGAAGCTTTGGAGAGAGTGCAAAGAAGGTTCACCAGGATGTTGCCTGGTCTCAAGAGCATTGTCTATGAGGAGAGGTTGAATAAACTAGAATTGTTTTCACTGGAAAGAAAATGGCTGAGGGGAGACCTCATAGAGTCCTACAAAATTATGAGAGGCATAGACAGGGTGGATAGTCAGAGGCTTTTCCCCCGGGTGGCAGTATCAATTACAAGGGGGCACAGGTTCAAGGTGAGACGGGGAAAGTTTAAGGGTGATGTGCGGGGGAAGTTTTTCACGCAGAGACTGGTGGGTGCCTGGAACGCACTGCCAGAGGAGGTGCTGGAAGCAGGCACATAAGCATCATTTAAGAGGCATCTGATGGGCACATGAATAGGGAGGGAATAGAGGGATACAGACCAAATAAGGGCAGATGGATTTTTTCTTTAGTTAGGGCATCATGATCGGCACAGGCTTGGAGGGCCGAGGGGCCTGTTCCTGTGCTGTATTTTTCTTTGTTCTTTGTTCTAATTGATTAGGGGGTGGGGGGCAGGGAAGTCAATTGTCCTGAAAAGGACTATTGGTAACTTGCTGGAAATCACATGGGAAGGAGAAAATAATGAAGTTGTGAACCTACTGGTTTTGAAGGCAGCCTTATTGGGGGACAAGCTGGGGAAGAAAGGCTACCCTAACTGACTGTCTCTCTCTCTACTTTGCCTAAAATTGTGCTATCAACCTATAGCCAGAAAACACTCATCTGAGCGTAAATAGTCTGCATTGGGACCTCCAAAACTGACACCAGTTGGTAAGAACTCCCAAACATCCACCAAAGGAACTCCAGATTGACAGCTTCGAAAATCTGTGGATGTTCCCATTTACTTTATAACATCCAGCCTCGAAATCCCATCTCTACAGAGAGACTCTACCTGTTGATCTTTTGTTTGTCTGTCTGTGTGTCCGGATGTGTGCTGAAGGAATTCCTGAGGAGTAAACAGATTGTTATGTTTCCTGATTATAAGTGTATGTTAACCAATACTTGCAACTTGTTAAAAGTAGTTTTGTTATATAATAAAGAATCTTTCTGAGTTCATTGGTTAAAGTCTCTTTTATTCTGGGCACCAGTAGAGAAGGTGAGCAATTGGCCATTTTGGTGAGAAAATTAAACTTTTAAATTAGTGGTCCGGCCTACAGTCTGGTGGCGCTAGACCATGAGTGTGCTCCTCCCTAAAGTTTTTTTTTAAGTGTACTTATTCTTGTCACAAGTAGGCTTACAGTAAAACTACAATGAAGTTACTGTGAAAATCCCCCAGTCGCCACACTCCGGCACCTGTTCGGGTACACTGAGGGAGAATTTAGCATGGCCAATGCACCTAACTAGCATGTCTTTCAGACTGTGGGATTAAACCGGAGCACCTGGAGGAAACCCACAAAGTCACGGGGAGAATGTGCAGACTCTACACAGACAGTGACACAAGCCAGGAATCAAACCCGGGTCCCTGGTGCTGTGAGGCAGCAGTGCTAACCATTGTGCCATCATGCCGCCCATAAACAATCCCATCCCATTCGTAACATCTTCAACGCATATCTTTCAATCATACCACCCGCACACACCTCCCTATGTGGTAAAAATCTATAGCTATTCAGCTATGTTGGACACATCACCCAAACACGCTGGGAAAAATGTTCCCAACTTTTTCTGGATGGTGTGTCTATTTTCGGGTCAAGTACCGGATCACCAGAATAGTGGAATGTGCGGTACAATCTTCCAGAAGGTGTTGAATTAAGAGAGTTAGGGATGGCAAGTAGGTTGAGAGGTGGGATGATGATTCAGTGCACACAACTACGAGGGCTGCTTGCAGCTTTCACTGCAGTAGGAATGTTGCTGAGGGGGACGGGACGAGAGAAGGTGGGATGAAATGAAGGCTGAATCAGCTGGAGAAACCTAGCAGCCACTCTTTCACCACCAGCATTATCCGTGACATTGTCTCCAGAGAAAGTAATCATACAACTGCAAGCCTCTGCCTGAGGATGACATCAGGGTTACTGATTTGCACCTTTAACAAGTAAATTGCATATTATTTTCGCAGCACCCTGACCACTCCATCCTGTATGCCAACAGTAAAATCCCATTGTCTTCAGAAAATGCCCGTTAATTGCTTCATTAACAACTTTAATTGGCTTCCTGCCATTTCAAAGCAAGTTACCATTAGCACTGAGAAGCCACCTTGAGAAAAAGCAAAAGAAGATGGGAACACACTGACATTACTGTCCAACATTATTTTTTTCTGATTTTCCTCACACCTCGGGTGACTGTGTGGAGTTCGCACATTCTCCCCATGTCTGCGTGGGTTTCTTCCCACAGTCCAAAGATGTGCAGGTTAGGTGAATTGGCCATGATAAATTGCCCCTTAGTGTCATGGGGACCAGCTAGGGTAAATGCATGGGGTTACGGGGATAGGACCTGGGTGGGATTGTTGTCGGTGCAGAGTCGATGGGCCAAATGGTCTCCTTCTGCACTGTAGATTCTACGATATCCTGAAAGATGCCGTGAAATGGCAACTGCAGATGGAGTGACCATGGAACTCCTGCTTCCCTTCCCACTTGCTCTCCCCTCACCCTTTCTCATCCCCTTATATGTTTGTGCTTTTAGATTGTTTAAGAACTGCCAATTGCATCATCATGAGGAATGATAAGAATAACAGCAGACCTCTGAGGAAGATGCACAGTCAGTTGACCTTATACTTGCAGGCACTGTTGTGATATTGCTTAGTAGTACATGTAGTTTAACATACTGATTAAAATACTGATGAATATGTAAATAGTATGGGATACATCATCAAAAGAAGTGGTGTAAGTTAACATGGGATATCCTAATTGGAGCAGTGTTGATCAGCAGGTAACAGATGTATGAAGGGTTCTCCTGGAATCATGTCATTCATCAAGAAGCCTTTGTTTAGATTACAGAACATGTTCATCATGTTTAGTGTGTTTGTGTAATGAGCCAATAACATAATAGCCACTCTTAACCATGTACGGAAGAAATTTTCCAGAGCGATCAAAGCAGGGAAACCATTACTTCAGATAACCGATGGCTTGCTCGACACAAGCATGCCAAACATTATGAACATGTTTGGTAACCTAAACAAAAGGTTCTTTATTGAAGAATGACAGAATTCCAGGAGAGCCCTCCATGCACGTGGATCAATACTGCTCCAACTATGATTGCTCAATTGGTTACAGGTGACTCCACGGATTTTATCGAAGACCCTCTGATCTCATGGTGGGAGGATGCCATGAGCCATTTACGGAGGTGGTAACCCTTGTCGTCAAGCAGCCACCGCCCTCCCCCCCCCCCCCCCCCCGGGATGCACGTTGGAGGCTCAAAGGCAATCAGTATTGAAGCTGCCAGGATAGCAGATCAACTTAGTGTGATTGCATACCAACTGCACGTTGAGAATGGTGGTCTTTGCCATTAGAATCATAGAATCCCTACAGTGCAGGAGGGGGCCATTTGGATCATCGAGTCTGCACCGACTCTCTGACAGAGTATCTTACCCAGGCCCCATCCCCGTAACCCCACATATTTGCCCCGCTAATTCCCCTAACCTACACATCTTTTGGACACCAAGGGACAATTTATCATGGCCAACCCATCTAATCTACACATCTTTAGACTGTGGGAGGAAACTGTAGCACCCAAAGGAAAGCCACGCAGACAGGGAGAGAACATGCAAACTCCACACAGAAAGTCACTCAAGGCCAGAATTGAACCTGGGTCCCTGGCGCTGTGAGACAGAGGCGCTAACCACTGTGTTATCATTTCTCTTTAATATGGGGGGCCACTATAGCCACATGCATGCAGTCAATGATACCCATACCATCAGGAAGTTTCACCAGCTCTGACGAAGACTCATCCAGACTCAAAAAATTGGCTCTATTATCACTCCGCAACATGCTGTCAGAACTGCTGAGATTTTGCAGCATTTTCTGTTTTTGTTTCAGATTCCGGCATCCACAGTATTTTGCCTTTACCATAAGGAGGTCTGCTTTCCTGGAGAAGCCTTGTGCTCTTTCACCCTGACGTTTCCTCTTTGGAAAGAAAAGGTTCTAATCCCATCTCCTTCTGTACAGTGCCTCTGTGATCTCCCTGATGCTCCTATGAAGAGCAAAATGTGATTCCGTGCTGATGTTGCCTGTTCCCACCTGGTTAGAACATAAGGGAGATTATGACCTCCACTATCGTTAGGAAGGCCATCCTCCACCAGGGTTTGAGATTCCAGGTTAGTGTGAAGGAGGTGGTACAAATCTGTGACCATATCCTTGGTGAATTATAGCCTTCCTAGGCATTAGTTCTGGCTCATTGCAAAGTAGATGTGGGGCTCCCAGAAGGTTTTTTCTTTGTAGCTTTTCAAAGAAGAGCCCTGCTTTTCCTCCCTCCTTGTAGCATTGTCCTTTCTGCCTCCCCCTTTTCATGCCTGCTCAAGGTGCAGAGCAAACGGTACTGTAACATTTCTTATATAGGCAATCCTATTTGCTGCCTTCCTGTGCTCAGAAAATGTCTTTAAGTTACTCAAGCAATGCATCACATTTCCACAAATGTTACCTGGGCACAAGTTTCAAACACTTCAGCTGCAAGTTGTTGAGTAGCCTTGTAAATAGGCTCAGCTCAGGGTCCATCTTGTTTCACGATGTTTGTTGTTTCAGGAGTGATTAACAAAGACTACGCATGTACTGATCAATTTTTGATATCCTGTCGTTGATCAGCCCATTGGCATCAATGAAGTAATGATAGCGCACTTTCAATGTCTTTGAGTGGATGCAGCAGTGGCCCATGTGTGCCCCACTCCACTTTAATCACTCTACTCTGGAAGCAGCCAACAGCACTTGTCTCAAATGGAAACCTCAAACAGTCCTTCCTAGCTGAATTTGTGCCTGTAAACATTATCCCTTAATAATTCAGGAGAACAAGTCACAGTACAAAAGATCAGGTAAACAATCAAAAGGGAAATTCAAGGTTATTTATGAATCGTTGTAGCTTTCTGATATTGTATGAACATTATTACACTATCAAATTTCAAACTACAGAGCCCAGAGTTTTAACTGAAGCCAATGTAAAATCCCAATGGAGCAAGTGGACCACTTTGATTGAACCTTTCCTAGGTAAGGGTTTAGGAGCTTTTTACTGGTCTCTGTGACTGAGGCAGGATCTCAGCTAGCGGTTATATGAGTTCTGCTGAGGGCTGCAGAAGGCATAAAGGGAGGACAGGTCCTGGATTAGGCTGAGAAATTTCATGGGCAGATTTGTTTGTCATGAGGGGAAAACAAGCTGAAAATCCATTCATTCTCCAGCTTCCTCCTCCAGAAAATGGTGCGACAGAAAAATAGAGGGCAGTATCCCAGCACACACTGGTTCCTTTCTTCCCTGTTCTTTGATGCTCACACCACAGATCAGTGAAGTAGACTGGGTGGCGATGTGGATGTTGGAATGACCCGGGTGCAAAAGGGGTCGCGTGTCGGGAGCATGGGAGTTCTCCCAGAGTGCGGGCAGAGACACAGTGGCAGGATTTTCTGGCCACACTCACCCCAAGATCAGAAAATCCCACCTGAGGTCAATGGACCTTTGCATGGTCCACCTCTGCCCGCTATGATTCCCATGGCGGATGGACGGGATGAGAAAATTCTGTCCAGCATGTAAAAGCTGCTCAGTTACTGTTAATAAACATCTATCGTTGTTAATGTCTGGTCGCCAGTCATTGGAACCCAATATTTTACAAGTGAGAATTCTGTCTTGTCCCTTATTTATCCAAAGAAATGCCTTACACTTTCTATGATTGTAATTCCTCTCTAGGTTTCTTTTTTTATTAATTCTGAGAGTGATTTATTTCAAAGTTTCTCAACCAGAAAATAAAATTCAAACAGAAGGTTTCTAGCAATCAGTTACCGTATTAGAATACAATGAGTTCAAGGGCCTTGGGAATGTCGTACTGGATCTACTGCACTCGGTAGAAGCCTAGGCTCCGTAGTTAGAGAAAAAGTAGATGAGTGGATCCCAAGCTTCTTTAATCTCCTCAGCTCATTGAAAAGGTATCTGGATCTGCACCTAAAGTGCTGTAACCTGCAAGGCTATGGGCCAGGTGCTGAAAGGCAGAATTAGAATCGGCAGCTAGCTTTCCATTGTTTATATTTCAGCTAGCGCAGACATGGCGGGCTGAAGGGTCCCTTTCTGTGCCTTAACTTTTCTGTGTTTCTGTGATCTTGATAATACCACTTAATAATACCAGCTGCAAGTAAGTTGACTTACCCTGCAACTTTAGCTCTCTTTCATATTAATCATAGAATTCCTACAGTGTAGAAGCAGGCCATTCGGCCCATCGAGTCTGCACTAACTCTCCGACAGAGCCTCTCACAAGCCCACCCCCGCCATATCCCTATAACCCCACGTATTTACTCCATTAATCTCCCTAACCTACACATCTTGGGATGCTAAAGAGCAATTTAGCATGGCCAATCCACATAACCTGCACATTTTCGGACTGGTTGGGGAGGGGGGGGGGGGCGGTGGCAGTGGGGGTGGGGAAACTGGAGCACCCAGAGGAATCCCATGGAGACAGAGGGAGAACATGCAAACTCCACGCAGACAGTCACCCAAGGGCAGAGTCAAACCCGGATCCCTGGCGTTGTGAGGCAGCAGTGCTAATCACTGTGTCACCATGCACCCCTTGTGTCACCGCACCACCATGTAATGGACTACCTTTTCTAAATGGTTTAGGTGAGATATCCATATTGCAAAACGTGTATGCCCAAATCCATAACTAGTACTGTGACAGTGTTTTGGTGCAACAATCTGGCAATCTGATATTCTATTCATTAATACAATCAAACAATGGTCTCAGATCATTTCTTCACAGATAAATTGCTTTTTAGCACATAAGCTTTTGACTGTTAGCAGTTTAAATATGAACCTTGCTGTTAAGTAATAGAATGCATTTTAAAATATATTTTTTAAAAATTACCAACATAATATGGAAGCAGTCCGGTGGTTTTGTAATAACAATGCCAACACGTATGCAAAATATCTAAATATTAAACTGTGAAAATCAAAAGTGTTCATTAGTTACTTTCCCAATTCCTGTTTTCAAAAGTTGTTACACTTTACATTGTTATCGGCCATATTCTGTTTTTTTCCAAATAAACCTTTCATTCATGATGGGTTGAGTAGGTGTGATGACGTAGTTACTTAAGAGGTCACACAATGGAAATGCAGGAGTTCTCCCCAGAGCCTGAGCAGGGTACGAGCATGTAGCATCTGCTCAGTTAGTGTTAAAGTCCTTGTTCCCCATCTTCAGTAATCCAGCACTTCCACAGGTTGGAATATAAAAACCTTCACCTTAAAACTAATTTGTTTGCTGGATATTCATGTACTCTTGGAAGGTCCAGTCGCAAATTACAGCGCAAAGGCAGATCTCACAGTATTTCACCAATCTTATTGTGATTACAGGAAAGAGACTAAAGTTAAAGGGGGAGGCTATCAAGTAATGACAAGACAACTAATATCAAACTACTGTTAAGGACAAAGCCTGAAGGTGCATATAGCCAATAGAAACGCTTTCTATTCATGATCACTATTGCATTGGTTAAGCAACCCTATCAAGCTACTCAGTTCCACTAATGAGGCTCTACACTCTTGAGAGGTCAACTATAGTGAAAAACTGAACAGCCCTCTTTTCAAAGTAATAGAGTTCTTCTCCCTGTTCCTAACGGCTCTGTATTCAGGCAAGCATCTTAGAACAAATTTATCTTTTTAATGCTGGCCTCAATGAGCCCATTAAGGACCATGGTTTTGGTCACATGAGATCCATTTTCTCAAATGCAATAGGCCTTACAATTTGGTTGTGTTCAGCACAGACCAATTTTGCCGAGGGTCTCAAAATGCCATTGGGCTCCTTATTCTTACGTGCAATGTGATAAATGGCTGTTCTAGGTATGGGTCCTGGGTGCCTCCTTTCTGCCTTCACCAATGTGGTGTACATGATGTGCACATTCTGCCCTGGAAATGCAGAATCCCTACAGTGCAGAAGGAGACCATTCGGCCCATTGAGTCTGCACCAACCACAATCCCACTCAGGCCCTATTCCCGTAAACCCACATATTTACCCTGCTAATCCCCTGACACTAAGGTCAATTTAGCATGGCCAATCAACCTAACCTGCACATCTTTGGACATCTTTGGATCATACAATAATTCTTATTTTTTAAGTGAGTATAATGAATATACAACTTTGGTATTTATGACCACTTTGTATTTGCATTTCAGGGCAGTAGATTAATGGGCACTTTAAATTCAGAATGGTAATTTAGTACTTTTGCTATCATATTTTTGATCATTAAAGCACACAAATCTTTAATGATACTTTCTCCAATATTCTTTATTTTGCCCAGATCTATCCTAATTGTACACCTAATTAGCAAGGCAATGTATTAAAAAAATCTTCAAATAATTATAAGAATGAAGCCACCTAATTATTTAAACACACAGTGTATAAATGTGAATAACTCAGCTTTTCTGATCTAGAACTTAGAATGAAGAGCAAAATATTATCCTCATTCAGAATGCTGAGGGAGAATACATTACCTGGATCAGAGGGTGGTTTTATTTGGTAAATGAAATCACAATGGTAAAATGATATTTATTCCACCAAAATCCACTGGCGGGAGAATTACTGTCAGTTTGCATTTTCTATCTTCTGTTAATGACTTCCAATAATGGTTACCACCAGAATCATTAAGAGACAATTAAACTAATAATTACAGCCCAATTATAATCTTCAAGCACAAATTCCTTTGCTAAACATTGGCAATAAGAGGGCCCACCAGAGCATTATAAAAGACTGCTCAGAAACAGATTTTATTTTGATTGCACCAATGTCTCCATGAACAGTTGAGATGGCAAATAACATATGGGAGCAATGGCTACACAATGCAAAAGATAAAGGGTGAGGCATCAATAGAATTTACTGACTAAAAATTAACAATCTGATGTACTTAAATGAAGCACCCAAGGAAATGGTAGTTCATCTGATTATTTTAACTGATCTGTATCACATATTTTGCAGACTGATTTACAAGTACGACTGGTAGTTTCCTTGCATTGCTCATAGCCATAAAGCAGCTATTAATTTATATGCCACCAGATCCTTACAGAAGATATTCAGGATAAAGGTGGAAAATGTGTTACACATTGTACAAAATAAATCACAAATACTTTCTTTAAAAAGAGAATAGGATTGCAGGCAAAAAAGGGTAATTAGAATGGCAAAAGACTCATGTGAAGAATAAACACCAGCAAAGGCCAGTTGGGCCGAATTGCCTTGACTATAGATTTTATGTAAAGTAAGTCTTGGTGATATTAGTAGATACATATTTCATTCATACGAAATATCTTTTTGCTATTTTAGTACAGGCATTAAATAGTTTATTCTAAATGAGTTAATGCTCCAGTTAAATAACAACAGTACTTTATACATGTTAAGCATTTATCTGCAAATGAGGCATCGGTGGTTCAGTGGTATTGTCATTGGACCAGTAATCCAGATGATGCTCTCGGGACCTGGGTTTGAATCCCACCACAGCTGGTGGTGAAATTTGAATTCAATAAAAATAATCTGAAATTAACAGTCCAATGATAACCATGAAACAATTGTCATAAAAAGCCATCTGGTTCACTAATGCCCTTGAGGGAAGAAAAAATGCTATCCTTACCTGGTCTGGCTTACCTGTGAATCCAAAGACAACTCAGGACTGGATAAGGAAGAAGAAAAAGGCTTTTAGCATGTCCAGGGGAACAATTCAACTGCAGCCTTAGAGGAATATAGGAAGTGCAAGAGGGAACTTAATAAAGCAATTAGAAGAGCGAAAAGGGGGCATGGAAAAGGAATTGCGAACAAGATTAGAGAGAATCTTAAGATATTCTATAAATACATTAAGGGGAAGAGGTTGACCACGATAAGAGTAAAGTCCATTAGAGACCAAGGGGGCAATCTGTGTGTGAAGTTGCAGGACATTGGAAGGGTGTTAAATGAATATTTCCCATCAGCCTTCACTCAGGAGGAGGAGGACTTGAGTACAAAATCCAGGAAAAGGGACTGTGAGGACAATGAGACATAGGAAGTGAGGTGGTATTGGAACCTTTGACAGGCTTAAAAATGGACAAATCCCCAGGCCCAGGTGAACTGCATCCCAAGGTGCTGTGGGAGAGATGAGGCAGGAAATTGCAGGGGCTCTGCCACAGAGGACTGGAGGACGAATAATGTGGTTCCACTTTTCAAGAAAGGTGGTAGAGATGAACCAGGAAATTACAGACCAGTGAGTCTCATGTCTGTGATTGGGAAACTATTGGAGAAAATTCAGAAGATGAGAATTAATCTCCACTTGGAAAGGCATGGGGTGATTAAGGATAGTCAGCATGGCTTTGTCAGACAAATTTGATAGAACTTTTTGAAAAAGTGATTGAGTGTGGGGATGAGGGAAGTAGTTCATTTGGATTTTAGCAAAACCTTTGACAAGGTCCCACATGGTAGACTGATTGAGGAGGTTGAATCACATGGAATTCAGGGAAACTTAGCAAAACTGGCTTAGTAATAGGCCCAAGTAAATAGCCAAGTTCCGCACACATGAGGACGGCCTAAACCGGGATGTTGGATTTATGTCACATTATCAATAATCCCCACAGCTTGCCTCCTGGACTTGCAGAATTTCACTAGCTGTTCTGTCGGGAGACAATACACATCTCTTTAACCTGTGTTGAATGCTCCCTCCACCCACATTGTCTGTACATTTAAGACCTGGCTGGCTGTAGAGATTTGCATTCTAATCAGTATTCTGTAATTTGATTTCTGTGTCTGTTTGCACTGTTTGAGAACAGATATCCACTCCATCTGACGAAGGAGCTGTGCTCCGAAAGCTTATGGTATTTGCTACCAAATAAACCTGTTGGACTTTAATCTGGTGTTGTGAGACTTCTTACTTAGTAATAGGACACAGAAGGTGGCGGTAGTAAGCTGTTTGAGTGACTGGAGACGGGTGTCCAGTAGCGTACCACATGGTACATTGATGGGTTCCTTATTGTTTGTTATATACACAAATGATATAGATGAAAATGTGGGGGGGAATGATAAGTAAGTTTTCTGATGACACCGAGATTAGTAGGGTGGTTAATAGTAAAGAAGAAGATCGCAGGTTACAGGAAGATATAGATGGGTTGGTCAGATGGGCAGAGCAGTGACAAATTACAAGGATAAATGCGAGATGTTGCACTTTGGAAGAAGTAACATGATGGAGTATTTAATGAATGGCAGGAAACTAGGAAGCCCAGATGGATCTTGGGGTACTTATCCACAGATCCCTGAAGGAGGCATTGCAGGTGAATAGGGTAGTTAAGAAGCCATATGGGGCACTCGCCTTTGTAGTCGTGGCATAGGGCATAAGAGCAGGGAGGTTACATTTGAGCTGTACAGAATATTAGTTAGGCCACAGCTGGACTACTGTGTGCAGTTCTGTTCACCTCACCATAGGAAGGATGTGATTGCACTAGAGAGGGTGCAGAGGAGATTCACAAGGATGTTGCCTAGGATGGAGCATTTGAACTATAAGGAGAGACTGGATAGGGTTCGATTGTTTTCTTTAGAGCAGAGAAGACTGAGGGAGGACATCATTGAGATGTATAAGATTATCAGAGGTTTAGACAGGGTGAATAGAAAGCAGCTGTTCCCTTTGGTTGAGGGGTTAATCAAAAAGGAGCATAGTTTTAAGGTGAGGGACACGAGATTCAGATGGGATTTGAGAAAAATAATTTTCACTTGAAGGTGGTAAGAATCTGGAATACACTGCCTGGGAAGGTTGGAAATATTACAACCTTTAAAAAGTATTTGGATGAGCACTTGAAATATCATAACATTCAAGGTTATGGGACAAGCAGAAAATAGGATTCATGCGACTTTAGTGGTAGTTATGGTCAGTGCAGAATCGATGTGCCAAAGGGCCTTTTCTGAGCTGGATGGGGAGGTGATGGCCCAATGGTATTATTGCTAGACTATTAATCCAGAAACTCAGTTAACGTTCTGGGGACACAGGTTCAAATCCCTCCGTGGCAGATGGTGGAATTTGAATGCAATAAAAAATAGCTATAATTAAGAATCTACTGAGGACTATGAAACCATTGTCAATTGTCGGAAAGACCCATCTGGTTCACTATTGTCCTTTAGGGAAGGAAATCTGCCATCCTTACTCGGTCTGGCCTACATGTGACTCCAGAGACACACCAATGTGGTTGATTCTCAACTGCCCTCAGGCAACCAGGGATGGGTAATAAATGCAGTAAGAAGTCTCACAACACCAGGTTAAAGTCCAACAGGTTTATTTGGTATCAAACACCACTATCTTTCGGAGCGCTGCTCCTTCGTCAGGTGAGTGGGAGATCTACCAAATGGGAGTGCTACCAAATAAACCTGTTGGACTTTAACCTGGTGTTGTGAGACTTCTTACTGTGTTTACCCCAGTCCAACGCCGGCATCTCCACATCATAATAAATGCAGGCCAGCCAATAATGCCCATGTCCCATGAATGAATAAAAAAAAACTCTATGACTCTGTAAAATCCACAGAAATGTGGCTGACACTTAAATGCCCTCAGTTCAAGGGTAATTAGGGATGGAAAATAAATATTGCCCAGCCAGTGATGCCCACATCCTAGGAACATTTTTTTTTGAAATTGATAATCCATTCTAACATATCACTGGGAAGTAATGGACAACATTAAAATTTATGCAATAGTTTAACGCCACCAAAATTCTCTTCACAGATGTTGACTGATCTGTGTGCTTATTTGTTGCATTAGTTTTATTTCAGACTTACACTACTGTTAGGTATTGAATGATGTACACACACATTGAAGTCTCTATAGTGACCATGATTATCCAATTTATAAGTGACACCAGAATAGTCATTTTGGATGTGTATATAGATTATTATCCTCACATATAACCTCTTACTTTAGATTCAATGATCTGGAATCTGAATGTTAGAAAAAATTGGAACACTATATGATTGACTGGGTGGCAACAATTAACCTAAAAAGTGTTGGTGACTCATCTATCTATTCTACTTAGATATGTCAAATATACAATTCCACTCAAATACTTATCAAATATATCTTTAGAGTATTGAAGAAACACTTCCTCAAGTCAGCACAAGTCAGATTGTGCTCTTCAATAAACCCTTGAGAAAGTCTGCATAACATTTGCCCACTGTTGTATCATGCACACCATTGGCTTTTAGGCTAACATAGTGGCTCTTTCATTTGAGAGTCAACTTTGAGCTGTGAAAAACAGTGAGCTAAAATAGAAGTCAAATAATCTTTTGAAGCTATTACAGTTAGACATGCTTTAGCATTTCACACAACAATTTGAAAAAAAACATTTAGAATGATTATTCCAGGTAACCACATAATACAAAAGCTTGAGGGGGAAAATATTGAAGATCAATAGTTGATGGACAAGCACAGTAAATACAGAAAGCATTAGAATCTTGATGAGGGCTCCTAAATGCAAATATAGTGTGTGACTTGTACAGGAATCACCAAAGGTTTTTGAAGGACTGTGTTCTACCGACCATTTCAAGATTGGAAATTGTACCAAGTAGTGAGCGCAAGCAAGCAATGAAACAAAAGATAAATCAAGGTCATTGCGGTTTGAAAGGAATATGTTCACTTTATATGTTTAATATGTTTCATGCATATAAACATTTGCTTGACCATATGTTCACCTATGTAGTTTCAGTGCAATTTCTCTCTTGTATGATGTGATCTGAAGTAAATCAGCATGAAGACAACAGTTCATCACTGAGTGTAGCTTCTCACAACTTAGGAATTTGGTAAGGTAATATGATGCAGTGACGGAAGAGGGAAACAGGTAAGTGATTGGTTGGTGAGTATTTTGCTGATTTATCTTACAAAACTTGGGCAATGTAGCAGTAATTGTAAGGTTTTATTAGCAGTAGTAAAGCTCATTAAGAGTGGTAAGGTTTATTCATTATAAATTAAGAAAATAATATTTAATTAAAATATAATAAAGGTGGAAGGGCAGTTGATTTGTTGTGACTGCAGAATGTGAGATTTCCTGTACACTAGTGTGATCCAAGGATATAATAAGTGTCAGCGACTTGAGGAGCTTTGACTTTGGCTTTAAATGATTGGGTAAAAATTTAACAGATGGAGCATAATGCAGGAAAATGTGAACTTGTCCACTTTGGCAGTAAGAATGGAAAAATAGTATACAAGAAATCCTCAGCATTATGATGCTCGAGTTATGATAAATGGTATTTATGATGTTTACTAAATGACACCCCATTTCAACTTTACAACTTTGATTTCAATGTTACAATGCTACGCCAGCATGTTCACACATGCGCATCGATCTTCTGTGCTGCCAATCTGTATGACTGGACAATGTTAATTCAGTCACTGTAGCATCTTTATTAGGTCAAACCATCTTCATTAGTTTGGAAACAAGTGCTTTATTCTGTTAATCCATCTGTAAACCGATAACAGGTTTTTTTTTGGCATAACCATTGCGATTTTAATGCATTTATATGCCTGTGTTGTATTTAATATGTGCTCAGAGTTGTAGAAGTTCAAAATTAAACAGGCAACTGAGTGATCGAGGGCTTCATTATATCCCCACATTTCATTATATCCCCCCGAAGAACTTGTGCTAAGGTGTGCAGGCATCAACAGTCACCTCAACAACTTGACAGGGCAGAAGTTGAGAGTATTCAACATCACCAAACACCCCATGAATGATGTCCAGCCTTGGTTTAGGAACCAATCCCCCATTTGTACCATTGTTCCTTTGGGGAAATCAGTTCCAACATACAACATTTCGACTTACAATGCAGTTTTCAGGAACTAATTGTGTCGTAAGTCCAAGTACTGTCTGTATTACTTAAATGCAAAGAGATTACAGAACTCAATGGACAGAGCGATTTGGGTGGCTGGTACATGAATCACAAAAAGTTAGTATGCAGGTACAGCAAGTGATTAGGAAGGCTTTGGGGAGGCAGGAAGTGAGATATTTACTGCAGAATTCCCAGCTCTGACCTGCTTTTGTAGCCACAGTATGATCCAGTTCAGCTTTTGATCAATGTTAACCGCCAGGATATTGATAGTGGGGGAATTCAGTGATAGCCATGCCATTGAATATCAAGGGGAGATAGTTACATTCTCTCTTGTTGGAGATAACCATTACCTGGTGTTTGTGTGATGAAAGTTACTTGCCACTTGTCAGCTCAAGCCCAACCATTGTCCAGGTCTTCCTCCATATATCCAGGAGTTGCATTAGTGTCTGAGAAGTTACAAATGATGCTGAACATCATACAATCATTAGAGAGCATCCCAATCTCTGACCTTATGATGGAAGGAAGGTCATTGATGAAGCAGTTGAACATGGTTGGGCCTCGGACACTACCCTGAGGAACCCCTCAGTGATATCCTGGGACTGAAAGAATTGACCTCCAATGACCACGGACTTCTTTTGTGCCGGGTATGACTCCAACCAGCAGAGGATTTTCCCTGATTCCCATTGACTCCAGTTTTCCTCGGGCTCCTTGACGTCTATTACCACTCTGAGACTACTTTGGAAAGTGAACATATCTAAAATCGGTCAATCCTAAAAGCTTGCTATGGCAAACTGAATATTTTGTGCAGAACTACAATGTCATTTCTTCATTGTTGTGAGGAAGCATAAGGGATTACACACAATAATGATCTGTGCAGCAGTATAAAGTCACAGCAGGCCTATGTTCTTTATCAATAGGAATTTCATATTTTTCTGTGGAATGTTTGATCAGTAAAGGAAACACTTGTGTGTTAGAAACATAGAAAATAGGAGCAGGAGTTGGCCATTCGGCCTATTGAGCCTGCTTCACCATTCAGCTATAATGGGCACACCACCCGACCACGCTGGGAAACAGAGCTAATATTTCCCACCTTTGGTTTTTTCTGGATGGTCTGTCCATTTTCGGATCAAGAACCAGATCATCAGAATAGAAACATAGATAATAGGAGCAGGCGTAGGCCATTCAGCCCTTCAAGCCTGCTCCATCATTTATTATAATCATGGCTGATCATTCAACTCAATAGCCTGATCCCACCTTCCCCCCATATCCTTTGACCCCCTTCGCCCCAAGAGTTATATCCAACTTTTTCTTGAAAACATACAATGTTTTGGCCGCAACTACTTTCTGTGGTAGCAAATTCCATAGGTTCACTACTCTCGGGGTGAAGAAATTTCTCCTCATCTCAATCCTAAAAGGTTTGCCGTGTATCCTTAGTCTGTGACCCTTGCTTCTGGACACCTCCACCATCGGGAACATCCTTCCTGCATCTACTCCGTTTTTATGAGATCCCCCTGCATTCTCCTGAACTCTAGCAAATATAGTTCTAACTGACTCAATTCTCCTCAGACGTCAGTCCCACCATCCCAGGAATCAGTCTGGTAACCCTTTGCTGCACTCATTCTATTTCAAGAACATCCTTCCTCAGATAAGAAGATCAAAACTGATACAATATTCCAGATGTGGCTTCACAAAGGCTCTGTATAATTGTACCAAGACATCACTGTACCTGTATTGAAATCCTCTTGCTATGAAGCTCACCATACCATTTGCCTTCTTTACCACCTGCTGCAGCTGCATGCTTACCTTCAGCGACTGGTGTACAAGGACACCCAGGTCTTGTTGCACATTCCCCTCTCTCAATGTGTAGCCATTCAGATAATAATCTGGCTTCCTGCTTTTGCTATCAAAGTGCATAACCTTACATTTATCCACATTACACTGCACCTTCCATGAATTTGTCCACTCACTCAGCTTATCCAAATCACACTAAAGCATCTCTGCATCCTCCTCACATCTCACCTTCCTACCCAGCTTTGTGTCATCTACAAATTATTCTATGTCCTAATGACAAAAGTTAATGTATCTCCCAGTAATAAAATGTCTTGTTAATTATTATCTCCGCTACCCTGTCGCAAGGTGAACTTGGTAGTGTCCTGTTGGACTTTAACCTGGTGTTGTTAGACTTCTTACTGTGTTTACCCCAGTCCAACGCCGGCATCTCCACATCGCAAGGTGAGCTTGCCAGAGGTTTGGTAGAGTCCTGTATTGCCCTCTTGTATGATGGTGAATCCAACTGACCATAGTAATCTGTAGCTTGTATAATAACATCCATGCGTGATTCAACAGTGAATGGTGTTTGTGTGGCTCTACATAATGCTGCTACATCTGTAGGAATTGTGAAAAGTAATTGAGGAAAGAAACATGAACGGAGAATTGAATGTTTTCTTACAAATTTCTATTGAAAGTAGTGACTTAATTGGAGATAATAAGACTGAATTGCTTATGAGAGACTATTTAGAAAGTTTGTTTTGACATCTGAGATAAGGGAATGGATTTTCATTTGCCAGTAAGTGCGGGCACTCATTAAAAATCACATCCCGGAAGGTGTCACTGGATCCCAACACCTCTGGAATGTGGTTCAATGTTCAAAAGGAGGGTGGGAGACAGGGAGCCGGAAACCTGTGCACGTCCAATTAAATATTTGTTAAGCTCATTGTAGAGCTCATTAGCAGGCCTCAGGAGAACAGTTTTAAATTTTCATCCAAGAGGATTGGGAAAATAGAGGCTTTGGAGCAATTCAGGGTTGTGTTAACACAATGGGAAGTATGAGGCCGAATGCATTGGTCAGCATGTTTAAGAAATGGAGAATAAGGCTCAGCCGCTTTACCAATGGCATATGGTTGCCACTACTTGGGCTGGAGAGGCTTGCATTCATGAGCTGTGAGATGACCCTTGAAAGGGATGCAAGGCTGCTCGCATCACTTGGGCAGCAGAAATTGGCAGAGGAAGCCCCAGTGAATGAACAAACACCAGCTGAGGCAGTTAAAACAGGAGAATGTTACTCTGACATTGGAGAGAACAGTGAAGAGTTTCAGCAGATGCAACCTCCTGGTCAAGTAAGAGACCAGAGGAGCAAACTGAAGGGTTGCAAGAGGAAGAATGTGCTACACAAGATGTACTGCCCAAGAGTCAGCTACTGGCAGATGACAGTGCACCAGTGCCCTCGGAGGCTGAGACTATCCAAGCTTTTATGCTCAAGTTCATAATGACCCGATGCCTCACAGCACCATAGCAGATCATTATCTTCAGTCACCCAGGGCACCATTGCACTGAATTTTTATGCTTCCGGGTCGTTCAGGGGATCAGCTGCAGACCTGAGCGGAATCTCGCAATCAACAACTCATCATACCAACAGACATGTCACAGATGCCCAAAGTTTCACACATCTCTGCATTCGGACTCTATGGGTGGCTGCTGGGGGAGATGGATATCCCCTGATGAGGTGGCTCCTGACACTAGTCCAGCACACAGACTCGAATGCAGGAAGGTGCTATAACCAGAGCCAACTCCTAAAACATGATGTGGAGATGCCGGCGTTGGACTGGGGTGAGCAGTAAGAAGTCTCACAATGCCAGGTTAAAGTCCAACAGGTTTCTTGTGCTACCAAATAAACCTGTTGGACCTTAACCTGGTGTTGTGAGACTTTTTACTGTGCCTACTCCTAAAACAAACCAATACTGAACAGACAAGTGTCATCTGAAGAAGTACTTCATTTGCCTCGAGTATCTGTTTGTTGCCCTTCTGTACAAGTCTGCCAGGTAGTCTCATATTGTAGTCTCATATTGTAGCTATCTGCTGTATGCTACACAATATAACTGTACAAAGAAGACTGGAACTGGATAAAGCGGAGGACCTGGAACAACACTGTTCCTCAGAGGAAGACAGGGAGGTGTAAGAGAAGAGGAGGATGAAGGCATTGAAGGAAGACAGCTGAGACTATTCTAGGCCTCATGGCAACTGGGTGACTGACATGACCGCAAGAGCCATACCAATTCAGCAACATGCCACTTGAGCACCTCTCAGCCCTTATGATAGAAGATTGTGTAACACACATTCTGTCAAAGAAAGAAATTAGCTGGCAAGCACATACATCTGAAGAATCCCATTGTCACCCCAAAAACATTGAGAATGGGGTCTCCATTGCCAACATTATCCCACATTATAGACCTTGGAACTGCACCACACCCAATCCCTCACCACCCCCTCCCTCCTCGCAATTTAGCCTCCATTTCCCTCCAGACATCACGCATTAATATCTTGTGGGGGCTCCACCAGAGGCATCTGCATCTGCCACAGGGCTTTGCAGCATGGATAGTTCCTGAGTAAATGGGGCTGAGGAGATGAGGAATGACATTGGTTTTCTGAGGGGTGCCCCCCACATCAACCTCTCTGAACGCATCAGATCTTTCTTAGCACCCTTGCATGTTGGACTGGTTGGGATGCAACTGGCATCAGTTTGAAGCATCTTTGTGTCATCAGCAAGACTGAGTGGTCCATGCTACAGAGAGTGTCACTCCTAAAAAAGCAGAAGCTCAACAAAGGTAAAGTCTCTGGATTATTCCCTGAGCCACGAGAAAATTGGCACAGGATAAATACCATTAGAGTTAAATGGGTGGCTTAAAGATGTGGGAGAAATGGGTTTCAATTCATGGGACACTAGCACCAGTACTGGGAAATATGCACCTTTGAGACCAGTATTCCGGTGAGACAGATAATTAGGGCGATAGAGAAGGCTTTAAACTAAATTGAGGGGGCAAGGGATCAAGTGTGGAAAGATGTGAGCAATTAAAGAGAAGGCAAGAAAGCAAGGAAAGAGGTGATAATCAGAGCATGACAGCAAGGGACAGACATACAAACATAATAGTAAATCAACAGCAGATAAGGCCAGAGATTGCAAAAATGGTTAAAAAGACATAGGGAGGAATTTGAGGAAAAAGAATTCCATGTCAAACGAACAAGAAAATGAGAGGGGCGAGATTGAAAATGCAATCTTTTGGTACTTCGTGTAAAAAAAGAGCAAGGACATGATTCTCACCAGCGAGGTGGGAGGGTGGAGCCTGAGCTCGCTGTGAATGCTGGCTGCTGAGCTCTAGGGGCACCATTGTGCAAGTGCCTTAATCTCCCAGTGCACAGGAAGATCTCCTGCCACCTGACCCCCACATCACCCACAGACATCGGGACCACCCCCCCCCCCCAACCCCCATAGACACCCTCCCATGACCATTGGGACCCCCCCCCCCTTGGACATCGGGACACCCACCCCCCCCCCCACAAACATTGGGACCTCCTCCCCCACACAGACATCAGGCCCCCCCACATGGACATCAGGACTCCCCCTCCCCCTATGGACAGTGTCGTTGGGACAACTTTTTAGAGCAGCGTATGCTAGAGCCAAGCACAGAGCAGGCTATTCCAGATATGATAATGCACAAGACAGGATCAATTAATTGCCTCATAGTAAAGGTGCCCCTAAATAGCAGTGAATGGTTGAATTTTGCATTCAGTTCAAGGGAGAGCAGAGTGTGTCTATGACTTGTGTTTTTAACTTAAAGAAGGGAAAATATAAGGGCATGAAGACAGAGTTGGTTAAAGTGAATTGGGAAATTAGTTTGAGCGATCAATCAATGGAGATGCAGTGGCAGAAATTGAAAGTGATATTCCATAACACTGAGCAAAGATGCATTCTAGATAGAAAGACTCTAGAAGTACATATCACCCGTGGTTACCTAAGGATGTTAAATATAGTATCAAATTGAAAGAAAAAACACACAGATTAGTTGCAGATTCAACAGAATGTAAAAAAAAAGCAAAAAAATGTTTTAAAAAGTGAGGGAGAAATTCGAGGATGAGATAAAGCCAACTAGAAATATAAAAACAGATAGCAAGGGCTTTTATCATTATTTAAAAAGGAAAAAAGTAAGTAAAGTGAGCATCGGTCCCCTAGAATGTTTCTGGGGAATTAAAGATGGAAAATAAGAAAATAGTGGACGAATTGAACAAATACTTTGCAGCTGTCTTCATGGTAGAGGATACAAATAATATCACAGATAAGTGTGTACCAAGAGGTGAAAGGGGAGTGAGGAATTTCAAACAATTACAATCACTAGGAAAAGTGTACTGAGAAAATTATTGGAACTAAAAGCTGACAAGTTGCCAGGTCCTGATGGACTTCATTCTGAGTCTTCAAAAAAGTGGCTGATGAAATAGCAGATGTGTTTGTTTTAATTTTCCAAATTTCCCTAGATTTTGGAAAGGTTCTATCAGATTTGAAAATAGCAAATGTAACTCCTCTATTCAAAATAAAATTGAGACAGAAATTTGGAAACTTGGAAACATCTGTCAGAGGGTAAATATTGGAATCTATTATGAAGGAGGTTATAGAACATATAGAACATAGAATATTACAGTGCAGTACAGGCCCTTCGGCCCTCGATATTGCGCCGACCAGTGAAACCAATCTAAAGCCCATCTGACCTACACTATTCCAATATCATCCATATGTTTATCCAATGACCACTTAAATGCCCTTAATGTTGGCGAGTCCACTACTGCTGCAGGCAGGGCATTCCACGCCCTTACTACTCTCTGAGTGAAGAACCTACCTCTGACATCTGTCCTATATCTATCACCCCTCAATTTAAAGCTATGTCCCCTCATGCTAGCTATCACCGTCCGAGGAAAAAGGCTCTCACTATCCACCCTATCTAATCCTCTGATCATCTTGTATGTTATTGCAGAATAGTTAGAAAATGTCAGTGCAAGCAGGCAGAGTCAACATGGTTTCATGAAAGAGAAATCTGATTGGACTAATTTATTAGAATTCTTTGATGAAGTAACAATGTGGATTGTTATGTATTGTAAACCAAATGCATCTTTATTTGATTAGTCACATGATATGTAGTAACGTCATCAGAGATATCCGCGGGTTTTTCTCTCTCTTTCTTCCTGGGTTGTAAGCCAGCAGCACATACCTAATAAAGCTCGACTAGCTGGTTAAGTAACTCACCTGTTCACCCTTTTATCTTGCTGCACAAGTAAGCTGACCACAATAATATATAACAGTAAATGATAAAACTTGCTTCGAGGTGTTCAGCAAGATCGTCAACAAGGACCAGTTTTAGACAAAATTGGTGACAAAAAGCATTTTCGAAGAACACTGCCAAAAAGGAATCAGCTCAGACCTCGACCTGGTATCCAGGAACAGTTTCCAGAAGACCGCGCCACCATCAATTGCATTCCCTTAAAACTGACTTTGGGAATTGGGTATGAGCAAAGGCCAGGAGTAGTGATTACTTCATAAAATTAAAAGAAAATACTCTGGAATGATCTTAACACTTTTCTTTCCTCTCAATCGCAATCCTGGAGAGGTGGAAAGTTGGAGGCGGGAAAAAAAATTGTAAACCAATGAATCCGCTGCAAAAGAAGTCGAAGTGAACCAGTAAATGCAACAAAAAGAACAAAAAATAAATAAATCTTTTCAGAAGTCGAGGAAACTATTAGAATTAGTGATTAGGCAGTTTGTTTTTAAATTTAGTTTATTTACGAGTAAATCTGGGGAGACTTTTCTGAACTAAGAGTCCTTGCACATTGCAGGCTGCAGTCGAAGAGAGAGAGCGCGAGAGACTGCATTCTTTTATAAAAAGGGAAAGCTACTACTCAAGAAATAAAGTTATACTAATGAAACCAAGCAAGAATTAATACTTAAATCTTCTTGTTTTGGCTTTGATTGGCAACTGCATATTTTTAAAAAGCTGTTGTCCCCCCAAAAAACTACAAATTTAAAGAAACAACAAAAGAAAGAATACAAATTGAAGAGGAAAAGAAAAAGAAATAAGCGGGGAGGAAGTTAAAGAAGTACTGTGACCTAAGAACCAGTAACTACAATGGTGGGTAAAGGTGGCATGATGAAAGCGTCAATGAAGATGTGGAACACTTACCAAGAGAGATTTCAATATTATCTTGCAGCAAACAGGATACTGGATGAACTTAAAGTAATTAATTTGTTTAATGCAATAGGTCATAAAACCTATATGAAACTGCAGAGCCTTGGCCATCTCGAGAAGCCTGATGGAAAAACCTACAAGGAACTGACAGAGATTCTCGAAAATCATTTTTTGCCTAAACCACCAATAATTGTTGAAAGATTCAGATTCCATCGATGGAGTGAGGAATATATTGCAATTCACAGCAATATTATGAAGGATAACGAAGAACAGTGAGTTTGGCCTGACCCGCGAAGGCAATCTGCGAGATGGACTTGTTTATGGACTTCGAAATGAAACAATTCAAAGATGATTGCTCACTGAAACTTCTTTAACACTATATAACTTGCAGTTGAGATTGTGGCGTCTGTGGAATTGGTCGTGAAAGAAGCTTCCCGAATTGGAGCTGGAGTCAATATAAGAAGGGAACTGACAGAAAGAAAACTCTTAAAATGCAGGCATGCCATAGGTGTGCTCAGATGGAGCACTCTCCATATGAAAGTTGGAGCAGGAAAAATAAATGTAGAAGCTGTGTCAAGAAAGGCCGCATAATAAATACATGTAGGGTTTGACAGATTTCTCAAACGTCAAAGGTGTGCAAACACAAGAACACATCAAGATCTACAAAATGTTCCGCCAACTATTCACTAAATATCGTAATGATTTAGATGAGGGAACTAAATATATCTCTAAATTTGCAGATGACACAAAGCTGGATGGGAGGATGAGCTGCGAGAAGGATGTAGAGATATTTGTGTAATTTGGACAAGTTGAGTGTGTGAGCAAATAATTGGCATATGCAGTATAATTTGGATAAATCTGAGATTATCCACTTTGTTAGCAAAAATGGGAAGGCAATTCCGACCTGAATGGCCATAAATTAAGAGATTTTCTATGTTTCTATGGCCTAGAAGGTAGGGATATGTTCGGCACAACCTGTGGGGCCGAAGGGCCTGTTTTGTGCTGTAGTTTTTCTATGTTTCTATGTTCTATGTGAATGTGCAACAAGACCTGGGTGTCCACGTTCACCAGTCACTGAAGGTAAGTATGCAGGTGCAGCAGACAGTAAAAAAGGCAACTGGTAAGTTAACCGTCATAGCCAGAGGATTTGAGTACAGGAGCAGGGATGCTTTGATACAATTACATGGGGCCTTGGTGAGGCCACACCTGAAATATTGTGTGCAGTTTTGGTCTCTTTATCTGAGGAAGAATTTACTTGCTCCAGAGAGAGTGCAAAGAAGGTTTAACCAGACTGATCCTGGGGTGTTGGAACTGATGTATGAGGAGAGATTGGCTCGGTTAGGATTGTATTCACTGGAGTTTAGAAGAATGAGGGGGGAATCTCATTGAAACCTATAAAATTCTAACAGTGCTAGACAGGATAGATGCCAGAATGGATGTTCCCAATGCTGGGGGTGACACAGTCTGAGGATATAGGGTAGCCTGTCAGCACATAGATGCGGAGAAATTTCTTCACCCAGAGAGTGGTCAGCCTATGAAATTCGCCACTACAAAAAGTAGTTGAAGCCAAAACATTGAATGTTTTCAAGAAGCAGTTAGATCTAACACTTGAGGCAAAGGGGATTAATGGATATTGAGGGGAAGGTGGGATCAGGCTAAAGAGTAGGATGATCAGCTATGATCATAATGAATGACGGAGCAGGCTCGAATGGCCGAATGATCGCCTCCTGCTCCAATTTGCTGTGTTTCTATATTTTAAATGTCTGATGAAGATGAAAATTTCCAAGACCATACCATATTCCAGAAGATTCAAGAACTTAAACAAGCCATCCTATCCATACAAGGGGTACACAATTTGGATTTATCCGAAGTTAAACAGGAAATAAGTAAAGATGGAAGTAAATATGGGGACAGTTGTATCACTCATCTCAGAAAATATATATATAATCAGAAGCTCAAACATCTACCACTGAACCCATCAAATGTAATCCTGCGAAGTTATACGAAGGAGATTATTCCACTGAAGGGATATATCATGGTTCTGGTAAGAAGCTAATGATCAATCAGCAGAATTGCCACGACACATAGGAAAATTTTGTTGCACTTTTGGGAGCAGTTAACCAATTATTTGATGATAGAAACACTATAAAAACTTCTCAAAAAATATGGGAAGTTGTTTGAAAATACTTAAAGGTCCCATGATTGAAGTCGAAGCAAGACTCAAGATCAAACTGATAGCATCCATAGGTGCATAAAGACAAGAACTGTGCCATATGCAATTAAACCGAAAGTAGAAATGGACGAGAGAAGGTAGTAATTGAAGAGTGATTGAACCTGTAACCATGAGCAATTGGGCAACTACAATCGTCCCTTTCATTAAACCAAATGGTTCTATAAGAATTTGCGGTGACTTTAAGACGACAATAAATCCAGTGCTGTGTCAATCAGTACCCCTTAACATTAATTAAGAACCTATTTGCTGGATTGTCTGGGACTTGTCCCAAGCATACCTCCAAATGAAGGTGGCAACTGAATCACAACTACTGCTGATGATCATTACTCAGAACCACAGCAATTTGGTTGACTCACAACTGCCCTTGGACGACTAGGGATGGGCAGTAAATGCTGGCCAACCAGCGATGTCCATGTCCCACGAATGAATTAAAAATGATGTGATTGCCAATTCAGGACAAAACTGAAGGTGCTGCTCAAGGAACAGTGGTGAGTTCCTGCAGTGTATCTTGTTAATGGTACATACGGCTATCATTGTTCGTCGGTGGAGGAGAGATGGAATATTTGTGGTGGGGCAGCAATCTTTGTCCTGGATGCTGTCAAGCTTCTTGAGTGTTGTTCACTAGAACTGCATTCATCCAGGCAAGTGGAGAGTATTCCATTACACTCCTGACTTGTGCCTTGTAGATGATGGAGAGGCTTAGGTGAGGCAGGGTGGTGAGTTACTCGCCACAGGATTTCTAGCCATTGACCTACTGTGGTAGCTGCAGTATTTGTATGGCTAGTTTAGTTTCCGGTCAATGGTAAACCACCCCCCCCCCCAAGATGTTGATAGTGATGGATTCAGCAATGGTTATGCCACTGAAAGTCAAGGGGTGATGGTTAGACCCTCTCTTGGTGGAGATGGTTATAGCCTGGCTCATGTGGTGCAAATGTTACTTACTACTTGTCAGCCCAAGCCTGGATATTGCTGCTTGCATTGTCACATATAGGAAGGAGAAGATTGCAACAATGGCACCAAGCTCACCAACGTGAGAAGCTCATGAACAAGAGGCAGCAGGGTCCACTCCTGTCACAGAGGATGAGACTTCCAGATACATTGTGAGTAGGCGGCACCCAAGACTGAGCATGTAAAGAACACATAAGTATTTTCTGCAGATGAGCGAGGGACAGTCTTGCTGATGCCTCCTCAGTGATCTGGTAGCTCAAAACTGCCACAAGTTGCAGGAGTTGACACCACGGGGACTGGAGAACATCCATTGCCAATGGCTATGAGTGTCACCACCTGTCTTAATTTCTATGGTGAGTGGCTCCTTCCGGGCTTCATTGGGAGCTCCGGAAGCTCTCTCAAGCCTCCATACACAAGTACAGGCAGGAGTTAACAGATGCACTTTTAGCGAAGGCCCACAATCATGTTGACTTCACTGGAGATCAAGCAGGTCAGGACGTCAGAGCACTGGCGTTTACTGCCATTTTTAGATCATGCAGGTGCAGAGTGATGCAATGGGACAATGCGACAGCGCAGGCTCTGTGGAGTCCTGTCCCTTGCCGCCTCACATGCACACCCACACCCACCTCCCCAAGGCTGAGGAGGCCATAGACATCTGTGCTCTGCTCTCCTTCTGCTGCTGGCCCTGTAGGAGACACAAGGTGCTAACTATGATGATTAGAAATGAGGCAACTCAGACCGGTATCAGCATAACCAACCCCATAGATGTGACCGGTTGTATAGTCACAGCATGCATTGGCACAAGTTTCCTTCATGTCCTTCGCCTGAAGATAGAGTTATCAAATAGCCCTGCTCTTCACAGCCTCCAGTTTTTTTAAAGTTAAAGTTTATTTATTAGGCACAAGTAAGGCTTACATTAAGACTGCAATGAAATTACTGTGAAATTCCCCTAGTTGCCGCACTCCGGCGCTGTTCGGGTCAATGCACCTAACCAGCACGTCTTTCAGACTGAGAGAGGAAACCAGACCACCCAGAGGAAACCCATGCAGACATGGGGAGACCGTGCAAACTCCACACAGACAGTGACCCAAACCAGGAATCGAACCCAGGTCCCTGGCACTGTGAGGCAGCAGTGCTAGCCACTGTGCCACCGTGACGCCCACGTTTTGCCATTGTCCATGGACCACCACGATGGCACCCTTGCAATAAGAGTTTTAACAACACCAGGTTAAAGTCCAACAGGTTTATTTCATAACAAATGCCATTAGCTTTCAGAGCGCTGCTCCTTCGTCAGATGGAGTGGATATCTGCTCTCAAAGAGGGCATACAGAGACACAAAATCAAGTTACAGAATACTGATTAGAATGCGAATCTCTACAGCCAACCAGGTCTTAAAGATACAGACAATGTGAGTGGAGGGAGCATTAAGCACAGGTTAAAGAGATGTGTATTGTCTCCAGACAGGACAGCCAGTGAGATTCTGCAAGTCCAGGAAGCAAGCTGTGGGGGTTACTGATAGTGTGACATAAACCCAAGATCCCGGTTTAGGCCATCCTCATGTGTGCGGAACTTGGCTATCAGTTTCTGCTCAGCGACTCTGCGCTGTCGTGTGTCGTGAAGGCCGCCTTGGAGAACGCTTACCCGAAGATCAGAGGCTGAATGCCCGTGACCGCTGAAGTGCTCCCTTACAGGAAGAGAACAGTCTTGCCTGGTGATTGTCGAGCGGTGTTTATTCATCCATTGTCGTAGCGTTTGCATGGTTTCCCCAATGTACCATGCCTCGGGACATCCTTTCTTACAGCGTATCAGGTAGACAACATTGGCCGAGTTGCAAGAGTAGGTACCGTATAACCTGGTAGATGGTAGCTCCGAAAGCTAATGGCATTTGCTACCAAATAAACCTGTTGGACTTTAACCTGGTGTTGTTAAAACTCTTACTGTGTTTACCCCAGTCCAACGCTGGCATCTCCACATCATGACCCTTGCAATAAGCAGCGCTGACTTATCCATTGGAGTTAGGAGGCCACGTCTGTCATGCCACCACCATTCTAAGATCTTTCACAAGAGTTTTGCACTCTCTTTTCCTGCAGGATTTTGAGAAAATGTTGCATGGATAACCTCCATCAGCTATTCCATCTTGGCATCGACATGAGCCATTACCCTAATCAATGATGTCTCCTTCTCAATTGCACCTATGTGTGAGAGTAGCTGACTTCTCAGTGATGTATCTGGCCACTTGCTGTGACAATGTTCGGAATAACTATGGACTATGAGTTTTCTCAGCGCATGATTGCTGCTGCATACAGAGTTGGAGGCCTGTCATCTGGGTGTCGCTTACCATGGCAACGCTCCAGAACCTATCAGCTCATTTAAACTTTTCCAACATTAAACCCACATCCTTTTGGTCACCCCCTCCTGCTGATCCGTTGCCACCTCAATACAGACCCATTTTGTGTCTGTTGATAGATTGCCAGGCTCCAGGAACAATATCTCTCTCCTCTTGGCAATTTTCTTGGTTAAGGCCTTAAGACAGGCATCTGAGATTGTTGGTGTAACCTATTGATGCCAGCCTGTGCCAATGCTAACCCTCGTCAGAGAAAGGCAAGCCCAGACATGACCCTTGGTTACTGGCTCCCACCCCCAGGTTGCTTCTGGCACCACTAATGAAGAGCTAAACTTATCCCCAGGCCAATTAGACCTTTTGCTTTTGAAAATCATGTTGCTTCACTGATGTGGGATCTTGGCACAAAAAATGATCCGGGTGTAGTTCTCAACCAAGGATAGATAATCTAGCCCATTGTCGTGAGACATTTCTTTTCAATGCACAAATTAACATTTCATGCTTCTGAGACAGATGAAACTTTAAATGACTACATCCCGCTCTAAATTGGAGATATGATCACATAAATGACATTCCTCTGACTATAAGCCATTCACAATAAACAGCCACAAAACCTTCTCCTCAGGAACAGTAATAGACTTAATAACTGAGACTGTTCTTCCTGTTCTTCATTTGCTCTGCACAATGTCTACCACAGGTAAACATTACATTATTAAAGCACTTTATGCAGCTCTTTCTTTCATTTAACACTGCATTCAATAAATTGTCAATCTCCCTGTTCTAAAATTCAACAGATTGCCCTTAATTCAAATACATTCTCACTTTGTTTTTGGTTCACATAAATTTTACTTCTGAATGAAAAGAACATGGACTCTATAGGACAACAGGCTTCTCAGAAGTGTGTTGAGATTAATGAAGTTATGGATACAGCTGGAAAAATTGAATAATTTTTTTTCGACTGGATTTTCAAGGGAACAGAATAGTTCAGCAAAATGGGTGCTTTAAGATAATTAATATGAGGGATATAATAAAATTGGTATATGTATAGGGTTGGTACAATATCTGAGAGGATAAAATTCCTGGGCCAAGTGGGATTTATTCTCGGGCTCTTAGGAATCTCAAAGGAGTGCTGGCAGACTACAGTCAGAAATATTTAGGTTTCATTGGATAAAAAGAGCAATGCAGGAGAATAGCAAATATAATCTAATTTAAAACGTGATCTCAAGTGAATATGGGAACTATAGACCAGTTATACCAGAGAAACTTTATTGACGTGCTGCTAGAATATTCCAGAATTATCTGATAAGACTCAGTGCAGATTTGCAAATGGGAAGTAATACTAATTTAGTAGGATATTTTAAGAAAAATTAGGTTATGGATAGGTCAACAATGCAGATGTAATTTACTTGGATGTTAGTAAACATAGTGCAGTACATAGGGAAGTGCTGCATTGTTGGAGATGCTGCCTTTCAGATGAGCTGTTGAAACAAGCCCTCTTGGCATGACGTAAAGATCCCATGGCACAATGTCAAAGAAGAGCTATGGATTTCTCCCCGTGTCCTGGCCAATATTTATCTCTCAACATCTAGAAACAGATTATCTGGTTGTCATCACACTGGTGTTTGTGGGAGCTTGCTGTATATAAATTGCATGTTACATTTTCTGCATTACAATCGTGATTGCAATTCAAAAGTACCTCAGGGGTTGTCAGGCACTTTGACACACCCTTAGGTTGCGAAAGGCACTGTACACTTATTTTTGATGAGGTGTCTCATGGAAAACTATCTGAGAAAATTAGCCAGCTTGGTGTTGGGTAAAACATAATGAGATGGATAAACTTTTAACTATGTGACAGAAAACCGAGGATTTGAATAATTTCAACTTTTCTGGGTGGAGAGTGGTGAATAATCGGGTCCCATGAGCTATGAGGCTGGGATCAAACTCTTAAACATTTTCATAAATGATCACTTTCATAAATAAAAGAGGGTGTCAGTAGTTTTATCTCAAAATTGTGGTAGCCAATTAAAAAAAGCAGTTTAATACAGTTGAAGATGTGGACAAGCTATAGGGACATTTAGACACACAGGGAAGAGGGCATAATTGGCAGATGCAATTTAATGTAGATAAGTATAAAGTCATATGCTTAGAGATGCACTTTTTAAAAATTCTTAGATGGGATGTGAGCATCACTAGCAAGGCCAGTACTTGTTGCCCATCCCTAATTGCCCTTGAACTGAGTGGTTTGCTCGGCCATTTCAAAGGGCAGTTAAGAACAAACCACATTGTAGTCACGTATAGGCCAGACTGGGTAAGGCCAGCAGATTTCCTTCCCTAAAGGGCATTACCAAATCAGATGGGTTTGTACCTCAATCGGTGATATCTTCATGGCCACCATTACTGAGACAAGCTTTCAATTCCGCATGGTGGCTTAGTGGTTGGCACTGCTGCCTCACAGTGCCTGGGACCTGGATTCAGTTCCTGGCTTGAGTCACTGTCTGTGCGGACTCTGTACATTCTCCCCATGCCTGCGTGGGTTTCCTCTGGGTGCTCCGATTCCCTCCCACAGTCCAAAAGACGTGCTGGTTAGGTGCATTGGCCATGCTGAATTCTCACTCAGTGTACCTGAACAGCCACGAGGGAATTTTCACAGTAACTTCATTGCAGTGTGAATGTAAGCCTACTTGTGAGACTAATAAATAAACTTTAATTCCAGATTTTAAATTCCATTAAAAATCTGGAATCTTTTCAGATTTCCATCGACCATGGTGCGATTTGAACCCATGTTTCCAGAGCATTAACCTGGGTTTCTGTTTCTAGTTTAGTGACATCATCACCACTGGAAAGGTGGATAGTTATGGGAAGGGGAAGGCAGTGTGGTGAGGAGGTGGGAGGGGGCAGTGCATGGTACTGGCAGGAATAAATCAGGAAAGGAATCTTGGACTCATAACAGATACATTTCTTAAGGCATCATGCTAATATTTGGCTCTTGTCAAAAAGCAAATGGAACATAGGGTTTTATAAAATGTAGAATAAAGTTCAGACCAAAGCTGGTTATTCCGCCACTGTACAGAATGGCTCAGACTGCCCCTGGAGTATTCTGGGCAATTCTGCAACCCTTATTACGGGAAGGATGTAGCTGAACAAAAATAGAGAAGAGCTTCTAGAATGCTTAGAGGACTCGACAAAAAACTCACTAAGCAGAATAGATTCACTCCACAGTTCCATTATAGAAGAGAAAATAAGAGGCTTATGATGACAGTATTGAAATGACTTTTAGAAGCTCAGTGATATAATCATAGAATCCCTACAGTGCAGAAGGAGGACATTCGGCCCATTGAGTCTGAACCGACTCTCTGACAAAGTATCTTACCCAGGCCCTCACCCCCGTCCTATACCTGCAAACCCCACATCATGACTAATCCATCTAAACTACACATCTTGGAATACTAAGGGGCAATTTAGCATGGCCAATCCACCTCACTTGCACATCTTTGGACTGTGGGAGGAAACCAGAGCACCAAGAGGAAACCCAAGCAGACACTGGGAGGATGTGCAAACTCTCCCCATGTTGATAGATTAATTAAGGAATTTAGATTTGGCATGGGATAGCTGAACAAGAGGTACAAATAAAGGCTAAAAGGGGGTAGATTCAGGTGGGATATAAAAATGTATGACTTCTTGGAAAGGGTAGTAAGTTTTGGAATAATTTATTTACAAAGGGTGGTTGGAGAAGCAACAAGGTTAGATCACTTCAAGGTCAAATTAGATAAGTCTCTGGATGGGAAGGAAATTGGCTGCAACTGCTAGAATGGTTGGATGATATGGCCCTTTCCAGTCTTGGAATTTTCATTCTGCTTATGTTTCCCTGCAATGGGATTTTTTTCAAAAGATTTCCCATTTTAAGTGCTGTCATTTATGTTAATACTACTAGGCTCATTATAAAGGTCAAGTGGCTCATTTCTGGCTCAATATTAAGTTTTATGCTTCCAAATGGTTGGCTAACTCTGTGATCAGTGGATCTATTATTCCAGCAAAAATGGAAAATAGAGTCTTTAGTGCCCACCAAGAGAAACCTGAAGCCTAATTTAGATCAACATCTTTTTAAAATGCCTATAAATCAAAATTGTATTTTTTATCTTTTATCTCGATGGGGCAAATGGCCTTCTTTGCACTGTAGGGATTCTATGGATTCTATGATTCACCGATTAGACAGGGTGTTTGTGCTGGAAAGTCCCCAGATAGAACAGGCTGTTGAACAATCACATCTGGATTGGAGCAAACTAATGAGTCACTGCATCCTGGTCAGGGAGACCTTTTTTTCTTTATCAACCCCATTTCTTAAACTGCTTATTACTGTGAACAATCTGAATGATCATGGGAGGAAATTAGAAGGAAGCAAACTCTTCATAAAGATATTTCCATTCCTTTTCAACACCATCAACAAAGCTATCTAAATTCAAAAGTTGCCGTTGAGGCTTATATCTGTAAAAGCACCTCAATGTGGATAGATGAATCTTAATTATCAGACCAACCTTGAAGCAGCTATAAAGATTTCTCAATTTCCCTATTTTTCAACCTTCAGAAAAGAGACAATTTTAAATCCAGAATAGAATAACAATTTGAAGGAACTATAGAAACAAAATCTTATACGTGGGTGTTTGAATTTTCTGGCATTGTATCGTTCATGATGCTAAATTGCAAGTCAATTGTATTTTCTTACTCATTAAGATCATAAGACCATAAC
Organism: Mustelus asterias; assembly: GCF_964213995.1. Lineage (NCBI taxonomy): Eukaryota > Metazoa > Chordata > Chondrichthyes > Carcharhiniformes > Triakidae > Mustelus > Mustelus asterias. The sequence continues at coordinate 40,347,318 of NC_135820.1, forward strand.
ATGTAGGATCAGATGTAGGCCATTTGGCCCATTGAGTCTGCTCCACCATTCAATGAGATCATGACTGATCTGATATGACAATCCTCAACTCCACTTTCCCACTTTATCCCCATAACCCTTGTTTCCTTTACTGATTAAAATCTGTCTATCTCAGGCTTGAACATATTTAATAACACAGACTGTATAGCTCCCTGCGGTAAAGAATTCCACAGATTCACTACTTTCTGAAAGAAGAAATTTTTCCTCATCTCAGTCTTCAATGGGTGACCTCTTGTTCTGAGATTATGCCGTCTGGTCCTAGACTCCCATAAGGAAAAACAACCTCTCAGAATCTACCCGTCAAGCCCTCCTGAGTTGTCTCAATAAGATTGCTTCTCATTCTTCCGAACTCCAATGTGTACAGGCCCAACCTTCTCAACCTTTCCTAATAAGAAAATACATCCATACCCAGGATAAACCTATTGAATCTTCTCTGGACTGCAACAAGAATGATATTAATGGACATATTGTAGAGGTCCAAGATTCACCATTGAGTTCTTTGGTACTTCCACTGTCAGTAGCATTGAAACTGATATATTCTGCACTTGACTGGTGTACCTATGATCTCCAGTGAGATGATAGAATAAATTCATAACGATACAACCAATGTCAAAATGATATGAATATTGGCAATCAACCTGCTAATTTATTTGCAGAATATATTACTTCAAAAGCTTTCTGGAATGAGGAGTATTTTAATCAAAAAGTGATATTTTAGAATTTGGCTCAAACAACATTTTGACTTAATGAAGATTCATTACAAAATAATTTTGCAAAATAAAAAAAGCACTATACTGCCAAGTCTTAAGTATCCAACATTGCAATGGCTATTGGCCACACATTTTTGTACAAATCCCATTTTGTAGTAGCTTAAAAAAGCAAATATCATTGCGACAACTATGTAATGCTGATTTGATCACCTGGACTCATAATCTTACAAGGCCTCTTTGAGTCATTGTATGTAAGCAACGTAACCAATATAACATCAGCTGTAGCTTGATGATACAACTCTTTTCTAAATTTCAGATGGTTGTCGGTTCAGGTACCACTCAAGGGATGTGGCGACTTGGAAGACTTTTCATGTGGACAAAACCACTGTTCAAGGATCCAAGCACAAAATCTGTTCGATGCTCCAGTGTTATACTGAAGGAATGGTAACTTTTGGGTGAGACATTAAACCAAGGTCCTGTCTTCCCAGTGAATTGGATATAAAAGATCCACTGGCAATGTTTTGAACAAAAACAAAATGATAGTTTCCCCCAAGTATCCTGACCGATCCCTAAACTAAAACTGATATTTGTGGAACTTTGCTGTTCTCAAATTGGCTGCTGCATTTTCTACTTTACAACAGTGACTGCACTTCAAAAGTACTTCAATGGCACTTCTGGATGTCTCCGGGTTGTGGAAGGTGCTATATGGGTTTTCCTTTAATTACGTTTGGCTCCATCATAAAACATAATTGGTTCAGCCATCAATACTATTGTATGACAGATTAATATATTTAATGCCTGGAAAACTGGTTCAGACAGAATTCAAGGTATGTTTATATGATGTATAATTTGGGTGTAGCTGAAATAAAAGATGTGTTGTTTTGACTGATAGGCTGTGCTGAGTATAGCACTGAGTCTGATAAAGTAGTAAACAGGCAAGGTTGGGCAGGTTTGGAGATGTTCTGAATGATTGACTTGACAGATTTGGTTTCTGGGTGTGTTGATATAATTGACAGGTCATGTTAGGCAAGGCATGAGAATGATAGACAATGAACAACTTACAACTGGATGGAATGTATGTAACTTCATGCATTTGGAATATAAACTGTAGGTGTGTTTTTTTTTACATGTAGACATCTGCAATCTGTAGAGTAGCAAGCCAGAGGCTTGGACTAATAATCTAAAACATCTGAATTCAAATTCCCCCATGGCATTTTGGGAATTTGAATTCCGTTTTCCTTTAAATCTCAAACTGAAAAGCTGGTATCATCAGAAGTGGCCATGATTTCATCAGATTATCATAAAAATCCAACTGGCTCCATCACATTCAGCATAAAGGAGTACTTCAGCCCATGGAACTTGAATCTTAACTGCGTTCTGAAGTGATTTAGCAAGCCATTCAGTTGGGTAAAACAATAAAGACAATCACCAGCTTTACAGGACGTCCAGAGATGGGCAGTAAATGCTGACAAAATCAACAATGCTCATATCCTGAGAAAGAGGGAAAAATGCTTTGGATGACAGCAAGTACTTGGGCAAACAGACAGTATTGACTTCAGTCTGGATCATAACCTCCCCAGTAAGTGTATATGAGAAGATTCTCTATCCAGGAATATTTTAAGTAAATATGAATAGAATGAGTCCAACCTTTATAATAGTTGATGGTATTCCTGTAAATTTGCTATCTGTGAAACATTACCTGTACATAGTCTATCATCTAAACAGCAGATATCACATGCAGTACATTGTATTGCTCAATTGTTTGGTCATATAAAACTACTACAATCACAGAATTTTATTTTTATATATGTGTGTATATGTCAGCTACTCAAGGTAAAAGTAACTATTGGTTTTGTATTTGGATCAATAGACTGGAAACAGTGTCTGTGGTTATGACTGTGTAGGTAAGTTTAAGATAGCTTTGGGGTGAATATGAACTTGACTAACAGACTAAGAGTAGGACCCTGCCGTGATACTGAATGTTTTGATATAGGCAGTAATGACTGGCAGAGAGATCTTAGGGTAAGAAAGAATGATTGCTGATGACTATCTGGAGTCATGGTGAGAATAGAATAGACATGACTATGATCGACAGACTGGGATTATATTAGGACTTGGATATGTCTAATTATGACTGGTGATGGCAAAGAGATGGAGGTACATAGATGCTGATTGACAGAATTGAGCTTAGATGGGTTTTGGATGCAGATGATAATGCAAAAAGAAGGATTAGTTTTGAAACAGAATATTTCTGATTAGGGTTGACAAACCACAGATAGACAAGGAGTGAGATGTGTCATGTTATGATAAGAGACAGGATAGGGTGAAAATGGAATGGATATGATTATTAGAAAAACACCAGGGTAAAGCAAAATTGGATCAGCAGATTATAAATATGTACTGGAATCTTCCATCTCTTCAAAATTAATCTCCTTTAAGCCCACCCTATTATAACCTTTTTCTACACTCATAAAATGAAACTTCCATCTTTCTTTCATATGATGTGTAAAATGCGCAGATTAAAGTTGTCAAGCACCTGAGGTCATTATGTTCAATGTAGTTGCTAGAGTTCCAGAGGTCATCAAATATCTTAATGAAGTACAGAACTGGATTGAATCAGTTCTCAGACATGGTGCGAAAGCCATTTGTTCCATAAAGCAGCAATAAAGAAATCGCTAGGTAGAAAAGAAGCTACTGAGTATGTTCTGAATAGAAGATACCTTTACAATGGGGACCCAAATAGGAACATTTCCGTGACTAAAGTGACGGCAGTTAACAATAGGAAATTTAAACTTTGTTAACCCCCTAGCCCAAAAGCTCACCAAATATAAACAAAATAATTGAAATATTATATGAAAAAAAACATTGGAACTCTGTTTCAGTTTGTGACACGCTTAAGATTTAGATGATAGTTAACCATTTAAGTGTTGCTCTTATGGTTTACGAGGACTTTTAAATCTCTAGAGTGTGTTTTTTCCTTAAACGTAGCCTCAACTATACCAATTTCCTTGATATATCCGTTTGTTCTTTTGTATTTGTCATGAATTACATTTCAAATTGCAACTGCAATATAAGAACTGTAAGTCTTCTTTTGATGCAGATGTGAATAAAGAAAATTGGTGTATTTTATTAAACAGAATAATGATGGCAGGGAATGAAGTACAGATGTGAAGTCAGTGGTGACACACATACAAACACTGATAACTTATCTTTGATATTATCCTATATGTGTTTTAATTGCTTGACAAAGTTGGGAAATTAATAGTACTTATAACTGCATTTATAGGCTGTGTATAGTAGACATAATTAGCTGCCTGTTGTAGAACACAAGATGGATTATTACATCTCATTAACAGTCAAAGATACTAAAGGAGTTAGACTATAAGATTATGATGAATAACATTGGTTAAGGTCAAGTTGAAAATATTAGGTTATGTTTGACAGAGAGTGGTTTGAATCACTGTGAAATTGAATGGATAAGGCTATAATCAGCCAGCACAGGAAAATATGTTTGGCACACTCCAGGTTAGGTTAAAATTTCATTTTTCCTCTTCCATAATGAGAATAAAGTGAAGAATATTTGACTGTAAAATGGTAAGGCAGCCTTAGGATGGAAATAGATGTCTGTAAATATGTTTCATATAATGGAGTTAGGATGACAGGCACATCTGATTTTAATTTAGCATCAAAGTGAAAATAGCGACGGATTATTAAATTTTCATTAATAGACTGATCATAAAGTGGAAATTAGAAGTATTGCCTATGAACATACTTCATCAGAGTGTGACTTGGTGTAGACATCATTTATTTCATCACCTGTATGTATCCATTATTCTGTATCCTAATGGCATAATTGTAAGTAGAAGTGTGCGTCTTCTAGGACTATTTAATCACCAGGAATGCCAGGCTGCACTTTGAATGATCCTTTCCTGACAGATGGGGTTTACTGTAGGTGAGCATAATTGACAAAGCTAAAGTTGAAAGAATGATTGACAGATTGGGTTCAAGGTGGAATTGGAAAGTAATTATGATTGACAGATTGAACTTCAGGGTAGAATTAGAATTGTGAATGAATCTTCCATAGATTTGGGGTTCAGGGTAGAATTTGAAGTATGAAATTATGTTTTGTGGGTTCAGAAATCTTGCATGATTATCGACTACTGATTAGATTTTAAGATAATAAAGGGCGGAGGAGCGGGGGTTTGGTTTAGAAATAATTTTATGTTTCCCAAGTAAAGACTTAGAGTGGAAACCGCAATAGTGATTCTCCCAACTGATTCTGATTCAGTGAAGGATTTAAGTAGTATGATTAGGAAGTTGGGGTTTCATTTCCAATTGGAATAATGTCATTATGATCGACAGATTGGGATTACCATGAAATTTAAGTGAAAATCATTTGGGTCGCTGCATTTGGGGTTCGGGATAGTTAAAGCCCCTTGTCATGATTTCAGTCAACGCTGCATTATCACTATGACCAGATTGGAGGCTGAGAGGGGAATTGTGTAATTACATTGTCAAATTGTTGATTACACTGACACCATAATACACGCTATGATTAGTAGATTCGTGCTAAGATGTAGGGGGGATCATAACTGCGAGATTGTTTGTAGTGTGGTCTGGGTAAAAGGTTCTCTTGATTGAAATCGGATTTGGGGTGTGCATACACGATTGACGGGGAATGCGTTAGGCTGGGAGTTGTAGTTTCTGCTGCTCTATTACACGAGGCGGGCTCACGGTCACTGAATTGACATAACAGAGGTTAACCCGTGGTCGGTGGTTTTGCTTGCTGGTTTAGTTGATTAGATTACACGTCTTTGATGGTTTCCTAATCACTCAGTATCCGATCGGTGCAGCCTGCCAGTGAGTTTAGCTAATCGAAGAGGGTTTTGGAGATGTCAGTGATCAGAGATTTCAAGTGATCCATTGCCGTCCAGGGACAGATAGCACCGACAAAAGCAGCTTCGGCTGAAGTTCTTGTAGGGGGGAATCGCAAAGCGCGCAAGTCTCTTGGATTGCTAACATAATACAAGCGATAGAAATCATTTGTATGTTAACCATCAAGGATAGCCAGCCGAAGTTCATCAACTGACTCTTCCAAACAATCCAGTAAATTATTGATGTGCTTTCCAAATCCTGGGACATGGTAATTCGTAAGTACGGACACAGTCCTCTCATCCATCAATCTTAAAACATATTAGTTACGTTACTCATCAAAACCATATTGATACCACATAACACTACACAACTTTATTGATTTGTCACGTCGTAGGGAAGCTAGGATGTCTAAGTTATTCTCGGTAATGCTCACACTAAATTTTACAGGTCAGACATTTTATGAATATGGTTTTAGGCAAAAAAATCTGGTTACAAATTCATTCATGTTGACCATTCTTTCCCATTCGTATTGTTTTCCAGTTGTGACTCGAATTTCTAAATGACTGCTGCTATTGGTGTTGGTTTCTCCAAATAATTAAGAATTTCATATCAACTCTTTAAAAAAATATATATAGTGTGTAACCTGATTTGGTTTTGCAGTGCGACGTTAGTTTTGTTCAACTTTCCAAATTCTAGAATTAAATTTAACTTCGCGTCAAATGCATTTCGGAATTAACAGGTTTCAATAGGCACTCGGGGTTGTGAGCTTTGGTCTTCCAAAAAAAAACCGCACAATTTAGCTGAAAAGATTATTATGAACTGGTAAGTTTATTGCGTGTGTTATACATGGTCCTGCAATGTTTGGGAACACTGAATTTCAAACCTGGATCCGTTGGCTCCGTCCCACCGTATCTGCTTGACAGTGTTGTGCATGTATTCCATAGTATAGGTCATTCATGCCTATCTATTTATACCAACTGTGGAATTAAAATTCTCGGTTTATTTACATTTAACATTGATTATAAAACAAATCAGTTCGAATTCATGTTGTTTTCTCTTATCGACATTAAAAAAACACAATTAAAGCCATACATACATAATATCCACATATGTATTACTTGTCATGAATTATTTTCAGATATTATAGTCCTTACCGGTATATATCCTATGCATGTCTGCAGCCTCGACTCCTCATACTTTTTTAACTTAAGTTGAAAAACAGAACCAACTATTTATTTAACTTTCTGGAGGCATTTTTTTTCTTGCATTCATGAAAATGTACCTCAGAGGGATACGTGACTCCCCCCCCCCCCGTTTGCCTACCTGATTCTCACACATATCGCTGCGGTCGATGTTTTATTTTTAACCCGTGTATTTGTACCTTTAGTATATGTTGCTCGCATGTTTAACATTTATATAGGACAAGTTTATCAACATGCTGAAGAAACAGACGTGAAGGCAAGTTGCGGGTCCGGTTATGTGCAACGTAAATAATTGGAGCTAAAGGTGTTTTGTCTTGTTTTCTGTAAATATTTCCCGTATGCAAAGTAAATGGGGAATCAACTCTCGTACCGCCCCCCTCTCCCCCCCCCCCCCATCCAAAAAAAAGTTGGTGGGGATGATGTTTGAAAGAATCTAATATATCGCTACAAACTGAGACAAATCCAAAAGTTTATATTGGAGGGGTCATTTTTAAGAGTGTTTTGAAAGGGAATGGGTACATGTGTGTGTAATGTGTGTGAAAATGTTCATCTAATTCTCAGCTCAGAAAGCATTAATAATTTTGTCATTGTGCATGCATTGTTTTTTATTGTCGTTAACAAATGCCCGGCGCCTTCTTATTGATAGATTTCTCTCCTGCTTTCATTTTTCACTCTTCCCAGATGCTGTCAAACTGCAAGGATGAGGCTGCTATAGATTGCATTTGACTTTGCCAGAAGGAGGAGCAGAAGGAGGAGGGGGATCGATGCTCGCTTCTATCGCTTACCCGTGTCTGTGCGAGTGAGACTGAGCCCAGTCCCTCCGGAAAAGCTGCCAGCCACCGACCCGACGGAAAGCAGCAGCAGCTCCGCTCCGCCACTGATCAACACCCGCTCGGGGAGAGGAGAGAGAGAGAGAGAGAGGGGGCGAGACTCATTGACAGACAGAGAGGCAGGACCGACAGCTTGCGATCGTCCAGCCGGGGGGGTGGCGTGTCCCTGTGCCAACCCAGCCACCAGCTCCCCCCCCCCCCCCCCCCCGCGCGACAGACACATCCATACATTATTGTTGCAATATTTAATATATTGTACAGATAACACCTAGATATCTATATATCACACACACAGACAGCCCGTCATCGCCTCCGCCGAGTACCCCCCCTCCCCATCCCTCACCCCCCTCCCCTCCCCTCACCACCTCTTTACACACCTGAAGAAAAGTCAACTTGAAACTCTCACAGCATGCCGCGAAGGAAGCAGCAAGCACCCAAACGGGCTGCAGGTAAACAAACAACTTCTCTCTATCTTACCTCTGTGCCTGTAGTCAGTCACTAGAATTATTCAACGGTCTTGCTCTTCTATTTAGCAGAAAAGGACAAAAAATCTTCCTGTCAAAATGTGTTTGGTGGTGACACTGTGTGCTGGGATTTGGGGAGGGGGGGTTCTTTCCCTTTTTAATTTTGGTGAGACTTTTTTTTAGTGCTTGAAGTTTTTGTTATTGTTGTTGTTGTTGGATGTGAATTCTTTTTGATGTGTTTAGCGGGGAGTATGTGAGTGAGTGTGTGTGTGAAGTCCAGGCTGATGGGGGGGCTTTGCTTGGTCCAGCACAATGTAACCCCGTCTGTCTGTGTGTTTATCCCCTGTCAGTCAGGGAGAATTCAGCCTCTCACTCTCTCTTTGCGGGGGAAAAAAAGATGGATGGGTTGCAATATTTGAGTGTAATCTGATACAATGTTTGCAGTGCAAAGGGGGGGGGGGGGGGAAGGTTTGTGATCTTGACGCGCGGCTCAAATCGACAAACTGAAAGGCCGTTTGTAATTGCAATTTGGGAGGACAGCAAAAAAAATGCAACGGGTTGGGTGAGGTGAGGGGGGGCACTTTGCAAGAGCTCTGAGAAAAGAGAGAGCAAGGAAGGGGGGTGGCAAAATAAAAATGGGAAAGCCATTTTTGTGGAACTTTTGTAGCTCAAGCCTCCCAACGCTGAAAAACATAGTTTTTTTAAAAACAGGAATCTAATCTGGGGGGAAATAAATTGCCTGCTTTTAAACCTTGGCTTTCCCCCCCCTCCTGAGAGTTGTGATATTTGGTGGTGTGGGGCACAGGAATAAAAGTTCATTTTTCATCCGCCGGATCCACCCACTTAACTGGTCTTAAAGTCGATTGCCATCTTTGATTTGACGCGTGATTGATCACCTGTCATGTGGCAGGCTTTGATCTATTCATTCTCGATAAATATCAATAAATCACTCACTATGGCAACGCATGTGCTACTGACGTAACGCCTGCCCCTGTCATTTCTTTGCCCAGGCATGCACAATTATTTTGTTTTAGTTTTTTTATACATGTGAGTTTTTTTTTCATTTCCTCTCCCTTTAAGGAGAGTGGGATGAATACATTATGAAGAAATCTTAGCTATTAGTTTACACGCTTTCAACTTGCATGGCTGTAATCTGGTAAATGTGTCACTGCTATAGAAATAACCCTCCAGAAGACTTTCTTCATTGTTGAGGTAATTGTCTCTCCCTTGACAGGCACATTCATCAGTGGCTTAATGGTCAATCAAAAGTTGGCAGGCTGAGTGTTTTCATTCTTTCCTATACACTACATTAGGCATACTTAATCAAAATGTCTCTGTGTAATGGCTGTGAAGAGTTCATGACTGAGTGATCTGTTGTCTGCACAGATAGAAAATTAACAGCTCAGTGCTGGAAGATGTGAGCTTGCAGATAAACAAATCGTGCATTAATATTTCATCTTTGAGACCTCGATGTGCTATCAGCAGCATATTCTTGGCTGTTCTTCTTCCTGATGGTTTCACAGCTGTAACTCATTTCACTGATGACTTTACTGGGGTTACCAAGAGTGACGACAAATTGATTACCTGGCAGTACAGGAAGGGGCGAAGAGATGTGGGTTGACAGACGTGATATAATAAGTTCAACAATGTATTGAAGGAAAGTTTGGGGCGTGGGGGGAGGTGGTGGGAAGAGGAATGGATATCAAATCACATTCATGCAACAAAAAACTTTAAACAAGGTTGCAATGTCTTAAAGGAAACTTATTTATTTAGAGAAATGCCATTTCTCTGTCTTCCTGTCATTCCTGAAACTTGACACTGCCATCATCCAGGGAATTTAAAAAATGTCTGGTAACAATATGTTCGATGATTTGATAGTTTGATGAGGTTAAAAGTGCAGTAATACTGCTTCGTGGGGTCCACCAGTTTATATAGTGTCAATTTGCATGTCGCCTACAAGTTAACTGTGACTGTGGTGCTCCATTTAAAGGAATTCAAATGCAAACTAAAATACTTCACAAACTATGTCCATGTATAGCTCCAAGAAAAATAAAAGGCATAATCAAATAGTATTTTATGTATCTTCAAAGGGGAGTTTTCAAATTTAATTCATTTTCAATTTAGTTTTGTTTTAATATATATATATATTTTTGAATGAGCTCCCTTGATTTACCATATATACCATCCATATATTCTGGGTGATATTTAATTTGAAGTAGCATTTTTGTGGATGATTAGTATTAGAAAATGTATTATTCCATTATATAATAAAGTGCAGAAGAAAATTAAGACAAAATGAGATAAATTCAAGTATTATCCAGAATAAACTCTCAAAGTTCAAATTATATTCTATGAGCCAGATTTTTAAAGATCTCGCATTGTCTTACAGAACATTATGATTTAGGATTTAGTTACTTGTTGTGGACAATGATCAAGAAACTGTGGTTTTGCTTTTATTTGCAGCCTTATTATCCTCTATTTCGGTAACATAAGAATTGTCAGTGTTCCTTTGAACTTTCTTCCCCGTTCTTCTAAACTCCAGAAGTCCAATCTCATCAATGCTGTCCATCAGAACTGCATGGAAATTACAATCCCTGAACTCGCACTTTTCCAGGTTCTCAACCCTGCAAGATCCTTTATCCCTCTCATCCTTGCCAGTTTTTGGCTTCTAAAACCCAGATGTGTATCATCAGATCAGAACATCCTGATTTACCTCATTGTTCTTTTTCAGTCTCTTCCATCTTGATGGACACTTCACTTCCAGGCCTTGGTCCTTTACCTTATTTTCTCACTTAGACATTAATCAACAATATTGCTGATAACCCATGCACAGAGTAACTTTTCCTTGGAACGCATTCTCTGTTGCCCTTTTTGTCAGGTTATGTGGAAACCATTTAAAATAAGTTTGTGATCTGTACAAGCAGTAGATTACAGGAAAGGTTAATAACTCTGTTTTAAGCATTTTTTTAAGATTAACATTTTAGCTAATTTGCATCAGTTCTAAGTGGGTTAACACATGCACCACTTTTGTTTCTTTAAATACAGGAGTAATAGCCTGTCAAGCTGTATCACTAAGCACAAGACTGTCCCAGTATTGGCAGTTCTGCGTGCCTCCATGGATGGTATGGTCACTGGCTGGTTCTGTAAAGATCCAAAGTCCAAAGTCTTCATACACGAATAGTCCCACAGTCCTCATAGATGTAAAATCTCTCACACTTGCACACATAGGAGTGAGATAATGTTAGCATGATACTAGCATGTGTTTCTACCATTGTGATGTGGAGCCATATAAGAGTCAGCTTGTACCTCCATAGATATAATTTCAGAAGACATAAAAGTGGAGGTAAAAAGAAAAAAATGGGAATATTGCAAATGTGAAGCAAGGAAATGCTGGAAGTACACTGCAGACATTGCCTGAAAAGGCAGGTTAATATTTCAAGTGTAAATTCTTCATTTGAACTCTGAAAGGTCTTGGTTCAAAATATTAACTTGAGTTTTCTCCTTTCAGAACCTGGTGAACCTGCATTGTACTTCAAGTATTTTCTACTTGATTTCAGGCAGGAAAGTGTTCATTGTGAAATCATAAAAGCCGTGTGTTACTGCTTTTAAATCTTGATATTTTCCAGCCCAGCATTTTCATGGTGGACCATGCTGCAACAATTTGTGATGACAAGTGGGTTATTCACTAAACAGGAATTAAAATGTAATAATTACAGTTGTACGTTAGCTCCGCATGAAGTAATTGTAGATTAATGAACACCTGTGTCCGGAAGAGTAGAACAGACTTAAATTCTTGCTTTGAACATTTCCACTAATTGTACCAGTTAAACAAAACAAAGAGTGATGGTGAAACAGAAGAAAGGTTTGTTGATTTTAACATCTGCTTTCAATGTGTGTTTTTGAAAAAAACACACTTTTTGGGTACGTTCTCTTTAGTGTGGAAGTGTATGTTTGTAAATCTCTTGGGATTGGCTTTTAAAATCACAACTAATTCTATACCATTTTCTTGTGTCTGTTTGTGGTAGTTCAATGTTTGGTTCAGTATTACCTTGGAAGATGCTCTCACCTCACAATAAAAGTAGGCAGTGCCAAACATTATCCAGATTTGACAGTATGTTGGTTTGACAGAACAAAGGTGGCCAACATGGTAAAATGCAACATGCTTTTGCCTGTCCAGCCAATGTGTAAATCACCCCTTTTTTTAAATCACTTAACTGAAATTGAGCATATTAACATTTTACATTTAACCCTCACTTGCAGGTTGAGAAATAAAGATGCAAATTTTGAGAAAACTTTAATTTAGTTTAGTTTGGAGATTGGTTTCAATAATGCTCATTTTGTTGAACTCCACTCTTTACCCATGAATTATTGCTCAGAAAAGGAATGGAGGTCATAAGATGATTTTAAAAAATAGGAGCAAGCATAGGCATTTGGCTCACCGAGCCTGCTCCACCATTTAATAATGTGGAGATGCTGGCATTGGACTGGGGTAGGCATGGTAAGAAGTCTCACAACACCAGGTTAAAGTCCCTACCTTTTACAAAAAGGTAGGCACTTTATCTTTCTGATCAGTTTGGGTACAGGGAATATGAATCCTGAATCAACACCACCATGCTCACAGAAATTCAGTTTGGAGGGATGATATTTAATCTGCCATGCCTTGATGAAGGGGCAGCGCTCCGAAAACTCGTGCTGCCATATAAACCTGTTGGACCTTAACCTGGTGTTGTGAGACTTCTTACTGCACCATTTAATAAGATCATGGCTGATCTGACTATGGCTTTAACTCAATTTTCCTGCCTATTTCCCCTAATCTTGACTCCCTTGTCATTCAAAAATCTGTCTAACTCAGCCTTGAGTAGATTCAATGATCCAGTCTCCACTGCTTTCTGGAAAAGATAATTCCACAAACTAGCAACCCTTGAGAGACGAGGGTCTTAAATGGGGGACGTCCTAATTTTAAGCTGTACCCCCATGCTAGATTCTCCCAGGAGATAAAACATCCTCTCAGCATCTACTCTGTCAAGCTCGCTCAGCTTTATATGTTTCAATAAGATCAGGTCATTCTTCTGAACTCCAATGAATATGGGCTCAACCAGTTGAATCCTTCCTTATAGAACAGCCCTTTCATCCCAGGAATCAGCCCAATGAACCTGTTCTGAACTGCTTCTAATGCAAGTATACCCTAAGTAAGGAGACAAAAACTTACACAGTACTTGAGGTGCTGCCTCACCAAGTTCAGAAGACAGCGGTTTGAGTCCAAATGTGCATCACTAAAATCTGACTTTAATGTAAACATTTAAATGTGTTCAAAAATGTGTGCCAAGTAACACAATTATTTTTGTAAAAGGTAGGCAGCTTTAATTTATATGTGTTCATAAAGGATATTTAATTATACAATGCAAATTGAACTTAACTAGTTGAATAGATTTCCTCTCATTGGATCTCTGGAATCAATCAAGAGGCAAATGGACGCTGTAGATGAATGGCTATGAAAAGGGGCAGCATGTTTTCTATGGAAGATGAGCTAGATGGACAGAATGGCCTGCTCTGGCTTTAATTATCTTTCTGATCAGTTTGGGTACAGGGAATATGAATCCTGAATCAACACCACCATGCTCCCAGAAATTCAGTTTGGAGGGATGATATTTAATCTGCCGTGCCATTGCTGGTAATAGTAATGCATCAGAATGAGTTCTTTTAATTTCTTATCCCTCCTCTTCCTCTGTTCTTTCCTGCTATTTTTCTTCTGCTGTTCATCTAATTTTTTCTTAAAAGTCATGATTCACTCTGCTTCATTTGTCAATTGTGGTAATCCATCCATATTCCAGTAACCTTTTGTATCGAAAAATGTCTTCTAACCTCTCCCTTTATGCTTCGAGTCCTTGAACTTTTATGCCCCTGTTATCTAACCATTTGGTGCCCAGAAAGCAAAGTACTGAAGTCATGGTTCCATGGACTAATTTAATTCTGTACGTCATTTGGGTTCTGTTCTGTATAGCTATGTGACACGAAACTTAGAGGCAGCACAGTGTAAATGGGTTAAGTACAGTTGATATTGTTCCCCCCTGCCCGTCCAACACACAATCCATAGAGAGCATAATCACTAATAGGAGAACAAAGCAGCAATGGTGAGCTGGTGCCATTGGGCAAGTGCTCAAAATGTAGCATTTTATAGCATTTACTTGTGCGATGTCCTTGCGTTCCAGTTAGAAAGTTAAATCACAGGGCTATCCTCAATGTAGTCAGTGCTATGCTCATTGTGACTTGTACTGTGCAGTGATTAAATGGAAGCAATGTTTTGGTTGTGGAGGATTTCTTGCCCTTAATTTCGCAACCTGCTTTCTCGCCTGAGAGATGTTGTTGTAGTTGGCAGCCAAGGAAACAAAAATGTGAAAAAGTAAGGAGAACTTTCTTTGTAAAATATTTGCTGAAGGGCACCTCAGTAGCATAGAAATAAACCAATGGATTCTTATGTATGTTTGGGCCTTCCTATAAATAATGAGAATGCAGTTGTGTCATTTTTCATGATTTGCTATTGGAAACAGATGCTTCTTGCTGATTATAAGTATATAGGTAATGACCACAATACAGTGTTATGGTAAGGAGTATATTTTAATCAAAAGCATCTGTTTCTCACTTCCAGTGCCATATTTCTGTACAAACTATACATTAGTATAAGTTGCAGGACCCCGTGGACCTTTCATTCTGCCAAATAAAGTTCTGAAAACAAACCAGAGCAGTCACGTAACATCGCTATGCCCATCTTCCATTTTTCACTATAAACTGTGATGCTGATGCTTTCTGTTGTTGGATGCAGAATGGCAGCAGATTGTAAGGCATCATATTCTTTTTTGCATCGGTAACGTGTTTAGTTCATTGGATTACTCAGTTCCCATCAGTTGAGGGTCCACGTTGATCCCTACTTGCGTAAAGCAGTTTGAGACAACAGCACTAAAAACAGTGGATTTCTCAGAATTCACATTTTTATGTTAAAGGAGCACTGATATCAAGACGTGGGAAGTATGCGGGCTAGACAGAGACGTTGGTTATTGCAAAAGATAGCATGGTGAATCGTTGGTGGAACATCATGTAGTGCAAATGCTTGCTTGGTTCTTTACATTTGTTATTGTGACATTGCTCCTGACTACCCCACCTTGTATTTATACCCATTTAAATTAAACTACTCCAGCAATAATTGACCATTATAGTTACTGTAAAAATACAATTGTGTTGTACCTTTACAAATTCCTTTGATTTTCACCCTGCCAATTTGTTCTTTTTTACAGCAATTAAGTCAATTTAAACCTTTTTACATGGAGTATATGAAACTTATTACACAATTATGAATTACACAATTTTCAGCTCAAAATGGTGCTTGCATACTTTAGCCTGTTCCTTATAGAATCTTATCAACTACATTAACAGCTGTGGGTATAAACTAAAGGAAATACGGAAATGTTACAATGCAGGAGGAGGCTGTTCAGCCCATTTGTGTCTGCATCGATTGAAGGGAAGAAAAGTAAAAATAAACAAAGTAGATATATAAGGACCGATATCAAAGAAATAGCAAAATTAATTTTTTTTTCAGAGGAGGGGGAAAATGAGAAAGTTTAATCAATTTTCACACTTTGTGTACGTGATGTAAAGCTGCAGGCCACAGTTAAAATTTAGGCGATTCACATTTATTTGTGACTATCAATTGCTAATGGTTTGACAGAGTATCTAGAAGAATTAAATAAGTAAATGTAAAGCTCCAGCTGGCAGAGTACATACTGGTGATTCTTTTTTATTTAGCAGGGTTTGCCTTTGAAATGCCTGTATGAAAATTAGATGGCCCAGATTAATCTTGTAGTAAAAGTGCTGGACAGTTTTGTGCCAATTTTCTTCTATGCCCATAATAGTTTTTTGCTGAAGTACAGACCACTGTACATGGCCCAAGTATCTATTGTTCATGTTCACAAAGGAGCATTTACAACCAAGTCTAATTATTTCCTCATCTGATGTCGATAAGCATTTCCAGCAAAAATCAACAGGTAGCATTCAACCCAAACGTGCCAATGCCAACTGATGTATCTCCCACTGCCCCAACTGATATCGTTGAACTCCGTACAGAACTGATTGGAAGTATAAAGAAAGAAAGACTGTGAAAGAATGATTAATGTTGTGCCTTTTATGATCTCAGGACATCTCAATGCTTTAGAGCCAGTGAAATATGTGTTGAGTTATGGTCACCGGTGTAGGAAATTGTTCTGTATTTATCAATTTTGTGAAGTCATTGGACATGTTATGTTAGTACTGTCACTTTTCTTAAGAAAGTATGTATCAAAGTGTGGATGTATGCAATACTTCATTAATGCTCCCTATAAGCTTCATTTGGACAAGTGTGTCGGAAGCCTGCAGAGTCATACTAGATTAGATCTATGTCCTGGCTTTGAGTAGAATGTTATAGGCCTGGTCTTTTTTCTGTATTAGTGAGCCATATCCTTCTGAGAGGTAGCTTGCGTGTTCATAGTGGTTTGCTATTTCAGGGATTCTAAAAAGTGTTTAGTATGCCCATATATAAGTGGACTTGTCGATCCGTTTCATTTGTGAACCATTTATCCATTTGTGTTTCAGAAAACAACAACATAAGCACAGGTGAGGGTGGCTGTTTGGATCACCCTAGCTTATGGATGCAGATTTTATTTCTAGCATCATATTCCAATTTTAGCAATCTGTGTAAAATGTTTCCACAAACATCATTCCTACTTTGGTCTTTTTATCATATTTATGTCATACGTATTCTAATGTGTGGTTTTTTTCTTGAAGAGTGCTCCAGACTTGGCTTACCTATACATTTTCTATACTTTTAAAAGGCTCCTCTTATTTCTCTCATAGCTAAATAATTGCAGACTTTCCACTTTCATCTCATAACTCTTGTACACCTACATGGCTTGAATGTTTCCATTATGTCTGTTAACCAAAGTGAACACAAGACTCAAAGCATTCTGATCAGAGTATCATATGATTTTAATGTGACATTCTCTACCTTTATGATATAATAATTTAATTTGACGTTCTACTTGGATTGTTCAGCTGCTGCTTTACAGCAATCTAATGGACATGTTAAGTAGCAAGTCTGCTGTTACTCCCAGATCCTTCTCAGATTCATCTGTTAACTGTTTCTGTAACCTAGCACATCCAGTGGCACAGTAGTTAGCACTGCTGCCTCACAGTACCAGGGATCCAGGTTAGAATCCCAGCTTGAGTCACTCTCTGTGCAGACTGCACGTTCACCCCGGTCTGCGAGGTTTTCCTCCGGGTGCTCTGGTTTCCTCCCACAGTCCAAAAGACATGCTGGTTAGGTACATTGGCCATGCTAAATTCTCCCTCAGTGTACCCAAACAGGCGCCAGAGTGTGGTGGCTAGGGGATTTTCACAGTAACTTCATTGCAGTGTTAATGTAAGCCTTCTTGTGACACTAATAAATAAACTAAAACTTATTCCTGCAACATATTAAGCTTTATATTCGTTAGTGCCAAATTTCACATCAAATTTCACTGTTCCATCAATTTATAGATGTTGTCCATCATTTTTTTGGAGAACTTTGGCTGATGTCCCCTCTCAAGTGTGGTAACATCTGTAATTTTAACTAAATTTAAGTTTCGGAATCAGCATCATTAATGATGATTAAGAAAATACGGGTTCCTGGGATTATCTTTAAGTTAATGTCCCCATACTCCAAATAAAACACTTTACTAGTACCTGTGTTTCCTGATTTCTTTGGCCTTAAGTGTTTTAAACTGGTCTAGATCGCCACTTGATTCTTATCCTCTAGTTAGCTATGGTGGAAGCTGTATTGTAAAATCGAGGAAGGATTGGAATAAAATTGCACCTTTCAACTAACTGCAAAGGTTACACTGGTCTACACACTGTAAGGAACATCTTTAGCAATTACTTCTCTTCCGACTCTTGCATTGCCACCTCTGGAGCCTTCCAAAGAAATGAAACCTTGGCCTATTCTTTTTGTCCCTTTGTGATATTATCCACAGCCATAGGGGTTAACTTCGACACAATTGTCAATAACTCCCAGCACCACGTTTTCACTACTTGATTGACTCTGCAACTTTCTCGGTATTGTCAGACCTCTTGCCTGACATTCAGTTTAAACATTGGGAAGACTGAAACCATTATCTTTGGTTTCCATCATAAAATCCATGCCCTTCCTGCCCCCGGAGGCTGCTCATAACCTTAACCTGTTGACTTTGAGTTGAGCTTCCAAGCTCCTGTTCTTTCAAAAGACTCCCACCTCAAACCCTATTTCAAACCATTTGTGGTGGAAACCACTGCTCATGTTTTTCTTCCCTCCATGCTTCAGTCTCTGTAAATGTCAGTTCATACTAATTTGGCTTCCTGTTTCCTGTGCTGTGATTGTGTTCACTGACATACATTGGTATCAGCCGATGCCTCAAGTTTAAAATTTGCATATCCTTGTATTAAATTGCTCCACAGCCTCAGCCCAACCTAACTCTGTAATTTCTTCCAGCCCTAAAGCTCCCAGCCCCTGAAGCCTATTCTTCTAGCTTCATGTGCTTTCCCTTTACTGCACCATCGGTGTTGGCCTGCAGTCCTCCAGCTTGCACTGTTTGGAACACGCTCCTGAATTCTTTCTGTATCTTCTTTTTATTCTCCTTTCAAGAGACTCACGAATGTTCATTTCTTTGAAGCATTTGGACACCACATTTCCAGCTTTGGCTCACCACCCATTTTTATTGTGTCTGTGAAGCAGTTTGGGAAATCTTTCTATTTGAAAGGTGAGGTAAATTGTTGGTTCATTATCTAGACCCATCAGGTACAGGGATAATAATGATATAGCATTGACTTAACTAGACAAAATAATAGTTTTGTTTCCCAATATTGGGGCTAATTGTCCAATCATACACCTGACGAGTGGTACCCACTTGGAATACATTGGGAATAGAAGGCCCATTGATCCATATGTTTCATTTGAATGTCAGGAAAATTGAGCTGTGGACCTGAAGCAACCCAACCAGTCTGCTCAGTAGTAGATGGGCTAAGATAGGAATGGAGGTGTGTGGTATTACAAGGTTGAAGTGCCAATCCTCTCCAGGGCACCCAATTTAGGTAATTAACCCTATGATATTTCCACATCATATTTCATGATTATGCATGAGTTCCACTGGAGGTATTTAAAATCCAGTGAGCAGCAATTGCCAAGAACATCTCATGTTGTCCCACTTGGTGTTACACATCTTCTCCTTGTCTTCACTTGTCATTTTCTAAAGTTAAAATAAAGGCACTAGCCTGCTGCTATAGATTAAAACCTAGAAATCTGAAGCAAAGGATAGAATTTGGCTGTGGAGTTTGTTATGCTATTCAAAAAGAAGAAACCTACCAAATGTAAAACTTAGAATTTTACAGCATGCACTGATTTATACTCTAGTGATATGGCAATATCGCACGGGACTCAGCTTACTTTGATTATTGATGTTCCATAGCAATTTGACATGTTACATGCCAAGTCTGTTATTACCCCTAAATTTGAATAATTTCCCCAAAGCACATCAAAGGTAATTGTGTTCAAAATGCTTCATAATTCTGTACAACAGACCAGATAATATAAACTATTCCGGGGAAATGTTTGTAGAATTTTAACATTAGCCTGTAGAAAATTACTGTTGGGTAATTTCTGTTTTAATTGATTTATTATTTAGTTGGGCTTGTAGTTTCATTGCATTAATGAGCACAATAATGGAGTTCATATTTCCTAATGTTTCTTTCAAAAATGCATGGTTTGGTAATCATCTTCACTAATGCTTTGCTGCTTTTGTGGCACCTATTGTAATGATCATTATGCTCCAAACTCAATGCTTGCTAATGAAGTTTCCAAACACATTCGCTTTTCTTTTGTTCAGAACAGTAACTTTTACCTTCCTTCCTCTCATGGCCGACTTAGCTCAGATTATAGAAATGAAGAGCAAGAACGGCAAAAAGAAGCCAGCTACAAAGCATCTTATCAGGCGGAGATCCAAAAAATGTCAATTTCTGGAACCTAAGCTTTGTGCTGCTATTTAACTGTAAAGTTGATGGATCTTTGACAGGTTTATAGCTGACAAGTTCCATGGCTAGTCAAGCAGTGCAATTATGTTTGAGTTAATTTGATATAATCAAGTTGATGTTATGCAGTCCCAGTTGACTTGAGCGGTGTATGTAGTCAATTTTCTGCTGGAGGTTATAAATAAGTATTGAAATTTGACTAATCCCATCACAGAGAAAGAGAGAGGAAAAAAAAGCATCTTGCAGTATGGCATGTTTCAAGTTTGTTGTGCTTTCTGAAATAATGCTCAAAACAGCAGCTAATGTTGCAGGTAGCTCAATCAGTCACAAATAGATCGGGGACCATTTAGTTGTTAGTGAGCAAAGCAATAAATGCTGTGGCACAGTACTTGTTTTGAAATGTTTCTTTTCAATGTTTCTTTTTAGTGTAGTTGAACTGGCAGGGGCTGTCTCCTTTCTGAACTAAGCTGAGCATACATGCTTGAGAAAGCGTGTCATGGGAACAAGCTTTGGGGAGCCTGGCTGCTGCAATGTATACTTCCTTTGCAGTCGTGCTCAGTACTAGTAAGCTGCCAGCAGGGAGTTTGGGGTTGATGTAGGTTTCCCTGTGTTTGAGCCCCCAAATTGAGTTTTGGCTTTGAAAGATGCACCGGACCCCGTTCACACCTTGAACAATCATTGAAAAAGTCTCCACCTTTCATACATTTTGCTTTGCAAATGAAACTTTCATCAAAAATTTTAATAACTTGAATTTGCAACATATAAACTCGGAAATGGCACTTTATTTTTAAAGTGAATTTTTGGGGTCCATTTTGCCAGCTATAAATTTCCAGATCCAAAAGTGGATAATAGTAGAAGCAAAACGCCGCAGATGCTGAAAATCTAAAATAAACAGAAAATGCTGGAAATACTCAGCAAATCTGGCAGCACCAGTGGAGAGAGGAGGAGAGTTAATGGGTGGAATTTTGGCTAAGAGCGAGGAGGATATGTGTAAAATTGGGTGGCATGGCAGGACCTCTATGCCCGTTCCTTACCACCACCACTCTGGTAAAATACCACTGGCAGGGGAGGGGCTGGGTCCCACAACGCATGGCAAGGCCAGCAGATAAACCCTCCCAGCCTTATTCCGGGCTGGGAGAGGGAGCTTTCCTGTCCAGGCACACTCACTTGCCCATGGACCAAATAAGGGTCTCCTCCCACTGCTACTGGTCTTTTACTGGGGAGGGAGGGGGGGAGGGGGTGGGTTGGTGGCAGCAGCACACAACAAGGCCACGTGATAAATCCTCCTTGCCTTGTTATTGGGGGGGGGGCTGGGCTGGCTTTCTTTTCTGGCACCCTGTCCCCAGTGGCTTTTGCTACGAAATAAACCCGTTGGACTTTAACCTGGTGTTGTTAAACTTCTTACTGTCCCAACTCCTCCCCCAGGGGTTTGCCAGCCAAGCTCAGGTGGAAACTCCAGACTTTCCTTCTAATCCGGCTCCAGCAACGGTCATTGTTGAGAACTGGTCCCAACAGTGGCTGCTCCTAGAGGTGGGTCTTCCTCCCGGATTGGGGAAAAAGTCTACCTCTGAGCCAGTTAAAAGCCTGATGAAAGCTAATAGAGCAAAACTAAAACCAGCAAAGGGAAAGAAAACATAATGGAGGCAGAGGTTTCTGATCGGAAATTGTTGAACTCAGTGCTGAGTCTAGAAGGCAGTAAAGCACCCACTTAAGACAAGGTGATGTTCCTGAAGTTTGCGGTGAGATTCATTGGAACACTGTAGGAGACCGAGGACAGAGAGGCCAGCGTGGGAACAGGGTAGAGAATTAAAATTACAGGTGACTGCAGAAGGGATCAACTTTGTGGACCATGACATAGTGGTTAGCACTGCTGCCTCATAGCGCCAAGGACTTGGGTTTGATTCCCAGCTTGAGTTAACTGTTTGAGTGGAATTTGCACATTCTCCCTGTGTCTGCGTGGGTTTCCTCCGGGTGCTCCAGTTTCTTCCCACATTCCAAAGATGTGTAGGTTAGGTGGATTGGCAATGCTAAATTGCCCCTTAGTGTCAGGGGGACTAGCTAGGGTAAATGCATGGGGTTACGGGGATAGGGCCTGGGTAGGATTGTGGTCGGTGCAAACTTGATGGGCCGAATGGCCTCCTTCTGCACTATAGGATTCTATGAACCTTGTGGACTGATTGTGTTTCAGAAAACAGTTCTGCGAATCTATGTTTGGCCTCCGGGATTTGGAGGACAACACGCTGTGAATAGATACTAGTGAATCTTATTAAACGTAGTACAATATATCTTAAGAATATGGATCAACTCAGGAGGCCATATTGTGACACATTACATGGGAACATTATTATATACACATTATGATATATTGGCAGGTCCTGACAAAGTAGTGTTGGAAGCCTGGACTCGTGATCTGGAGTTCTGAGTTCCAATCCCAGCAGGTAAATTTAAATTCAATTGATTAAATCTGGAATAAAAAGTAAGTATCAGTAAGTAATAGTGACCCTGTTTGACACCAATCTGACTCACTGATCCTTTGTAGAGAAGGAAACCTGCTGTCTTCACCTGATATGAGTGGTGTCATTGGAGTCACAACAATGTGACTCTTAAGTACCTTCTGAAATGGCCCAGCAAGCCTCTCAGCTGGATTCAAGAAGGTCGCCCCCTATCATTTCTCAAGGGCAATTAGGGATGGGCAATTAATGCTGGCCTTGTCAACGATATCCATATCCCTTGAAAGAATTGTCTTCTGAATATTGATGCCTCTCTCAACAGGATGACCAAAATAAGTTTCAAGACAGCTGTTTGCAATGAATCTATATCCAATTAGATTGGACCAGACTTATACATTCTCATTTCACAGTTGTGTGGCAGCAGCTTTAAACAATTCAGTAGCTGTTCTGACACACACCATTGGTCTTATTTTTGAATGCTTCAGGTCTTCCTTCGTCAATAACCTTTTTTCACCAGTTTCCCAGATTAAGTAAAATCTAGGCCAACACTCTAATATAGTACTAAGGAAGTGCCATCCTTCATCTGCGATGCCATCCTTCATCTGCAGTACCATCTTTCAGATATGACATGAGAGTAAGGCTACATCTCCCCTCAGGCGGATGTAATGTGTCCCATGGCACAATTTGAAAGAAGTGCAGGGGAGATCTCCACATTCACAGTGCTGTTTGTGGGATCTCACTGTGCACAAATTGGCTGCCTTGTTTCCAACATTACAACAGTGAATACACTTTAAAAGTACTTAGTTGGCTGTAAAGCTCTTACAACCTGAGGTGCTATAGAAATTCAAGGCCTTCCTCTTTTGGTTAAGGGGCTTATTAATGTATTTCGGTCATGGATATATTTCCATGTGTATATTTAGAAGTGAAAAGGGTATGAAGTGATTTGTGTCTGATATGGAACATCGCACTTACTGGTCACAAAATGCCACTCAAATTTGTTGGTGCATTCAACTGCGCTCAAAATATTTCTATTTCCTTTGAATCCTTTCAGCTACCTTCACTTGTGGTGGGAAGGTGGCCTTTATTGTTGCTATGTTTGTTCAGATTAGTTTTACAGTGTGATGATTAAACCTAAGAAATGTAATTAAATGTACTGTTGTGTCTAAAGAATTAGCTGCCACCTTTAATTTGGGATTTGTTTGGATTTGGAGGATATGCTTTCAAATTGGGATCCCTGATTTTCAGCACATCTGCCTCCAGGTCTCTAAATTTGTTGATTTACCTGCACGTCGGGCAGGATTCCACCCCCCCACCCCGGTGTGTTTTTTTGGGTGGCGGAGGTGGCTCATCATTGTCTGCGGCATTTTGTGTAACTCCTCTGTCCTGCCGCCAGGGAACCTACCAATGGAAAAGTGGGGGGGGAGGGGGAGGGAGTGTTCCCTATGGTAGGACTGGAAGATCCCGTCGGCGGGAAGGGCCGGGATGATCCCACCCTTTATTTCTGTGGCACTCAACTAATGAAGAATCACCTGTAATGATAGCAATGTTTTCTAACTTGGATAAATGATTGTTGGAAGCTTAAACAGAGATCTCCAGAAGTGGATCCGCACACAGAAAGATTGAAAATCACCAAATGAAAGGGCAAAGGGGGCTATTCAGAATAGCCACCAAAATATTTAGTCTCAATTCTGTGTACACCAGAGTATTACGACTCAACTAAGGAAAAGGCCACTTTTAAGCAAAATGCTCTTTTGTATATGACTTAATGGATTATTGTGGCTTGATTTTTCTCTGTAGGCTTCTGAACCCCACCCTAAGGCTCAAATGGGGGTCAGAAGTCCTCACTAAGTGGGAAACGATAACTCGTGATTTTCCATGGAGCAACCAATTTACAGCCAGCGGGCAGGTTCAGCATCCAATTAAGGATGGTGGGGAGGCTCTCTAAGCTGGAACGCCAAACATCATTTCAAATTGTAAGTAGCAGCAAGATTCTATTCAAAGTAATTGACGAGGGTGGGGGGGGGCTTCAAAATGGAAGCACCTTATCCAACATTTTTATAATTTAAATAAGAAAATGGCTTTGGCAGCCAGGCCATATTGTGGGGAGCTTAATTCATCTATGGGGAGCCTGTTGTTGCTACTGCATACAAGCAAGCATAGTGGGCCTCCAAATCTACCCAAAGAACTGGCCCCCGAGGTCTTCTAAAGGATGCTGGCTCCCTGCAGTTAAACTGGCTCCACAGCCTGTGGGACCATGAAGCCAATTGGAAAACCCGAGTTGGTCTTTTTTCAATTGGCCTTAAGTGACCCTTAAAGAGCCCAAGTATATGGGTGGGTTGCTCTGTTACTTCCTCATCCCATTCTAGGAAAATGGCATGGAGGCGGGATGGAGCTAGAGAACTGGCAGGTAGCTGACATTGCTATCTTTGGCACCCGGTCTGGTCATATGCTTGATGCAATATAACTTCTGCATTACTAGTGGTATAAACATTGAAGGGAGAACTGGTGGCACTAAGGGAAGGCCCAGGCTTCAGCTGGAGAACATGAAGTAAAGAGCTTAGTTAAACATAAAAACAAGACTTAAGCATTCTCACTTTTTTATATGTATGCATGTATTAAACATTTCTGGGAGAATATCCATAAATTACACCCTTCAGTGTTTGTAGAATATTTGGGCCTTGATTTTTCTGTTAAAGATCTCATAGGAAGCCACACTTGTACATCCCAAGTTAACCATGGTACTCTATTTTCAAAATCATTGAGACCATTTTGGTGGCACAGTAGCACAGTGGTTAGCACTGCTGCTTCACAGCTCCAGGGACCTGGGTTCGATTCTGACTTGGGTCACTGTGTGGAGTTTGCACATTCTCCTTGTGTCTGCGTGGGTTTCCACCGGGTGCTCCGGTTTCCTCCCACAGTCCAAAGATGTGCGGGTTAGGTTGATTGGCCATGCTAAAATTGCCCCTTAGTGTCCTGAGATGCGTAGGTTAGAGGGATTAGTGGGTAAATGTGTAGGGATATGGGGATAGGGCCTGGGTGGGATTGTGATCAGTGCAGACTCGATGGGCCAGATGGCCTCTTTCTGCACTGTAGGGTTTCTATGATTTCTATTTCAGCCTATAAGCCAGGGGTAGGTTGTGTATAGCTTATTTGGTATATTCTTTCTCAATGTAATGTTACTGAGTTTCATAATATACTTCTATTTCCTGATGTACATTGTATACCACCTCCTTTAGTCAATCACTGCTGTTCTGTAGGATGCTAGCAAGTGGCAAAAGAATGCACCTATTACAACAGAGGGCATTTTTGCATTTTAATTAAGAACATTGCATCTAATATTTAGAAAAAAACCCATCTTTGCATGCATGCAAGCAGTAACGTGACTTGTAATTGCATCAAGCAAAATTAAATCCTGCTTTCCTCAATATAAATGCATTGTGCTTCAGATTTAATCCACAAAGATAATGTGTTCATTCCTGATGTGTTTTTTTTTCAAGTTGTCTTGTCTGATGCATATGAACTGTTTGAGTCGACTGCGAGCATTATTTCTATTTGTGAATGCAGGCAAAAGTGGCAGCTTGTAAGCGCTGTTGAGTTAATTTGATGTGCATCAAAATAAAGTTGACTCCAATTTGAAGTTGACTTGTGTCATGCGTGTAAATGTGGTACATGTCAATACGTGTTTTTGTTTACCTGACTGCCATCCGTTGGAAATGTTGCCATTTTGTTGGATGCTTCCAGTGGTAAAATCATATCTGTCATATCTGAATCTCGGGTTCTGATTGTTACGCAGTAAGGTGATTCATTTAAAACCATGTTTCCTCATCTTATTCAAGTAAGATGTGACATTTTACTGAATACAAAGTCAAGTGCACACAGATGAATAAGGAAGCATGGCCAACATTTGATTAATATGTTTTTTACTCTAATTAAACATATTTCTTAAAACAAGACCGTTGTCAATGTTTTTATCTATATATATATATTTTCCAAATTATTTTTGAAAATAAGTTCTTGTACTTGACAATTTAAAGTGGCTGTTTCTAGTAGAGTCTCAGGTCAGGATTGAGTAAAATGAAAATAAAAGCAAAATGTTGCTGGATCCTGAATGTGACTCTTTGAAGAAGGGTCATATTTGACTCAAAGTTAACTCTGTTTCTCTCTCCACAGATGCTGCTGTTCCTGTTGAGTATTTCCGGCACTTTCTGTTTTTATTGAGTGATGAAGATGTAGATTTAGATAATAACTCTGGAGTTTTGGATTGCCTTTGGATTGGTGGGGGGGAGGGGAGGTCAGGGACTCGTGGTGGAACTTCACTTTGATTAAATGAATGGCATAGGTTCCCAGGTCAGGGTAAAATAGTGAAGATGGGTGGGGATAGATACATATTGTGGTGTCTTGATTGGTTAAATAAATGGGGTAGCACTCGGGTCTGGGAGACATCTTAGGGTGGCACGTTGGCACAGTGGGTAGCACTGCTGCCTCACAGTGCCAGGATGCCAGGTTCAATTCCTGGCCCTGGCTTGGGTCACAGCCTGTGTTCTTGTGTCTGCGTGGGTTTCCTCCAGCTGCTCCAGTTTCTTCCCACAGTCCGAAAGATGTGCTGGTTCGGCGCATTGCCCATGCTAAAATTCTCCCTTGGTGTACCCGAACAGGCGCCAGAGTATGGCGACTAGGGGATTTTCACAGTAACTTCATTGCAGTGTTAATGTAAGCCTACTTGTGATACTAATAAATAAAATATTTGCAACAGGAAGTCTTCATGGACCACAATGTCCTTTTCCTTGTTTGTTTTGTAATGGTTTTCAAGTGGCATGTTGGAAAATAATTTGACTGAACTATTGCTGAACAGTTCCAAGTGAGTCACGGACAGTATGCTCGTATCTTTGTGGAGTGATCATTCTCTAACTTGGGTCTGAGTTGACATTGTCGCTAGGTTATATTACATAACATCTTTTTAGTCAATAGTGGAAGAGGACCAATTTCCTATAATTCTGCTTTGGACTTAAATCCTGATTCCAGCCCTTAAAGCAAGATATTTTCGCCTCCCGAGCCAGCCAGTTCTACGTCTGTATGCAAGGAAAGCTGTCAAAATAGATCAAGGTATTACTGCATTATTTTATGAAGAGAACAGTTGAAGTTTCTAACATCCACCTCTAAAATGAGAGAGGGAGAGTTTGCAGTGGTCACTGTCGTGTCCTTGTAATCATGTTTTCTTAAATGTATGGGCAAAAGCCCATTGTACTTTTTTGAAGAAACCATGTCTGCAAAGTGAAGCTTCTTGTGAGAGATTCATAGATTAAAACTGCACATAATAAGATTGACTTAATAGGACACATTCTAACTTTAGGCTGAGGGTACGGTAGCATAGTGATTATGTTACTAGTCTCGTAATCCAGAGGTCTCGATTAATGATCTGGAGAAATGAGTTCAAATCCACCAGGCAGCTGGGGAATTTAAATTCAGTTAATTAAATAAAAATCTGGAATAAAAAGCCAGTAGCAGTAATGGTGACTATGAAACCACCAGATTGTTGTAAAACTACACCTGGTTCACTAATATAAAAACAGAAAATAATGGGAATACTCAGCAAGTCTGGCAGCATCTGTAGATAGAGGTACAGTGTTAGTGTTTCAGGTCGTGACCTTTCATCAAAAATGGGAATGTTAGAAATGTGGCCACTTTTTTAAGGTGGTGAAGTGGGGAGGGTAGAAAATAAACAAATGGGCAGCTCGGTGATAGGATGGATTATTAAGTTTAATTTGTCATTAAGTTAGTGGGAAGAGGCAAAGGATATGGTAGTGGGATAAGAAGTAACAGATGGGTCCAGTGGAGTTGTAAATGGCAGAATAATGAACAGTTACTACCCAAGGTTAAAACTGAAACCTGGGGGGAGGGGGAGTGGTTTGTTGCAAAGTACCTAATTGAAAAATGGTCTACTGCTCCTCAAAATTGCATTGAGCTTCATTGGAACACCGGTCCACTGGTTGGTTGTAGGGATTCGCATTCTAATCAGTATTCTGTAACTTGATTTTGTGTCTCTGTGCACTGTTTGAGAGCACATTTCCACTCCATCTGACGAAGGAGCAGCGCTCCGAAAGCTAATGGTATTTGCTACCAAATAAACCTGTTGGACTTTAACCTGGTGTTGTTAAAACTCTTACTGTGTTCACTCCAGTCCAACGCCGGCATCTCCACATCATGACCACTCATGCCTTACAGGGAAAAAGAAATCATACCTGTTCTGGGCTATATTTGACCCCAGACCCAGAGCAACATGATTGTCACTTAACTACTTTCTGAAATGGCTAGGAGGTCGCTGAGTTATATCCTAGAAGGTGACTCGCCACCATCTTCTCGAGGATAATTGAGGATGGACATTAAATGCTGCCTTTGCCACTATTGCCGAAAGTGAATTCCAACAGTATTATAGGCTCCAAAAAAAGGAGCTAGGCTAATTCTGGGATCAATATTCTAGAAAAGGTAAGGACTGGGGCCTTTCAGAAGACTTCATCGGGACTCACACTAACTCTCGGTTCCTCTGATGCCTTTAAAGCCCAGAATTCCTGGGCTTGACCAGGAACTCTAGTGACATGGGTCCTTGATGTGAAGTTGCTGTGGCCTGGCTGAGGTTCTGTCCGTAGTTCTTCCCTTCGTCCTTCGTCGGATTTTTAATTTTTCATTGCACGGCATTGCCATTATTTTTACGCTGCAGTAAAGATAATATTCTAATGTGGCACCAACACACATGGAGGGTGATTCCCTGGAGAGAAATTACTGCTCACAGTACTGGGAAATTGCAATCAACTTTATTGCTGTGTGTGGCAACACATCCTGAATAACACCTCGGTCTGCCAATGTGCTGTAACATTTCGTGGTTATGTTGCAACCAGCAAAATTAATATGTTTAATTAGGGGATGGGGAGTGGTGCCAGCAGAAATGCAGATTTGTGACGGGAGCCATTCTAAAGTAGACAAGATAAAAATGCAGCACTGAGGATATACTAACTGTTTGGAGAAGGAGAGTCCATTCACTGTTCTTCAATTAAATGGCCTATTCTTGTTTCAGTGTTGCATGTCCTAGTGAATATATCTCCTAAGTCTTGTTCCTGAAACGAGTTGAGTTTAGTTTTAAGAATGGTGCCGCTGATCTTAGCAGCTGCACCATCATGCAAGCTATGAATGGCCTCCGAGATTCTGGGTTATAGATAAGGAACGTTACTGTTTTCTCCAATCCCAGTCACTATCAAGTGCGCGTTTCAACATTGGGTAAGAACAGATTTGGGGGTCCCTCGTAATGTTTTCCACATGACACAAAAGCTGATCGATCTCTGTCAAAGCTCATGCATGGATAAATGGTCTCTTGGACAAGGTGTTTTGAAACTGTACAGCATCATCAAGGAATCAAGAATACAATATGAAGGAGGCAAGGAAGATCACTGTCTAGGACAATTATTTCCAGCTATTGCATCTCAGCCTGCACTGGATGGTGGTAAGCACAGCCAACCTACCAGTGGTCTTTTCACTCAGGTTCAGCTTTTCTCAGTAAAATTTAGAGTGCATTGGGAAGTCTTTAATTAGATCAAGCCATTTCTTATCATACTTTTATATCATGCCATGGCATTTTCAGCTGAGGTTAAAGGAGGGAAGTTGGAGGGAATTATTAATATGTTTCACTCCTGATGTCAATACTGTTTTTTCTGATTGTCAAATTCAGTAACTCCTCCAAATCATTATTCTCCCAGTGACTTCATCAGATTACTCAATAGAAGACATTTTTTTTTAATGTGCAGAAATAGGATGATGCGCATCAATTTGACACGAGGCACAAAGCTTCGGTAAAAGAAGGCTTTTATTAACTAACAATGGAACTATCAGAACTTTAACACACTATCCCAGACTGAAGAGGTCCAGCCCGAGCAGGGGGTCTTATACCTCTCCCAGGAGGCGGAGCCCGACTGGGATGTGCCACAACAGTTACAACCACAGGTGTATCAATCCCACCCTAGCCCAACAACAACAGTAGAACAACCCAACAACAACATTAGAACAATCCCACAGTGGGAACCAACGATGGTTCACCACATTCACCCCTCCTTTGAGAACAAAGGCCAGCGGGGTACGAAAACAGACTAAAATGTCAACAGATTATAAGTTCAGACGGTCTGGAGGACCGCACCGTCGTTGTGACCTCCTCAATACCGGCGGTGACACCGGAGTAGGTGCTTGCGGTGGCGTTCTCCCCAAAACAGCGTCCAGCTGTTCTCCCACGGACTCACAGGCCGGTTGACCCTGATGAAACGGTAGTGCAGGGGATCCCGATACATTCTGCGATGGCGACGATCTTCGGGGCTCAGGCAAGCTGTGCATTGGAGTAAAACTGTTAAGCATTGGTCCCGATGCTGTCCGCGCCACGTCCGGGGGAGAAATAAGGGATAAGGGATTCGTCACTGGGGGTATGGGAGCGACAGGGGTTGCTACGTCCCCTGCGGGCGCCAGGTCTCGGATCGAGACTGTGTCCTCTCGCCCATCAGGATATGCCACATAGGCATACTGAGGGTTGGCGTGGAGGAGGTGGACCTGTTCGACCAAGGGGTCGGACTTGCGGGCCCTTACATGTCGCCGCAGGAGGACGGGTCCTGGGTACGTCAACCAGGCTGGTAAAGATATCCCCGAGGACGACTTCCGAGGGAATGAGAACATCCTCTCGTGGGGAGTAGCATTGGTTGCCGTACACAGGAGGGAGTGAATGGAGTGAAGCGCATCAGGGAGGACCTCCTGCCAACGGGAGACTGGAAGGCCTTTGAACTTCAGCGCCAATAGGACAGCCTTCCAGACTGTAGCATTCTCTCGTTCCACCTGTCCATTACCCCTAGGGTTGTAACTCCTGGTCCTACTAGAGGCAATCCCGTATGAGAGCAGGAATTGCCTCAAGTCATTACTCATAAACGACGAGCCCCTGTCGCTATGGATATAGTTGGGGTACTCAAACAGGGTAAAAAGATCACGGAATGCCTTGATCACCGTGGCAGCCGACGTGTCCGCGCAGGGGACAACAAACGGGAACCGGGAGTACTCATCTATTATGTTCAGAAAGTACACGTTCCGATCTGTTGAGGGAAGGGGGCCCTTAAAATCCACACTCAGCCTCTCGAAGGGGCGAGTGGCCTTGACCAAATGTGCCCGGTCAGGTCGGTAAAAGTGCGGTTTGCATTCCGCGCAAATCCGACAGCTCCTTGTCACCGACCTGATGTCCTCCACTGAGTAAGGCAGGTTGCGGGCTTTGACAAAGTGGTAGAGCCGAGTGACCCCAGGATGGCACAGGTCATTATGGAGGGCGTTCAAGCGATCCTCCTGCGTAGTAGCGCATGTTCCGCGCGAGAGGGCATCTGAGGGCTCATTGAGTTTCCCTGGACGATACATGATATCGTAGTTATAGGTGGAGAGTTCAATTCTCCACCGCAAGATCTTGTCATTCTTGATCTTGCCCCTCTGCGTGTTGTTGAACATGAACGCCACGGACCGCTGGTCCGTGATCAGGGTGAACCGCTTTCCCGCCAGGTAATGGCGCCAGTGTCTGACGGCCTCCACAATGGCCTGGGCCTCCTTTTCCACCGCTGAATGCCGAATTTCGGGGCCTTGGAGGGTGCGGGAAAAAAACGCGACGGGCCTGCCCGCCTGGTTTAGTGTGGCGGCCAGGGCGAAATCAGATGCATCGCTTTCCACCTGAAAAGGGATGGATTCGTCTACCGCGTGCATCGTGGCTTTCGTGATGTCGTGTTTCAATTCCTTGAAGGCCAATTGGGCCTCTGGCGTGAGTGGAAAAGTCGTGGACTTAATAAGCAGACGGGTTTTGTCTGCGTAGTTGGGGACCCACTGCGCATAATAGGAGAAGAAGCCTAGGCATCTTCTCAGTGCTTTTGCGCTAGCGGGCAGGGGAAGTTCAGCAAGGGGGCGCATACGGTCTGGATCAGGGCCAATGACCCCGTTTTCCACCACGTATCCCAGGATGGCTAACCGCCGCGTACGGAATACACACTTCTCCCTGTTGTAGGTCAAATTCAGGCGAGATGCAGTGCGTAAAAAGTTCTGGAGATTTGTGTCATGGTCCTGCTGATCACGGCCGCAGATGGTGACATTATCCAGGTACGGGAAGGTAGCCCGCAGCCTGTTCTGGTCCACCATTCGGTCCATAGCACGCTGGAAGACCGAGACCCCATTGGTGACACCAAATGGAACCATAAGAAACTGATACAGGCGACCATCCGCCTCAAAAGCCGTGTAGTGTCGGTCCTCTGGGCGGATGGGGAGTTGGTGGTAGGCGGACTTAAGGTCTATGGTGGAGAACACCCGGTACTGCGCAATCTGATTGACCATATCAGATATGCGCGGGAGGGGATACACATCCAGCTGCGTATATCGATTAATGGTCTGACTGTAATCAATGACCATCCGGGGTTTGTTCCCGCTCTTGACCACCACAACCTGTGCTCTCCACGGACTGACACTGGGCTGTATGATCCCTTCTTTGAGGAGTCGCTGAACCTCAGATCTGATGAAGATCCGATCTTCAGTGCTGTAACGCCTACTTTTAGTAGCGATGGGCTTGCAGCCTGGTACCAGATTCTGAAATAAAGAGGGTGTGGTGATCTTTAACGTAGAAAGATTGCAGGCGGGGCGCTTTGGACAATTTGGAGACTGCAGCTGTTCCCCCACTGCCAGCGAAGGGAGTGGCCCACCGTACTGTAGGATCACACTCTTCATGTGGACCATAAAGTTTAGTCCGAGGAGAATTGGTGCGCAAAGATGCGGCAACACAAGGAGCCTGAATCGCTCGTAAATTGTGCCTTGCACTTTCAAAGTTACCACACAACGTCCTAGCACAGCGACAGACCGGGACCTTGATGCCATAGAGATTGTCTGTTTGGCAGGTTGAATCTGGAGTCCACACCTCTTCACAGTGTCAGGGTGAATAAAGCTCTGTGCTCCCGCTGTCAAACAGACAATAAATTGCACGACCATTTACCTGTATATCCATCATCGAACAATCAAGCCTGTGATGCTTAGCCTGGTCCAGGGTGATCGACGCCACCATTGGTCCGTGAACGTCACTGCAGGCAGCTGAGGTCGACGCTGAGGACCCCTGCTGGTCGCTCATGGTCATCGTCGACCAAAATGGCCGCCCCCATGAATCGCACATGGGTGAGGGCGCCAAACGTAGCGACTCCTGGTGGTCATCCTCCTCCGACTCCGTCGACCGCAATGGCGTCGTCCTGGACTCGCACGTGGACGAACCCCGTGAGTACTTCGACGATGATGGTGATGATCCCCGTTCCGAAGGGTCACAGGCCGCACTGCCGTTCTTGGGCTTCGATCTGCACACCTTCGCATAATGCCCCTTTTTACCGCATGAGGTACAGACTACCGCTTTAGCGGGACACTTTTGTCGTGGATGTTTGGCTCCTCCACAGAGGTAGCACCGCGGGCCGCATGGGGCTGCAGCCGTCGTCTGGTCCACATGGGAGCACGCCATAAGACTGCACTTCAAGCCCGAGGGGCGAGGAGGGATTTGCGACTGCTACTGCCACGTTGTCTCCACGTGGTCCTCCGGATACAGGACCAAGCTCTTCGAAGCCGCCTCAAGCATTTCAGCTAATTCCATCGCTTGGGTCAGGTTGAGATTTCCCTTTTCTAGCAGCTTGAGACGGATGTATGAAGACCCGACCCCGGCCACAAACGCATCTCGGGTGAGGTCGTACATGTACTGCTCAGCCGACGCAGCTTTGCAGTCACAGCCCCTGGCTAGCTGCAAGAGCTCATTGGCGTAGTCCTCCATGGTTTCGCCCGACTGCCGACGTCGTGTAGCGAGGAGGTAACGAGCGTGGATCTCGTTAGGAGGTTTCGTATAGCGCTTTTTTAAAAGCTCGAGGGCCCTCGGGTAAGTGGTGGCCGCACGGATCGCGAGGTAGACTGTGTCGCTTACCCTCGCATGGAGGACCCGGAGTCTGTCATCGTCTGTGGTGACCGCTGCGGAGGCTGCTAGGTAATCTTCAAAACACTTCAGCCAGTGGTCGAAGGTGTTAGAAGCGCCCACCGCACGTGGATCTAGCGTCAGACGTTCTGGCTTTAGGATTTGCTCCATAGTCTGCTTTCTTTTTTTTTCCGTCGAGCGTTTAATGTTAGTTAATAAAATTGATGCGCATCAATTTGACACGAGGCACAAAGCTTCGGTAAAAGAAGGCTTTTATTAACCAGCAATGGAACTATCAGAACTTTAACACACTATCCCAGACTGAAGAGGTCCCGCCCGAGCAGGGGGTCTTATACCTCTCCCAGGAGGCGGAGCCCGACTGGAATGTGCCACAACAGTTACAACCACAGGTGTATCAATCCCACCCTAGCCCAACAACAACATTAGAACAACCCAACAACAACCTTAGAACAATCCTACAGTGGGAACCAACGATGGTTCACCACGTAGGAAAAAGGGCAAAAGGTTGTTAATATTCATCACTGAAGTAGTAGTTGTTAAAAGAATATCAACATTTTTTTCTGTGGTGTAGCATTTCAGCACTTAAGGTAAATAACTCTTGAAATCTATTGAGAGGATGCCTAATTCAAGTCTAAGGCATTAATAATGACACAGTTATTACTAAGACAATGTCCAGTTATAGCTAATGTACAACCAAATAAATAAGTGGATTGGTGCACAGAATAGGAAAACAATGTGGCCCTATTTTATATTTCTGGGTTATGAAACACTGTCCTCAAATACCAGAGGGCGAGACAGTCCACTGGGTGGGCAAGGTTTGAGGAAGTAGGTTCTGACTTCCTGCTGCCACCAGGGGCCATCCTCATGAAAACGCACTTTGGAAATTAGGATGTATGCTGTGCCTGAGTTTCTGACCATCTGAATGGATGGGTGAAAATTGATGGGGTTGCAAGATGGAGGTTGGAGGTGCTGATGGACAGTGACGTGTTGATACTAAATCGTCACCTTATGGAGCATTCTAGCACCTGCTTCAATCGAGCAAAGCATTGAGTTGAAGTTAATTTGGGATTCAGAGCAACGAGAGCCGAGTTTCAGGCGGAACAAAGTTGATCAGGTCTTGTAATGAAATGTTGAAGTAGGATTTTGGATCCTGTAGACTGAACTTCAAACCCTGAACTCTGTGAATAATTTGAGACGTACTGCATCGTCATCCATCACCCTATAAAAAGGCACAGTAATGTTAATTTGCAATCATAGTAAGCATTCCAAGTAATATGTTCACCAAGCCGCAAATAAAAATAAAGGTTGATTCAAACTGCCAAAAGACCCAACCTGGCTTGTAATGCCATAAAATTGTGATGCTGTTAAAATGTGGAAAGGGTGCCCAGAGGGGACAAGCACCCACATTCAGAAATTGCTCAAGTGTACTTGCAGTATATTGCATGCCTCCTAGGAATTCATGAGCCTGCTTTACATCAGTTATGGGGACATGCATTATCCAGCCTTTGTAAATCAGGACATTCCTAAAAAACAGATGTCCATTCCCTGTGGACACCCCACACTGTTTTTTTCCGGCAGTTCAGCTCAGTTGACGGTTCACTTCGTCTTAACTGAATTCCACAACACAACAGTTGTCATATTTGATTTGTCATATTCAATTAAGTTTATTTGTAATACCCTGAACAGTTTGACAGGTTCAAATAAGCAGAAGAGAATGATGTACAAGTTTCCATTTTAAAAATTTAGACTATATTGGCCAACAAAAAGGGTACTACCTTTTTTGAGTGTATCATCTGGATAAAATAACATTTGACAGCTCACAGATGCCACTCGAAGTTTTAAAAGATTAAATAAATGCTTCTGTATACAAGGAAGGATCGGAATTGCCAGTGGAGAACGTTTTGCACAGCCAGCGGTGTAGCTGCATTAGAAGTGTCATATTAGATTTAGCTACACTATTGACATAACATTCTTCCAGGCCAGGTGACATGTAGAACAAACAGTGAAGCCACATAGTTGCCTGCTGTAGTCGCCTGCTGTAGCGGTCATTAGACCACTTGAAAATAGTAATGGCCTTTACTGATTCCTTGCATGTTGCATGAATATTACACTCCCTCAGTTGACATGAGTGTATCCTCTTCAAACTGATAACAATCGGGAACCTTCTTACTGCTTTTTATTTTAATTTTGAATGCTTTTCAAAAGGAGTTTGGCACTAGACCGTACTTCTGTCTAAATACTAAAGCATTACTGTTGTTACAAGTTGCAGGGTTGCAGTGCAAAAGATGTGAATGATCTCCTCCAGGATGTCATGCTTTTTAACCCTTTCCTGGATTGCAAAAGCCTTTCAATAAAAAATATAGAAAAGTGACCATAGGGTTGTTCCGTTTATTAGTTCATTGCTGAGACTTGCCAGAAAAAGGCAGGACACAGATTCTGTAGGATTCCCATAGCAGCAAAGATCATCAGAGGAGATGGTGAGACCCTTACTGTTTGTGTTACCTACTAATGATTTGGAAGTGAATGTGGGGGCATGATTGGGAAATTTGCAGATGACTCAAAGATTGGCTGAGTATTGGATAATGTAGAGGATAGCTGTAATTTCCAAAATGATGTAGATGGGTTAGTGGAGTGGGTGGTAAAGTGGCAGATGGATTTTAATACAGAAAAGTATGAGGTCATGCATTTAGGGAAGTGAAACTGTTATAGGGAGTCCACAATAAATGGGAATATACTAAGTGGGGTAGCTGAAGTGAGACATCTTGGCGTACAAATACACAGGTCCCTAAAGGCAGCAGTTCAAGGAGACAAGGTTGTAAAGAAGGCATACGACGTGCTTTCCTTCATTGGCAGAGATGTAGAATATAAAAGGATATAATGCTGAAATTGGATAAAACACTGGTGAGGCCACAACTCAAGTATTGTGTGCAGTTCTGGTCACCATAGTACAGGAAAGATGTAATTGCCCTGGAGCGTTGAGAGGTCACATGACACCAGGTTATAGTCCAACAGGTTTATTTGAAATCATATGCTTTCTGACGAAGGAGCAGCGTTCCGAAAGCTTATGATTTCAAATAAACCTGTTGGACTATAACCTGGTGTCATGTGACCTCTCATGTCATCCACCCCAGTCCAACACCGGCATCTCCACATCATGCTCTGGAGAGAGTGCAGAGGGGGTTTACAAGAATGTTGCCAGAGATAGAATAGTGTAGCTATGAGGAGAGATTGGAGAGGTGGGGTTATTTTCCTTGGAATTAAGAGGCTGATGGGTGGTTTAATAGAGGTATACAAAATTATGAGGGCAAGAGATAGAGTCGACAGGATAAAATTGTTTCCCTTGGTGGAGAATTCTA
The DNA here is from genome assembly GCF_964213995.1 of Mustelus asterias. Classification (NCBI taxonomy): domain Eukaryota; kingdom Metazoa; phylum Chordata; class Chondrichthyes; order Carcharhiniformes; family Triakidae; genus Mustelus; species Mustelus asterias. Next base: position 40,385,296 of record NC_135820.1, read on the forward strand.
GAACCTGGGTACATAGATTCAAAATAAGTGGCAAAAGTGTAAAGGGGACATTAGGAAGAACTCATTTTTTACACGGGGGTAGTGCGCATCTGGAATTTGCTGCCCGAGTTGGTGATGGAGGCAGAGACCCTAAACTCTTTTTATAAATACCTGGCTCTGCACCTTAAGTGCAGTAAGTTGCAGAGCTATGTGCCGGGTGCAAGAAGGTTGGAGTTCAAACCCAGGAAATACAATTAGGTTTTAATGATGTACGTAAGATGTAAGTAAAATAAAGATTGCAGAATAGAGTTGAATTTAAGGGAGAGAGATAAAAGAGACAGGAAAAGTACAAAAAATTATCTTTCATTCTTTTATATTCTCCAATGCTCTTTTCCTTCTGAGGGAATAAGACTCCACATTTGCAAAATTACTTTTTCAGGGGCATAGATGGTGTTCAGCCGTACTTGGCATGTATGATATCATGATAAATGATGAGGATTGCAACAGTGCAGCTTCTGGAAGAGCACAGTATTTCTGGCAGCAACTTTATGCTCAACAGTGCATTTATGTAATGCAGAATTGCTGTCAGTTTTCCTCGATTTATAACAGAGTGCTAATACCACCAACTGATATTCCCAAGACAATTTCTGAGCCATAATCTTAGCATTTGAATTAAGCCAAATTAAAAATGAATCTGGGGGGAGGGGGTGAGAAGAAAAGAAAATGGTGCAACGTTTTGCATCAGATGGACATAAATGCTAAGATTGATAACAACTCCATCCCAAGTAAGTAGGTTTTTGGGATGTTTGCTCTAGATTTTAATGGACAGAATTCACCCTCTCCGTTTGTGTTACATATTAACAATTTGGAATACTCCCCATTCCTGCCCTATGTTCGAGGACAGGTTTGGGGACCATTTTCCATATCTTCGACCTCGTTAATTATGCACTCGGGGGTTTAGCGACATATTTTGTCGCGGGACGGGCATGTTGGCACGTGTCTCGTCATAATTTCTGGGTGCCATATTTAAAAGGCACCCAACGTCACGGACCCACCATTGAAGAAAGAAAAAGATAGATCTTCAAGATGACACAGGAAGGTTTACCTTCTCGATGGCACTGAATCAGGAAAATCCGCCTGTAGGTGCTCCCGCCCACCTCCTGCTCTGATGTACTGGGGTCTAGGATTGATGGCGGCCCTCATCCCGAACTCTGGAGGCAGCCCCAGGCAGTGTTCAGGTAAGTCGCACGGTGTTCCTGATGTGTTCCCTACTGGTGTGTTTTCTCGTTGGCGTCATGGGGAATCTGGCATGAATGGAAGATTCTGGTCAGCACCCCATTAGCAGGATGCAAATTAGTTTCACGCTGGCCTCCAGTGGGTTCCCTGTTCCGTCATAGCTGGCCCCAGCGGAAGATACCATGGGAAATTCACATTGGCATAAAACTGATTTTTGGACTCCTGCCAAGTTCCCCCACCTGTCACTGAACCCCCTGGCGGGGCATGGGAGAAGGTTGCCCAATGTGTTAGAGTTCTTTCACTTGCCCAGATATCTGGTTAAACTTGCAGTATGCTCTGGCTAAACAGAGCCAACCAGCTTCACTGAGTTTCAGCTTGCTGGTTTTATGATGTGATCTTTCTTGACTTTGGGAGGCATCAGAATAACATTACACTTAACTGTAGCTTGGACTTTAATGATCAAATAACTTTCTTAAACATCAAAATAATAAATTAATAGTTGCAGTGGCACAGTGTGGATTGTAGAAAAGTTAGATTGGCTACCTCCTTGAGTCACTGGAATACAACTAATAATAATGACTACTTCTGTGTGGCAACTCTCTTTATTTTTTGCTTTTTTTAAGCTATCATTTTTGGAAGGTCTCAGATGGACTCTCCAATTAGGACCAGCTGAGCTGAAAAGTAATTTCCAGACAACAGCTGAGTACAAATAAATTTAGCTAACTATTAAATCCATAAAGAAGCTGCCAATCAAATATAATCAATTTCCACCAAATGCTTGTATTTGGATTAAAATTTTACAACTACTGTATCAAATTAAACTAGGAAAATATTTACTGTCAGTAAACATAGTTTACAGTTTCTATGTACCATGGCATCTAAAGAAACCAATGCCATGTGATGAAAATAATGAGCTTTTGTAACATTACTTTCAGCCACCTACCCCATCTGCTGCATCTCCCCACTAGCGTAAATGTATTCAGCACACAGGTGCTATACAAATGGGCAGTGGTGGATCCTTTTCCAATATACATCTCTCCGAACTTGATTTCCATTAACTTCAGATTTGGAATTCACAGATATTTAGCATCACCGGATTTTCAAAGATTTTCTCCCTGTGAGCCATAATGCAGCCTCTACCCACTTTCTCCTGAAAGTTTCTGATAATCTCTACTGGCACCAGAGCTGGTATCCCATGGCCCACCTTACACTCCTTGTGCCTGGCATGGCCGTCATGCCATCTTCACTAACAAGCTTGCACACAGTCTAAAATTTCTTGTTCACCTATGACCAATCTCGTCAGGCAACACTTAGTTTGAGTACATGCATTATTACCATGGGTTGACTGTTCCCAACAAGGCAGGGCTTCTGATCCCCACTTGATGCTGACAGTGGACCTCTAAAGCCTGCAGGGAAAACCTTGCCCATATTTTTGTCCTTGTCAAGCTGTCTTCCTTGACTGTGACTCTCTGATTAGCATTAACAGAACCATGTACTCTGTTTCCATATATTAATTCAAATAGAGAGTCCCTGGGATTCTGCTCAGTGTTTGTGCACATCATGTATGTCAGTCTGGCACTAAGCCTCCCTCCAAGCCTATTCGCCTGAGGACAGTGAGATTGAAGTTGTTTAACTTGGCACTGTCGCCATAAATAAGTAACTGGCTGAAACATGTAACTTGCCAATTTAATGAACAAAATCTCTTCTGGGAAGCCAATTTAGAGACTATTTCTAACAATTAATTGGCCATGGCTTCTGCATTCAGAGGTGCAAGAGTTATCATATCTTGATATTGAGACAAATGGTATACTATGGTTAATATGTGCGATTTCCCCAAATAATTAACCAGCATAGGGCCTATGATATCTCTATCCATCTTCTTGGAAGCTTTGTTAATGATAACTAGTGTGATACCCTCGTGTTCTTTGATTCACAGTTTTACCCATTGCTGACGTTGGTTGCACATTATTTTTGAATAAATCCTTTCACATACTAGGCCAGGAAAGTACTTCAATTCAATTGATTCTTTGTGTATTGTAGTTCTTGATGATAGGGGCATTTAAGGGGCTTTTAGATAAGCACATGAATATGCGAGGGATAGAGGGATGTGGACCAAGAGCAGGCAGAAGGGATTTGTTTAATTTGGCATCATGTTCGGCACAACATCATGGGCCAGAGGGCCTGTTCCTGTGCAGTGCTGTTCTATGTTCTATGTAAGAAAATATTGTTATGGACAAGAAGGGAGCTAATTTAAACAGCCCTGATTTCTCCTCTCGCCACCCATCCATAAACAGGAAGGTGTATTTGATTTGCTTCCCTCTTTATAAACAGTGGCGTAATTCCCAACCCTTCAGTTTTGATGTAATCCAATTTTCTATTAATAACCTCATTGCAAACTCGAGATAGAATTGCACACTGCTGGAGGAGGGTCGGCACATTGCTTCCTGCACGCTCATACTGTCAAAGAAGAATAGCGAAAAGAAAGATCTACTGACCAAATCCACAGAGAAAAGGAACGTTCTGGACTCTGTACCCAGGTGAAGCAAGGTCCAATGAGGTATTCCTTCTGAGGTCAGCAGGCTGAAATCTTCTGCTGTGTATTTTGTTTTTTCAGTACAGTTGATTTCACAACGAGCGAGGCAGAGATGAACCCGTCTCATAGGCAATGGTACACAAATTCCAGTGGATAGTATAGTCATGGCCAGGTATTCTGTCTGGGCAGTTCCTTTTCTGTGTTGTTGCTAGTTAGATGGTAAAATTTCAGACTGAAATTTTGCAGTAAGCAAGACAATATTACTGGTTACACAAGCTAGAGGTCCAAGCCCCACCCACCTCCTCATGATGTCTTTGACAAAGGGATTGTATCCCCCATCTGGGTCCCTGAGATGGTTAAATATCTCAACCAGTAAAAAATGAAAGTAAAGTTGCAGGGTCCTTTGTATTAGCAGGCAATTAGACTCCATCTGGCTAGTCAAGGTTATTAAATGCAGATATAGCTCTCTTTGTATTTGGTCTGTGCAACCCACAATGTGCTATTAGTGGCTTTGCAGAGATAATGAGGTGCCAGTTTCTTCAATACTATTAGATGGCTCCTTTAGTTCCAGGATCACAGACATCGCTTCAGACATTTTAGAAGATCGTTGACCAGTTTTTAAAGTTTTAGAAATAGCCATGAGGGTATCTATAGCAATGTTGTAAAAATATGTAGTGTGAGGTCTTAGCCCCATCACAATATAATAAATCATTTCAATACGCCAACCATACTACTGTCTGTCAGAAATCCACTTCATACTGTTCCTCAGTTGATTTTGATTTCTAATGTTGAATCAAAAGCCTTTTCCCACGACCTCACCAACACCTTGATTCAGGTCCCTAATTCTCTGGATGATCTGAATTTAAACGCCTTGTATTGTAGGTTTGGAGTATTGTGAGCAGTTTTGGCCCCCATATCTAAGGAAGGATGTGCTGGCCTTGGAAAGGGTCCAGAAGAGGTTCACAAAAATGATCCCTGGAGTGAAAAGCTTGTCATATGAGGAACGGTTGAGGACTTTGGGTCTATACCTCGTTGGAGTTTAGAAGGATGAAGGGGGGGGGGGGGATCTTATTGAAACTTACAGGATACTGCGAGGCCTGGATAGAGTGGACGTGGAGAGGATGTTTCCACTAGTAGGAAAAACAACCTCAGGCTAAAGGGATGATCCTTTAAAACAGAGATGAGGAGGAATTTCTTCAGCCAGAAAGTGGTGAATCTGTGGAACTCTTTGCCGCAGAAGGCAGTGGAGGTCAGGTCATTGAGTGTCTTTAAGACAGAGATAGATAGGTTCTTGATTAGGAAGGGGATCAGGGGTTATGGGGATGAGAAAAAAAATTAGCCATGGTTGAATGGCGGAGTGGACTCGATGGGCCGAGTGGCCTAATTCTGCTCTTATGTCTTATGCTCTTTATAGGTTAGTGAGCCTTCGCTAGCACCCAACAGTTGAGACTACCAAAGTCTCTGATTGCAAGATAGACACCCCCCTCATGCGCTTTTATGTCGCTTGGTCTCACTGCAGCAGCAACAGCTTCTATCTCAGCTGCCTACCATCTGAGCTGAGTTTGCTTTGTCTGCCTTGACTGTGATTACTTCAGTCCAGTTTTTAGACAGTTCTAGTCACCACATTACAGGAGGGACATAATTGCTCTGGAGAGTGTGTAGAGGAGATTTACAAGGATGTTGCCAGAGCTTGAAAAATGCAGCTATAAGGAGAGATTGGATAGGCGAGGGTTGTTTTCCTTAGAACAGAAGGGGCTAAGGGGTAACATAATTGAAGTGTATAAAATTATGAGGGGCCTGGGCAGGGTAGGTAGGAAAGAATTGTTCCCTTAGCTGAGGAGTTAATTACCAGGTGGCATAGATTGAAGGTGATTAGTAGAAGGATTAAAGGGGACATGAAGAAAAACATTTTCACCCAGAGGGAGATGGGTGTCCGGAATTCACTGCCTAAGTTGGGGTTTGAGGCTGAAACATTTAACTCATTTAAAACGTACCTGGATTTGCATCTGACGTGCTGCAACCTGCAAGGCTATGGACCAGGTGCTCAAAAGTGGGATTAAGATGAGCGGCTGGTTTCTTATTTTTTCTTTTTTGGCTAGTGCGGACACAGTGGGCTGAATGGCCTCTTTCTGCACCATAACTTTTCATTGGCTGGGCTCAGCTGCTTTTGCCTAACTTTGAGTAAGCAAACAAATGTTCTCCCTTCAATAACATTAGCCATGGTCATAGAATCATGCAGGACAGAAGAGGCCCTTCGGCCCATCAAATCCACACCAACACATTAGAAACACCTGAACTCCCACCTAATCACATCTGCCAGCACTTACCCCATAGCCCTGAATGTTATGACGTGACAAGTGCTCATCCAGATACTTTTTAAAAGATGTGAGGCAACCCGCCTCTACCACCCTCCCAGGCAATGCACTCCAGACTGTCTGGGTAAAAACATTTTTCCTCACATCCCCCTAAACCTCCTGCCCCTCACCTTGAACTTATGTCCCTTCGTGACTGACTCTTCAACTAAGGGGAACAGCTGCTTCTTATCAACTCTGTCTATGTCCCTCATAATCTTGCACACCTCGTCTACAGACCTGGTCACCACCTCAAAAAATTCAATCAAATTTGTTAGGAATGACCTCCCTCTGACACAGCTAACGTGTCTATCACTGATCAAGCATCCCTCAGTCTTCTCTGCTGCAACAAAAACAAACCAAGTCTACCCAACCTCTCCTCATAACTTAAATGTTCCATTCCAGGCAGCATCCTGGTGAATCTCCTCTGCACCCCCTCCAGTCCAATCACATCCTTTCTATAATATGGCGACCAGAACTGCATACAGTACTCTAGCTGTAACCTCACCAAAGCTCTATGCAACTCCAACATGACTTCCCTGCTTTTGTAATCTATGCCTCGATTGATAGAGGCAAGTGTTCCATATGTCTTTTTCACCACTCTATTAACATGCCTTTCTGCCTTCAGAGATCTGCAGACAAACAAGCCATGGTCCCTTTTTCCCACATAACTTCCTAGTGTCATGAATCATTCATTGAGTACTTCCTTGCCAAATTACTCCTTCCAAAGTGTATCACCTCACACTTTTCAGGGTTAAATTCCATCTGCCACTTATTTGCCCATTTGACCATTCCATCGATATCTTCTTCTAGCCCAAGACACTCTGCCTCACTGTTAACCACCCGGGCAATCTTTGTGTTATCCACAAACTTACTAATCCTACACCCCACATAGTCATCTATGTCATTTATATAAATGATGAATAATAAGGGACCCAGCACACACATCTGTGGTACACCACTGGACACTGGCTTCCAGTCACTAAAACAGCCTTCTGTCATCACCCTCTGTCTCCCACAACTGAGCCAATTTTGAATCCACTTTATCAAATTACCCTGTATCCCATGTGAATTTATCTTTACAAGTCTTCTATGTGGGACCTTGTCAAAGGCTTTGCTGGAATCCATATAAACTATATCAACTTCACTATTTTGGTTTCAACTGCACTGCCTTCGTCTACAGACCTAGTCACCTCCTCAAAAAATTCAGTCAAATTTGTTAGGCATTACCTCCCTCTGACAAAGCCAAGTTGACTATTACTGATCAAGCATCATCATTCAGATTACTTCTCAGCAGACCTTGAAAAATATGAATGTAGGTATCTCTCTTCACATTTCCAACCATGCATGATATTCCAGTAGTACATTAACTGATTATTGATTATGGGCTTCAATCCTGCTAAATTCTGTACTAGTTTAGTTGTACCAGTTACATTATAGGGCCAATCTTCCTTCGTCCTTCAGTGGGCCATCTGTTCACTTAGACTGGCAAGATAATGTTGTATTCAATGCAGTCGCATGCCTCATGATGAGGCCCAATTGGGCCTGAACCAATAATTGCCTGCACTGGACCCCAGTTTGTTACAATTGGACTATCTGAGCTTTTTCACATCAGCTTGCTGTCCCATTCTACACTGATTCCCCTCCCTTCCTCCCCCATTGGCCCACTTTTATTTGTTCATAATGAACAAGTTGTTGTTACTAGAAGAGAGAACAATGCATCAAATAGTGTTTGATTATATTTTGACAGTGTTTTGACTGCAGTTATTTTCCAACAATAAAGATTTTTATTCTAGTAACCACTGATATTGTCCTGGCCTTCCTTGTCATGACTGTGCTGAAAGCTCCTTGCGCACTTGGCTTGATAAGAATATGCAGAAATTGAAATGTTTCTAGTCTGGGTAAAGGAGAGGGGGGAGAAAAGGATGAAGGGGCAGAGAACAGTTTGAGAGAAGTGGACACGGAAAGTACAGTTCTGATTTTGAAGGCATGACAGTTTTGTGTACAAGCAAGCTAAAATGCACTCCAGTTTGACTCTTCCATCTCTATCAAGTCATGCCCAATCCGATCAGCTATGCAAGTATGCAAGAGTACCACTGTGTTCTACTCCAGTTGCAACTGCAGGTCATCAGTAGAGTGAAAATTCCATAAAATTGCAATTCCAAAATTGCAACCATGCACCATGTAGTTTGCCGGTGTCACTGTGATGTCCACCATGACAGGGTCAGTAAAGTTGCCCTTTAGGGAAGACGATGACCTAGTGGTGTTATCACTAGATCATTAATCCAGTAACTCAGCAAATGTTCTGGGGACCCCAGGTTCGAATCCCCCCAAAGCAGATGGTGGAATTTGAATTCAATAAAAAATTATCTGGAATTAAGAATCTTCTGATGAACATGAAACCATTGTCGATTGTCGGGAAAACCCATCTGGTTCACTTAATGTCCCTTTAGGGAAGAAAATCTGCCATCCTTACCTGGTCTGGCCTACACGTGTCTCCAGGGCCACAGCAATGTGGTTGATTCTCAACAAGGATTGGGCAATAAATGCTGGCCAACCAGCGACGCCCATGTCCCACGAATGAATTAAGAAATATATACAGTGCGGGGTCCATAAAATGTTATTGCGAAAAAAGCGGGGTTGCGCTAAATTTGCCAATTTTTTGCGGGGGGAAAAAAAGGGTCCAATGATTCATCGCGTTATATCCGAATTCGCGCTGAATCGGGTCACGTTAATTCAGGGTTCCACTGAAGCTGCTTCACAACCAACAGGAATGGTCAGTACACATTGGACGTTCCAGCTTCTTGTGAAACTAGGGTTGCTCTTCCAATACAGATGTACACATTCGTACTGGCTTCAAGTCCCACTCCAAGACGTGAACACAAAAATCAAGGCTAAATCCCTCGAGACATTAAACTGTGGTCCCCGTCAACTCTCTCAGGTGGAGGTAAAAGATCTTATCACTCTATTTCAGAGAAAAGCAATGCAGTTATTCCAGGTATCCTGGCCAATATTTGTCCCTTAATTAACACCACAAAAAAAGATTATATGGTCCTGACCACGTCGCTGTTTGTGGGAACTTGCTGTGTGCAAATTGGCTGCCACATTCCAACAGCGGTTGCACATACTTGATTGTAATATGCTTTGAGGCATCCCGGTGGTCATGAGAGGTGCTGTAATAAGTTCAAATCTTTAATTATTATGGCACCATTATAACCTTAATTTCAGAGGACAGAAGAAAGAAGAGAACATATAGAATATAAAACAGTACAGTACGGTTTCAGGCCCTTCGGCCAACAATGTTGTGCCGAACATGATGCCAAATTAAACTAATCCCTTCTGCCTGTCCTTGGTCCATATCCCTCTATTCCTTGCATAATCATGTGCTTATCTAAAAGCCCTTAAATGCCCCTATTGTATCTGCCTGCACCACCACCAACCTGGCAGCGTGTTCCAGACACCTCCACTCTCTGTGTAAAAACACTTGCCCCTCACATCTCCTTTGAACTTTCCCCCTCTCACCTTAAGTGCGTGCCCCCTAGTATTAGATATTTCAACTCTGGGAAAAAGATTCTGAGTGTCAACCCTATCTATGCCTCTCATAATTTTATAGACTTCTATCGGGTCTCCCCGCAGCCTCCACCACTCCAGAAAAAACATCACTAGTCTGTCCAGTCTCTCCTTATAGCTCACACCCTCTAATCCAGGCAGCATCCTGTTAAACATCTTCTGCACCTTCTCTAAAGCCTCCACATCCTCCCTGTAATTGGCGAACAGAATTGACCATCATAGAGCAATTCATTTAGGAGGAATTCTGAAGCAGGACTCAATATATGTTCTATGTGTAAGCAGAATAGCAGTTTGAAGGAAAGTAGGCAGCAGTAAAGAAGAAAGGGTTGTTTAATGTGGCTTGCTTATACCAGTCCTGTCACTGTATTACAATGGTAACATTTCATCAAGAGTTATTCTTGTAGATAAGATAGACCAGCTATTATTATTCTTAATTATAGGGGCACGGTACACAATCAAAACATCAGGTAAGCAATCTAATGCCAGGTACCTTCCAGTGATGCTCATTAAATGACCACTAGGAGGTACAGGAGAACCATTCAGAAGATCTATGCATGTACTTATAACCTCTCCCCTCTGGGAGTGGTACCTATCCTTTGTTCACTGCTCTTCCACCTGACAGTCCAGCTACGTAAGAAGGTTAAGAATTTCCCCATTAGCTCTATAACCTGCTACGCATTCACTTAAGGGAAACAAGTAGAATTTTACTCCTTTGTTGTGCGAAGTCACTTCTTTTAGACCTCTAATTACCTTTAATGTCAGCTTCAGTTGGAGTCTGCTTGAAATATATCAGACACATGTGAATTGTTGGAAGTAGATTGGTTAATGGCACAAATGGTTCAATATCTTGGGTTCCACAACTAGAAATAAGTAACATTGGTCTCTTGTGCAAATGAAAGGGCATCAATAACCCAATACCTGTCATGTCGCAGTCTGTTTATTCTCTATATAACTTCTTCTTTTCAGAATCAAAATGCAGCAATGAGCTGTATCGTTGTGTAACAATTCATGGTGCTTCCTCAATAGCTCCTTAAGATTAACTGGGCTTGCTGATCTTGGCCAAAAAAGTCGAAGCCATGATATTTGACCTTGGTCATCATGAGTTGGAGGGAAGGCGAGAATCAGTGTACAGGAATCTCTGCTGGGATACCTTGTTTGTGAATACTATGCAAGGACAGGAACAGGCTTGGATGCAACATTCCCTGCAGTTGCATAACCTTCCGGCAATGATCAAAACTTACGATCAATAGTGATCACTTGGGTCAAGGACCTTAAAATGGATGGAAAAATCAAGTTTTGTCATCAATTATAAGGCCATGATCTTTTCACCTGATTCCTAATATGTGTTTCCAGTGGGAAAGCACTGTGCTGGGAGTGTGATTTATAAAATTATCCCAAATGGAATAAAACTCCTCACTGTCCATTTAAGTCATCTTGAGTCCTGTCTCCAATTCCTTCTAAATGAATTGCACCATCTAGGATATGTTCTCTTTTTTCTACCTCTAAATTAAAGGTATTATGATGCTATAGTAATTAAAACAAAAGGAAATACATCCAATTATTATCGCATTCTTAATGACCACCGGGATGTCTCAAAGTACTTTACAGTCAATTAAGTACTTCTGAAGTGTAGCAACTGATATAACATTGGAAACCCAGCAGCCAATACACACACAGCAAGCTCTCCCCCAAACAACAATGTGATAATGACTAGGTAATCTGTTTTTGTGATGTTAATTGAGGGGCAAATATTGGCCACAACACCTGGGAAAACTCCCCTGCTCTCCTTTGCAATAACGCCATGGGATCTGAGGCCTGACGGGGTGTCCATTCAATGTTTCATCCCAAAGATGGCACCTCCCACAGTGTCGCACCGAGGGCATGTCAGCCTTGATGTTTGTGTTCAAGGCCTGGAGTGAGACTTGAATCCAGAAGCCAGTGACACCAAGGGAAGAGAGCCACAGTTGACACACTCATTTGCCAGCATAAAAGGTCTGTGGAGTCAGAGCTCATTTCTTTCGTTTCGTTTTATTCCCAGATTTGTTGCATTTCTAATTTTTGTAGTTGCATCTTTCTCTCAAATTTATTCAGGAATTCTATTGGGAGAAAAACACTATCTATGTATATAAATAACTAAACTGGTAAACTGGGGCAGCATGGTGGCACAGTGGTTAGCACTGCTGCCTCACCATCAGGGACCAAGTTCGATTCAAGGCTTGGGTCACTGTCTGTGCAGAGTCTGCACATTTTCCCCATGTCTGCGTGGGTTTCCTCCGGGTGCTCTGGTTTCGTCCCACAGTCCTGGTTAGGTACATTGGCCATGCTAAATTCTCCCCCAGTGTATCCGAACAGGTATGAGTGTGGCGACTTGGGGATTTTCACATTAATTTCATTGCAGTGTTATTGTAAGCTTGCTTGTGACTAATAAATAAACTTTTAGAACTCCCATCACACGTGCAAACCCTCAAATACGATGTGTGTCAGGATAAGAGCTTCTCAGACAATCTTATTGAAATGCTAGATTCTGCAGTAACAGTGCAGTTAGGGTTGTGTTGAAGATTAAAGTGTGTTTGTAATGATCATATTCTCAGAAAAACTCTTTGGTGGTCTGACAACATTTGTTTGCACTGGCTATTCGTGTACCTGGCTTAAAATTGCTGGTTTATATCAAGTGGTTTTATATTAGTTGCATTATCTGATTCCAATCCTCTGACAGCTAATAATTACGCTGTGTGGCTATTTACACAATATTGCTAAACATGGAGTGAAGTTTGTCAAATAACCCACAAATGCAATTCTCTCAGCACTCTGTGCTTTATATACAAGTGCTTAAACCATCTTTACTAACACAAACAATAAAACCTTTGGCAGAAAAGAATGACATTTTTCCCACGTACCGGTTTTGAAACTGAATATTTCACCAAACTTCAGTTAAGTGTCTGGCTCTTAAAAAAACCGTAAGAGTTTTAACAATACCAGGTTAAAGTCCAACAGGTTTATTTGGTAGCAAATGCCATTAGCTTTCGGAGCGCTGCTCCTTCGTCAGATGGAGTGGTTATCTGCTCTCATACAGGGCATACAGAGACACAAAATCAAGTTACAGAATACTGATTAGAATTAGAGACAGTACACATCTCTTTAACCTGTGCTTAATGCTCCCTCCACTCACATTGTCTGTATCTTTAAGACCTGGTTGGCTGTAGAGATTCACATTCTAATCGGTATTCTGTAACTTGATTTTGTGTCTCTGTATGCCCTGCATGAGAGCAGATTTCCACTCCATCTGACGAAGGAGCAGCGCTCTGAAAGCTAATGGCATTTGCTACCAAGTAAACCTGTTGGACTTTAACCTGGTGTTGTTAAAACTCTTACTGTGTTTACCCCAGTCCAATGCTGGCATCTCCACATCATGACTACCATCTTAAAAAAACCTCCAGTAGTTTTTCTTGTGTTAAAAACTTCACAAAAAAAAAATAATTGGCATTTTCTACAACCCTCCAACTACACAAATAAAATCATTTCCAATTTTGTTGCATAGTAGCCAGTGGTTGAATATTTAAGCAATATGGTTTTTGTTTCTTTTAACCATGAATTTTAGTGGAATTAAAATGATGAATTTGTTAAGACAATCTTACAGAAATGCTAAATTCTGCAATAAAAGTGCAATCGTGATTGTTGAAGATGTTTACCATTAAATAGTGTTTGTTGTGATTATAATCTCAGAAAAACATTATGGTGATCTAATGCCATTTGCTTGCATTGGCTAGTGGTGTAACTGATAACTTGAAGTTGAAGATAAATGTTGAGGCCTTGATGATGGTGCCAATTTTAACCCCTCTCTATGTATACAAAGATGTCAAAATATCCTGGGAAATACTTTACCAGTGTAATAATTATTCTTAGTCTGAGAAAAAGGGGTACTGCCAACCATTGATTCTACCATGGCTTCCTTCCACTTTCAGTGGTTTTCTCCAAAGCCCTCTTGTACTAGTTTAAGTTTAATTATTAATGTCACAAGTAGGCTTACATTAATACTGCAATAGAACATAGAACATTACAGCGCAGTACAGGCCCTTCGGCCCTCGATGTTGCGCCGACCAGTGGTACCAATATAAAGCCCCTCTAATCTACACTATTCCAATATCATCCATATGTTTATCCAATAACCACTTGAACGCTCTCAACGTTGACGAGTCCACCACTGCTGCAGGCAGGGCATTCCACGCCCTTACTGCTCTCTGAGTAAAGAACCTACCTCTAACATCTGTCCTATATCTCTCACCCCTCAATTTAAAGCTATGTCCCCTCGTGCTAGCCAACACCATCCGAGGAAAAAGGCTCTCACTATCCACCCTCTCTAATTCTCTGATCATCTTGTATGCCTCTATTAAGTCACCTCTTAACCTTCTTCTCTCTAACGAAAACAACCTCAAGCCCCTCAGCCTTTCCTCATACGATTTTCCCACCATACCAGGCAACATCCTGGTAAATCTCCTCTGCACCCTTTCCAACACTTCCACATCTTTCCTATAATACGGCGACCAGAACTGTACGCAATACTCCAAATGCGGCTGCACCAGAGTTTTGTACAGTTGCAGCATGGCTCCTGGCTCCGAAACTCAATCCCTCTACCAATAAATTTACTGTGAAAATCCCCTAGTCGCCACACTCTGGCACCTGTTCGGGTACACTGAGGGAGAATTTGGCATGGCCAATGCACCTAACCAGCACGTCTTTCGGACTGTGGAAGGAAACCAGAGCACCCAGAGGAAACCCACGCAGACACAGGGAGAATGTGCAGACTCCGCACAGTGACCCAAGCCAGAAATCAAACCCGGGTCCCTAGCGCCGAGGCAGCAGTGCTAACCACTGTGCTACCCATACTTTGAGAGCTTGCAGTTCTACATGTCAAAAAGAAACCTCAACTTACTACAGACCTTTCAGGAATGTTCAGAGCTTTTTAGAACAAATTGTAAGTGAAGTGGAAAATTGTCATTGCATCTGTCTGCAAAACAAATCATAGTACTTCAAACAATTAGGGTTTCCTGGAAAATATATATTGCAAATCTCCGTAATTACACAAAAAAAAGCTCAGACCCCATCAGATTCAAGGCAGAATCTTGGTGGATCTCTAGTCAGAGAGTAGAATCTGATTTGACTGTGTTTCTGCCCAAATTGCACCAGTTGCTATGAAGGAGGACATGGTGAAACTTGCATCTGTCGACCATATGAAGGATGTGGCTGAGGAGTTCCAGTTTTGGCATGAGTCCAAGTTAAGACCCTAAAACTAGTTGATTCATGGGTAATCTATGCTGGAGGGGAATGATTACTTTCTGAAAAGTAATCATTCCAAAGCTCGCCATTTAAAACTTTGGAAACTTAGATCTTTGTTGCATCCTTCCTGGGCCACCATTCTGGTGTCAAAGGTACCTGGCACCACTGCAACATTTTGATATTTGTCAGAGTGGCCACCTGCTGAAACACCTATTGGTATAGGTCCCTGTTTATGTAATTCAAGATAAGGGTCCAGACCTTTTTATTTAGGCACACTTGTAGACTGCCACTGTTTATCTTCTGGCAGAGTGGCCTGAGTGGAATGGTGGGGGCTTTTATAGTTTAATCTTCTATTAAGTTTTTGAAAACCTTCATCCATTTCAGTGTTTATTTTAGTGCACAAATTGCTCCTTATAGACAATGGTTATTTGAGAGTGGAGACAATGAAGGCGTGATAACCTCGTACACAGCTATCATGCTGATGTGCCTCATTTATTTTTTAAAAACGTTAAATATAGCATATTGCTTTTTGGGAGACACTATTTCAGAAAATGCAGAAGGATACAAGCAATGGCATCATTTCTGCAATACAGTTATAGCTGATTCTGGAGACACTCCAGCTTTACACCAAACCCATGTTTATACTTCTGTGATATGAATGTTCTGTCAGTATGACTCCCCACAGCTGGAGGGCAAATGTTCATACAAGTATGCAATTGGTGTAAGGAGAGGAAGGTTACATTATACCGTTTCCTGTGAAGCTCAGTTCATTCCAGCATAAGTTTATAGGTTGGCAGCATGTTAAGGGATAACTTTGAATTGGATTCCAGAAAGGAAGTAAAAGAGATCAGCAGCCATAATACATATCCAAGTGTATTTAAAAGAAGGCAAACTGTACGTGAGTGTGGGAATGTCTTGTGACGTGACTCCATTTTATATAGAAGGTTAAGTCCAGCCTGATTATGCTGGCAACAAATGAAACATTTTAGCAGATAATTTCTTATGACTGGTTTGGTTTTTTTTTCATGCCTGCGCACACTTTTTTCCCCTTTGGGGAATAATGGGAAATGCTAGAAGGATTAGCAGGCTGGTTATCAACCCATTTGAACCGTGTTGTGAATGATCTTTTTGTGGCCAGAACATGGGCACTACCTACTGAGACAGTAGGCTGGTCTTCGGACTGGCTAACTGGACTGAAAGTCCACTAATTTCTTTGGTGACTGAAACTGTCCTTTGTGACTTCTTCGCCCACTTGTGGTAATTATACGAAGAGCAGATGCAAAGTCTACTCCACCATCCAACCTCTGCTGGAAATGGCCTGAGGAATGAAGATTTTCTGTAGTGGATATGCATCTAACTCAGATGAATTGATGAAAATAGTTGCCATCTGCTGCACAGTTTTATGGAAAGTCATAAGAGATCGGATCTTAGAAATGTGACAGTGATATAAACGCAACTGCATATCAGTAATTTCCAATGTGAGCAGTTCACCAACTTCACTGCATAACATGGTAGTCAAGGGCAAGAGTGGATTTCTTTGCGTTAAAGCAGTGTTGTGGGGGAAATTTTGAAATTGTGCTATTGACCATTTCCTACTGAGACATATCAAATCCTCCTTTAAGTTTGTCCAGTCTCAAAGCGAAATACTCACTACTGGTTCAACTGACATTCTTGGGTCGATAATTCTTGTCTCCACCGAAGTGGTGATACTCTTTATCACTAAAGTGTGCGGAGGGGAGCTCTTCAGCTTGCTTGTTTGTTTAAAGGGGGAATATGTGAGCCGCAAATTTCTAAAAATTTCTTTCATGAGATTTAAATAATTCTGGCAAGGATATTGCCCTTGAGGGAGTACTGGTGAGCTGTCTTCTTAAATGCCATAGTCTGTGGTGTGGGTACTCCCATAGCCATGCCATAGGGTGTTTCAGGATATTAACCAGTGACAATGAAGGAATGGCATTTTTCTTCCAAGTCAGTATGGGGTGTGACTTGGTGGGAACCTGCAGGTGATGTTCCCATGTGCCTGCTGCTCTTGTACTTCTATGAATTGAAGACATGGGTTTGAGATATACTTTTAAAGACATTTTGGCAAGTTGCTGCAATGATCATATAATTAGTACTCGCTGCGTCCACAGTGATGGAGGGATTGAATGTTTAAGCTGGTGGATTGCCTGATTAGTCCCACATGGTATCAAGCTTCTTAAACAATGTTGGAGCTGTACTAATCCAGGATAGTAGGGAGTATTGCATCTTACACTCCTGACTAATGCCTTGTAGATGGTGGATGGCCTTTGAGGCGAAAGGAAGGGAGTTGCAGATTATCTGAGGGGATATAACAATCTTTGCATAAACTTTGCTTCACCAACGAGCTGTAATTCTCATCAGTGATTTTATTAAATGCATTTATATATTAGTTATTGGTAAATAATATTTCTATCCAACGTGCTATTATTTCCATTATTTATCGTTATACACAATGGCATCCAATAAATTAAAGCTGTTGTTAATTTGCAGATGACAGATGATCCCAGTTAAGCTAGAATCCAGCAATCCATCAGCCATGGCTACATTCCCCCTGAGCATTGTTCTCTGCAGTTCTATAGGTACAACCGTTGCCGATTCTTCTGACGATTTTTTTTTTACTTTGTCTTTCCTGATTTGATATGGCCTAGGTTCATGAGTTGGTAAATCATGACTGCTTCTTTACTCAGTGCGTCAAGAACCCATGTTCATCTTGATCTGGTTGTCAGGATGTAGGTTTTGGTAGCAAACAGAACATTTATTGCCCTTCGATGTTGCAGTGAGAAAGAGCGTTTGCTCGGTCACTTCAGAGGGCAGTTAGGAGTCAACAGTATTGATGTGTGGGACTGGAGTTACATACAGGAGAGAATGGGTAAGAAAGTTAATGAACAAGCTAGGGTTTTCAACAGTCCAACAACATAATCACTTTTGCTAATATCAGCTTTTATTTCTAGACTTTATAAACTGAACTCAATGCCTTAAATGGTTACAGTGATATTTGAACTCTAGACTATTAATCCAGTAACATAACTACTACACTATTACACCCTCTACAAAAAGATGCAAAATTGTATGCAATATGAATTGGTGGCACAGTGGTTAGCACTGCTGCATCACCACTCCAGAGACCTGGGTTCAATTCCAGCCTTGTGTCCCTCTCCATGTGGAGTTTGCACATTCTCCCCGTGTCCATCTGGGCTTCCTTGGAGTGATCCAGTTTCCTCCCACAGTCCAAAGATATGCAGTTTAAGTGGATTGGCCATGCTAAATTGTCCCTTAGTGTACCAAAAAGTTGGATTAGCCATGGGAAATGTGTAAGGTTATGGGATAGGGTGGGGGAGTGGGCCTGAGGGCCTGGGTAAGAATCTCCGTCAGAGAGTTGGTACAGAGATTCTCTGATAGAGAATTTTGCTCAATTGGAAGACTAAAGAAATAATGCTGCACATGCAGAATAAATAATTGTCAATACCAACAAGCTCAGACTAAAGAAATGTGACCCCAACTGATTGAAGAATAAATTAGCCGTGAGGTAAACAGGATAAGTGACTTTGCAGGAGAAATGGGGAAGTGTTTGACTGGGGTAAAAACAAGAAAATGCAAAAACATGTTGAGAGTATGTCCAAGGGTCAGGGGAAACCTGGAAAAAGGCACAGCACCTGAGCTTAAGTCTAATAGTAAAGCAATTCCACAGTACCACTAAAACGAGAGAGGAATCTGGACCATTAGAAACCAAATAAGTTGCAAAATTACTTTAATGATAACCACGAAATATTAAGTATTCAAACAACTATCTTCAAATATTCACAAAGGAAGCTATGAATATCATACCCTCACTAAACTCAAGCAAGGATATTCAAATTACAGTCAATAACCCCAAATGAATTGGGAAGACCTAAAAAAGCGACAAATGATCAAGCCAAGTAAGTCCCCAGATAAAGACATTTATTCCTAAGTGCTGAGAAGGACAGAGACCTGTAGGGCACCAGTAAATTGTAAACACAATGATCCATTACCCATATCAAAAAAGGATGACCAAATAGATGTGGGCATGCCCATGCACAACTGCAGAACCATTAGAGGATTATTTGTATCATAATCTAGTAAATAGAATCTATTCAACCAGACCTTATTGAGAAGCGACAACCCAAGTGAATGATAGTTTGCTACAAGGATCAATGCTGGGACCACTAATATTCACAAATTATACTAGCGATTTATACTTTGGAATATTTTAAAATTTGTTCATGGGATGTGCAAAACCAACATTTATTTCCCATCCTAATTACCCTTGAGGTCGTGATGGTGAGCTGCCTTTTTGAACTGCAGCAGTCCATCTGGTGTAGCCACAGTGTTGTTAGAAAGGGAGCTTGAGATTTTGTCCCAGTAACAATGAAGGAACGGAGATCTGACTCCAAGTTGAGGTGGAGACTGGCTTGCAGGTAGTGGTATTCCCATGCATCTGTTGCCTTTGTCTGTCTAGGTGGTAGAGGTTGCAGGCATGGAACATGAAGTCATGTCGGGTTGATGCTATGAATCTTGTATTTGGCACGCACTGCTCTCACTGTACGCCAGTGTTGGAGGGAATGAATGTTTAAGATGGGGAATAAAGCAGATTGCTTTCTCATGGATAGTGTCAAGCTTCTTGAATGTTGTTAGAGCTGCACACCGCTGCGCTGTTAGGGAGGGGGTTCCAAGATTTTGACCCAGCTCCAGTGAAGGAATGGCAATATATTTCCAAGTCAGGAGGGTGTGTAACTTGGAGTGGAACTTGTGGGTGATAGTGTTCCCATGCATCTGCTGTCCTTCTTCTAGGTAGTGGAGGTTGTCAGTTTGGAAGTACTGTCCCAGAAACAATATTATTACTGTTCTAGGATACTTAACGTTGTCCTCTGAAAGATTTCTGGCACTGATGTGATGTTGGAGTGTAATTTATTAAAATGAAACCTTCCAAGTCTAATGAAGGTTGTGAACAACTTAGACTCTGCAAAAGGGAGTTGTCAAAAATCATTATTTGCATTTAGTCCTGTGAAGATTGGACTCTTTCCCAATTTTGCTAAGTTGTCACCCACAGATGATATAGGATGAACTGCCTTGTTCAGCTGTGTAAGATCGATACAGACACATTGGGTTTTGGTACTGGGACCATCAGCCATACTCCACTGAGTCAGTGAGAGCACCAGCCTGTTGGTTTTGTCACAGGTGCGATAACCCCTTGCTTCAATATAGAGTCAATTTCCTTCTTTACCTTTGGCAAGAGTAGATGAGGAACCTTTCTGGATGTAAACAGGCACACTTGCTTTGTTTCATGATTGAGAGTGATGTGGTATGCTGTCTTCAGCATTCCTGGTCCTGTGAACAGCTGTGGAAATTCAGCTCTGAGGTTTTTAAGCTGATCTTCTCAGCTTTCCAGTTCATCTACTCTGCAAATTGGATGCAAGTTGATGCCGGCTCTGCTGCTCGAAAGTGAACAACTCTGGCTCAGGATCACATAAAATCTTTCTCTTCTGTATTGAAGGGTTTCATTCAGTTGTCCTATGATTTTGAGTTCCATGTAGTTTTTTTGTTTGATGGCTGAAAAGACCTTTTCTTCAACCATGATTCAGCATCAAAAAGAATCAAAACTCAGCACCTGTGTCTACCTTATTGAGTCTTTTTCCCTCTGCTAGGTTATCAGCAGTAGCTTTCACTTGGTTCCTAAATCTCCCTAAGGAACGTCATCTCAATATCATGGATATCTTCTGTTTCATGGATCTTGCCACCTTTCGAAGGTTTTACATTTGGCTTATTTTGTACAGTCTCCTTGCTGTGACACACAGCCTGAAAGTGATCCTTGACTCTGCGAACTGGCTTCTTTGTAGCAGGACAATTTCCCATCTGTGGTTTTCCTGCCACACTGATTACAGTTAGCTGGGCCAGCTGATGAATACTCTTCCTGCTGTTGTAAAGCCGCTCTCTGCTGTTAAATTTACCATACTCCATTTACTCAGTGGCTTTCGGGATATGGGTCTCCCTGCTGCCCTGGATCATTGATCAATTTTGTTTCCCGCCTTCAGCTTTTCTGCTCAGTTGAATTGTCTTTGGTAAGGTTGAATCATCTCTCGACTGGTCGGACAATGCTTCATCCAAGACACTTTTTTGTTTTGTTCCTGATTAGTTCATCTTTTAAGTTGCCATACTTATTGTTCTCTACCAGTCTACACAGATCACCGATAAATGTATCAATACATTTCCCTTATCTTTGGGTATGCTTGTTAAATTTACCCTGCTGGACAATGGTATTCTTTTGTAGATTGAAGTAGGCATCAAGTCCTTTTATTATATTGTAATGCTCAGCTTTTTCCTTGTTGATCCCTTGCTTGACTTAAGATATTGTCTGTACAGTTACCCATTGCATATAAGAGCATACTGACCAGCCCACTGCAGGGCCTGGTGTAATGTAATCTGATAAACCTTTTTGCGTCAATTCAGCCATGGTTCTGCCTGGTTGAAACCTGCAACCTAGTCAAAGCTTTCTGGTAATGGTAGGAACTTTTCCATCTTTGTTCTTTCACTCATTGTCACTAGATAGTACTCTTGGTCTTGTTGTGCTACCACAAAATATTCGCAGAGTCTGTTGAGGAAGATGTTTATTGGAACATCCCTTACTGTGGTTTGCTTACCATGAGGCCTACAAGAGAGCCAGATCTTGAGACGTTGCATCACCTCCAGTGATGATGTATAGTCTCTCATCAGCATATCATACAGTTAGAATTAACCCTTATATTGCACTCACCATTATTAAGACTCATTTTTTATTCGAAATTTGTTTGGAATCAAAAATACAATTTCTAAATTCGCAGATGAAGCCAAAATTAAGAAGGTGGGAGTTTGGTAGATAATATGATGGAGTACAGCAAAAAAATACATAAATACATTAATGAACTTGCAGAACTGGTAAATGAATTTCAACACTGGTAAATGTGAGGTTATAACATTTTAGTAAGAAAAGTAAGGAAGTCGTGTGTTACTTGGAAATTAAGAACTTCAATTGCAACAAGGAGCCGAGGATCTGGAAGAGATTACTGTGTTCTGGTTGTCAGATTATAAAATGAATATAGAGGCATGGGAGTGGGTAGAAAATAAATTTACAAGACTGATATCGGAGGTTATGTCTATCACAAATGGATGAACAGACTGTGCCATTTTTCGCTTGAAAAACAATGGCAGAAGGGTGACTTTTAATACAGATTCTGATAGTTTTTGATAGAGTAGACGTGGAAAGAGTGTTTCCACATGTAGGGAAGAACAGAACCAGAGACTATCAATAAGATGACAAATAATCCAATAAGGATTTCAAAAGAAACTTCTTTACCCAAAGAGTGATAAGAATGTAGTACTTATTTCCAGGGGAAGCTAGATAAGCAGATGTAGAGAATAGAGGGTTATGCTGATCGTGTTCAATGAGGAAGGGTGGGAGGACACTCAAATGGAGCATTAACACCAGTACGTTTGGCCAAATGGCTTGGTTCTGTACTGGTTTATTCTATTTATTTCTATGTAAAACCTGATGTGTTATATTCAAATGGCTTTTGATAAAAAGTTCTTGGCAATTAGTTAAGCTACAAGCTATGGGATTCAGGGTAAATTCTATGAATGGCAAAAAAATGTTCTGAAGGGTAGGAAACAATAAGTATTTGTCAAGCAGTTATGTCACTGTAGAGGTAGGTACTGACTGTACACCTCAGGACCTAGTACTGGAACTACTCCTGTTTCTAACTGATACTAGTGATCAGAGTTCAGAAACTCAATGTGGTTGTCAAATTTTCAAATGATACAAAACTCGAAGGGGCAGTGGAACCAGAAGAGACAGCTCCAAATTATAAGATGAGTTGATTAAGATATGTAAACGGGCAGAACAATGACAGACTAAACTTAATGCAGCGAAATGAAAGAAGATGTATATAAGAAGGAAAAATAGATAGAACACATGCTCCATGAACGGTGTTAAGTATCGAATGATGAAGCCAAAAGAGACTTAGGATTTTCCATAGCCTTGACACTAAATATGTCTAAATAATCCAGAACAGTCATCAACAAAGATAGCAGGATTTTTAACTACACTGTTGGAATATTGTGTCTGATTTGGAGAAATTAATGCTAAACTTTAGTAGACTGTGGCCAGAAAGCACCTTGTCCAGTTCTTGACACGAGGAAGTCAATTCAGTGTCGGAAACAGTCCAAAGAAGAACCACAAGGCTGATCATTGATGGCAGGGGTCTGAGTTAGAAGATAAATCTAGAGAAATTGGACTTATTGACCTGGAAAGGATGTGTCAAAGAAGTAATCTTGTAGAGATATATAAGATTGTTAGGAGTACAGAAGAAGTTATCCTGGAATGCTACTTTAAATTGAACTGCAAGATTTGGAATAAGAGGACACAAGTTCCAATAAGTAAAATATAATTTTAGGACTGATATCAAGAAATTCTTCTTCACTTTGTGAAACAGAGTAGATTGCACATGTGGCTGAAAGAGTGGTGTGGGAGGCAGAGGATTTTGATTCATGGGCCTCTGACACCAGGAAATCATGGAACCCTACAGTGTAGAAGGAGGCTATTTGGCCCATCGAGTCTGCACTGACAACAATCCCATCCAGGCCCTATCCCCGCTTAGCTACTCTGCTAATCCCTCTAACCTATCACATCCCGGGACACTAAGGGTTAATTTAGCATGTCCAATCAACCTAACCCGCACATCTTTGGACACTGGGGAAGGGGCAAAGCTTTTGGGATGGATTTGATTGAAACCTTTCTGGGATCAACCAGTGTCACGGTGAATCGAATAACTAGGGATCAAGGTTTTAAAATAATAAAGTGGGTGGTGGAAGGATTTTGGAAAGGGTAAATTCAAAAGCAGCAAGGGAAGTGTAAAGACTCGAGAGCAGAGCAGCATTTTGGGTAAAAGTAAACAGAGTGGACCAGGAAGGGAGAGTGAGAGCAATAAATAAAATGGGCCATTAATGATGAAGTTCACTTCAGGAAAAATTAGAAAAAGGTCAAAGCTAAATCTGAATGTGTGAAGGAGTCGCAACAAATAGAAGTTAGTAGGTTTGTTCCAATAATCATTACGGAGATTTGTTTACAAAGCGACCAAGTTGAGAGATCAATATTCCAGGATACTTAAGTTGTAGAGGAGCTGGAAAAATGGAAAAGAAGGAGGGGTAGTCCTGATAAAAGATGGGATTAAGACATAGAGAGGAATGATCTTGGTTTAAAAAATCACCAAGTAGGATCAGTTTGGGTTGCTCAGAGCTAAGAAACAGCAAGAAGCAAACATTGATAGAAACTGTATATAGACCTTCCAACAATAGTTGTAATATAGGGCAGAGTGTTAAGAAAGAAACCAAAGGTGCATTTAATAAGGATAAAACAGTTATTATGGGAGACTCCAAATATCATATAGACGAGGTTACCCAAATTTGCGGAAGATGAGGTTGTGGGATTGATTCAGGATATTTTTCCAGACTTGTATGCTGATGAACTGACTCAGAAATAGACTATTTTGGAACTAGTATTGCACAATGGGAAAGGGTTAATTAAAGGGGTCTTTGAGGGATGAATGACCATAACAGTATAAAAATTTGTATTGGGTATTGGAAGTGCTTGAGTTGAGGCTCAAAACTAGAGACTTAAATCTAATCAAAGCAAAGTATGTAGGTATGAGGAATGAGTTGGCTAATGTGCACTAGGAAGCTACATTAATAGTTATGATGGTAGATAAGTAATGACCAGCATTTTAAAAAATTAACCTATAATTTGCAACATAAATGCATTTCTGTAAACACATAACCCACAGAAAAAGTCATCCAAATGTGGCTAAGTAGAAGAGTTAAAGACAGGTAGAGATTTGTAATATTGTCAAAAAGAATAGTGAGCCTGAAGGTTGGGAGGATTTGAGAATTCAGCTAAGGAGGACCAATGAATTGATAAGGAAAGAGAATTTGTGAGCAGATTAGTTCACAAGAGACATAAAGAATAGATTGTAAACATTTCTAAAGATATGGAAAAAACAAGAAATTAGTGAAAGTAAACATTCGAGGCAGAGACAGGAGAATTTACATTGGAGAACAAGGAAATGGGAGGAACTATTAAAAAATAGTTTGTATCTGTTCATGGTAGAAGATGCACAAAAAAATCCAGAAATAATGGGAAACAAGGGTTTAGTGAGAATAAATAACTTCAAGATATCAGCATAAGTAAAGAAATAGTAGTTGAGAAATTAATGGGGCTAAGTGATGACACATTTCCTGGATCCTGGATCCTAGGATTTTAAAAGAAGTTGCTACAGAGATAGTGGATGCATTGATATTGACCTTCCAGAATTCCTTAGATTCTGGAACAGTTCCCTAAGTATGGAGTGACGTGAACCTAAGCCCCTGTTATTTCAGAAAAGAGAAAGAGAGAAAATTGGGAGCTATAGGCCAGTTAGCTTAACATCAGTAGTAGGCAACATGCTCAAATTTATTTTTAGGGATGTGGTACAAAGGCACTTTGAAAAAATGATGAAGCTGAGTCAGCATGGATTGATGAATGGAAAATCCTTCTTGACATATCTATTTGAGACTTTTGAGGAAGTAACTAATTACATGGATATGGGAGAAACTGATTTTGCACATTTGGATTTTCGAAAATCATTCAATAAAGTATCACCTAAGAGGTTATTAAACACAATTAGGGCTCGTAGGACTTGGGGTAATATATTATCATAGATTGAAGATTGGTAAATGGGCAAAAAGCAGAGTAGGAATAAACAGGACAGGATATTTTGTATTGGTATGTAACGTAAGAATACCTCAACCATATGCAATCTATATTAATTACTTAAACAAGGTAATGTAAAATTTCCAAGTTTTTGGCCATGATAGAAGTGAGACGGGAAAGTGCATAAGTACACAGAAAATCAGAGCAGGAGTAGATCATAGGCGAATTGAGCTTGCTCCATTATTCAATACAATCAAGGCTGATCTATCTCAGACTTAAATGTATTCAATGATGGAGCATCCACATCCCTCTGGGGTACAGAATTTTAACAATTCATAACACTTTGAGTGAAGAGATTTCTCCTCATCTCAGTCTGAAATGTTCATCTCCTTATCCTGAGGCTGCTCCCGTGTTCTAGATTCACCAGCCAGAGAATACAAACTCACTGTCAAGTCTGTTCAGAATCTTGTATGTTTCAACGAAATCACTTTTCATTCTTCTAAACTCTAATGGTTCTAGACCCAAATTACTCAGCCACTCATCATAGCACAACTCTCTCATCCCAGGAACCAAGCTAGAACTGTATTGTCTCCAATGTGAGTATACCCTTCACCAAACTCTGTGTAGTTGTAGCAAAACTTCCTCATTCGTGTACACCAAACCTCTTGCAATAAAGACTAATAAGCCATTTGCCTTTGTAATCGCATGCTGTGCTTGTCGTAACTGACATGCCAAATTTCCTTAGTCTTCTGGTGGGCTTTCTTAACTATAGTGTCGGCATGGGGGGACCAGGATAGGTTGTTTGTGATCTGGACACCTACTACACCATCTAGAGACTGAAGGGAGGTAGGATGTTACTATGGGCTCTCTTCCTCTGATCGACAACTGTTGTTTCCAAAGAGGCTTTAAGCACAAGCCAAAAAGAACTCTTAAAAGGAAACTGGAAAAGTAGCACATATCATGTAATTAATATAATCACGTAATCCAACTTTGTGTTCCTTTTTCCAGTGCACAAGTTCCTTTAAACAATAATATTTACAAGTTTCACGTCAATTGGCTTTCTATTCTTATTAGTAAAGTGAATAATGTCTCACTTCCCCATGTTACTTGTCACCTTTTTGCCTACTCACTTAACCTGTTTATATATTTTTGTACACTCTTTGTGTCCTTCTCAGAGCTTACATTCCCCCTTCGTTTTGTATCTTCAGTGAAATAAGATCATTACTCTCTATCACTCACTGAAATCTTGCTGCCCTTCATGCCATCAGCATTCCCCCACCGCGGGTTTCCCAGGGGCGACGGGTGCATTCAACGGGGAACCCCATTAACAACAGCGGGACTATAAGATCCTGCCACCAGTGAGCACGCATCATCTCCCACCCCGCCATGAAACATGCCATGGCGAGGGAGAAAATTCCTGCCCTTTGTCTTAAATCATTAATATAAATTTTCATAAGTTGAGGCCACAGCGCTGATCTTTGTGGCACTTGGCATTTTCAGTTTAGCAGGCAGTGAATAGCTGTTTGTCTTTATTTTTTGCTTCCAGTCTGTTAACTAGTCTTCCGCCAATGCATGCCAATATGTAACCGTTCCCCCCCCCCCCCCCCCCCCCCCCCCCCAACTCCATCTTGCATGTTAACCTTATGTTGAATACCTTTGGAAATACCTTTTGGAAAACTAAGTGTACTACATCTACTGGTTTCTCCTTTGTCTACCTGCTTGTTAAACACTTAACAAAAACTCTAATGCATCTGTCAAACACTATTTCTCTTCCATAAAACCATGCTGATTTTGTCTAATCATGCTACAATTTTTGAAGTATATTGTTAAGATTTCCTTCATTATAAGTAAATGATGAGGAGGTTGCAATGAGGCTGCTTGAGGAATCTAGACAAGTTGAGTGCCTGGACAAGAACATGGTAGATGAAATACAATGTGTTAAAAGGAAGTTATCCACTTTAGTAGGAAAAATGAAAACAGCAGAATATTTTTTGAATGGCGAGAGACTGGGAAATGTTTGCATTCAGAGGGATCTGGGTGGTCTTCTCCAGTCATCTCAGAAAGTTAACATCAAGCAAGGCACAGCAAGTAATTAGGAAAGCTTTAGTTGCAAAGTGATTGGAGTGTAAGAGTAAGGGAGGCTTAATATAATTATGCAGGGAGTTGGTAAGGCCACAGCTGGAGTACTGTGTGCAGTTTTTTGTCTCCTGACCTGAGGAAGTGGGCACTTGCTCTAGTGGAAGAGCAATAGGTTCACTAGCTCTTATGTTAAGGGGATTGTCCTATGAGGAAACATTGAATAGTCTAGGCTTATATTTCCTGAAGTTTGGATCAATGAAATGTGATCTAATTGAAACATATAGGCCGGAATTCTTCAGCTATTCACGCTGGCGGGATTCTCTGGTCCCACCGGCAATGCATCCCCGTCCACAGGTTTCCTGCTGGCATGGGGTGCTAGGAATAGGAATTCCCATTGACGGGTGGGACCAGAGAATCCCGCCACTAGGAAACAACACGCCACCTCCTACTGGCGGGAAACACATGGCTGGAAGGCCGGAGAATCTCACCCAGAAAGTTCTTAAGGGGCTAGAAGCAAAATACTGTGGATGCTAAAAATCTGAGATGAAAACAGAAAATGATGGAGAAATTCAGCAAGTCCAGTAGCATTTCATAGAATCATAGAAACCCTACAGTGCAGAAAGAGGCCATTTGGCCCATCGAGTCGGCATCAACCACAATCCCACCCAGGCCCTACCCTATATCCCTACATATTTACCCGCTAATCCCTCTAATCTACGCATCTCAGGACACTAAGGGGCAATTTTTAGCATGGCCAATCAACCTAACCCGCACATCTTTGGACTGTGGGAGGACCCGGAGGAAACCCACGCAGACATGAGGAGAATGTGCAAACTCCACACACACACTGACCCAAGCCAGGAATCGAACCCAGGTCCTTGGAGCTGTGAAGCAGCAGTGCTGACCACTGTGCTACCGTGCCGCCCAAAGAGATTAGTGAACCAGATGGGTCTTTCTGACAATTGACTGGTTATTAGTAGTTTATTAATTCCAGATTTATTTTTATTGAATTCAAATTCCACCACCTGCTGTGGCGGGATTCGAACCCAAGTCCTCAGAACATTAGCTGAGTTTCTGGATTAACAGGTTAGCGATAATACCACGAGGCCATTACCTCCCCATGTGATTTGAGGAGAGAGAAGTATAGTTGACGTTCCAAGTACCCTCTGAAGAAGAATTCGACAGACTCTAAACATTACCTCAGTTTCTCTATCCACAGATGCTGCCACCCTGGCTGAGTTTTTCCTGCATTTTCTGTTTTCATTTCAAAACAACAAGATTGATGCTGAGAAAATGTTTCCCCAGGCTGTGGAATCTAAAATGTTAGGTCACAGTCTCAGAATAACGAATCAGCTATTTAAAATTAAGACAAGGAGAAATTTCTTCGCTCAAAGTGTTGGGAATCTTCAGAATCCTCTGCCCTGGAAAACCATGGCTGCTTGATTATTGAAAATATTCAAGACAGAGGTAGATATTACTCAGAAATGTCAGGGAATTATGGGATATGGGGATGATGCAAGAAGGTAGTATTGAGGTTGAAGATCAGTCGTGAAGTTGTTGAATGGCAAAACAGGCTCAAAAAACTGCATGGCTCATTCCAGCTTCTATTATATTCTTAAGTTGTCTGGGCGCATGATTTAAGATGAGCTAAATAACCTTCCTTATCTGTAATTAATATGTGAAAAAGCTTAATTTCAGGGAAGGGCTTTCACAGACTTTGGTGAGAGGCTGAGGAGTGAAAGACGCAGCTATTGAGATATCCTAATGAAGAACTGATAGATTGACCTCGGCCAAATTGTGTATGAAGAGATGAGTTAAAAGTGGAATAACAGAGGGAGAGGAGCAAAGATAAAGGACTATTCGAGGCCACACGTTTAAGGGAACTTCAAGCATACCAAGAAGAGAATTAATTTCATGATGGATTGTGAATAAACATTGGAATTGGCACAGTGAGATGAAAATAATATGAAATCAGCAAGGAGTAAGCTTTTGCACCACTCGTAATACAAAGATGTCAGTAGAGGCAAAATGACTTTGTGACACACCACTACACAAGTCAGTACCCTGAACCACATTTTTCTTTGCCAATTCTTACATGTTATTTTTGTTCAGGAAAATTAAATCAGCCTTGTAAATTATCCTTCACTAAGCATGATATCAAATAGCACTGCATCAATTACTACAAGATACTAGGAATATTTTTTAAAATATGTTTTCAAGTTATTTCTAATACATTATACAATGATCTTCTCTAAATTATAAAATGCAATAATTCTAGAACATTTATTTTTCAATCACACATATAAAGTACACTAAAAATTTGGAATCAAATTCCACAATCCTTCACCATGTTAAGTGACTGTGAATGCTATAGGTAACAGTTTAAATTGTTTCTTAGTTAGTCCAATCTGTATTTCTACTTTTAAAAGTTGTGTTCAATAATCCCTTTTTTTGTGATGTTTTGCCAGCTCCCATATCTCGACCTCTTTGATGCTGCACTACATTAATCACTGGAGCCCATCTTCAGTGAAATGTCTGTGAAACACTATTGTATGTTCCATGTGAATTCTCCACCCACAATGATTTATACACTTGAGGTAATAAAAGTACTGTGCAGGCTGCCCACCCCAGGATTCTGCAATACGTGAATCTACCATATCAAAGCCCCATTTGGGTGGTGCTGTTGGAAACAATTATAGCTTATGGTTCTTACTTTTAACTGCAAACTATTTTTTAATGGGCTTGCTGTATAGCAAAGCAAAGAGGGCAGGTCGGCAACCTACTGCCTTTATCGATCAATGCTGTTCCATAACTGACCATTAGAAAAGGCCTGAAGTACTAGGACTTGAACTTATTGTTTGAATTTCCTGCACAGTGAGTTCCTGTTCCCAAACAGGCTGACAAAAAGTAAGAGGGAAAACAACAAATGGACTTATTATGGTCCCTCAGAAGAAAATCTGAGATTCTAACAGTGAGTTAACCTGGCAGCAATCCACCTGACTTCTTTGCATTTACCTGGAATTGACCAAGATTGTTCAAACAAATAGACACGCGAATTCGGAAGTAGTCTCAATTCAGATACATAAATACCTTTGATGCTCCCCCCTTTGTCTGTTCTTTACAAAGTCAGAGCTTCTGGCAAGCAACAGGATATTTAATGGCTTAAACATTAAATGAATTGAAGAGTAAAGGTAATCATAATTTTAAAAAAACAATCGATACACATTATGTGAGAGATATTGCTTTTCGACCGAAATGAAACCATGATAACCACTGATTTTGATCTTTGTTGTTGCTATGGTACCTGGGTCCTGGAGTTGAGGACTCAGACAATGAGACCTTTACTAAATACAGTGTCACATTTCCAGCATAGCTGTTAATTAGTTGACTGAGGATACTATGAATATGTTCTACCTGTAACTGTCTAGACCTGGCATATATGGCAATTAGTCTTTTAAATCAGAATTTAGTGGCAAAATATTTACTTAAAATACTCTCTTTCTATTTTAGTCTTAATAAAAGCATTTTCGTACAATATCAAAAAGACAACTTCAAAGGTATTTATTTCGAAGTCACGAGAGCATTTGGGTGTTATTAATCATTCTGATACTGTGTCTGAAAGATCTCAAGTCATATCTTGCTGTGGCTTGAAACTGGAGTATGCCTGAGTAAGGCAAAGTTCAGTAGTAATAGTTTGATTCAACCTGATAATAAGGGTATAGGCCAGGTATTACAATCAGTTAGGGAAATACCAGAGCTATTTGCATGATATGGATTGTGTTAGATTATTTGATCATTTTCAAATTTTTTTGTAAAATAGATAGTCAATAAATATTTCATTGCTGGCTTCTGAGTCAATAAAGCTTTGTCTCGATTCTCTTGAGTTTGTGATGGAAATGCAAAATAAGTTAACCAGAAATGACCATTTGTCCGAATGGGTAAATAGCAGCTGCCCTTTTGTTTTTCAATAAACTCTTATGGCTGGCTTATCAACTAGGTATGGGAAAAAAATTGACAAATAGGAACAAGTTCTTGATCGTGACACCTAAATTGTGAATTAAACTGCCTTCTGCTTACCCATCCAAAAGTTGTAATATTGATTAATAAATGTGTTGATTCAGAGTCAACCAATTCATGTGAATTCAGGTAGTCTGTTTATAAAGGCAGACGCCTGAACCGCATGCAGGTCTGATTTTGCACAAGGCACCAAAACTATCTTCCAAGAAGCGCCAGTAGTGATAAAATGAAAACAACTCTTTTCAAAACCTACCAATAAATTAATTTACCCCAAAAAGTTAATTGATTTATTTTTCTTTTGGGTAGCAGGGATTGAGATTTTAAATGGCATATTTTATGGATTTCCACGCTAATGAACCAGGGACAATGATGTAGACTGTGAGAACTGATTGGGCAGCATTGTCATTTTGCTTTAATAGTAAACTAACAAAGCTGCCATGATCACAGAAGAGGAAGAGTTCATTAGGGTTTTTATATGGTGGTACGACAGGAACGTGACAAAATACTGTCTTCACAGCACACTTACTAGTGTAATAGTTAGCAAGTGTAGCAGAAGATTTAAAACAAATTTCTTGTAAGGATTTTGACCCTTTCAAGAGCAAACAAATTATATCTTTGGAGGGTACTCTTACAGTAATGTTACCAATGGAATTCTCCGTTGACCAGAAGATGGGGTGGCGACATTACAGAATCATAATGAGATAATGCTGCTTTGTTGAACATGATACTTGGGTGGAACAAAACATTTTTTTCTTTATATTCCCAGGGGAAGAAGCTACACTTCCTTTGATGTTCCAAACTCGGTGACCAAATTGAGGACTCAGGTCTATTTAAGAATAATGAGCATTGCACAGGGCAGGAATGAGCAGATAAATCCTATTTTGTCTGGAAGTTTATCCTGTAAATTAGATCTGAGGACAGGATGACCTGTTCAGATGGCTTTCATTTCCGTCTTGCCTTGGTTCCAAACTGTTCCTTACTACACCAGAAATTGTTCTCTTTCTAATATTTCATTTTGTATCTGAGTGACATGCAGCTCTCTGCTTCATAATTGATCCTTGGTTATGTTTTGCTTCTTCAGAGAACTTCAGCATATCAATGCCAATCCCAATGATTATCTTCATGATTTTAAAGATAAATGGGTAAGGCTGGAAAGTTAGAGATATCAGGCAGCCTTCTGATTAAAACTATGATCCTAAAGACATGGAGCATGCAGCTGAAGTCTCATTTGTCGCCGATAGCAGCCTTAGTTTCAATAACAGCCCTGTAGCTGCTGTACCTCGATGCACCAAGGTCCATTGAAAGAGACAGGTTTTGTCAGAGCCTCAAAACTACAGATCATTGACCCACATGGACCACTTAAGGGCAATTAGGGCTGAGCAATAAATGCTGGCCTTGCAAATGCCTTCACATCCCAAGGATGAACAAAAAAAACCTTGTAAAACACCAAATACAGTGTCCAGCAAGGAATATAAATTAAAATCACAAATCTCAAACAGATGCTGGTGAATACTTGTCATCTGGAGCCGCAGAACCCACTTTGTGGTCTGAATAAAGAGAATTTTATACCATTGGGAGCCAAGGGTATTGTGTAACTATGGCTTATTGATGCAGTTTTGTAATATAAAATTGGCATCAATTCTTATATGTGGCCCTTACTTCTCAGCATGCAGTCATCTACTGTAAGGTTGACGGGTTTAGTATGTGTTGTGGATATATAGTCCTCTAATTTTAAACAATATTTGCTAAACAGGAATACACATGGTTATTAAGCATTCACTTTGGTGGATACATCTGCAGTATATTTAGTACAGAAATTATAGACATGGTATGGTGCAGTTTTGTAAGGAGTAGTAAACAGCTGCTTGATTATTTCCTTACAAAAATGACACAAAACACTGTTTAACTGAACAGATAGCATGCCTACATGGAAACTGCCTTCAACAATAAAGCTTTGTTAGAAATCCCAGTTTGAGACAGATGGGTGTGTGCTGCGGTGTAATGTTAGTGATCGGAGACTCCAGGAAAGGGATTTGTAGCTGATATTTCTGCTCTGGGAATTCCTGGCAGTATGACACACACCTTGTGTGCGGGTTGTTGTCAGTGCTTAACTGTTAGCTGTATGTGGGTGGGGAATGGAGTCTGTATCGTGGCAGCATGTAAAGATGTTTCAAATGATGTGATTCGGAAATTTCCAGTGTGGGAATTAATTCTGGAGGTGTTTATTGTATTTGTTTACTGAATAATCTCTTGGGCAGGGCGGATGTGCACACACTGCGGGGTGGGTTAGGGATGCTGTTCCAGTGCGAGGGTGATTTCACGAGTGTGAACAAGCCATTACTCAGCAAGCGAGGAGGTGTCCCACGACTGAAGTAACTGGAAATCAGCAGCTACCCGTGAAATATATTCTATTTATTTGGACAGCTGCAATCTACTTGCATGAACAAAATTATGGATATTTTTTTGAAGTGTAACAGTTGCTTTAAACATCATGCAGCTGCTGAGTAATAACAGGGCAGGACTGCTTCTCTGTTAGAGACTTCATTTGTATCATGTTACTTTTGTGACAATATCAGGCCACTGTATGAGATTAAATAAAACAGCGCATGCTGGATATTGGAAGTGGAACAGAAATGCTATATACACCTTATAGATCGGTGAGTAAAAGAGGCAACCCGCTGAATTATCCAAACCAGAAATCACAACTTGCCTTTCATGTGTAGATGGAAGTGACCTGCTGAATATTTTCAGAATTGTCAGTTCTTACTTCATGATATATTAAATGTTCAGAGATTTGCTTTGTCTGATTTCCTCCTTCAGCTGTAGTTACTGTACATTATGACAATCATGGTCTATTGACGGAAATCAGGACAGGAGCATCGCAACAATGCCTTGGCTATTGACAAAAGAATTTAATTTCCCAGAACAATGACAGGATTAAAGGTGTAACCTCAATATGGTTTCTGCTACGGTGAAGCGATCCTGTTGACTGTGAACGCATGACATCCATGTTTGTGTGTGGTATTCTGATAGATTGGGTAGCATATTGGGCTGGTATTTTTTTCCCTTTGCCTCTTTTGAAACCCGTGAATGATTACATTAAATATACAGCACAAAAATAAGTCACAGCCTTACCTGCTCATGTCAGTCTTTATATTTCACTAGAGTTTGCTCCAATCCTTCCTCATCTAACTCTCCATCAGCGTAGGCCTCCATTATCAAGCTTCCTCTTGGATCCATCCATGGTATTTGTCCCACTTCATTCCTGTGATAGTTTGAGGTTCTCACCACCACTCTAGGTTTAGAAGTTTCTTCCTAATTCCCTATTTGATTTCTTGGTGACTGTTGAGGGCATGCATGTTTCCTCACTCTGCATAAAGATCCTAAGTGAAATCAACTGGGATAGCTTTAGCACAGTTTGTAGTGGGCATGAGACTGCTTAAGTGCTTGTAATTGGGCACCAGTTTGGGTCCCTGTTGCTTCAAATGCTCAAAGGATATTTGATGTGGGGAAATGGAAATGTGTACAATGGGAGGTAGTCTTTTGTACTTGATATGGGTGTAATAACGTGACAGAGTTACTCTCCACCTGCACAGGGAAGAAAGTGTATCATTCTGACTCAGTGAGCTCAAAACGCTAAACTGTTCCATTTCCTGTCCTGCTGTAAATAATGTAACAAAAGATCCCCTTCATCATTGCAGGAAGGCAGGCTTGAGTGCTTACATTCCAGGGGCCAGATTTAGCATGGTAACAACTAACATTTCCAGCCTCAACACTTTCTGGGTAAGCTTAGGTGGAATTGAGACAGATACATGCCCATGTTGGTAGTTTATTCCCATTGCGTAGAGCCGGAGAGGAAGAATGCTTTTTTGTCGTCTTCACTCCTGGTTTAGAATTGGATGCTGGGGGCAAATAATATATCGGGAATTTGGACATGTTACACTTCAGTACTGCCCTTGTGCAGATAGGTGATTTACTTTGGTAAGAAGAACATGGAGAGTCAATTTAAAGTAAAGGGCCCAATTCTAAAGGAGTTACCAGAGCAGAATGACTTGGGTGAAAATGTGCATAAGTCTTTGAAGATGGCAGGATAGTTTGGTGAAAGAAGCAAAAGCGACACCAGGAGAATATTTTTCATGCAGCAAGTGGTTTAGGACTGGAATGCACTGCCTTAGTGTAGTAGAGGCAGGTTCAATCAAAGCATTCAAAAGTGAATTAGACTTTTATCTAATAAGGAAGAATGTGTAGGATTACGGGGAGGTGAGAGATTGGCACAAGGTGAATTGCTCATTTGGAGAGCCAGTGCAGATACAATGGGCTGAATGGCCTCCTGTGTTGTAACATTTATGTGATTCTGATATCCTGTGGATGTGCTAGCAAACGACAAAGGGACCAGAGACCAAGATCCAGTGAGCAGCTGAAATTCTTCAGCTTTCAATGTTGTATGTCTTTTTGTTGGCAGACATTGTGGGGAGTTTCTTAGAGGGGGAGAAGCATGTGTTCTGCTTTTCGTGTTATCCTTCTTTCTAGAGTTTTTTTCTGGAATTTATGTGGTAACACATGATTGTTTCAAACGCTAGCAACATTGAGATTGGCTCAAGATCATGTTGCTGGATAAAGTGGGTAAGGTAGAAGGAGGGGAATAGCTGTTCCTGGCCTGATAGCCTCCAGCTTCAGAAATGTAACTGCAACCCTGATGTATGCAGATTCTTATTCCAGTGTGCTGTCACTGGTATCCTAGTGACTAGTGGAAAGATGCACTGACTTGTGCAAAATTCTTGTCAAAAGTCTCCTCATCAGTTAACACCCCTTTAATAATAATTCATCCAGAGTAGTCAGTAGTTTGCTTTCATTGTACTCCATGAAAGATATTTATTTTAAATCCTGAAATAAATTGATTGTTTTTGGAAGAATCTAAGGTATTGGACTCTCGTCAGATTGAAACATCTGTAAGTCTGCCCTGTGTCACATTTAAGTGACTGCTTAAGTTGTATTGCACAAAACGCAAAATGTAATTGGTAATTTGCAGCAACACCACTCCGTCAATGCTGAAGGGAACACAAGCATTAAATGGAGAAACAGATTTTGACTGGAGCTGGGGAATACAAGCATTTTGGGAAACTATTTTCAGCTAAAGCCACGTGACAATT
Organism: Mustelus asterias; assembly: GCF_964213995.1. Lineage (NCBI taxonomy): Eukaryota > Metazoa > Chordata > Chondrichthyes > Carcharhiniformes > Triakidae > Mustelus > Mustelus asterias. The sequence goes on from NC_135820.1 coordinate 40,422,241, forward strand.
TGGTAAGGTATGAAACTGATCATGTGACTTAAATTAACAATTTCCCCATAACCCTGAGCTTCTAGTGTATTGTGTTGGTTCTGCAGGCTGTACTTGATACTGTTATAATTCTTGATGTGCATAATTTCATATTTTGGTTTCTAATAGGTTGAGAGGAAATACATCATCTCTGCTTTATTTTCAATGCATTTTAATGGGATTTTGGAGTTTCAGTATTGCTGATAAGGCCAGCCCATCCTTAATTACCATTGAGAATGTTATGGTGAGCCACTGCCTTGGACCAAGGGAGGGAGGCTCAGGTCTGTGACCCCGAAGGAAGGGCAATATAGTTTCAAGTCAAGATGACATGAGACTTCGAGGTGAACATGCGGATGGTGGTGTTCCATGTGTCTGCTCCCCTTATTTTTCGAGCTATGAAGGCCATGGGTTTGGAAGAGGCTGTCAAAGGAGGCTCGATGAATAACTGCAGGGCATCTTGTAATTGGTACACATTCCTGTCACTGCACTGGGAGTAGAAGGAGTAAATGTTTAAGATGGTGGACCCCATCAAGTGCCCTGCTTTTTTGGGATGCAGTTGTGCTTTTTGTGCATTGTTGGGGCTGCAATCATCAAGGCAAGTGGACAGAATTCCTTCACACTCCCATCTTTGCCTTGTGGATGCTAGACAGGTTTTGGATAGTCAGGAGGTGAGTTACTCAGTGCTGAACTCTCAGCCCCTAATCTGCTCCTGTTTATATGACTGGTTCATTTAAGTTTCTGGTCAATAGTAAAACCCTGAACGTTGATGGTGGTGGTTTAGTGATTATAATGCTATTGAATATCAAGGGGAGACTGTTAGATTTTCTCTTGTTGGAGATGGCTACTGTATTTGTGTAGCACAAATGTTACTCGCCACTTGCATATAGGCATGGACCGCTTCAATATATGAGGTGTTGTTAATCATACTGAACTCTGAAATCATCAGCAAACATCTCCACCACTAACCTGATGATGGAGGGAAGGTGACTGATGAAGTCATAGAAATCATAGAAACCCTACAGTGCAGAAGGAGGCCATTCGGCCCATCGGGTCTGCACCAACCACAATCCCACCAGGCCCTATCCCCATATCCCTACATATTTACCCACTAATCCCTCTAACCTACGCATCCCAGGACACTAAGGGTAATTTTAGCATGGCCAATCAACCTAACCCGCACATCTTTGGACTGTGGGAGGAAACCGGAGCACCCGGAGGAAACCCATGCAGACACGAGGAAAATGTGCAAACTCCACACAGACAGTGACCCAAGCCGGGAATCGAACCCAGGTCCCTGGAGCTGTGAAGCAGCAGTGCTACTGTGCCGCCCCACATTAAGTAATTGAAGGGGATTGGGCCTACCCTGAGGAGCGTTTGCAATGATGTCCTGGGACTGAGATGATTGGAATATAACATCCACAACCATCTTCTTTTGTGCTAAGTATGACTCCACCCAGTGGAGAGCTCACCCACCCCCTCACCCCACCTCTTTATTCCCATTGACCTTAGCTATGCTAAGACTCCTTGGTACCACATCTGGTCAGATGCTGCCTTCAGGGCAGACTGCCCTGTTTGTGAAATTTGGACTAAGACTGGATGAGGTCTTGAGCCATCTGAGCATCTGTGAGCAGGTTGTCGCTGAACGAATACTGCTTGATAGCATTGTCGATGATCCCATCCACCACCGATTGAGAGTAGACTGTTATGATCGCCGTAGCGACTGATAACTTTTAAAAGTAAATTTGAACTTCCAATGCATAGCCGAAAGGATGATATGGCAAGATTTCACATGTTAAGACTTGTATTGCAACAAACAAGCTAAAAGTACCTTTGACTAAACACGATGTCAAAAGTCAACTTATACTTTTAACAACAGAATAGGCTTTTTACTTTTAACCCAACCAATAATCCCACTCCAAAGTTATACTTCACACTGTTCCTTAAGTAGACGTACGTTTCTTCTGGAACCAGTCCAAAATTATTCTTACTGACTGAGCATTTATTTCCATTCTTTTCCTTTTCCAGCCTGATAACTCTTAAACCCAGGCTCGACTTTCATGGTGAGGGTTTTCCTGGAGGTCCTCTTTCTAGCTAAAGCTAGGTGAATCTTCCAGTGTCTTTTTAAATCCTCATGAATTTGTTGTTTTCAATCTGAGCATGATCTCCCACACACATTTGTGCATGGTGAACCATAGGGACTCGCCTCATATATCTTCCCCTGCCCCCTCTCTCTCTTTCTGATCCTGGGAGACTGCCCTGTTTGTGAAATTCAGAGATATCCTTTCGGAGATCATGTACGTACAATGCCTCCCAATGCATCCTTTCCCCTGGCAACATAAACCACCTGGGTCTTCTATCTTAGCTATGTTTTAGACTCCCAACACCATTCTATCTTGAAGTTAAATAAACACTTAAGAAAGTCAGGTTTTGTGAACTTCCTGGGACTTTTGAGACTAATAATCTCCACTGTCAGTACCGATACTTCCACCGTTGTCTACAAATGTGAACACCTTCCACCTTCTTCCCAGTAAAACCACTTCAAATGTCCTTTAGTTTTTAACAATCAAGCCAACTCAGGTTTACTGTCTGCAGAATCTACAGGTCCTTTATCCAATTTACTCTAGTCAAAAATATAGTTGCAAAACATAATAGTCTTATAAAACCTCTAATTTATAGTGACAGTCATTGGTCAGATTAGATTTGTCCAGCTTCTTGTGGACAGGACATAACTGGGCAACATCTTTACTGGAACAGCTTAGCTAGTTGTTGAGCACAAGTCTTCATGACTATTTCCAGAATATTGTCAGTGCCCATGGTCTTTGCTGTATCCAGTTCCATCATCCATCTCTTGATAGGACATGGAGTGAATTGGATTGCCTGCAGACAGGCATCAGTGATGGTGAGTACCTCTGGAAAAAGCTGAGAGGAATCATCCGTCCCATATATTAATTATCACATTTTGATTACGATGAGTTTAACACGTTGGTATATAAGATCTTTTCTGATGTAATATGAATGGGCAATAAGATTTTATTGTTCAAATTCAATTCAAAAATGATTTTTTTACCCATTGATTTTTTAAAAACACATTTGGTGTGGTAAGTGTGAAATATTGAAGTTCCACATCATGCCCACGATAGTTGCTTTAAATGTATGTAGCACTATGTTTTGCAAAGTTTTTTTTTTATATCCAAACTCCTTGAAGTTTCAATTTGCACAAAAGTCTACCAACTGTGCAAAGCCATTGTATCCCCATGACTTTACAACACCTGAAAGACTCCCTGGATGGAGACATGCACCTCTTAAACTGAAGAAAGTGTGTGAGAATCCTGCAATACCATCACATACATGGAAATATCATACAGTTGAACTTGTGTCTGTGCCTCTTAGTCAACACTAATTCTATATCAATCTCTGAAGCTTTCAATCACTTAGGTAGTGATATAACACTGGTGTTCCACCCACAGAAGAGTTGGAACTTGAAATTGTCCCTTGCTGTTCCAGTGGGGATGACTAGCCCTGAGGGAAAAAGAGCAAAGCTTTATCAAGAAGATTTTGCAGCAACGCAAAGTGTTGCAATGATAATCAGTGCTTCTCGGACCAATTGCTGCTTGCCTTCTTCATCATTGATCCCACTGTAATCCTCCAGTAGAACCTATGCCTCAAATGGAACTGACCTTTGGCTGGCCCATCAAATTTTCCATCCTGCCCATGACAATTTGATGATTCCCACAGTGGGTAGGATCGGAAAATCCTGACCGTTGATCCTGTGCTTATCTGAGCAGGTATACTTTCACTGGAGGGCCTGATTGTAGTACCTTTTTGGTGTGGAACTCACAAGAAAGCCTGGTAACCACACATACACGAACCCTCCCCCCCCGCACCACCACCGCCCCGACACTTCAATTTTCTAAAGGGATGTAATGGAGACAGTTGGAAGAAGTGCCTGTCCCTTGGAGAATAATTGGTTGAGATTTTCTAAAGGACTGGAAATACTGTGGTAATGTTCCACCCCAAATCACAGCCACACAAACAGAATAACAGCCCTATTGCTTTTCACTAGTATTCACAATGTCTTTATTAATTTAAAGGAGCTTGGATTTAAAAGCAAACCCAGTCGTTAGTAATTAATTAAGTAATTAATGGAGGTTTCTTTTTTTAAAAATTAAAACAATATGGATCCATTAATTCACAAGGTTTGGATATTGTTCAGCATCTTTGTTTCGATTCATTATCCATTTCAGTTTACACTGATTTTACAAAAACAGGAGCTCTGCGTTAAAGGCTAGATTGTCATTATGGTGAAACAAAATTTTGGAGAGTATTAGAGTTTATGCAATTCGTGGCATATCAGTGAATTTCAACAGTATTGGGCAGTACTTCAAACTATAGTTTAATTCACTGGAATTAGTGTCGTTGGTTTTTACATGGCTGATATATCCTAAAGGGGGCACTATTTCAGCTTTATTCATGCCAGAGGCGATTTACTGTACATATTTAGACAGGCTTTGCCAACGCCGTAGCCAAGTTTGGAAAAAGCGACATTTTAACGTGCCTTGTGGAAGTGCTATCTGCTGCTCAGTGCTTTAAGACAACACATGTTGATATATTGTGATGGAAAGCATTGCCATGTAGATGGGCGTAAATGGACAAAACCTAAAATATTTAAAAAACATAGATTTTACTTAATTTTCCTTAGTAAGACCTATTCATAATCTGATCTGTGTGAGATGCAAGATAGTAGAAATTAGACAACTGAAAGTTGGTGGTGATGTTCAGATATCAGATTGAATGAAGAAGTTTAAGTTTATTTATTAGTGTCACAAGCAGGCTTACATTAACACTTCAATGAAGTTACTGTGAAAATCCCCTAGTCGCCACACTCTGACGCTTGTTCGGGTACACTGAGGGAGAATTTAGCATGGCCAGTACACCTAACCAGCACTTCTGTGGGACAAAACCTGAGCACCCAGAGGAAACCCATGCAGACACTGGGAGAATGTGCAGACTCTACAGACAGTGACCGAAGCTGGGAATCAAACCTGGGTTCCTGGCACTGTGAGGAAGCATTGCGAACCACTGTACCACCCCTGAAGAAGGTGATAACTCCAGGGTGAATGCTTAAATGCATGATGTATAATCCAGATTAGGTTTTTAAATAATCTCATTTGCACCTCTCCTTGCGCGCAGATAAAGCTCAGAGGCTGAAAGTGCAAAGTAAAGATACAACTTATCATGGTGCTTAAAAAAAAATGAATGAGAGCCACTGGTGCCAGAGAGAAAAATTGTATGTTCTTGAGTATGAAACCCCATTAGTTGACAGGACAGGAACATAGCTGCTTCACTGTGAAACTGAGCAAATGGAGACCAAGAGGAGCCACTAAATAAAGTTACATCTTAAAAACACTCACTTTTTGAGATCTTTTTAGGGGAAAACCTGGCCATTCACAGTATCAAACCTTCGATTTACTTTAAGTGATCAATTTGCACATCTTTTTAGAATAATTCAACACTCAACACTACACAGTCTGTCTTTTCAGATGTTTAAAACTGAGTGCACATCAAGACTGTCTATTTGACACATTTAGCTATGTTTTGAACATGAGTAAACTGAAGAACCCCTCCACTGTATGTATAAGTGACACACAGGGAAAAGCAGCCTCAGTATTTTTTGAATATCTATGAAATGGTTGGATGAAAATAAGCAATTTTCTTTGGCCTCTCAACCATCATCTCTCCATTTCCTTTCATTTGTTGATGATTTGTAATTTAACCTATATTGTGATTGTGTTTAGATTGACTTTCAGTAATACTGTGTGTTTCAAACATTTATATGCTGAAAATCAAGTCACACCATATAACTTTCAGATTATATTTGGTGGGTTCTTTTAAATGATGACAGTAAAGAGACACACTTCCAATATGCAAATGACAAGTGATGCCTGCAAATTACTATTTGAAATACTAAAATTTAACTTAATAAACAACACACTATTAGCTATTAATCTATGAAATGAGACACATAATTTAATACTAATTCTTCCGTATCTGAGTAATTTTTCACCAGACTGTGTTGAGGATTTTAACTTTGGTGTTTGGTCACCTTCAAGTGTTCCCAGCTTTGGTCTAATGTGATTTAGATGCATATAAAACCTCCTCCGCACTGGCCTAGCAAGATCGCTGAACCTGACAAGAACATCGCCACTCCAGTCCTTTGACCACCTTGTAGAGAATTCGCAGCTTACTCGTACAAGGAATTTTGGAGTGATTCCATGCTCACCAGGAAATGGATGGAAGTTGCAGTAAAGTAAGTTCAAGTAGGACACTTGCAGCTGGCAGAGACAATGCATTTTTATCTCGTCAGCCTTGCCTAGTTTTAAGCTTTGAGGGGGAAAAGAACAAGGAAAAGAAAAACTTGCAGCACCACCTGCTTCCCCAACTCAAGTGTTAATTTTTTTTAAAAAAAGTATTTGTTTTCATAAGGAAATTCACCTTGTCCAAAATAAATCTGAAATTTTGAGGAACCATGAGAATGGTCAAATTGAAACTATTTATGTGAGAAACAGAAGGATTATATATCCCATTGTTAACAGAAGAGGCCTTTGAAGTTCTTACTCAGCTGGCTGGTTCTTTAAAACAAAAGTTATCTTTTCAGGTTTTAGTCTGTGGGCAGTTTAATGTGCAGACTAACATTGACGCACATCAGAATGCTCAGAATAGAGAATGCTTTCTGTGACACTTTCCATTTCAATCGTCATTTTATTAAATATAACATGACTTCAACTGCAGTTTAAAGGAAGGCGGTTGTGGTTGCTGAAGGTCAATCATTTCAATTCTGGGACATTGCTGCAAGAATGACCTAGGCCCAACAATCTTCAGCTGCCTCATCAATGCCCATCATAAGGTCAGAAATTAAGATTATCACTACACAATGTTCAGCATCATTTGTGACTTCTCAGATACTGAAGCAGTCTATGTCTGTTTACAGCAAGTCCTGGACAATATTTGGACTGATCAGTAGCAAGTAACATCTGTGCCACACATGTGCCAGGCAATGAACATCTCAAACAGAGAAAATCTAATCATCTCCCCATGACATTCAAATGCATTACTATTGCTGAATCCTCCACTGTCAACATCCTGGGGGTTACAATTGACCTGAAATTGAACTCGACCGATCATAAATAATGTGGTTTCAAGAACAGTTCAAAGGCTGAGAAGTCTGAGGCAAACCACCTCCTGACTTCCCAAAGCCTGTCCACCATCTACAAGGCACAAGTCAGGAGTGTGATGGAATACTCTCTACTTGCATGGATGAGTGGAGCTGCAACAACACTCAAGAAGCTTGGCACCATCCAGGATAAAGCAGCCCGCTTGATTGACGCCCCATCCACCACCTTAAATAATGATTCACTCTATTACTGGCACACACTGGCAGTGTGTGCCATCTACAAGATACACAACAGCAACTCACCAAGGCTCCTTACTTAGCATCTTCCAAACCTATGACCTCTACCACACAGCAGGGCAAGAGCAGCAGATACATGAGAACACCACCACCTCCAAGCCACATATAATTCTCACTTGGAACTATATTGCCATTCCTTCACTGTTACTGAGTCAAACTCCTGGAACTCTCTCCCAAACAGCACTGAGGGTGTACCTCCACCACATGGACTGCAGCGGTTCAGGAAAACAGCTCGCCACCACCTTCTTGAGAACAACAAGGGATGGGCAATGAACGCCGGCCTAGCCAGCAATGCTTGCACCCTGTGAAAGAATAAAAAAAACCTCTCCCTTTCTTGCAAAAATATACTTTATTCATATACAAGCTAAAGACATATTACAAATCATTTCAAATTGTTATAATAGTAAAGTGCAAGAATATTCACATTTTCTCCTGTAATTAAGATGTACTCTAAAATCTACATTACAAACATTTCAATATTTTCATTGCAGAGAGTGAAATTCTTTACAAACTATATGCATCAGTCATGTAGCATGGTGTGTCTCCCTCTTCCATCTTACAAGGCACAAGTCAGGAGTATGATGGAATACTCGCGACTTACCTGGCTGAGTGGAGCTTCAACAACATTCTGTTAGGGTGGCACTGTGGTTAGCACTGTTGCTTCTCAGCGCCACAGACCAACGTTCAATCCCAGTTTGGGTCATTCTCTGTCTGGAGTTTGCACATTCTTCCTTGTGTCTGCGTGGGTTTCCTCCCGGGTGCTGCGGTTTCCTCCCACAGGTCAAAGATGTGCGGGTTAGGTGGATTGGCCATGCTAAATTGCCCCTTAGTGTCAGGGGGACTAGCTAGGGTAAATGCATGGGGATAGGGCCTGGGTGGGATCGTGGTTGGTGCAGACTCAATGGGCCGAATGGCCTCCTCCTGCACTGTAGGATTCTATGATTTGGTCTATCTAATTACAGTTACTGGGCTACTCTGGCAAGTTTAAAGTGGTCTTGTTCCCTAATTGGAGAGGTTGTAGGAGGATACACTTCCTTTTTTTTAAATTGGTGAACCTAAATGAAGGGTCCATGATCAGGATAATCACAATCTCCCGAACCATGTGCCATAGGTCTGAGTTAAAAGGAAGGTGTCCAGAAAACCTGGATTTAACTAATTTGCACAGGCAGTGTGATGCACGTGTGAATGGATTACCCAAGGAAGTAGTGAAAGCAGATAGTGTAGAAAAAAACTTGAGGGAGAACTGGATAGATATTTGGGCGAGTGGGCAGATGAACGTTTGAACCATTTATGGTCCAATGTTCCTCAAACACAAGATTCAGAGGGAGAAAAGGAATAGAGGAAACCAGTGGTTCTGATAGAATTCTAAGTTCCATGCTCCGTAAACTCCTACTTGCCTAAAGTTTCACTGCCTGGACTGTATTTGCTCGTTCTTTCGAACCTCGCTGCCTGTCATCAATTTCATAATCCTTGTCTGTGTTTACAGTTCCCTACACCTGACTTGTTTTGCTTTGATGAGTAAGAAAGCTACTTTGTTGGTGCCTGCTTGCCTGTTCGCGTGCATGTGCATAGGCCTTTTGGGACATTTAATTGGCCATTAATGGACAGTTATTCCACCTCTGCCTCTATAATAAAAGTGGGAGGGGGGGGTAGAAAGCAGAGGAAAGTGGTCAGCCTCCTTTTTTTGCCATTTGAGGTGAAAAGGCAAAAAGGAGGGGATGAGCGGGTATCTTCTTCAGGGTGTGAATTGGGGGACACACCCTCTCAAGATAATGTCCCTTTGTGCCTCCTTCCATGCCCTCCAATACCCTCCTCTCCCCTCCCAAGAGTTGCAATGTGGATGAACAGATAAGAACCAAAAGGTAAATAGAAAGCTGTTGGTAGTGGTGTTGGATTTCCGTCTATATTTCTGTTTGGCAATTCAGAACATATACAATATTTCAGGTGAGGGAAAACAGGAAAGATTCTCCCTGAATGGGACAGTTTTCCATTAGGCAGTTCTCACACAGAGGCTGGTGTTGAAGCAGGTCTGTGAGAATAGAGCAATGACTGTGTTACTGTATGTGTTATGCAGTTAGAGCAGAGAGTTGAAGATAAACATGGGATTCTGGATTTGGATAAGAGCTATTGTTTGTGTTGCCAGATCCAACCCGATCATTTGAAGGGGACTGAGAAGTGAACCTCTTGGAATTCTGTGCCATCAGGACTGTTATGACTAAGAGAGGGTTCATAGACGTGTGTCTTGTTGGTAGTATCCATGTCTGTGGACCTCAGACGCTATACAGATGCTGATGAATGGGAGTCTTAGGCCAAAACAATTGAATTGGAAATGAGAGATCCCACATAGCCGAGTTGGAAAGATTGTGAGATCGCACATGGTGATGCATTTTCTGTGGGAAGTAATGCGAGTGCTTGTAATTGTGTGTGCGGTATCTTTGTTGTTTCAACTATTTAAAGTGAAATTACTTTTTTATTTGAAATATCCTTTGCTTGGTCATTACTGTTTGTATTATGTTGATTTTAGTTGGCTTCTTTGAAGTAAAAGCTTTAAAAAGTGAAATCTTGTCCATAGGTTTTCTTTCCATTACCTTCCTTGGGGTTCCTTTCAGCACGCTTGTCCGCTGAGAGTTCTGAGTTATTACCAGTCACTGCATTAAAAAGGTTTTTCCTCACATTCCCCGGAATCTCTTGTCCAAAACCTTAAATGTGTCCCCTAATCCACGTACCATCAGCCAGTGAGAACAGCTTTTCTTTGTCTACACCATCTAAACCTGTCATAATTTTGTACAGCTCTATCAAATATTTCCCCAAATTTCACTTGATCCAAGGTGAACAACTCCAGCTTCTCCAACCTAAACCTCTTAACTAAAATCCTTCATCCCTGGAATCATTCTCCTCTGCATCCTCTCAAGGAGTCTCAGCAAAAAGGTGATTTTGTACTATGCTTTTAGCATTAGGAGTACGGTATTAATACGCTCTCAAAAACAGTAACTTCAGGACTGAGTCTCTGCCAGATTTTAGATCTTGCCAGATCCAACGGCAGCGCGGTGGTTAGCACTGCTGCCTCTCAGCGCCAGGGACCCAGGTTCACTTCTGGCCTCAGGTCACTCTCTGTGTGGGGTTTGCACTTTCTCCCCATATCTGCGTGGGTTTTCTCCAAGTGCTCCAGTTTCCTCCCACAGTCCAAAGATGTGTGAGTTAGGTTGCTTGGCCATGCTAAATTGACCCCAGAGTCAGGGGAATTAGCAGGGTAAATGTGCGGGGTTACGGGGATAGGGCCTGGGTGGGATTGTGGTCAATACAGACTCAATGGGCCAAATGGCCTCTTTCTGTACTGTAGGGATTCTATGAATCTATTCTATGATTTTGGGCCAGGCAATTCAGACTGGGTCGGGTGGGATTCAAGGATCACTTGGAGTGCAGCAAAAGATAGTCTCCGGAGGCGATAATTAGTTAGCACATCAGTGCCCCACCTAGCTGATCAAGCTGGTATATGACTTTACTCATCTAATAATAATTAAAATTAATGCATGGCAGCTTAAACAAAAAGCCCAGTTTTCGGGCTTCACATTCGGACAGCTGGATTTGAGACACTGTACCTGTATATAAACCAGTAAATGTGCCTTGCTATACTTCTATCAAGAGAACCTGGTAAGGAGGTGAGAACATGCATTCACAACAAAATCAAAACAGCAGATGCAAAGCTTTGCGGAGAACAAACGGTTGTGGCTTGTTGTATCACCATTCACACATCAGAAATTCCTTTCAGTCATTTAAAGACCTCACTGACAGAAAATGGTGGTGTTTGCGAGACTTTCCAGCAGAGGGGCCAGGATCTCTGGATCTGCCAACTTCACACAGGTGCAAATGGGCAGTACTCGCGCAAGAGGTGCGGGTGGAGCTGATGCTGCATTGTTTGATGGAATACGAAAGGATTTAAGGAAAAATGTCTTCATTATGACAGAGGGAGTCGCCCAGCATAGACACCAGGCCTGTGTGGGTGTTGTTCTTGCCTTTCTTTCAATGCATCTGCCTTTTGTGGATGTTCTTGTTTGTACAGAAGGTCCTCGCTTCATGAAATCTCAGTTATGAAAATGCAAAGCTTCAAAGAGCAGGATTAAGGCAAGAAGAATGGCAAGATTCTGTGGGACTCCTGGCAACCACAGCTAAACCTATACTGCTTCATTGTGCTGAGGTTTATGCTGAGACTTGCTAATTAAAAATGCAACTTAACTTGAATATATTTGTTAACAGCCATTTGCTCATATACACTGCTGTTTCATTTTGTAAAAACTAAACCTGTGCAGACTGTAAACCAAAAACAGCAAGTTTTCACAGAGAAAAAGCAAGAGTAGACAAGAGGTGTACCATGGCTTCCACTGTATCCCAGGTATATGAGAGAGAACCATGTCATTTTAAATGGTGCCATCACTGAATGTTCATCCCCTCACACATCCTGATCTTCAAATCCAATGACAAAGAATTATCCTGTCTAGTTTACTGCTGTCCTTCAACACATACACAACAGGTCATTCCATAATGATTGGATCCAAAATGTTTGAATCAATGAATTCTGTTGAAACCAACAGTCATTTACACCAGAATCACTGAGATTAAATTTACCATTCATGGTATCAGAGAACAAGACATCAGTGCTCAAGATCAGGATCAAAAGGCACAGCAGATAGTACCAGCTCCCCCGTGATTCAGTTTTATGGCCCCTCCAACAGGCATGTTTTCAGCAGGGGAAGCTTGGAAAATATGAGCCCAGCCCACCACCTAACCACTCCTGATCTGTCCCCCATAATATGGTAGGTGGATAGGTGCGAAAATCAGCAGCCACCTGGCATAGTTAAAGGTAAATTGAGTTTCTTACCAAGCTACTTGATCAGGGCATTACACTACACACGCCATAATATAGTTGGCGTGGGCGGGAGGGGGCAGTCCATTGTTTAAGGGCAAGTTGAAAAAAGGAAGTGAGGGGACACCTCATGCTGTGTACCTTGTGTGCATCGGGGCTACGCTAAAGATGTCTTTCCAGCACTTTGTGCTTCACCACCTGCCCTCCCCACCCCCAACACCCCCCCCCCCAACATTCCCTGGGCCCCAAAATAAATGTCTGTCCTGAAAGTCCAGGACGCCACACCTTGGCAGCAGTTCTCCCTGCTCCTCCTTGCAGTCATGGCAGTGCCCTCTACCGAGCTCCGGCACTTCCTGCCTCTCAAGGGTTGGATTTCCTGTCCAGCGAGGATTAGCTTGCTAGCAGCATGTTATGTTACAGCTGCTGGGCGGTCTTCTCCCAGGCACATCAGCTGCTGGCAGACTATCCTTTTGTGGGGGGAGTGAGCAGTTTACTCCTTCCCCCACCCCCCCTATAAAATCCAGCCCAGTGTTTAGCAGTGTCACATTTTTCACTTGATGCCAGCAATTCACATAGGCTTTAAACATTTATGAAGGAAAACAGACTCATTTCAAGTCGCAGATGCAATTGTGTTGGTACAATTCTTACACATCGAGCTGTTTTGTTGAAAGGTTAAATTAAGCATGATGGCTTTGAACTATATTGTTCTGGTTGGTCTAGCATAGGAGCAGTGTGGGAGTGTGTTATCGGACTGTACAAAAGATTCTGATGATATAACTAGACTTAATGTACATGTCATAATGTCCGTACTATTCTTTAAAAAGAAACCCTTATTAAATTAAAATTATAATGTGGTGATGGATTATGTTGTTTATATAACTCCAAAAACTTTTACTTTATTAGTCTTGTTTTTGTTAAAACAAAAGCAAGCTTTGCTTAGCAATTGTGACACAGTAAGCTTGGAAAATCTCCTTTCGTATCGAGAATTTAAGCTTAAATCCAGTACTAACTATCTGGATTAAATGTTGTGAGGTGTGGTTACTACATCTTGGCCTACTCACTGTGATGTTCCCTATTGGCTATACGGTTCTTTGTAACGTGAATGCACACATTCTCTGTCGTGGAATCCCTAAATTCAATAAGAATATAACTTCAAAAAAGTGTGCTATTTCTCAACCATTTTGTATTGATGCAGCACCATCATTGCCACATGGTTATTACACAGGGCAGCCTAGATACTGTTGGACGTGTCACACTGTGATACATTGCTACTGCATATTGCAATACCATGACATCCAAGTTTTTAACGAACATGTCAAAGTTGAATCATGTCACAGCAGTCTCGTAATGGTAAAGGTTTGTGAATAATGATGACCTGTAAACAGTAATTTCTTTCTCTGTGTGTGAGACCATTAAAACTCTGAAAGTATTACTTACACGCAAGGTCTTGACATTCCTAATTTTTCAGCATTTTTTTAACATGAAAGAAATGCAAAGGGGGCAAGTTAACAGTGGAAGTTTGTTTGTCTTCATCTGTCCTCATTTTTATCTTCTTTTTGAACCTTACACCATTGTGCATTACTGGTAGCCTCATAGGCTTTTCTCTTGGACTAAAATTACGCTCTACAATATTGAATAAAAGCATGGTGAAGGCAGGAAGTGGTATACCAGCATTATTTTTGTGCTATTGTTCTAGCTGAATCTATTGAATGTGCATTTTCCATATGTTAATCTGAGTCCAGCACGAATTACAAATAAGATCTCAATACGCCTAGGTGTAAAGTCTAGGTATAAAGTGTGAATTTTAGTTGCAGTTGTTACCGACAGGGCATAACTTGGGGAAATAAATATAAAACCTGAATTCAGAATCCTTTGAAACTGAAACTGCGCTCTCTGAGAATAATGGTGTTTCCCAGTTTTAAAAAATGTCCGATTTATAGGAACTGTAAGTGTTATTTTATCAGCCTAAACTTCATGTCTTGGTGCGACAGCCAAGAGGTTTCAGGTTCGGAAGATCAAAATCAAGATTATTTTTATTTGTTTCTGGGCTGTGGGTATCACTGGCAAGGGCAGCGTTTATTGTCCATCCCTGATCAATGCTTTTGGTTTTCTCTATCCTTGGCATCAAATGATTGTTTAGGTTTTGAAGTTCCAGTGAAAATTTTAAAAAATTCATGAACACACTTTCAAAACTCTCCTCCCCGGCATTTTAGAAAAGATATTTACTCTTTTGCTTTTCAAAAAAAAAACTTTGACAGTATCGTTTGAGCTTTATAACAATACGAAGGATTAATTAGCACAATCTGAGATTTAAATCTGTGACTTGTACAATCGGAACGTTTTTAAGACAGCGTGCCGACAGGAAGCTCAAATCAAATGAAGTGAGTTGAAAGCCATGGGATTTTTACATGGTAATAAAGGGAGGGTCAGTAGTTCCAGAATATGAATACAATAATTGATTCTGGGGAGGGTTGTATATGCCTCCTCCCTCCCACTTGCAAATAATCCTTTGTAACTCTTGAGATAATGACGTGATAGTCTCTTGCATGTATTCTATTTAAGTGACTCCTCCAGAAGTCAGAGAGCCAATGAACTATGATTGCAGCTGTTATGTGACGTTCTCTGTTACTTCATTTGTGCATAATAATTATTTTTCATGTAAAGCAGCTCAACTTACATTAAACTTAAATACGCTATGAGGTGATGGTGGGTATTCTTGGTAAGTGTGAGAGATCTGTAATTCCCATGTAATGCAATTATATGTTCTACTCTTGCACCAATGAATGAACAGCAGATTTGCACTGCAAGGAAATAGTGGAGAGCCATATCTGTTTGGGAGGTCATACTGTCTTTTATACATTTTAGTCGAATCTGGTTGCTTTTATGATGTGCACATGATTGCTTTCTGCCTTGCCTTGCTGCTTTCAATATTAATCATTCCGGCTTTATTTTCTGAATTGAGAAAATGAACGTTGTGATATTGTAAGGGACCGTATATTTCTGACTCCCATGGGGGAATAAAATATGAAGATACTGACTTTTTGCACAGAATGAGATCAAACATTGACAGACACAAATAGTACAATTTAACTGGCTGATGGCAGTGATTGTTTCCATTCATTTAGCTGCAGTGCGAACAACATATCTTACCTGCAATGGTTTAATCTGCTCTCTCTTGAGCTTGAGACTTTTTTGTGAGGTCTGTTGTTCTCAGAAGAACAAATGGTCTACTCCCTGCCAAGAGGTGATCTGTTCACAGTGAGTGGGGTGGGACAGGTGCAAAAAAAATGAGTGCTGAAGAAAGCTACGCAAGTTCATTTGTCCTCTTGCGTTTAAGCCCACCAGTTGAAGGGAAATGCATCCAATAATTAATCACTCCAGAATACTATGTGTGCTCCATGAAGAGCAACAGCACTGCTTCGTCATGAGAAATAGCCTCCGGGTGTGATGAATCATGTTGTTCTCCACTGTTGCTCCTACCAGAATGCAGTAATGGAGCAATACCAGCTGAAGAAATCAGGAAAATCAGTTATCCCTAACCTGTAATATTTATAGCCCTTGCTAAGAGTGATTGTACCAAAATCCAGGATAAAGACGACGCTTGATGTTTTATTGTTCATCAGAGCTGGCCTCCCTCCGTTGCAACAATTACATGCTTTTAAAGAAAATTGGTGAGTTCATTAAAAACAATGCACATTAATCACACTATATCCTAAGTCTTGGGTTGGTGAAGGAAAGAGCTTGCATTTACATAGCAGTTAGCAGATCCTAAAGCACTTCATATACAGTGAACCGTTTTGAAGAACAGTCGCTATTGTTATGTAGTCAATGTAACAATCATCTTGTACACCACAGGATCCCACCAGCAGTAGCTTTGTTTTTGACAGAGTTGGTTGAAAGAGGAATATTGTCCAGGATATTTTCTTAGCACGATTAATTTTTAACATTTACCTGTACAGACAAACTGATTTAGAATCCTTTTAAAAGGAAAGCACATCTAATAATGCAGCCTGCTCTTAGCACTGCAGTGTTAGAACAACATGTGTTATGAACTCAAATTCTGGAGTAGCATTTAAACCCTCAAATGGCTAATTCTGCCAATACCAACCATCCAAGTTAATAAGGTTGAGATGCTTCGTTAACTCATGAAAACAAAAGAATATTCTGGATTTTTATGCCCATCAATCCTTTGCTGATAAATCAACTGTGCCCACTCTTCTCATCATATCTATCAACTAATTCAACCTTGAATCCATTTATTTGGTCTGATTCAGCGACCTTTGAATGCAACCTATTTCACAACTTGAGGCCTTGGTCAAAAAAAGATTCAACTTAATATCGTCCTTATTATGAAATTTATAGATGTTCATTTGCATATTGTTTTCTTAAAACTGTCACCATGGTGAGAAAGAATAGGACGTTAAAATGCACTGATGAAATGAAGATGAGTTTTATGGTGCTATCACACTACCTGAATTCAAAATGGAGTAGTATTAGGACAAAGTTATACAACTGGTGAAGCAATGTATTACATCAAAATTGCCATCTGTCAGACTTTCAGGTGGGATTCCACTCTGGCAACTGCAGCTCTTCTTAAAGTCAGATAGGATGCATGTACACAAATCCGAGGCAAATAATGCAGTTCAGACTCCCAAAAAGACTTTTTATCTTGGCCTACCTGCCAACTGCTTCTGCCTACCAACTATGGGAGGCAGCCATTTCTAATCATAATTAAAGGAATATTCAAGTTGAATCTTGAAAGTTAAATGACAATTTGGGATGCACTATTTGGCAGTCCCTTGTGGATTTTGAGTTATTAAAGGCTTCTGAATTTGGTGCATTTGATGCTGTTGGTTCTACCTATATAGAGCCTGTTGTTGTAAAATCATTTCATTCCTGACACTATTCCCCTTTACATTCCTGCAGCAGGCCTTCTGCCCTGTCCAATTAGTTGCCTGCAGGTGAGTGAGTTGTCTACTGGGGACTGGCAGGCTGTTGATCACATTTTAATTAGGGTACAGACTAAAATCAATGGGATTACCTTAGGTTTCCGTTGGGTGGGCACTCTCACAGCATAGCGGATAAATGATTAAAACATCCTTCCCCGTAGGCGTAATACCTCGGGGCCAGATTTTTGCTACTCAGGCAGGTAGCTTGAATCTGCAAATTTCCCAACTTGGTCGGCACCCTTAGTTTAAAGGGTCACATTAGATCCAACATTTGCTCTGGGGAAGCGAGGGCAAAATTGAGTCAGGCCCGTAGACCCCAAAAGCAGATCCGAGATGGCCATGGCCGGGCACGTGCAGCTGGTCCGGTTGTCCGGCTTGATTCTCTGGGATTTCGCACCACTTATTTTAGATGCCCTTTCACACCCTTACACCCTTAAACCACCTCCATGCTAACTCACAGGCCCCACCATTCTCCATAGACCCACGTAATCCATGCCACTTTCACAGCAACTCATCCAGTATCCACCATGGACAGACCTCAGGAACCAGGTTGAGATGAAGAAAATAAACTTAACAATCTGATACAGCTCTCACTCCAACACATGTGATGATGCAAAGAATTCCCATTCATGAAACCCATTTGAAGCACTTACATCTCCTCAAGTTCTCAATTTCTTGTAAAAACAAATAAAGTTATATTTGACCCCACATCAAGGGTAATAATGATTTAATAGCTTATTTAAATTGTCAGTCAAACTGGAAAATCAGAACTCCCTGCTGAGATAACCACAGCTTTTAAACTCAGCCAAGCATTCATAATATAAAAATAGGCCTTGAGGAAATGTCAATGAAGCACTCTATTGAAAATACATAACCAAATGGCAATGTTTTTTCTAACCAGCACCAAAACAGTCCAGCAGAGGGTCTTGTTTTAACTTTCACTGACAGCTTCAGCCTGTTTTTAAATGTTTAAAGAGAGGGGATTTTTAAAAAACGTCTGATCATCACACTTAAACAGACCTTGTCTGTCCCTCGGGTGTTCACATCTGTTGCATTAATTTGTGACTCCCGCACTGCAAGTTAAGGCTCAGGCAACAGCCAAAATGGGATCTATTTGAATCAGCACTAAATCCAAATGGCCCTTTCAGAGTTAGGCTTTCCCTCCTGTGTGTTTTACGCCCTGCCCCTTCCTCTGTGCCAGCAAAAATTGGGTCTGCTGGAAATAGGGGCATTTGGATCCCACCTGTCATTTCTAAAGGTCTGCACAGTCTTTCCAATTCCATGAAAGTCTGGCCATGAATGTGTTCAGCTGAAGCTTCAACTCTTTTCGTAAGGAGTCTAAATCCAGTGATTTCAAACAGGTTAGTGGCTCCACTAATGTAAAAGAAAATTTTAAACAAATGCGTTTGTCTATCATCCTGCGGCTTAATTTCAAGGGCATAGGGTTTTCTTGGCTGGTGCCCATGCATTTGAATGCACTTGCATTCCCCTCATTTCATCACAATCACTGGCTTATTGCAGAACCCCGGGTTAATGTACACCTCCTCATTCCTCACCAGCTAATTATACTACATATAAACTTCAGAACACAGTAGTGCATTTTGTATTTTGGACCACACTTGGCCAACAATGATATGATAATGTGGCATCTGGCAGAGTTAGGCACATGTCCGTCTGAAACAATGGGATCCTGTTTTACTTCACTGATTGCCACAGGAGCTGTCACATGCCTTCTGTAGATCACAGTTCCCATGTCAAAGCTGTGCTATCATAGCAAAGTTAAAGTGTAACAGAACACACACTGATTAACAGTAGTACTATGTGGAGCTTAACCCACTTACAAGCAAGACCTTTGCTCCCTCATGGGGTGGGCTGAACGTCCTACCACTAATCATTGCATAGCCTCTGATATAAATTCACAAAATAATTGTTGTGCTGCTAATGCATATGCAGGCTTCAACCAGCACATTCTTGCTTATTTTCCCTGTCTTAATGTACATTAATAACTTCAGAATGTGCTTGCACAGCTGGTGTTCCCCTTTTGTACACTCGATTAAACAGCTAGGACTTAAATGACAAAATATTTTTCATTACATTAGTTACATCTGCAGTAGTTTTACTGCTGAGGCTGTATTTAGTAAGGTGTACTAGTTTCAGATGTTAGTAATATTTTATCTCTGACTAATGCTTGTTCTTTATATAATTGTTTCATTATTCCTCTTACTGATGTATCACAGATTTTCTGCCACTTGCTGTATACTGATGCACAATGTGCAAGATTTCAGGAAGTTCTGCTCTTAAAAAGGACATGTGGTCTGGCTTCAGCATGTTTTAGAATACTTCACAGCAGTTTGTGCAGTGACACACTGAGATCCCAGCAGCAATGACCAAGTTGTTTTTTTTTTTTAAAATCAAATTAAACGCAAATGAAAATGGAAGTTCATTTGACTTGGCAGTTCTGGGAAATTGCTACAGCAGCAAACCTGCTAACGATTTCTTGCACAGCTTATCCTTGGCTATGTAAAGAACCGAGGAATCTCGACTCCCAGTACAGCCACAATGTGTCTTTAAATAAAAAACACCTTCATGCAGGACAAGTACAAATGAATACAATCATATGCAGAAGACATCAGTCATAAGAACAGCTCAATTGAGCACAAAGGACAAATTTATAAGAGGGCTCCCGAGGTTAAAAAAAAAAGCCTAAAGGAAGCAGACTGCAAAGCACCTCAGCCATTATTGTGCATTAGGGGATGCTCTTTATTCCAATGGGTTGACAAGCTATGCTCACAATACCCATGATGCACTGTAGTGCATAGAAAGTTTTTTTTTCATTCTTGAGACATGGGCGTCGCTGGCTGGCCAGCATTTATTGCCCAAACCTAGTTGAGAGTCAACCACATTGCTGTGGCTCTGGAGTCACATGTAGGCTAGACCAGGTAAGGATGGCAGATTTCCCTCCCTAAAGTAGATTAGTGAACCAGATGGGTTTTTCCGACAATTGACAATGGTTTCATGGTCATCGTTAGATTCTTAATTCCAGATAGTTGTTATTGAATTCAAATTCCACGATCTGCCGTGGTGGGATTCGAAGCCAGGGCCCCAGAACATTAGCTGAGTTTCTGGATTAATAGTCTAGGCCAGCGCTTCCCCCTCGTGTCAGTTAGCTTATCCCATTATGTTCACTTCTCCAATAACCATCTTTGTTTTTGTAAAGGCCAGCAGCTAATCCAATGAAGAGCTCCCAGGTATGGAGTGCATTCTCATTGGAGGGTAGATTGACTTGAGCTCTGCACATGCATTTAATATAATCCAGTGGCATTGCATTATGAATCTCCATGCTTGCCATACCTATTAGAGGGCGGAATATTCTCTCTTTTTGACAATGTGTCAAGTCAGGGGAGAAAGCTGTGTGTAGCCTGCTAAGTGCACTGTGGCTTTACCTGCCCTATTTTTTGACATTGTCAAAAGGAAATCCTGGAGGAAGGCCGCCCCGCCAGCAATCTCAGCTCCTGAATGGCATCCAGATTTGAAAACCAAAAAATTTAAAAAGAAATGAAAATATTCCACAGAACACACCCCCATTCCCTCCACAGACATGAACCCCCCCCCCACCCCCCGCATGGACCTGGGTCCCCCGCCTCCCCCAGGGAACACCCCCCCTCACAGCTGAAGTCCCAGAAATCCTGCAAATATGAAAGTCATTTTGGGGCTACCACTCAATTCTCTGCCCCCAATGCCATTCCCGCTCATCAAAAGCAGGGGAGGAAAATCTCCCTCGGGTTATTAATTTGATTTCCTCACTCCCAGACACCCTGTAGATTTCTCCCTGTAGATTATTTCTCCTCAAGAACCATGCTAATATCCCTATTGGCAGTTGAATACAAAAGTAATTTTGAAGACTGGGGCTACTAATATTATTATACTAAGCGGTTTGTAGGAGGCAGAAGAATGTGAGGACATTGTGCTCAATTTTTTGGACTTGTCAAAAACAATTCACTGCCTAGTCCTGGCTGCTATGTGCACAGTGTAGCAGTGAGTTTGTTCTGTGCATCAGAAGGTGCCCTCTATAAAGATAGTGATAAATCTTCCCCACCACCCCCATGAAGATTGTGACAACTCTTACTCCCCCAGTTCAATATTTCTAACCATTTCCTTTCCTCCATGCTATTGCTTTGTTGCTATTGGGAGATACAGAGCAGATCCCTTGCCCATCGATGGAGGGATTACTGGGTGGAATGTCCTCCCTGTCTCATGCCTCCTGAAATCTGGCTCAAAGTGGCATTGACGATGGTATCCCTCCTAATCTTCACCCTCCACAAACTCCCAACGTGTTCAAAATTCAGTTATTCAAATCTTGTATTGCTTGCTCATCACAGCTGCTCCTGCTGACCTACTTTGGCTGCCTATCCCTAAGCACATTGAATTTAAAATCCCTATCCTTATTTTCCAATTCCAGCACTGCCTTTCCTCAATCTTTCACTGCAACCTTATACTCTCTCTGACATGCTTCAGTCTTCTGATTCTTCCTTGGATGTTAAAAGTTTGAAACCCTCTTCCACAATTCCTTCGATGCTCAATCGTCCATTTTAAAATCTGAGATTTCTGCATTGTTGGTAGCCAAAGATATTAAGGGATATGAAGAAAAAGCGGGCATATGAACTTGGGACACAACAGCCACAATCTCACTGAGTGATGGAGCAGGCTTGAGGGACTAAATTGTCATCCTGAAGGAAATAACAGTAATATGGGGAAATAAGGATACTGGTTTGAATTGGTCTTGTACACTTCAGACTGGGACACCAGTAAAATGGGGAAATAAGAATGCTGGTCCAAATTGTCTATTCCTTCGGTGCTTTTCCTGTTGCTATATTTCTTTCACTCCACCATTGATGGCTGTCTCTCTTCCCTGGAATTACTTTCCCTAAGCCTACATCAACCATTTAAAATAATTCAAAACCCATATTTTCCATCAAGCTTTTAGTCCTCAACTTAAATCTCCATTTTGGTTAAGAATTGTTTATCCTTTCTATTATCATTCCTTTTCCTTGAATTTATTTCCTTTCCTCCCCTTCCTATTGAATTACAATAAAAATTAAGCTTGTACTTGTCGAGCATTTACTGTGAGGCCGGCACGGTGGCACAGTGGTTAGCACTGCTGCCTCACAGTGCAAGGAACCCGGGTTCGATTCTGGCCTTGGGTAACTGGGTGTGGCGTTTGCACGTTGTCTCCGTGGGTTTCCTCCGTGTGCTCCGGTTTCCACCCACACTCGAAAGATGTGCAGGTTAGGTTGATTGGTCATGCTAAATTGCCCCTTAATATCAGGGGGACTAGCAGGATAAGTGCATGGGATTACAGCAGTGGTTCCCAAAGGGTACGGCACGCCACACTGGTGCGGCGAGAGAGGATGGCAAGAGTGGCGGGAAGATTCAAGGACAATCAAAGAAACATTTAAACATGGTTTAAACAAGCATTGTTGTATACTTTCTGGATGTCCCGTGATATTATAAGGTAGTTGTGTTCTATGTTATGAATCAAGCGCTGCTAGGAGTTGTTTTTTTTTTTGTTTTTGAATGTATTTCTTATCAATACAAATTCGGTGTGGCGCAAGCAAATTTTTATTCCGAAAGTGCGGCCCAGTGAAAAAGGTTTGGGAACCACTGGGTTACAGGGATATGGATTGGGTGGAATTGTTGCCGGTGCAGGCTCAATGGGCCAAATGGATTTCCTCTGGGTGCTCTGGTTTCCTCCCACAATCCGAATAACGTGCTGTTTAGGCGCATTGGCCATGCTAAATCCTCCCTCAGTGTGCCCAAATAGGCGCCGGAGTATGGCGACTGCGGGATTTTTACAGTAGCTTCATTGCCGTGTTAATGTAAGCCGACTTGTGACACTAAAAAATAAATAAACTTTAAAGAATATCTGGGTTCATGAAAGCAGCATTTCACAATAGTGCGGATAATATCTTATTAAGGATATTGTCCTTTAAGATGCATCGGTGTTTCTGGACTACAAGAGGAATAAACTGTGATGATTCATATGAATCATGATACTGTGCATCTTACTCAATGTTGTCAAAAATATGCAGGGAATTGTTGGAAATGAGCAAAACAGTAATTTTACTGCCCACGAGATTGATATTTCACTGCATGAGAATCAAAAACAATAATTTGTATTTTCCGGTGTAACTCTTAACCCTTTAACGCAACATAATCCTTTGCCTCAGCCAAACTTTAGACGATTAACATAGACTGCCATTTGTGCTGTTGCCGTCAGTTTTTCGAGGAATTAAGGGCTATGGGGAGAGAGCGGGTAAATGGAGTTGAAATCAACCATGATTGAATGGTGGAGTGGACTCGATGGGCCGAATGGCCTTACTTCCGCTCCTATGTCTTATGGTCTAAAATGTCGCCAAGCTATTTTTTTGAGTTATATGTTGTCAGTTAATTAAGGGTTTGAGCAAAAGCTCTCCAATATTTAAAGGGAGCTTTCACTGGTAAGTTCTCATGGGCTGAGTGTCTGCCATCTGAGAGTTTTCAAAGATTTGGACCAGCCAATTGAAGTTCAAAAAAATGCAGGGATCGCTTTGCAAAAATTCTCAATGGAGCATATGTAGCACCTTCCAAAATGCAAAAACTTTGATAATGGGCTAATTGAAAATACCAGTTTGTTGGAATACACTGCTCTTAGATGAAGAGTAGCTTAATTTGGAAATACGCTTTTAACAGTATTTTGCTTGCTTCTGTATTTCCTGTTGATTAGTGTGTTCTGATGTTATAATCAAGATAATTGTTTAAGAGTTTGGAGACCAGTGGAACTGAATTAACATGCACAATTAAAACTGAAGCACCTCTGGGGTTAATGTCTTTATCTCAGCTGATAATTCAACTCCTTTCTATTACCGGGCTTGGGTTGTGCCTTCAAACCAATTGTTTCAGCGATGTTTCCAACAGGCACTAGTTAAACAAATGTACCTGGAGCTTTCCAAGAGACCCAGAATGACAAAATAGTATGAGGATCCCTCCTTGCAGTACAGAACTGGAGCATTTCTGACAATGATACTTTTGAAGCATTTCATCTTACACTCATCAGGACAAATGCAAGAATGCCAAATTTCAAATGATTGCTGCAATTTAAACTGTAGGAGAAAAAGGTTCTGACTGGTTGGCAAATCAACTCTGGTTGAGGTGTTGCTGTGGAAAAAGTAACGGGGATCTTCGAAAGCTCCCAAATAATTCTAAAAAGGCAGAGAGCTTTGACATATTCCTTTGTTTTATGGACGCATATTGCTTCTAGCAAGCGTAAATGATCCACATTATGAGCTCAACTGACTATCTTAAGTTGATTATTAGTGTAGCTACTAGCGCTCTCAGGACCGTTCAGCACATGCTGCCCAATCATGGAATCACATCTAACAGTAGATATTTTATTTTGGGTTCTGCAAGCGTGCACTGGTTGAGTTTGGTCTGTACTCTGCCTATTATGAATATGTAACTGTAACTATTGAATTGTGAATGAATTTCAGTGCTGGTGTGATGACAGGTGCATAGGCGATGTCCCAGTGATTGACTGATCAAATCAAACAGCATGATCCTTCGGCTGTTCATAGGCAGATGAATCACATCTGTACCCCAATATCTAATACTTAGCTAGCCCTGCAATTGGTTCCAAGAGTTTCACAACCATGCAACTTCATGTGCACCAGAACAAGCAGTGTTTGTAGTAATAAAAATTGTATAGATGCTTTGAGAATTAAAGGGCATTCAATCCACTCCCATCACCCACACTGTTCTGTATAATGATGCAAGGGTGGCTAAGACGCTGTGGGTCAGGTCCCTATTCAACACTAGCCTCTGTGTTAATGAACTTTGCTAATTACAGCAGACAGTTTTCCTTTAATTGTGCAATCTTTGCCGTGGAGGTTACATCAATTTAATGATCATTACGACGGTTTGAATTTAGTCTAAGACTAACTGGATCTTGTCTGAAAAAGACTGATCCAACTAAGATCCAGCTTAATCCAACTTTCTAGCTTTTGGTCCATAGGCCATGTAGGTTTCAGAAAGTGCACATCCAAGTGTTCTATTATATGCAATTAGAGTTTATACTTCTATCACCTTTCAGGCAGTGAGATACAGACCTCCATCACCCACTGGGTGAATGTATTTCTTCCCTTACTGAAGCAGATGCTGGAACTGGTTGCAGAGAGATCATGAGCAGAAAGAGGAGTATAAATGGCCCAACAGGGCAGAGCATATGCCCCAAGGTTCTTTGATACAGTCCTGGAGGCTGTGGGGAGATGGTTAGGAGGTTGGAGGTTCTCTTCCTTTAGCGGCCCGGAAGCTCTCCAGAAATAGTGGCAGTGTTCTATTCGCATCTCTGCCATAAAGAGCAGGCAACATACACACTACTACTAGCTTAGGTGGAGGTAATACCAGGAGAATTTCCTGCTGTCTGGTAATGTCAACTCCCATGCAGCAGCCCAAGGGAAATGTTAACTGTATGCAGCCATAATTGTGGTCTGACCAGAACCCGTGAAATAAAAACCAAGGCCTGCTCCGTGTACAGAACCACTGCCTGTCCACTTCACCATTTTAACCAACGCTACAAACCACCAAGTACTTGCATCAACTCAAACAGAGCAAATAGAAATTAATCAGCAAACAGCCTCTTGAGTTGAAGTAATGCAGGCTCGGGGTCCTTTACACTGCTGAAGCCATATTCAGCTGTGTGTATTATGTATATATTTTATTTTAAAATTTAGACCAGGCCAGTAAATAGTAATAAAAATGAGAAAGCCAAATACAGTGAATCAAGTTTTGTTTGTGATGTGACATTACCACAAAGCAGCATTGCTTCTGGCACTGTCATGAGTTTGATTACAGGGCCACTTTAATTAGGTAGTGCATGTCTTTTCAAGGCTGGTAGTATAGTTGCTAGGGGAATGCTTGGTGTTTAGTACAGGACTTTCACTGGCATGTGGGTGAAGAGAAGACAGCTGTTGGAGTTTGTACAGTGTTGTGGCCATATGTAAAACAGAAATAATTGTGTGAAAACCATACCTCCTGGGCATCATCCAGTCAGCTAAACTATGCAGTCATGATTTGTTTTGGGGGGGGGGGGGGGGGGGGTGGTGGGGGGAAGGAATATGGTGTTGGTAAAGTTTCGGGCCAGATCTTCTCCTGCTGTTGATGTTACTGTTGAGATGTTTGCCATTGTTGCATTTCCAGATCCAATGGACTTTAGCAAGGCCTTTGACAAGGTACCGCATGGTAAGTTGTTGCATAAGGTTAAATCTCATGGGATCCAGGGTGAGGTATCTAAATGGATACAAAATTGGCTTCTTGACAGAAGCCAGAGGGTGGTTGTAGAGGGTTGTTTTTCAACTGGAGGCCTGTGACCAGCCGTGTGCCTCAGGGATCAGTGCTGGGTCCACTGTTATTTGTCATTTATATTAATGATTTGGATGAGAATATAGGAGGCATGGTTAGTAAGTTTGCAGATGACACCAAGATTGGTGGCATAGTGGACAGTGAAGAAAGTTATCTCCGATTGCAACGGGATCTTGATCAATTGGGCCAGTGGGCTGACGAATGGCAGATGGAGTTTAATTTAGACAAATGCGAGGTGATGCATTTTGGTAGATTGAGCCAGGGCAGGACTTACTCAGTTAATGGTAGGGCGTTGGGGAGAGTTATAGAACAAAGAGATTTAGGGGTACATGTTCATAGTTCCTTGAAAGTGGAGTCACAGGTGGACAGAGTGGTGAAGAAGGCATTCAGCATGCTTGATTTCATTGGTCAGAATATTGAATACAGGAGTTGGGACGTCTTGTTGAAGTTGTACAAGACATTGGTAAGGCCACACTTGGAATACTGTGCGCAGTTCTGGTCACCCTATTATAAAAAGGATATTGTCAAACTAGAAAGAGTGCAGAAAAGATTTACTAGGATGCTACCGGGACTTGATGGTTTGAGTTATAAGGAGAGGCTGGATAGACTGGGATTTTTTTCTCTGGAGCGTAGGAGGCTGAGGGGTGACCTTGTAAAATAATGACGGGCATAGATAAGTCAATATCTTTTCACAAAGGTAGGGGAGTCTAAAACTAGAAGGCATAGGTTTAAGGTGAGAGGGGAGAGATACAAAAGTGTCCAGAGGGGCAATTTTTTCACAGAGGATGGTGAGTGTCTGGAACAAGCTGCCAGAGGTAGTAGTAGAGGCGGGTACAATTCTGTCTTTTAAAAAGCATTTAGATAGTTACATGGATAAGATGGGTATAGAGGGATATGGGCCAAATGCAGGCAATTGGGATTAGCTTAGGGGTTTTTTTTTAAAAAAAGAGCGGCATTGACAAGTTGGGCCAAAGGGCCTGTTTCCATGCTGTAAACCTCTATGACTCTATGACTATGACTCTAATAGAAGTCTTGATATGCCCACTCATGTGGTAATTATCCAGGAAGTTTAAAGATAAATTTCTGCTATCTGGGACTTTGTGAGAATTTCTTTTATGATCTCTGTGTCAGAGACTTGGGCTAAAAATGCTGGAAACTCACCCTTGAACTTTTACACTGTTTAATCTCTGTTGCAACCAGTGCCGGATTTAGACTTGGTGAGGCCCTAAGCTATATAAAGCTTGGAGGCCCCTTGTTATAAAGTTACACCAAAAGGTCTCACAAAGGTGCGTACCAAAACAGGACCTTGGGTCGCCACATTTGCATCACTTCCACATTTGCAACGCTCACATTTGCATCACTTCCAGTGTTTTCCTCAGCTGAGATTCCAGACTCTGTTGTCTCAGTAGCAGAGGCTACTGTTTTGGACTTTGCTGATCACCTTGGGTTTGTGGATCCTTATCTGTTTCTGGAGTAAAGTAACTGTCAACTTTTGGTAATTTTTTGAGTTGCTCTTCAAGCTGGTGCTTTCTTTTTCTTTTCTGGTATCCGCTCTTAAATGTTCTCTTCATTGTAAACTTTCTGAAATTTTGTGAGGCCCCTGCGGATTGTGAGGCCCTAAGCTCTAGCTTGTTTAGCTTATGCCTAAATCCGGTACTGGTTGCAACTCAGTTACAACTTTCTTGTTGCTGCCTGACATCTGCCAGCTCCAATTGTCCCTCCTCAATTGCAATGAATGCATTGGAGCTGGTGCTTGAGAGGTCTGAATGTTTGATAGATTTTCATGTATAATGCCAACTTCCACTTCATTTCTATTAGGAGGGACTTCAACTAGAAAAGGCTTCGTCATACCCAGGAAAAAACAAGCATTAGTGATGGGTAAAGTTCTATGCGTAGTAACAAGGCAACAAGCCGGTCAGAGCTACTGGCCTGTTACTGAGTGAGCAAGCTTGAAGGCCATGCATGCAAGAACAGTTGAAAAGAATATTTAACTTGCATTGGCATCTAAGCGCGAAGCTGTCTCACCAACACCGTCTTCGGCATTGGCTTTGATGTGATTTGTAGAACAAACTGCTGATACCAGTTGAAGCAACACAAGTTGTTTGGGAGGTCACCAGTGCGGGCTTTCTCACAGTGGTTATGGGCTACCATCTCCTTTTTAAAAAAAATATGTTTTCAGTATTTAGATTTCAATGCCCTGCATACATTTAATCTCTTGTGATATTTTGCCAGTCCAGGGAACAAGTGGTTTTAAGTTACAATCATGGGCAGCGAGAAACTTTTGGAGCTATGAATTTACAGCTTGGTAATACTAGAAAATGTGAGAGGTGAGGTCATTGCTTTCTAACTTACAGTACTAATATAGCACCATGTTCGGGGGACTCGGTACTTAGTGCATGCACAGTGGAAGCATTTGTTTCATTTGCATTGCCACACTGTAGTTAACTAACCAGGGGTGGCCTGGTGGCACAGTGGTTAGCACTGCTGCCTCACAACGCCAGGGACCCCGGGTTCAATTCCCGGT
Source organism: Mustelus asterias (assembly GCF_964213995.1). Lineage (NCBI taxonomy): Eukaryota > Metazoa > Chordata > Chondrichthyes > Carcharhiniformes > Triakidae > Mustelus > Mustelus asterias. The sequence goes on from NC_135820.1 coordinate 40,451,454, forward strand.
TTGGGTCACTGTCTGTGTGGAATTCGCAATCTCAATTCCATTTGATTTGATATATTGGGGCGGCATGGTCGCACAGTGGTTAGCACTGCTGCTTCACAGCTCCAGGGACCTGGGTTCGATTCCCGGCTTGGATCACTGTCTGTGTGGAGTTTGCACAATCTTCCTGTGTCTGCGTGGGTTTCCTCCGGGTGCTCTGGTTTCCTCCCACAGTCTAAAGATGTGCGGGTTAGGTTGATTGGCCATGCTAAAATTGCCCCTTAGCGTCCTGAGATGCGTAGGTTAGAGGGGTTAGCGGGTAAATGTGTAGGGATAAGGGGGTAGGGCCTGGGTGGGATTGTGGTCGGTGCAGACTCGATGGGCCAGATGGCCTCTTTCTGCACTGTCGGGATTCTATGATAATTCTATGATAATACGTTGGTGCTCTTTCCAAGTCCAGAGAACATCTTCCATATTTGCTCATGAGCAATGAGCATTGGAGACTGTGTTGTATTGACTATGTTGGTTACTTTCCACTTTACTTGCTGTACATTGTCTCAGTTTGCAAGAGTCCTTTTGGGCATAGCAAATTGCGAGTTCCCTTACTCAACCACTTGCAACACACCAAATGTGTCCTCATTGAATTGGGAAATTCTGTCATTCGGTCATTTTCTCACCATAGACATTGATAAAATTCTTTGAGAAAAAGTGAGCAGTGGCCCTTCAAGAACAGATGTGCTGTTGACTCAACACCCACATGCAACCGCAGTGCTCCCTGTTTATGTACATTTATAAACATGATGTGAAGATGCCGGCGTTGGACTGGATAACACAGTAAGAAGTTTAACAACACCAGGTTAAAGTCCAATAGGTTTATTTGGTAGCAAAAGCCACAAGCTTTCGGAGCACTGCTCCTTCGTCAGGTGAGTGGGAAAAGCCACTCACCTGACGAAGGAGCAGCGCTCCGAAAGCTTGTGGCTTTTGCTACCAAATAAACCTGTTGGACTTTAACCTGGTGTTGTTAAACTTCTTACTGCATTTATAAACATGCAGGGAGAATGTTATAATTATGATAATCTAACCTTGCTGAATCTGGTGAAGTGAGCGCAACGTACTGCCGTATTACTGTTTTCCCTGGAGTTCCCTTTACCAAATACAAACAGAAATCACATGACAAGTAATGCATACTTGAGAGTGAGAAATTAGTTATCTCACTGAGGAGCTTCAAATGTTACAGTTGCTTGCAAATCTCACTCACTTGCTCAAGATACAAAGTTATCCCTTTTCTGGATTGAGCAAATTGATTTCACTTTATAAACTAAACATGAAAAATGTAAGGAGTTTCAAAAGTGCCAAATTAAATCGTTATTGATGAGGCTTTGTTGTAAATGTGGTTGAAATCACCTACAAGATCAAAGTGTTAGATTTTGACAGTCAACTAGTTTATCTCACTACCACAGACTTGTTGGCCACAAGCACCACCTGCTGCAAGCAACTATTCAGTACCTTGCTTCAAATTCACAGAATCTATAGAATTGGCACAGTGCAGTAGGCGGCCATTCTGCCCAATGTGGCTGCACTGGCTCTCCGTATCAGCGTTTCACTTGGTGCCATTCTCCTGCCTTCTCTCCATAACCCTGCATATTCTTCCCTTTAAGTAGCAGTCTAATTCCTTGTTGAATGCCTCAATTGACACACACTCTAGGTGGTGCATTCCAATTCCTAACCACTCGCCGTGTGAATTTTTTTTTCTCATGTCGCTTATGCTTCTTTTGTCAATTACTTTAAATTTATGTCCTCTCATTCTTGATCCTTTCTGTTTGGAAACAGTTTCACTCTCTTTACTCTGTCCAGCCCCCTCATGATTTTGAATACCTCTATCAAATCTCCTTTCAACCTTCTCTTCACCAAGGAAAACAATCACGACTTATCCAGTCTACCTTCATATCTGAAGTTCCTCATCCCTGGAACCATTTTTGTAAATTTTTTCTGCACTCTTCAATGCCTTCACATCCTTCCCAAAGTGTGGCACCCAAAATAGATGTAGTATTCCAGCTCAGGCTGAACTAGTGTCCTATACAAGTTGAACATAATATGCTTGCTCTTGTACTCTCTGTCTATAAAGCCTAAGATACTGTCTGCTTTAGTGACTGCCCTGTCAACCTATCCTGCCACCTTCAATGATGTTTGTATCCTTATATACACTCAGATTCCTCTGCTCCTGCACCTTCAGGTTGGTTCTTTTTACATTTCTCCGCATTAAACTCCAATTGCCACTTGACTGTCCATTCCATCAACTTGTCTGTGTCCTTCTGAAGTTCTACGCTATCTTCAAACCATTTACAATACTTCTGAATTATGCATCATCCACAAATTTTTAAGTTATGCCCTCACACCAAGATCGATGTCACAAACGTATATAAGGAAAAGCAAAAGGGTCCCAACACTGACCCCTGGGAACCTCCACTACAGATCTTCCTCCTTGTTGCGACTGCCCCTTTTATTCCATGATTTGCATATCTGTTGTGTGGCATTGTATCAAGTGTCTTTTGGAACTCCATGTAAACCATATCAAAAGCATTCATAGAATCATAGAATCTCTACAGTGCAGAACGAGGTCATTCGGTCCATTGGGTCTGCAACGACCACTATCCCACCCAGGCCCTATTCCCCTAACCCCTCATATTTGCCCCGCTAATCCCCCTGACACTAGGGTTAATTTTAGCATGGCCAATCAACCTAACCTGCACATCTTTGGACTGTGGGAGGAAACCGGAGTACCCGGAGGAAGCCCGCGCAGACACGGGGAAAATGCGCAAACTCCACACAGACAGTGACCCAAGGCCGGAATCGAACCCGGGTCCCTGGTGCTGTGAGACAGCAGTGCTAACCACTATGCTACCGTGCCACCCTGTGAGCATTTCCTCATCAACCATCTCTGTTATCTCATCAAAACACACCAAGTTAGTTGAAGACTTTCCTTTAGAAATCTGTGCTAGGTTTCCTTATCTAACCCACATGTGTCCAAGTGACTGTTAATTTTGTCCCAAATTATTGTTTCTCAGAAGTTTCCCCACAGTTAAACTGACTGGCCTGTATTCGCTAGGCTTATCTTTACACCCTGTTTTGAACAAGGATGTAATGTTTGCAATTCTCCAGTCCCCTGGCACCACCCCTGAGTCCAAGGAAGACTAAAAAGTTATTGCCAGTGCCTCCGGAATTTTCACTCTCACTTTCTGCCTTATCCTTGGGATGCATCTCATCTGGTCGTGGTTCCTTAAGTATGGATAGCCTATCCAATACCACCACCTTATCAATTCTAGCATTTGACTTGCCCTACCACCTCTTTCAACCTGGCCTGAGTAGAATATTCTTCCTTGGTAAAGACAGATTCAAAGTATTCATTTAATACCTCAACTATGCCCCCTGCCTCCATCTATAAGTTCTCTTTATCGTTCCTAATCAGCCCTATTCTGTTTTACTATTTATTTGTCTATAAAAGACTTTGGGATTCCCTTTTATTTTAACTGCCGGTTCCTTTTCATACTCTCTCTTTGCTATCTTATTTGCTTTTTTTGCTTCTCCTCTGGACATTCTACATTCAGCCTGGTTCACAAGTGTATTTTCTACATGACATCTGTCTTAAGCACATTTTTTCTTCTTAATCTTAATCTCTGTTTTGTCTTCCAGGGAGCTCTGGATTTGTTTACCTTCCCTTTCCCTTTTGAGGGAAGATATCATGACTGTACTCAAACTATCTCTTCTTTCAAGGTAGCCCATTGTTCAGCTATCACTTTTCCTGCCAATCTTTGATTCTAATTTATTCATCCCAGATCTTAACCCCATTATAATTGGCTTTCCCCTAGCTGATTATTCTTACTCTGAATTGCTCTTTGCCCTTTCCAATAAAACATAGAAAATAGCACAGGAACAGGCCCTTCAGCCCATGGTGTTGTGCCAAACATGACACCAAATTAAACTAATCCCTTCTGCCTGACCTTGGTCCATATCCCTTCATTCCTTGCGTAGTTGGCCTAAACCTTTGGGTACACTGATCACATTAAATTGTTCCGTCCTTTGCAAATTTTCTCCTTCAGGACATTCCACAGTAGATGCACCATGCCCTGCGCTGATGGATTTACATTTAATTTCTTGTAGTATTGTAATTCCTCCTGTATGGACTGACAGACACTGATTTGACTACAACACCGAGAGTTATAGTGTTAACTGATTTCGGTTGGGAGAGTGTTTTTGTTCAGGTTCTCTGCAATCTAAGTGATTTCCTGCTGCTTTGACTTGGGTTGGCACTTTTATGCTGTGAAGTACAGTTGCAAGTTGTAAACATAATACAAAATTTGTGACTTCATTCAATCATATTTGTGACCAAAACATTATTTTAGAGCACCCATGCACTTACGCTTAACCAACCAAATTGTAACAGACTGTCAACACTTATTTCCCCAATGCGAATGCCTTCTTAAAATGTCCTCCCACATTGTAATATGACGATGAGGTGTTGTCATTACTGCATTATAGAAGCAGGTACCTCTGTGAAAATATCATAACACTTTGAAAATACCAGGAAAAAAATGGATGTCATCAGGCATCAAACCAGAATTAAAGGCTATTTAATTGAAAACGTCTTCTGACATTAGGAAATCGATTTTTTATAAGTAATAATAAATAATAAAATGGGCTGAATTTACGATTTCACACCAGTGCTGTTTTGGAAAGTGTGCACCGCTTATTAGGTGCAAACTATTTAGATTAGTGCTACTTGCTAACTTGTCAAGGGTCCCCAGTCTCAAGAGGCAGCTTGTAGGAAGGCTACACACACTAAAGCATCGACATACTGCAGTAAGGAGTGATGGGATGTGGGCTTGTGACTGTTATTTCCCCCATGTACTGACATACTTTTCTTTTGAAGAGGAGTTCGAGGTGCATAAAAGTAGGACAAACGAGACATGGATGATACTAACATAGCCTTTCACTGCAACGCGAGTCCCAGGCCATACCTAAGTTGTCCACAGCCCGAATCTACAAACTTCTGCACTGGCCACACCAGGCAATGGATTTGTTTTAACAACACACAGACAATACAATACTGTTCCTTGCTAAATTTTCACCTTTTGTGATTGAGAGGACAAGCAGGTAACCTGCACCCTGGTCACTGGACTCGCACAATTCAAGTTTTTCTCTTTCCTTCTGTCCTGTAAAGGTGAGGCACTGTTAAGAACATAAGAATTAGAAGCAGACAACTTAGCCCTGCCAGCCTGCTCCACCATTTAATACAATCATGGCTGATCACATTCCGGCCTCAACTCCACTTTCCTGCCCACTCACCGTAGCCCTTCAAATTCTTACCAATTAAAAGTCTGTCGACCTCTTCCTTAAATTTACTCAAAGTCCCAGCATCCACCTGGGATAGTGAATTCCACAGGCTCACAACTCTTCGAGAGAAGTAATTTCTCCTCATCTCTGTTTTAAATCTGCCACTCCAGATCCTAAAACTATGACCTCTTGTTCTAGATTGTCCTGCAAGAAGAAACAACCTCTCCATGTCTACTTATCATTTGATCTCTCATTTTTCTAACTCTAGGGAGTGTAGGCCTAAACTGCCCAATCTCTCTTTGTAAGTTGAACCCCTCATCTCTGGAATCAATCTAGTGAACATCCTCTGAACTGCCTCAAATGCAACTCCATCCCTCCTCAAGAGGACCAAAACTGTACACAATATTCTAAGTGTGGTCTCACTAATGCTTTGTACAGTTGCAGCAACTCTTCACTACTTTTATATTCTATTCCTTTAGCAATAAATGCCAAGATTCCATTTGCCTTCCTCATTACCTGTTGTACCTGTATGCTAGTTTTCTGCGATTCATGCATGAGGACACCCAGATTCCTCAGCACTGAAGCACTCTGAACTTTCTCTCCATTTAGATAATATTTTGCCTTTGTATTTTTCCTATCAAAATGGATAACTTCACACTTGTACACCTTAAACTCCATCTGCCAAATTTTGCCCCATTCACTTAACCTGTCCATATCCATTTATAAATTTCTTATTTCATTATCGCAGCTTACTATCGCAGTGTAATCTGCAAATTTGGCTATAGTGCTTTCTATCCCTGTCTCCAAGTCATTAAGAAGTCTGGCAACACCAGGTTAAAGTCCAACAGGTTTATTTGGTCGCCAATTAGGCGACCAAATAAACCTGTTGGACTTTAACCTGGTGGTGTTAGACTTCTTACTGTGTTTACCCCAGTCCAACGCCGGCATCTCCACATCATGACTCCCAAGTCATTAATACAGATTCTAAATAGTTGGGGCCTGAGGACCGAACCCTGTGGCACCCCACTAGTTACATCTTCCCAACCAAAAAATGATCCATTTATCCCAACTCTCTGTTTTCTGTTGGCTAGCCAATCCTCTATCCAAACGAATAAATTATCCCTAATCCCATATGAACTAATCTTGCGTATTAACCTTTTGTGTGGTACCTTATCAAAAGTCTTCTGGAAGTCCAGATGTACTGCATCTACAGGATCCCCATTATCGACCTTGCTTGTTACTTCTCAAGCAAATTAATCAAACACAATTTACCCTTCATAAAACCATGCTGACTCTATAAGACCATAAGACCATAAGACATAGGAGCGGAAGTAAGGCCATTCGGCCCATCGAGTCCACTCCACCATTCAATCATGGTTGATTTCAACTCCATTTACCCGCTCTCTCCCCATAGCCCTTAATTCCTCGAGAAATCAAGAATTTGATTGAACTCTGATTGATTACATTTTGAATTTCTAAATGTCCTGTTCTTACATCCTTAATAATGGATTCTAACAATTTCCCAATGACAAATGTCAAACTAATTGGCCTATAGTTTCCTACATTTTGCCTCCCGCCCTTTTTGAATAATTAGCATTTTTCCGAACATAAGAACATAAGAAATAGGAGTAGGAGAAGGCCATCTAGCCCCTCGAGCCTGCCCCGCCATTCAGAAACCACCAGAACCTTTCCCACATCCAGGGAATTTTGGAATATTGTAACCAATGGATCCACTATCTCTGCTGGCACTTCCTTTAAGGCCCTTGGATGTAAGCCATCAGGCCCAGGGGACTTGCCTGCTTTCAATCCCAATAGTTTTTCCCTAGTGATGATAGTTCTACGTTCCTCCCTTTCTATAAGCTCTGCATTTTATGTTACTGTTGGGATGATACTAGTGTCCTCCACAGTGAAAACTGAGGCAAAGTATTGATTTAAGTGTCTCAGTCATTTCTGCTTGCCTTGATGCCTTAGTGCCTTAGTGACCAGGCTAACACAACATTTAATGAGGTAGAGAATTACAAAGAGAAGTTATATTAGTAGTCATCACGGAAAAGTTTGGCAATATTATGCAGCTTCCGGACATATTGGCCCATTTTATTTTTCTTAAGTTAGAGTGGTGTCACCTTTCGTCCTGAGTTAATTTGCAATCGTGAAAGTGAGATATCATGACCCTCTGCCAACAGTTGACACAATCTCCTTGCTTCAGATAGCCAGTTAGCAAATTAGAGTGGTCTACTTAATAGAAATAAATGTTGTTCTCAGCATTTAGAATTATTCAAGTGTCAGCCTTGGTTCAGTGATAGCACTCTTGCCTCTTGAGTTAGGAGATCAAGGGTTCATAGCCTGATTCCAGAACCTTAAGCATATCACCCAGCAGACCCTTCAGTATGGGACTGAGGGAGTGCTACAATGGCACTGGTGCCATTTTTCAGTTGAGACATTAAACTCAATCCACATCTGCCACCTCAGGTGCATGTTGAAGACTAGAAAGCATTCTTTGGGGGAAAGGATAGAAGGGGAATTTTCCTGGTGTTCTGGTTAATATTTATCCCTCCATCAGCAAACTAAAGGAAAACAGAATATCAGGTAATATTTCTCACGTGACCTGCTTGTGTGCGTATTGGCTGTTGCATTTTCTTACATCACCACGGGTGACTACACTTCAAATAATACAAGTACTTCTTCAGCTGGAAAGTATTTTGGATTGTAATGAGGCCATGAAGTTGCTGCATAAATGTAAGCACTTTTCCCTTTTTCCTTTCCTTCAAACAAATACTATGGCCGGAAGCTTACCGCCGTTCATGCCGGTGGGATTTTCCCATCTCACCGTTGGCCGGTCATCAAATTTTCTGACTTTGCTGCATCGGGAGCGTGGCATGAATGGCAGGTAAGATCGTGCCCTATATGTGAGTCTCGTGGTCCAATGGTTGACTCTGTCTCGAGATGTCGTTGTGTTGTTAGCTGATTTATATGTTGCTTAGTACATTCACTAAAACTTGGCAAATTTCAATGTAATATTAATGTGGCACTAAATTCTGAAATTTTCCCATATCAGATGTGAACATTAATTATTAAGTTAATGGCAAATTCAGTGCAAAATATGGTGACAGGATGTTCTCACAAATTCAAGCCCCAAATGACAGCTGTTGTTTTCTTGAATAGCCATAACATGCATTTAAGAATTTAACGTTTCCCTGCTCAATCCCATTATATAGTATGTGACTTACTTTTAGTGGATTGTGAGCCAGTTATTCGAGAGCGAGTTGCTGGCTAATCAATCTTTATGTGCCTTGTAGGATCCTTTTTGGCTTCACACAAAATGTACGCAGGCTAGTCACCCTTCACTACAGTAACCCTGCCGGTTACTGTGAGGAGGGGGTCAAATGGCTCCCCTTTTTTGACCACTCCTCATCTGACCACAACAGATTTTTTAAAACAAGGATATGCTTGCCAATTCACTGAGTGTTTAACTGTTTGCGTGCTGTAATTATTGAACATTTTTGAAAAGAAAAGAGGATAGTTTTTATTCCACTTAACCTAGTCTAAGGAAAATAATGAAAATGCTCCAATTTTTTCACTCTCACTCACATACGTGAAAGTCACCCACACACAGAAATAGATCACAGAGTGGGAGGATAGATTAAGCAATTTAAAATCCAGCAAATTTAAAAGATACATGGTTCTTGAAGGTTGGTAACTTGGCTGGCTTAGGGCTGCACCCGGTTGTATTCTTGGGTCAGCTTCGAAGATTTAGACGGATGATTTATCTCTTCTTTTGAAGAGAGCATCTACAGGATTGAGTTCTTTTTAAAATCTATGTCTGCAGCACATGGAGTGTCAAAAAGCAGCAGACAAGGTTCGAATCTTGCAAGTTGTCTGGAAAGAGAGAGATTCTCGGAGGGTCGGTGCTTCTTTCACAGCTCATGTTTGTGTTGGCCAGCAGAGGAAAAACAGGTGTTTAAACACACAAAAGGGTCGCATGATTCTTTTTGTTCAACTGCACAGAGACTCAAAAATGGTCATGGTTAGTGTATTCCATTTGTAACTTGATGAGATTCTGGCTTGGCCTCTCAATCAAAGTTCTTTGTCTGAAAGATTGATCTAATCCTGGTCCCCCTAACCAGATGAGCGTGGATGTGATCTGAATGGAGACACAAGACATGGTTCACATTCCCCTAAGGTAATTGTCTATGGGCTGTTGCAGATACATAGGCTTCATTCAATGACCTGGGAATGTGGAAGGTACAGTTACGATCCCAGCTGATACTACTGGACAAATCCGATCGCAGGGTGGAAACCAGCCTGATAGATTCCAGGCGGAATTGTCCCAAAAGTGTTGTCCCCAACTGGAGAGCTGGTGAGATTCTCGCTTGGAGGGTCGGTGTGATTCAGTTTGTAATTCAACCACACTGAGCAATCTTTTCGGAGCCTGGAGAGATTCTTACAGAACTTTCCCACACTGAGGACCGAAAGATGTCGACAAGGCCAGCTCCTGATCTCCAGACAATCCTACACATCCTCCCTCCTACTCACTGGCTAAAAGCACCCCAACCCTGCCCCCCCTCCCCCCACACCCACCCTGGTACCAAGCAAGCGACACCCCCCCTATGGGGTTGCCAAAGCACCCCACTTCCCCTCTCCAGCCCCCCCGCACCATGGCATTACGCAGCCATTTCCCCAAACACCCGTGGGCTTCTGGCCTCCGAGCCCTCCAGCATGGTCACCATGCCTGGTTTTGGGAAACCAGTATGATTGATGCCAGGTTCCCTCTGTGTCGAGTGTTGGAGAATCCTGCGAGCAGAGAGAATCCGGCTTCAAACCAACACAGCAGCCGAAATTCTCCGACCTGACCTGCAGCTGGGATCCTCCGATACCACTGCAGTAAATGGAGATTTGGCTGAATGCCAAATTCTCCAGTCTTGCTGGCAGTGGTAGCAGGGCACGCGAAACCAGAGAATTGCAGCCAACATATTTAAATATGATGTGGTACACATCCTCACTGGGCGGGAACCAGGTTACATTGGGCCACGGGGGTGGACAGAATTCCAAAGGTTGGGGGGGTTCTCCCCAACACTGAAGTGATGCAAATGTGCAGCCTTCTTCAACCGTGATTTCAAGTCCTTGGAATGTGGCTTTAGCCCATTTTGTTTTTTAAACCCGTTAGTGGTCTCTAGTCAATAAATTTATGAAGTAATTCTTTTTATAAAGCATGGTTTTGCAAAGCTGCTGAATATATAGGAATGGCTCTATCAGTGTGTGGGAGGTCCAAAACCCTGGACTACTGAGAAAGTCAGACTATGACAGTGGGAAAATGAGGGGAAAGTGTACTTTTAAATAAAAAATCTTCTGTTGAACAAGGTAGTGTTATTTTATAAAGAAGTTCTATTTGTTATATTGCATTTATTTCATCATTAGGGCAGCAATGTTATTACTACTGGTATATGCTAAGAGGAAATATGAAAGCATTACAATATATTTTAGAAGTGTAATTGCACTATTTAAATTTCGAGTTTGGAAAATAAATATTTTTTATATTTAAGCATATGTATGCCAGTAGTTGTCTTATTTTAAATAGCATAAAATGCCCTTGTAACATAAACCTCAACAAGTCTGATGAATGATTGTACTTCCTTCTAACTTCAACATTTCTGGACCGGTCAGTCGCAAAGTAACAGGGCTCACCACTGACCTCAAAGACATCTGCCCACAAAAGTCTAGGAATCTTTTCAGTGCGGATTTCACCTTTCCCAACATTAGTTCCATTCTGGGGCTAAGTCATAGAATCATAGAATCCCTACAGTGCAGAAAGAGACCATTTGGCACATCGAGCCTGCACCGACAACAATCCCATCCAGGCCCTATCCCCGTAATCCCACCTATTTATCTCCCTGACACCAAGGGGCAATTGAGCATGGCCAATCAACACAACCCTCACATCTTTGGATTGTCAAGGGGATTGCTGGCATCCAACAACATTGATGTCATACAGGTAACAAACTAGGAAGTAAAAAACTCTGATAATCTTTTAATCATTTTGTAGAGAGTTTATTAAAGATTTGGCACATATACACAGGATTAAGTTAGGAACAGAAATATCATAAACTTGCATTTATAAACTAAATGATCAATGTTATTATTTTTTATCATCATTGGAAAAATGACATTCCACGGATGTAGAATTATATTTTCAGAGCCAGAGAGATTGTTCAGCAGCAATTATGTATTTAGCATAAAATCTAGTTAGACCTCATTCAACAATGTGTCACTTTTTCAAAGGTTTTACAGCGACACCAACTTAAAATGTGAAAGCTCATGCGAAACGAAGCAATTTCGAAGCTTTCCATCTGTGAGGACTTCAACCCTGCACCCCGTGGAGAAACAGAGAAGAACAGGGAGTACCTTGTGGACTTCTGTATTTCACTGTGGATATTGGGATGCCAGAAGTTGCTGTCACAGTGTAATAACAATGACAGCCACAGTTTGGCTGACATTACAACTGCAAAATGCACACATACAAGCTTATGAATTAGGAACAAGAGGAGGTTGCTCGATCCTTCGAGCCTGCTCCACTATTCAATAAGATCATGGCTGATCCGATTGTAACCTAAACTCCACATTCCCATCTATCCCTGATAACCTTTCAACTCTCTGTTACCCTGATAACCTCTCATCCCCTTGCTTATCGAGAATTTATCCAGCTCTGCGTAAAAAGACTCTGCTTCTACCACCTTTTCAGGAGAGAAAGAAAATCTACTCATCTTTTTTTAAAATTTATGTCACAAGTAGGCTTACATTAATACTGCAATTAAGTTACTGTGAAAATGCCCTTCTCACCACACTCCGGCGCCTGTTCGGGTACACTGAGGGAGAATTTAGCATAGCCAATGCACCTAACCAGCACGTTGTTTGGACCGTGGTAGGAAACCGAAGCACCCAGAGGAAACCCACACAGACACAGGGAGTATGTACAGACTCCACACAGTCAGTGACCCAAGCCAGGAATCGAACCCTGGTCCCTGGCGTTATGAGGCAGCAGTGCTAACCACTGTGCCACCTGTCCGAAATGGGGGACCCCTTACTTTTGAAAAATGTCCCCTCATACTAGGCTCTTCCATAGGAGGAAACAAAACATCCATTCTACATCCACCCTGCCAAGAACCCACAAGACACTCGCTTTGTTAACTTTCCTTTTTTAAAAAAGCTATAGGAACTCTTACTGTCTGTCTTTATGTTTCCAGTTAGCTTTCTTTCCCACACTAATTTTTTCTTCCTTATCAACCTTTTGGTCATTCTTTGCTGTTTTTTTATATTCTATCCAATCTCTGACTTGTCACCCAACTTTGTGCAATTATATACTTTTTCTTTCAGTTTAATACGATATTTAACTTTTTTAGTTAACCATGGATGTTGGGCCCTCCCCTTGGAATTTTTTCTTTCTCATTAGAATGTGTCTATTCTGTGTATTCTGAAATATCCCATCAAATGTCTGCCACTGCGCCTCTTTTAACCTATCCCTTAACCTAACTTGCCAGTTCACTTTAGCTGACTCTGCTTTCATGCTCAATTGTCCTTATTTAAGTTTATAATACTAGTCTTAGACCCACTCTTCCTTTTTGTTAATTTTTCTGTTAATTTTGATTCATCGATGATGACGACTTGCTGCACCGATACTTGCATTTGGAGGGTTTTTTTTCCCTACAAAACAATCAGTTTGTGAAAGAAACAACAAATGAACAGAATAAGAGAAGTAGAAGAATTGAAATTTTGTGGAAATGAAAACTGGCAGGGAACCAATACAACCATTGGTTCTCCTCATTCCAGATCCACTCGGGTTAGAATAGGATGTTATGTGTTTGATTGTTGATACTTATATATAACCCATGCAAAACCAACAAAAGAGACACTGTCTCTTTAAATGCACTATTGTAGCAATCAAAGTCTACATTCTCACTCCTTTGGCTGTGGATGAATGCTAGCCTTTTTACAGTGTGTTGGTGTTAGTAACAAGCTACTTATTACAGAGGCAAAAGCTGAAGCCAAAATGAGAGCATGCGTGACTGGCAGCAATCAATCACCCCTTAATGGCACCCTGTTTCTGCTTTTGTCTATAATCTGAGTGCTGTGTGCAGAGCCTGCCAAAACATAGGTGCATACTTTAAACACAGCACTCTGAAATTTTAATAGGTAGCGCTCATATCAATGTTCTTTAAAGTAGCGGAACAGACTATAAACCGAATGTACACACATGTAGAAGAGGAATGTTATGCAGAGTTTTCAAGTCGAGAAACTCTACTACTGGACCACCGGGTTTCATAACCCCTAAAAAAAAAAAATTTTACAGCGGACTATTAATGTTATGAAGACATCTTCTGGTTTAATTCCCACCCTATGAAAAATGATTTGAGACCGGTGTAAATAAGTGTTGGACAACTTTGGTGTTATTTGCTGCAAAGACCTTTTTATTTGTGAGTTGGTATTTTCTTTCTGAAACTCTTTGTTCTTCATTGCTGTAGGATTGCCAAGTATATCTCAATAACAGTCTCATTAGCCTGTGTGATTTTATTCTTGGACTTTATGCAGGGGCTGGGTTACCTTTTATACGTGTGTGTGTGTGAATCTCTGCTTATCCCCATTTCCTTGTTATAATTGAACAGCTTCATTTAAGATAGCAGATTCAACGAAAGTAATGTTACTAATCTGAACCAACCCAAATTGTTAACTTTCCCAGAGAGATTATTGCTGATGTTGCGTGTTGCAGTTACTATGCCAACTGCAGCATCTGTAACTTCTGTTTATTTTGTGAGGAAAGGGTTAATGCAATAATGGGAAATGGTTGATTTTGTTCCAAAATCCGGCAGACTTTATGGTCTAAAATTGCACTGCTGTTTGTGATTTGTGAAAGAAGGCAATTTCTGTTGCAATTTGATTTTAAACGAAAAAAAGATTTTAAAAAATATAGATTGCCTGTATTTGTAGGGTGGGGCCTACATCTCACGGGCCAATGGTTTTCTGGGTAATCTTTTATCTTAATGTCTGACTTATGTAATACTTATCAACAACACAAATAAACCATTTTCCTGTGTCAGTGGTTCGCGGCTAAATATAACATTGCAAGCGATCATTCAACCAGAATAAGTTTCTCATTCTGTTTGAAGTTTGGTCTGGGTTGTCCTGCATTTAAACCTGGTGGGGTTTTTTTGTCTCCAGTTTCTTTCATCAGTTGCACAGTCCAACTAAGTGGAAATTGCATCCATTCCAAACTTAGCCAGACTTTGGGCACCAATCTGGTTTGGTGGTTTTGTGGGATTTGAGGCAATAGAAGTGAAACTTCCCTGTTTTTGAAGAGCTGGACCATCCCTTCCTGGATCTGGCAATACTCCAAGGTTTGGACTTCCATATATCCACTCAGGAGTATTTTCTGCATGTTCCACTGGCCTTCCATCGTGTACCCGTAATGAGTGTCCATTCAAGAAGTTGATGTCAAAGACCTATGTGAAATTGTTCCCTTTGAAATCCCATAAAATCCATTTGGAGTTGATTTCTCTTCCTCTACTTTTCAGTGAAGTGTGGAACACTTGCGTTTTAAAAGAGTAATTTTGTCTTGCTATTGCAGTGACACCAAGATCCACCCCGTCCATGCTGAACTCCACTAAAAAAAACAGGACCCCTGGTGATATCTAGGCAGCTGAGTCCTACAGTGACTGCAATTCTGATACATTTAGATTTTCTCCAGGTATCCATTTAAGCGTCAACCCACATCATTTCCTTGAAAAATGAAAAAAAGATATATTTTTGATGCACATTTACCAACCTCCTATGGGTTTTCAACTGACAATCAAATGATAAAAATACCTAAGACATGTCATGTTGCACAGCGGATGGCACTTGAGCACATACCTAATAATTGAGTATTCTTGATATTTACATACGTTCAGTGGACCAAACTGTTTTTTATTCATTATCAAGTTGCTTTCCTTTGTGCTTATTAGTGACAGGGATGACGGGGCGGAATAGTATAAATTGTTTTCCTATTCAATACTCCCACGTATGGATGTCGTGAAGGCATGGGGCACCATATTGGATGTTTCATAAATTACTCCCAATAAAGTACTTTATTGCCATCCCCAATGTATTGTATTGTTCATAAGTGACAGTGAAACCTATATTGAGCCCCCCTTCCTCTGAGCAAATAGTGCAAATTGTCAGATAATCGAGAGCCCTCCGATTTTGTCCTCGTCAGTGTGCTGCAGAAATATGAGGCAGGGGCCGTAAGTCAAGTAGGACAGAATATAAGATAGACATTTATCCTTCTGCGAATGTGAGTTGTTTTATATCAAACAGGAATTAAGAGATTGATATTAGTAGACTACGCATGTCTCATTCAAGGTTTTGTCCAACAAAAGTCTTGGAGAGCAGATGATGAAGGTTCCAGATATTCATTACAACCGAAAGCAGTTGCCAGGAAATGCTGGGATCTACAATTGAGGACATTTTAACAATGTAAATCATAGTATGATCAGACAAAGTCAACATAAGTTTTGGCAAAGAGACAAGTTTGTTGGAGATTTTTGAAGATGTAACTGGTGGGTTAGATAAAGGGGAACCAGTAGTTTGATAAGGTGCCACTCAGAAGTTTAAGTTGCAAGATAAGGGCTGATGGAGCTGGAGGTAGTATACTAGCATGGATAGAAAGTTGAATAATAGTCAGGTAACAAAAGGTAGGGATAAATCGGGTATTTTCAGTTTGTCAGGCCATGAGTACAAGTGCTGCAAGGATCAGTGCTAGGGCCTCAGTTATTTACAATCTATATTAATGACTTGGCTGAGAAGATAGAGAATAATGTATCTAAGTTTGCCGATTATACAAAGCTAACTAGGAATGCAAGCTGTAAGAAGGACACAGAGGTTCCAAAGGGCGAGAGAGACCAGTGAAATGAGTGGGCAGCGAGAATGACTTGAGAAGTGTGAGGTTATTCACTTTGGTCATAAGAATAGAAAATTCTGAGAGTGCAATTTGTAAATGTTGATGTCAGAGATATGCATGAGTGTATTCATACAAGGAATAGAGAAAGCGTATAGGCACAGCAAGCAATTAGTATAGTTGTTGGCATTTATTTCGAGGGGTTTGAAGAAGAATAAGGAAATCTTACTACAATTGCACAGGGGCTTTGATGAGACCACACTTGGTGCACTGTTTGTAGCTTTTGTCTCTATATCTACGGAAGTTTATACTTGCCTTGGAGGCAGTACAGCAAAGTTGCACCAGATTGGATCCTGGAATGAGAGCCTTCTCCTTTGGTGAGAGCCTGGGTGAATTGTGCAAACTTCTGACAGTCAGTTGGTGAAAGAGGGGACCTAAAGTCAATCTTTATTCACTTTTAAGTTTATCCACCAAGTGAAACATTGCAAATGCGCAGCTCCTAATTATACAACTCACCACCAGTGTTAACAAATGTTCTCTATAAGTATTCAAGCAACCATTTAATGAATGCCCTCCACTTGTATATCCTTAATCTTTATTTGCACAGTTAACAAATTGGGCCTATACACTCTGGATTTCAGAAGAATGAGAGGTGATTTCATTGAAAAATAGAAGATTCGGAAGAGGCTAGATGGGGTAGATCAACCATGATTGTTTTGAAGGGCAGTGCAGGTTCGAGGAGTCAAATGGTCTACTCCTGACCGGATTTTCTTTTCTCTGATGTTTTGTGTGCTCATTTCTAATTGAAGATGCTCAAGTATATTACAGACCACAAGAGAGCAACTGAAACTGTTCACAACTGAAATCTAACCTCACAATTTACCCATCTGAGTATCAGATTATTTACAATGACACAATTTCAATTCAAATATGTTTTACAAAGGTCCTGAATGGGAGGAGATATTTGTGGCAAATGTGTTTTTCATGAAACGTGCCAACATTTATCTTCCTCCCCTTCTGCTAACATTGTCCGAATTGCTTGCATTCTTTGTGTACTTTCTATATCATGTTTTTGAGAGAATGGAACTAGGTCTGCTTTTCACTGTTAAAGGTGCCTCATGGATATCCATGGTCAGTAATGTTCCAATTCTTGAATGAGAAAGTGCCTTAAGGTTACATTTCTGAGGAATTCTTTTTCAGGCTGATTGTGAGTAAGTCAATATGGAATTGGCATTTTCACAATCTCATTTCAGAGCCTGCCGAGATTTGAACTCCTGAATTGGGGTTGAGCCTTCATCTGATCCTCATTTAACTCGGTAATGTTCATGTTCAGAAGGTAGGTATAATTTAAAGTTAATTTATTAGTGTGACAACTAGGCTCACATTAACACTGCAATGAAGTTACTGTGAAAATCCCCTAGTCGCCACACTCCGGCGCCTGTTCGGGTACACTGAGGGAGAATTTACCATGGCCAATGCACCTAACCAGCACGTCTTTCAGACTGTGGGAGGAAACCGGAGCACCCCAAGGAAACCCACGCAGACACGGGGAGAATGTGCACACTCTGCACAGACAGTGACCCAAGCCAGGAATTGAACCCAGGTCTCTCGCACTGTGAGGCAGCAGTGCTTGCCACTGTGCCACCCCAGCAGAGCCTTTAAGTGCATAATCTATTGGGGTTTTTTCTAGTCTGAGAATCCAATATGGAGGGCTCTGTTTTTGCAATGATTGAGCAACAATATTGCTTCTCGGGAAGATGTTCTAAATGACTCTCTTCCTCCCAGTATCTTTAGGAGCATAATTTAGATTAAAAGTGCTTTATCCTCAAGAGTATTCTTCCCCTTTAAAACAATGCAGCTTTGTACAGGCAATCTCTCACTGGTGACAATGAATTACGGTGTTCTTTCATGAGCATGAAAGACCCATAACTCATGAGTGCCTGTAGTTATGCGATGGTCTTCTACATGAATGAAAGAATGCTTGGAATTCACTGTCACTGAAGAGGTATTCTGTTTATTCTGTGAACCTGTAGTTCTTGGTACAATCTTGAAATGCCATGAAATGAATTTGATCGGCTTAAGGCATATGCTGCTTTACACATTGAATGTTGCCTCATATTGGTATATCTGCCACCACCTGATTTCCTGTGGTGCAATATACAATTCCTGCATACAACAGATTCTGGAATCTGTGCACGGATTGATTTTACTGCAGTCTGATTCTCTGATTACATTTCTGATGCACCATTCATCCTAAGTTGATGACCAGTGGCAGTAACCAAATCTGGCAGTTGTAGAGTTTGTTCGCAACTACTAAAGTCAAGGGTATATTACATACTAGCTCTTCAGGATTACTTAGTGTGCAAACAAATGAATAACCTAACATGCTCTGAAGTTTGGATATTGTCCCAGACAGGAGTCGGGAAGAGAAAATATATGTATATATATGTAAATCCCATCCAGGTCATCCTGGCACTGTGCTGATGAAGTGGTTGCAGCTGGTCACATTCTGGCTCCTGGAAGTTTCTGAACAGTTTGAAAGCAAACAAAAGCTAACACTTCACACCTTCTGGAATGTAACACTCACTCCTTGTGTTGCTTCAGCCAAGCCAACAGCATGGTTTAGAAGGCGAGATATCTGCCCCAGCCAGCTATGAGACAGATATCTTGTCTACCCTAATAACCATGGTGGTGTTAATGGCCCCACCGTTACCTGCTCCAAAATACAATGAGGGGTATTTTTCGCTCTGTTTTCGGGAGGTGAGATTGGTGGTGGGAGAGGGAAGTCCGGTGGGATTCCCAAAATTAGGTTTATGCCGGCAGGATTTCCCATTCCAATTGCCCCGCCCCACCAATGATGTAACGGGAATCCCAACTTTGTGTTGGAATCACTGTTCGAATACATTGAAGTCTTTCTCCCCTAAGGATCAGTGGGAGTGGGGGTGGGGGGCATCAAAATGACATGATTGAACCCGCCCCTTAACTTTTTTTATAAGCCCCTAACAATATGACAGAAGATGCCACATTTATGGCTGATGGCTTCAGAGCCGTTTTTCCGTCTGCTGTGCTCTGCCAAAAAATATAACAATTCCGCCAAATGGGTTTCAACCGGGGGCCCCGTTAGACAATCTGAAACCACCTTGTCATATGACCAAGATTTGAACTGTCTGAATTCCTTTAAATAATAAGCCGTTGGGCCTTATCTTCAGTCACTGTTTGACCTCTGAAGAGAAACCAGACTCAAGGCAGCAGCCTGTCTCTGTCTATCATTTACCATCTCACAGGTAGAAGCAGAATGAGCCCATGTCCAGCTTTAAAGTTGCTTGGCACTCACCTACACGGTGAACTATTGGAACTTGTGCCTTCAATTCGAATTTAACTCTTCGTGCCACCTCCCATTGTGAAAGCTCTCTCTGCTGAAAAGATGGATCACTCTGCAACAGTTAGCCAACTACCCTCAGAAGGAATGTGCTATGACACTTTTGATTGTGGACACGCGTAAAACCATAATTTGTATTCCTATTGTGGTCTTGTCCTATACACCTTTCCTTATCCCTCTTTTATTGAATGAGTGCAAAAACGGTGGATGTTGCAAAACCCCTTTCCCAGAAAACACCTGCTTATGGACAGGTACTGAGAGGAAAAATCAGGGCAGGTTATATTAATCCTCCCCCGTCCGTACCAATACCAATGTCCCCTGTTCTCAGTTCTTGTGATGCACTGAATAAAGTGTGACGAGTGCAGATGCAATCTACTTGACTGTCTTTGTACTTCCTTATTCAAACCTCCTGTAATATTAAAGCTTTGTGATATTTTCAATGGATCTTTGTGGGTCGAGCATTGAATTCAGGGTGTGATAATTCAACACAGAAAGGGAGCCCATAATAACTTCAGTATTTTACAGTTGTATCTTGCCAGCCATATTGCATCAACAAATGCCCTATGTAAGTTGATTGTGCAAGGAATATTTCACCATTTGTTGCTGATGTTTCACATTGCACCCATAACAAACTGGCAGCATCATCAAATTAGAAATCTGAAGTAATTCAGATGTGGCTCTTTTGGTCACATTTTAAACTTGGCATAACTTTGATACATTTGAGTTTGAGAGCACTTTTTATTATATTGAGAAGCAGGGGTTTTAAATACACTGTGTTGTACAGTACTTAATGTCTTGCTATGGGATTCTTGCCATCCTGTGCAAAATATTTGGTGTGTTTTCTTTTTCAAGTTGAAAGCTGTTGGAACAGTCAATTGTTTAACAGGTATGTGGTCAAAATTTGTCCAGTTTTCGAAAGTCCAGCAGAATGTTCGAATCCCGCCACGGCAGATGGTGGAATTTGAATTCAATTTTTCGGGCGGCACGGTAGCACAGTGGTTAGCACTGCTGCTTCACAGCTCCAGGGTCCCGGGTTCGATTCCCGGCTCGGGTCACTGTCTGTGTGGAGTTTGCACATTCTCCTCGTGTCTGCGTGGGTTTCCTCCGGGTGCTCCGGTTTCCTCCCACTGTCCAAAGATGTGCAGGTTAGGTTGATTGGCCAGGTTAAAAATTGCCCCTTAGTGTCCTGAGATGCGTAGGTTAGAGGGATTAGCGGGTAAATATGTGGGGGTATGGCCTGGGTGGGATTGTGGTCGGTGCAGACTCGATGGGCCGAATGGCCTCCTTCTGCACTGTAGGGTTTCTATGATTTCTATAAATGTATCTGTACCTGTCCTGTGGCATTAAAGGGGATAATTTGTGGGACAATGTTATGTGCTTTGAATATTGAACACTTCACTCTACATCTCCGACAAAGTTAATTTCTTTAACGCAACAACAACTTTTTTGTTTGGTCATGTGCCATCTCCTTCCCCCCTCGTGTTTCACAGAGTGACAGCTGTTTTCAGACATCATTAGCATAAAATCCAGACAGTGCAGAAGGAGGCCATTCAGCCCATCGAGCCTGCACTGATCACAATCCCAGCCAGACCCTATCCCCATGACCCCACATATTTACCCTGTTAATCCGCTGACACGAAGGGGCAATTTAGCATGGCCGATCCCCTAACCTGCACATTTTTTGACTGTGGGAGGAAACCGGTGCACCCGGAGGAAACCCATGCAGACACGGGGAGAATGTGCAAACTCCACACAGACAGTGACCTGAGGCCGGAATTGAACCCGGCTCTCTGGCGCTGTGAGATAGCAGTGCTAATCACTGTGCCACCCATTATGTAGTCACAATGGGCTACTAACAGCTTCTCAAAAGTATTTCCTGTCCTGTGTACATGAAATCCCCTCTGTGAAATCTAAGTGGCATTTGAAACTAACTATTGAATTTTTTAAAAATGAATTGGGCGCAAATGCTTTTCAAGATGTCTTGGAGAGCGAGAATCAATTGCTGGTCTTTTCTACCTGAGTAAGTGGGGACAAAAAGCCTTTTATGTGCTCCCTGTTCCTTGCGCCATCTTGCTAAGGGTTTGAAAAAAAATTACAAAATCTATGGAAGAAACCTTTGTAACTATTAATATGTTACTGCTCTGAACAAAATCTCAGTGCTGACCACAGAAAACTTGGACTCAGTGGGTGAGTTTTTCGGAGTGCGCTCGCCCCAAAGCCGGAAAATCCCGCACCTTTGCATGGTCTGCGTCCCGCCCGCTATGATTCCATGGCGGGTGGGACGGGAAAATTTCACCCTCTATGTATGATTATTCTCTATGATCATCAGTTGTTTTTTGGTAAAATGTTCCTTTACCATCTCTTCCACTAGTCTGAAATTGTGCTGAACCTAATTTGGTTAAGCCTCATTAGAAGGTTTTCTCAAGCTTTACCACAATTGTTACCAATTGTATATAAGCATTATTTCTACATGTATTCTGATTTAAATGTATTGCTTATGCACAAACTGGTTATTGGAGTGGCATTCACTTAGTGTGCGTCCTCTTGGTCCACTTTGTGACAGTTTTGCATGCAAGGCCTCGGGCCTCATTCCAGCACTTGAATAGTTTTACATTTTCATCGGGGTTCCTGTTCTTGGGAAAAGTCACACTATCAGTGAAGAGGTGCCAGCAAAATCTGAGACCAGAAGAAAGCTGTTGATCAAGATCAGGAAGAGACAATTGGAAGTTCTTGGGCATGTAATAAGAAATCGTGATTTAGAAAGTCTAATGCTGGTGGGAAAGATTGATGGTAAAAGAGATAGAGGTAGACAAAGAATGATCTTTCTAAAGAGCCTCGCTCTTTAGCACCCGTGAAGAGGATCCGTAACCTCCAGAGCAAGATTTATATGGTGGCCCATGGTCACCAATGTACTCTTGGGGCATAAAAGTTTAAAGTTTATTTATTGGTCACATTAACACTGCAATGAAGTTACTGTGAAATTCCCCTAGTCACCACAGTCCGGGTCAATGCACCTAACCAGCACATCTTTCAGAATGTGGGAGGAAACCCACGCAGACATGGGGAGAATGTGCAAACTCCACACAGTGACCCAAGCCGGGAATCGAACCCGGGTCCCTGGCGCTGTGAAGCAGCAGTGCCACCCACATGGTATGGTACCTGAAGAGAGTGAGAGACGGAGTTCCTGTGATTTGGGACAGCCATTAAACTGAGACCCTGTGCAGATGAATATATTTACCCTTGGCCCTATTTGAAGAAAAAGAGTTCTCCCAATGTCCTAGCTAAGGTTCTCCCTTAATAACATTTTTTAAAAGTTTGATCTTGTCAGTCATCTCATTTGATTTTTGTTGCATGCGAATTTGCTGCTGCGTTTGGGTACGTAACAATAATTACACTTCGAAAGTAAATGATTAGATGCAAAATGATAGATGGGATATCATGAGGCCGTGATAAATTCATGTATTTTCTGTAGATTTCTAGTGAATTTCCTCAGTGTAAGAGGCAATTTAGAACACGGAGCTTCATGAATTCTGTTAAATGGGAGTTTTCAGATTCTGCAATTTGCTTTCTTTATGTTGTAAAGCTGTTTCGAGCACTCAATTTCTTCATCTATAATGTCTTTCTCCGCAGCAGCTGCATTATAGTTCCCTCACTCAGTCATTCTGTTCCTAGAATGTGCCTGAAATGACAGGTTTAAAGACTCAGTGCCCTCCCCAGCTACTGTTTATGATCTTTAGCACTGATAATGTGTGCTTAATGAGAATTTTTCCTCCCTTGTAAATCCTTTAGCCAGTGCTCGATTTATTGACAGATGTCTGCTTTCCCCCTTTTAAAATTACTTCATAAATCTCCTTGGAGAAAAAGGGCCAGTGTTCAGTACTGAAGAAAGATATTCATGGAAGATTGCTTTCATTGCTGTTTCCACGACACTAGGCCTGTTCCTGAGTCCCGGGGCCTGCTTTTCATTCTGTTACTTCCGTTAATGGGGCTTTGTGCACCTTCACAGATTGATTTGCTCACAGCTTTGCAGCTTTGTTCTCCAGCGTACAGTAAATTCTCCTGAGAACCCAAATAAACTGTCATCGATACAACAATATGACGAGTGTTTGAGTGCTAAGATCCACATTAACACGGGGCAACTGCTGATTAGAAGCAGCAAGGGGAATATTCTGTACGTATGAGCTTTCAAGTCACATTTTTGTACCTGATTAAAGAGTCACTGATTGGCCAACTTAACACTTCAATAACCAATAAAGTTTTTTTTTCATATTTCATTGTTTGCAAAGAATAATGAATGGCTGTTAAATGCATCAAAGCACAGATTTTCTGGTGAAGTGGGTGTGCTCACCACAGCCTATGATTTAAACTGCCCATTAACATTTTACACTAGTTGTAGCTTCCAGTCTTGGGTCCAACAGGGATTCAAAGATGACTGTAATTCCAGCAAGGTCACACCTTTATAACCAAAGACATGGCCCTTAATGTCTGTTTTCTGTTCATTGTTTTTAAATGCAGCTGTCACCTCCCCCAGCTGGGCACAACCTTCCCCTGCCCCCCCTTACAAAGCTCACCCACAACAATGCTCAAACCTTACCACAGTACTGGCAATGCCCACATACTAATCCCCCCTCATTCCCAACAATAGTCACCTGCCCCTCACCACCCCGACAGTGCTCACCTCTCCCTCACGCTGACAATGCTCACTCCCTCCCTCACCCCCTCCATCAGCCCTGACAATACTCACTCCCTCAATCTGTCAATATTCTCCCCCTCCCTCACCGCAGACAATACTCCCCCCCCCCCCCCCCCCCCCCCCCATCCCAGACAATATTAATTCCCTCTTTCGCCCTGGACAATACTCACCCCCTCGCCCTCGACAACACTCACCCACACCCTCACCATTTTTCTTACCTTTAGAAACTATTCCTGCCTCTGTAACTTGCACAGTAAGAAGTCTCTCAAACACCAGGTTAAAGTCCAACAGGTTTATTTGGTAACACAAGCTTTCGGAGCATTGTTCCTTCTTCAATCTTCTTCAGGTTGCTCCTTCTTCACTCACCTGAAGAAGGAGCGACACTCCGAAAGCTTGTGCTACCAAATAAACCTGTTGGACTTTAACCTGGTGTTGTGAGACTTCTTACTGTGCTTACCCCAGTACAATGCCGGCATCTCCACATCTGTAACTTGCCCCTGTCATGGTCCCCGCCTCCAAACAGCTGGCCTGACATAGACAGCTGCTGAACATTGCTCCGCTCTGGGAATGTTTGAAAGGTTTTAAGAGAAATCTTTTAAGAAGCCCATGGGATATTGACTGGCCTAATAATAGATCTGGGTGATTTCCAGAGTGCAATGCCAAGGGGCCCTCTGGGGAGCTCCACTGGGGTGGGTTCCTCTTATTGCTGGCGCGGGTGGGGGGAGTTACTCTTGTATGTGTGGGTCAGTGTGGGGGTCCCCATGTCTGTGGCAGGGTGGGGTTCCTGTGTTGCCTGGCAACGATTAGGGAACCCCTTAAAAACTGTGCCCGAGCTCGGGATTCCCGGCTGCTGGCTTTTTCCGACCCCGTCCTGGCCAGCGTGACAGTGTGAGTCATGCCTCCAGATTTTCTCTGCACAGAGTGCAGATTATCTCGAGAGGATTGCTGTCTGGAATTGAGGAGGCCTGGATGCCTCAATAGGGCACTCTCTGGACAAGTATGGAATTCTGGATTTCTGTGGTAGTCTACACAAGTGAAGCTTCCGAAAGCTGCAGTCAGTTTCAGTGGAATGATGGCAGCGAATGCTGATAGTTTCACCATCATTACCACTGCAAATTCCAGTCCATTATATTTCCTGTCTCTCGACACTCTTATTTCATGAGATTCCAGTATGTTTCCAACACTGATGTTTAACTAACTGGCCAAAGTACCCAAGTTTTGTTCTGTCTATCTTTTTATATTTCGGAGCAATATTCGCTGTCTGCCAATTCTCTGGCTATTATGGGACTTTTGTACATAAATCCAACTGACTCTTCTATCTTCTCCCTAATTTCCTTGTGTATACATGGGTGTATACTATCCAGATCTATAGGTTTATCCTTGTTTAATTTTGCTAATTTGTTAATTATTTTCACCCTTAATGTTCCAATTTCATTGATTTTCTTTTAAATCTCATTCTTCAGTGAAATTTCTATTTTGTTATCTTCTACACTAAGAAACTAGGATGAAGAAGATATTTAGTACTGGGTGGCATGGTGGACAGCACTGCTGCCTCAGCGCCAGGGACCCGGGTTTGATTGCGGTCTCGGGTGAGTGGCTCTGGGAGTTTGCACATTCTCCCCGTGTCTGCGTGGGTTTCTTCCACAGTCCAAAGATGTGTGGGTTAAGTTGATTGGTTATGGTAATTTGTCCCTTCATTTCAGGGGCGCTAGCGACATAAATACGTGGCGTTACGGGGATAGGGCCCAGGTGGGATTGTTGTCGGTGTTAGTTCGACAGGCTGACTGGTCCCCTCTCTGAATTGTGTCATTTCTCGGACTTCTTTATGAACCTATTGTTACATTCATTTTCCTTTTGTTTATCAAACGCTTTTTTTTATATTTAATTTTGTAATTTCTTATTGCCTGTTGGATAATTGTTTTAACCTATCTCCCAATTTCTTCCTATTCCCCTATCTGAGTGTTTGTTGTTCTTTCTATTTAATTCTTTTAGTTCTTTATTCATCAACAGTGTCCTCATAACTGTTTGTTTCTTTTGAACTTTTAATGGAATGCATTTCTTTTCAAGTCTATTGATCATCCACTTAAAGATTTTCCTTTTTTTTCCCCTTTTGTTTTTCTGTATTTTCTTCTAGTATTCTTTAATTCTACCCTTGTTTCTTCCAATTTATTCTTTCCAATCTATTATGTTTGACTTTGGCCGACCTGTATGGCTGTCAATCCTAACTTTACCATATATTGTGATCACTATTACTAAGATGCTCTCCCACTCTTATTTCTGACTATTGATTTCATTACAAAATACTACTTTGATTGATTTCTTGTTTGACTTCTTAGATACTGAATGAGAAAGGACTGGATACTCAGTCAAATATACAGTTGCTTTCTCCTTTCTCTGTTTCTTCCTGCCAATTTTTCTGGTGCAAGTTGAAATCTCCTAGGATTGATACTCGATGCCAGCTATGCACCTAGTAGATTTGGCTATATATATCCTCCGATTCCCTGACTCTAATTGGTGGATTACAGTGTACCATAGTCAGGATGATGGGTCCCTTAGTATACCTAATTAGGATGATGGATGCCTTTTAATTTTTTAACTCGATCCATATGGATTCTGTATCTATCTTATCACTACTTGTATCATTTTTTTCACCCAACATAATGTCATCTTAAACTAGTACAGTCACCTCCTGCCCATCGTTGCCTTCTATTATAGTGGCCATATCGGATATGGGGCATCATCAATAGATCGCCCCTTGGTCTTTGTGGAGTACAGGTTTCCCTGTTTAGCGAGCAAGAGCTCGCCCACTGGGGGAACGGAACAGCAGAAGCTTAAAACCTGCACCCTCAACCTGTACCATTACATTGTAGGTCCAGAGCTTAGGACTTGAGTTGCTGTAAGCCACAAACATGGCCTTTTCTTTGTGTCAAATAAAACACTGTGATACCAGAAGATAGGCCATGGCGAGATTTTTACACCTTCCTAAGCGTGTTACATCTGGCAATATTTATTTACCAAAGCTGTTATATCTGTACACATGTTTCAGTCTTCACGACTATATTTGGATGTTCTCTCCATATTGTTACCTCCACTTCATCCATTTTGTTTTGAATGCTACATATATTGCAGTGCCAAAGTGCAAATTTTCAAATTTATTATTTATTTATTTTTGTTCTAGTAGTTATTTCATCATTTTTACCAGTTTTGTTAAATATATCACAGGTTCTGCAATGTGCACTTTCAAAGCAGGCAAGTGTGTCTGGAGGGTGGAATGATGGCAAAGTGGTTAGCACTGCCGCCTCATAGCACCAGGGACCTGGGTTCGATTCCCGGCTTGGGTCACTGTCTATGTGGAATTTGCACATTCTCCCCATGTCTGCATGGGTTTCCTCCAGGTGCTCTGGTTTCCTCCCACAGCCCAAAGATATGCAAGTTAAGCGGATTGGCCATGCTAAATTGCCTCTTGGTTTCAGAGGGTCTAGCAAGGGTAAATGCATGGGGTTATGGGGATAGGACCTGGGTGGAATTCTGGTCGGTGCAGACTCGATGGGCCGAATGGCCTCCTTCTGCGCTATAGGATTCTTTGATTCTATGAAATCGGAGAAATGAGAAAACAGGTTCCCCGCCCGTTTCCAACAGCTTATTCTTTGCACTTTCTTTCATTCTATGCCTTAGCCTCATGAAGTCCACAAGGTTTAATTCAAATGAATACCTTGCAAATTTTAAATGACAGAATCTTCAAAAGTAGAACTAGTTGGCCCACTATGCCTCATTCTTTTGCAAGAACCACCCAATTCATAGCACATCCTTCTCTTTCCCGATAGTCATTCAAACTTTGTTGAAAGTTACTATTGAGTATGCTTTCATCATGGTTTCAAACAGGGGGTCACACTACTAATTGCTTAAAAAAGGACTCTTACATTGCATGTCAAGCACAAGTCACAGAAAGTGAGAAAGCCTAAAATATGAGTTCCCTCCACAGCGATGTTGCACAGATACATGTGCGGAAGGAAATACATTCAAGAGTATAGAGAAATGGAATAATTATATAATCCTGATATGTCATTAATTCAGCAGTTCTCAACATCTTGCTGAGATCCTACGATCAGACTATTTTCTAAGAATTGCTGCAGTATGCGGCAATGACAAAGATCAGATATTCAGATTATTGCAGTTATTAAAGGGCAGAATTTCAAAGCGACTTCTGTGGAATCTGCTGCAGTTTTGCTCTTTCTCCTTTGTGTTTCCATTTGGAATAGCAAATCGGGGTGCTCCATACCCCAAAACTCTTAAATAGTCTTCAGCATTGTTTTGACAAAGATTTTAGTGCCGTATTTTTATCAGATATTTTCTCTAGGTGTTGGACATTTTGAGTGAAATTCTCCTAAAAAAAAATTTCTAAGTGTCATAACGGTGAGAATAATGGAGTAATCTGCACCGGTCTTAATCAACACGCGCCACACTCGGACACATTTTGGAGAGTTTGGAGTTTCGTGCCAGTATCCGGGCGGGGAGGGGGTGGAAAGAGGAGAGCCTAAACGTGCCGGTAAACCCAGCTTCTGAACGCTTGGGTGCTGATTCACAAGGCTGCCCCGATCTCGGAACGCATTGAGAAACCCCCTCCCTCACCCCACGGACATCAGGAACCAACACCCATTGCCGGCATGTTCTGCCACCCCTCCCAACATGGACCCCTGGTATCTGGGACATCCCAGTGGGTCCTCCTGCCCGTCCCCCGGCATGACCCTGCACCTCCCCACCATCACCCCCCCCCCTCCCTGTTTCCACATAGCCCCCTTGGCACTGCCCCTGGAATACTGGCGGTGCCCAACTGGCACTGTTGGCTGCCCAGCGGCCACTGCCAGACACAGCTGGTGTGCTAGGTGTCCCTCTCCCCCCCCCCCCCCCCAAAGTATGGGCACTGCCAGGTGGGCATTGCCTGATCAGCGCTGCCTGGTCATACCCTCGACCAGCCAGGGGCTTCAGTGGCCTCTGAGCACCCCACCCCATGCATGACCATCACGCCAGGTCTCCACTAGTGGAGACCAGTAGTAATTTTTGCCGTTCTTGCACCATGCCTGAATACCAGAGAATTCCATGCGCTGGGATTCGAACAGGCTATGCATATTTAAATGCTACTTTAAATATGCTAATAGGCCTCACACCTCTTTCAGGATGTGAACCAGTTCACGCCATTAGGAAGGAGCTGGGGTCGCAAACTGTTTGGCACCGAGTGCGAAATGGATTTTTAGGACCACATGCTATTCTCCGGGTCCACCTCAATCTACTAATGCGAGGTCAGAGAATCGCCTTCTTTGATTCATTTCTGAAAGGAGATTTTGGGTCTGGTTTTTACTTTTTATATTTTAGCTTGCTTCTAAAATGCCTCAAATATTGTACTGCGTGGCCGAGGAAGTACATAGTGACAAACAGAGTTTGTGACTTCAATAGCTGAAGACACAGCTTGCAATGATGAGGTGAAGAATGTAGGGAATGGATGAGGAGCCAAATTTGGAGGAACACCGTGTTTATGGACAGTTCTGGGGCTGGAGGAGGTTGTGGAGGTTGGGGAAGATGGAACCCAAGGAGAAGTTTTAAAATAAGCATTGGTGGTTAGGGAGTCAGTGTAGGTCAATGAGCTTAGGAATGATGAGTCAATGGGACTTGGTGCGAGGCAGCAGAGTTTTGAACAAGCTCAAGTTTATGGGAAGTGGAAAATGGGTGGTTGGTCAGCAGAACATTGGAGCAGTCAAGTCTCTCGGTAAACATAATTGGAATATATATACAGACGTAAGGGCATTTCCCTGCTGAGAACAACTGCTTCAGTTTGCTGCAGTTTTGATGGAACGTTTTGTCACCTGAGACAAAACTGAGGAAAACTGTAGTCAGCTTGAAGGATAGTGATGACACTACCAATGGTTGGACATATTCTTACAGTTGTCAATTGTTAGTTCCATGGCTGATTCCTAGCTAGCACTCAAATATGAACTAATGTACTGCTTACCCACACATCACACAGATGACTGATATGTTGATCAGCATGACTTTTACTTGCATCTCCTTTCATACTGCATAGTGTGACTTGGCTACCCAATTTATCCTCGCTGTTTTATTTCTCAAAGGTGCAGGGACCATTGCTACCTGTACAAATCAGCATTACATGTTTGTGTTACAGTGGTTGATGGGTAAAGCTCATGGATGATGTGAGCGTGACAAAACTTTCAAATGGCACCTTATACGTAAGCCTGGCTGATGTGTAGGTATGCATTCGATGTAATGGAAGAATCCATAGAATCCCTACAGTGCAGGAGGCAGCCATTCGGCCCATTTGAGTCTGCACCGGCAACAATCCCACCCAGGTCCTATCCCTGTAACCCCACGTATTTACCTTGCTAGTCCCCCCGACATGAAGGGTCAATTTACCATATCAAATCAACCTAACCCGCACATCTTTGGAGTGTGGGAGGAAAGCGGGTCACCCAGAGGAAACCCACACAGACACAGGGAGAATGTGCAAACTCCACACAGACAGTGACCTAAGTGGGAATTGAACCCAGGTCCCTGGCGCTCTGAGGCAGCAGTACTAACCACTGTGCCACCGTGCCGTCCTCTGAATCTCTCTGAAGCATTGGCAGTAATTGACAGGTGATATTTTGTGGTACAAAACTTTGTAAGATTTAATCGGCACAAGGTTTGGTTAGGGCCTGGTTGGCAATCTTATCTGGCTAGGTCCTGTAGTTGTTTTATGCCTGATAGGAGGTAACATACAATGGCCAGAATTCTCCCAATTTGAGACTAAATGTAGTGGCGGAGATAGGAACATAGAGTGTTACCTGCTGTGTTGGCTGACAGGAAAACACACCAAATGTTCTCACCCCGACCACATTAATTATGCACCTGGGTGTTTTGCACTGTATTTGGTGGCAAGGCAGACCTGAATGGTGCATAGTACAACATCACTGACCCACTATTGAGGAAATCTCCTGAAAATGAAAATAGAACTGCGGCAACTGAGCCTGGAAGATGGATATTCTGAGAACAGAGATGAATCTCCAGGAGTATTCTGACGCTGGAAGATGGACCCCACCCCCTCGTCCTTCTGGACACTGAAACTGGAAGATGCACCTGCAGATGCTCCCTCGATACATTGCTGTGGTGGTCCAGGTTTGCGGGCGGCCTCTATTCTGAACTCTGGAGGTATCCCTGGTCATTGTTGAGATGAGCCCTGACACCTGCGCAGTGAGTTGTATGAATGTGTTTCACGCCAGTGCTTTTTCTCGCTGGCATTATAGAGAATTTGGTGCGGGGAGTCAGGCCTTCATCTGCATCCCATTAACAAGATGCAAGCGAGGTTCACGCCAGCCTTTGGCGGGTTTTCTAACCCGCCATGGCAGGGACCTTTGGAAGATCCCCCTGTACATATACGCTGGGATGAAACTGATTCCTGGCCCTCCTGCCATATTCTCTTACCATGCCATGCCTGCCATCGAACATGCCGGCAGGGGCTTGGGAAAATTCTGCCCAGTGTGTTCTCTTGAGGGGTGACTCCCATGAGCATCAATCAAATGGGCAGGCACTCATTGTACTCCTCTCATGTGGCAGAATCTCCTCCGTCAGTTGAGTACTAAACGTTGCTGCACTCTCAGTACCTCCCCACAGACCCTGTTTTGTGTATTTGCATTCTATTTACCTTCCTTTGTTTGTGGCATATCTGCCACTTCTTTTTCCCTCTAAAGCCTCTGGAAGGGTTTACAAACCTTTAAAATTAATTATTTTCCCTAGTGTACCTACTTATCTTTAAATGCCTGCATTCCTTTAAATTTTCTCAGCTGTCCTTAAGAACGGCCTTGGAATCATAGAATTATAGAATCCCTACAGTACAGAAGGAAGCCATTTAGTCCATCAAGTCTGCACCGACCACAATCCCACTCTGGCCCTATTCCTGTCACCCCACATATTTAGCCCCTCACACTAGGGTCAATTTAGCATGGCCAATCAATCTAATGCGCACATCTTTGGACTGTGGGAGGAAACCGGAGCACCCAGAGGAAACCCACACAGACACAGGGAGAACGTGCAAACTTCCACACAGACAGTGACCCAGGCCAGGAATCGAACCCGGTTTCTTGGTGCTGTGAGGCAGCAGTACTAACCACTGTGCCACATGCTGCTTTGTTGCTCAAGATGCCCACTCTGCCATAATCGAATTCCTTGTGAACTCGCATGGGATTAAATCAGCCCACTACATGCCATGCAGACTGTACCCATGATGTATAAGGGTTCGGCCGCAAAAAGACGCTGCATAGTTTGCCTGTAAATTTATTTTATCATGTTCAACATTTGTCTTTAATGTGCATGTAGGTGTTAACAGTGGGGTGAAGGCTTGAAAGAAAATAGCTTTGACAGTCTGATGCTGGTTGAAATGCAAAATTGCCAATAATCTGGAGAATCACTGATGATTTTTTTTTCTGTGTCTTGAATATTATCCCACATAACATTTCTAGTAGATAAGTAGACAATGATTCATGAGGTAAAATCAGCAACTGAAAACAAGAATATCTGAGGAAGGAATTGATGTTTTGATATGAGACTTACTGTACTTTTGTTTTTATCTTACTGTGTGTCATTCTGTAGATATTGCAGGATGATGGAAATGTCCGCATGGTCCAGTGGTGTTTCAATAAACATGTAATGACCATACCACTTACATGTCCAGCTGTCCTCTCGTACACTGAATTGCTTTTCCGAGGCTTATGTTTTCATTCTTTCTTCTTGGGATAGTGGAAGGGATCCACGGAGTTTTGGAATTGTAAATCCCACAGATTTTTTTTACACATTAAGAAGTCACACAATACCAGGTTAAAGTCCAACAGGTTTATTTGGTAGCATGAGCTTTCGGAGCGCTGCCCCTTCATCAGGTGAGAAGGGGTAATGCTCCAAAAGCTCGTGCTACCAAATAAACCTGTTGGACTTTAACCTGGTGTTGTGAGGCTTCTTACTGTGCCTACCCCAGTTCAACGCCGGCATCTCCACATCATTTTTACACATAACACCCATGTGAATCGATGATTTGTCAATCAAGGTATACAACGGAGGATTTGGTTTTCAATTCATTGTCACAACACTAAATTGTGTCCATTGTGCACAGTGCACTGAAAAGTCATCTTAATGGCATCATAAATAAAATTGATAGCAAATTGTGACTTAAGCCTTGTTAGAATGGATGAAGCAATATAAATTACAGGACCTGTTGGGTGGGATTTTCTGGCCTTGAAAGCGGAAAATCCCACCTGAGGTCAACAGATCTGTCCATGGTCTGCCCCTTGCCTGCTCTGATTCTCATGGTGGGCGGGACGGTAAAATTCACCCTGTTATATTTTTATGGTGTTCCACACATGTACCGGAATTTTACTGCCTCGCCCACCCAAGGCTCGTAAGATCCCACCCAAGGCCAACGGAGAATGCCGTTCTGTGAGCTTCGCCCACCTCGGTGCCGGTAAGATTCTGGCCATTGGCTTCGTTATGGTGGAGCAGAAATGAGACAGTAACACAATTTTCCTATTAATTTTAAGTGATTAGATATCTGGAAAACTCCTGAAAGATAGATATGAAAACAAAAAAATCCGGTCCAAAAAGAAAGAAAGAGAACTTACTGCAGTCATGCTAGATGCTATATAAATGTACGTCCCAAAGCACTGAAGGATATAGCTCCTAGACTTAGCTGACATGCTGCTGGGATTTGGGATCATTTTTACTTGATTCACCTTGCTTTAACAGAGTAGTAATAACCTCAAAACCGGATTGGTAACTTTATCACTCTGTTAACCCTGTTGATGCTTCTGGCTCCATAATGAAACTAGCCTATCACTGGACGTCAAAAGCTTCTACCTTGTTTAGGTTGTAGAAATCTTTTAATATGCAAATTGAGTTCCTATGGTATTAATAGGACCCAAGTTGCCATGTTAGGTTAGAAATGGTCGCAGCACATACCATGCAGGCTGTAATCGGCTCCAAAGTTGATGCATCAGAACAGGCTCAGCACAGGTTGGCAAGGATACTCTTCTGGGATCTTCAAAGATAATCTGGGCTGCTGCCACCCTGGATAAAGCCTTGTCATATTCAGGACTCAGGCTACGCACCACCACACCCCACCCCTCCCCCTCCCAAATTTACCTGGCTGATGATTGGGAGACCCAACCTTGGCAGATCTCAATCTAGCAAACTGCATCAAAATGTCCGTTTGGCTTCCATCTCTCCTCAGCGGGCTCTACTGATCAATTGCCCAATGTCAAAATCAACTTGCTTGTTTGCCACAACAAAAGTGAGATCAAATTTAGATGGCTGTCCAAAGTTCTGTGCTTTCCACAAAATGGGTTCCAGTTATCTGTATTTTCACATTAATTAATTTGACTTTAAGGTCAAATTAAGATTTTTTCTTACCCTCAAATTTTCCATTTCCAATTAATTTGACTTGTACGTGCTGTCTCAGTTGGACTAGAGGTAAAGACATCGGGGGCAATTTTCCAACCATGCCACGCCAGGCGCAGATTGCGCCAATCCAGGAAAATAGCGTGCAGGCCTAAAGATCGGCTCCACGCTCGGGGCCAAATGCTTTACAATCACACTGGTCCCTTTCTAATGGCGCCAACCAGATCACACCCAGAAAGGGCGTGAGGCCAATTAGCATATTTAAAATAGCATGTAAATACACTTAGCCCATTCAACACTGGTTTCTCCCAGCTCCCGGGATCTTCTGAACTTTGGGCACAGCATGAGACTGGTGAGATTAACTACTGATCTCCACCAGCAAACAGCAGCCGCAATGGCCTTGGGTGGGGTGGGAGGCTCGGAGGCCATTGAAGCCCCCAGGCAGTCGGGGACATGGCCGGGCAGTGCCCTCCTGACACCCGGGTAGTGCCAGTCGAGAACGACCATTGTGCCAGAGCAGTGCTGATGATGTGGGGCCTTAGTGGGAGCCATAACCAGGGGTGCCATGACGGAAGGGACCGTGCGGGGGAGGAGGTGGGGGGATGGGTGGTTGTGCAGGGGTGGAACATAAAGTGGGGCAAATCGGGGATCATGATGGGGAGTTATGGACGGGGACCCATAGGGCAGGCCCCGATGCCAACAACCCATGTCGGGGAGGGGCTGGGGAAACATGTTGTCGATGAAGGGGGTCCCAATGTTCATGGGGGTATGGAAGGGGTCTCCCAGTGCACTATAAGATCGGGGCATCCGTGAAAAATGGCGCCCGATGCTCTTCAGCCGAACTCACTAGTGTTTATAGGCACCGTGCCCCCAGTACTGGTGTGCAACTCACTGCTCTCCCAAAAAGTGACAGTTGTGGGACGATTGCAGTCTGAAGTGTGCTGGACAGAGTAGCGTGGCTCACTCTGGTATTATAGAATCACAGAATCCTTAACGTGCAGGAGGCCGTTCATCGAGTCTACACCGTCTCTCTGACGGAATATCATACCCAGGCCCTATCTTTGAAACCCCAGATATTAACCCCACATCTGTACTTCACTAATTTCCTTAATCTACACACCTTGGGATATTAAGGGACAATTTAGCATGGCCAATCCACCTAATCTGCACATTTTTGGACTGAGAGGAAACCGGAGCACCTAGAGGAAACCCATGCAGTCATGGGGAGAACGTGCAAGTCCACACAGATAGTCACCTAAGGCTAGAATCGAACCCGGGTTCCTGGTGCTGTGAGGCAGCAGTGCTAACCGCTCACTGTTATTCTCGCCGTTATGACATTTAGTTTCATTTTGGGAAAATTCCACCCACCATTTCTTCAGTGTTGAAGCTGTCTAACAATTGCTACCCTGTGAGACATTTTGAGAATTTTCACTATCTGGCTTCCTTTTTGAACAGAGAACAGTAGTTATCATTAGTCAGGCTCTGAGACCCAGACCTGACAGTGTCCTGATCAGCTCTCTTTGCCAAAAAGTTGATTTCCTGTTTGCCGGAGTCATTTATCATAGACCCTCCCATCTGTGCTGTTTGCCTTTGACAGAATGACATGTGTCATTTATCATATCCGTTGTAAAAGGCTGCGGGAATGGGAATTGAAATTCTTTTGGAAATGCTGGGTATGCAGTGCCTAATGATTAGGATGGTCTTGTCCTGGAATTGCTCTGTATGTCCGTAATTACTAAAACAGAGAAATTTCCATTGAAGTTGTCGACTTCTTTCAGGCAAAATGGTGTCAGTTTATTTTGGTTATGTACCAAATTTTGCAGCGGGCTAAAAGCTCCACTTTAGTGACCCACTTTGTTGGAAATAATATTTCCATTGGGAATTGGTGACCTGCAGATAGAAACCCCACTTTTTACCCAAAATGCTGGTAAACGACAAATTCCCTGTGATGTTTTCAGTAACGCTTTTGAAGAGGTTAAACTTTGCAGCCTTTATGCATTTTGCTTTCTTTCTTCAATATCTTCAGAAATACTTATTGAGAAGATTGTTATGTTCTGCTGTAGTGGACATCATTGTGGCCATTGTTTAACTGTTCTATGATAGTGCCATACTGGCAATTGTCCACGATCCTTTTGGACAAAAGACCACCTTAAGGACCTAAAGCTAATTTATATATTGATTGCGATTCACCTTGCTGTTATGAAAATCACATTGAGAGCTTTTCCTCAGACAGCTTATCAGACAAATTTATATCAAATCAAGTAGGACAAATAAAACAACTATCAACATCATTTCACAAAAATGAAGTACTAGAAATGAACGCTAAAATAATATGAGGGCTATAGGGCCAAACAGCCTTTGTAAAACTGGGCCAAACGGCCTTTTTATAAAACTAGGTCAAATTACCAGAGAACCGAGGTGGGCCTTCTAACTAGTCAACCTCAGCACCTGCTGTCTCTGTCTGAACTGCCTCTGGAGGTGGCAAGCCCATCTCAATCACAGCCCAGCCTCCCCAGAGTGAAAATTGCATGTGACAGGGCCTTTGATATTGAGGCGGATCTGCCAAGTTGGGGAAGTTTCTGACTAAAGCTACCGGTCTCTGTCGGGGAAAATACAGCCTTAAGCGTACTTGAGAGTTAACTGTGGCGGCCATCAGTGTTTTAACCTTTAAAAGAAATAATTTCAATGGAAAATAGGTCCAATAATACAGAAACAAATCAAATGTTTCTTGTTTCTACCTGTTTTATATCAAATTGCACAAGCTACAGAATCAACTTATGTAATTTGCTGCTATTCTCCTCCTCTTTCCCCCCCCCCCCCCCCCCCCACTACTAGTGGAAAAATTATACACAAGTGAAGTTAGCACATCTACACACTTGAAAAGCAGAGCGTTACTACGTGCACCGACATTGCAGGAGGAACACTAAACCTGATGCCCCATCACTGAATACTGTCGCTGTTCCTGTTAGTTTGCAATGATAACAAATGTAATGCTTTAATCTATTTTGAGTGATTTTGTGCTGCCTTTTCCTACACTGACGCAGTAATAAAAGGAGATTCCACCTTCCGGATTCATTTTGTTCATGCACAAGACCCTTTCGTTTCCTCGTGAAGCTGAATTTTGGGGTCTTATCGATGAGAGCCAAGTTCTGCAGTACACCTGCGGTTCAGCTTAATTGAGAACTCTTGCTTTTTACATTTACTTAACTAATTCTAATTGAGCTTGCCTCAAGTACACTCATGCTAGAAGTACAGAATAGATTGGCCCAGTGCAACCTCATCTGTCCTCGCAGCTATGAAAGGATATGCAAATTGTCTAATCTGTAAATTGACGGTAATTGTACTTCATAATATCTTGCCATGTAGATTTAATATTTTTAAATGGTTGTGCAGTGTTGGGGTGATCAACGACAAAGCAATTATTTCAATGTTTTTAAAACAGTTTAAATGTGGAATATGAACACTTCAGTGTTTAAAGACTCACTGAAGTGTTGTAGGTGCAGAGAATAGTTATCTCCAGACTCGCTGACTAAATTCATTATTATATATTGTTTAATGATGAAATATTTGTTAATGAAAGCAAAATGCTTTTTATAATCCATCAGCCCTGAGAGAATGCTCAATGCGATTGGATGATACAGTGGATTAGACAGTGGCCTTTCCCTTCAAGGGTGTAAGTCCAGCCCAGACGAATGGAGGGAAAGCTTCAATATGAAATGAGTTTGAGAAGCCTTAATGCAGAAAAGGATGAAACCTCGGTGCAGAATTGGAGCATAGCACTAAACATAACTTATGCACCCTTTATACCCTAATGTTGTCCATTGACTGCCCTGAGACCCCCACCACTGCTCACCACCCACCCCACTTCCTCCATGATTGTACCTAAAACTGAGCGCAGTTTCTAATGGGCAGCACTAAACTGCCCTCTAGTTGACACTCATCGCAATCTCAGTCAGCGGGCCAGATATTTCATCTGTTTCTTTAATGTTAACAAATTTTAAAAAGGGATGCTACTGAAAGGAAGAAACAGCAACAGAGTGAGGGGCAAAAAATGTGTTATTTGTTTGTACCTTGTATGCTCATTTCGTGATACAGTCTGATTGAAAATTGAGGATTTTACTCCAGGTTTTGAGTTACCAATGTAACTGAAATAGGTGAGGTGAGGATTTCTACCTTACTGCCTGTGAACACCTTTGGGGAAGAGGTAGAGGATGGCACAGACGCACTGGAAGGGAAAGGAGGCCCAAAGCTTTGAATATATATTACTCCAGATAAGAAGCGCATGTAAATAAGAGTCAACAACCTGGCCATGAAAGGGGAGAGGTGTAAGGGGAAAGTTGAGGCTCTCCAGAAAAATCATCAACTATGGTTCTCCATTCCCCTCAAAATTTATACAACCAGATATTTTAATGCACCTGCAAGGATTTGTTCGAAGTTTGGACATCTTTGATGATTTCCTTTTTGCATAAGTCATTGAATGCAAACTGCCTTAAAAATGGATGTGACTAATTTAAGTTGTTTGTGGTGTCTATATTTGTTTAGTTGCTGTGGTTGTGCCTTTGTGAGGTGAATTTCTCGATGGATATCTCAGCTACTAAAAGCTTTCCCAGTTGAGAGTTGTCATGGGTCAAATGGTGTGATGATTGGATGTTTGACATGCACAGACCCTACTGCCTGCATCTGCAACATATCTTGATTGATCTGCATCAGAATCAGAATGTCTTTGGCTGATTCATGACTTTCAAAGGTGCCTACGATCACGTCTGCAAGGCTGCATGATGGCACCAGGACGGCAACTGACCTGATTACCCAACAACCTATGCTTGTGTGATAGGATCCACCAGCTTTCTTTTATAATTGCTGTTCAATCCGTAATGCAAACACCTGAGCATTGCTTGAGCCATATTGTGGCTATTAGCAATGAATGCAGGTACTTCTCGAACCATAGATTCCTTACAGTGTAGAAGGAGCCGATCGGCACATCAAATCTGCACCAATTCTCCAAAAGAGCATCTTACCCAGGCCTAAACGCCTGCCCTATCCCTACAACTCTGCCCATTTACCATGGCTAAGCTTAACATACACATCTTTGGACACTAAGGGGCAATTTAGCATGGCCACTCCACCTATCCTGCACATCTTTGGTGTATGGGCAGAAACTGGGCACCCAGAGGAAACCCATGCAGACACCAGGAGAGTGTGCAAATTCCACACGGTCACCCAAAGCCAGAATTGAACTCGGGTCTCTGGCACTGTGAGGCAGCAGTGCTAACCACTGTGCCACCCTTAAGCCTTTAAAATTGGGGGGAAAAAAATCTCAACTTCCTCTCCCCACCCCTGACATGTCAGTGCAGGCTAGATGGGCCGAATGGCTTCCTTCTGCACTGTAGGGATTCTATGACATCCATGCTGGTCTTTCCTTGTTATCTGTGCAATAGGACATAGAAACATCAAAAGGAGGAGTGGGCCATTCGGCTCTTCGAACCTGGTCTGCCATTCAATATGATCATGGCTGATCCTTGATCTCAATGCCATATTCCCGTTTTCTCCCCATACCGATTGATGGCATTAAAATCTAAAAAACTATTTATCTCTTTCTTGAATTCATTTGTTGACTTAGCCACAAGGCCTTTTGTGATAGAGAATTCCACAGGTTCACTATCCTTTTGAGTGAAGAAATCTTTCCATCTCGTAGAATCCCTACAGTACAGAAGGAGTTCATTCAGCCCACCGAGTCTGTACCAATTACAATCCCATCCAGGCACTATCCCCATAACCCTACGCATTTACCCTGCTAATCCCCTGAAATTAGAGTCAATTTAGCATGGCCAATCAACCTAATCCCGCACATCTTTGGACTGTGTGAGGAAACCGGAGCACCCGGAGGAAACCCATGCAGACACGGGGAGAACGTGCAAACTCCACACAGGCAGTGACCCGAGGCTGGAATTGAACCTGGGACCCTGGCGCTGTGAGGCTGCAGTGCTAACCACTGTTCCACCGTACCACAT
The DNA here is from genome assembly GCF_964213995.1 of Mustelus asterias. Classification (NCBI taxonomy): domain Eukaryota; kingdom Metazoa; phylum Chordata; class Chondrichthyes; order Carcharhiniformes; family Triakidae; genus Mustelus; species Mustelus asterias. Next base: position 40,492,193 of record NC_135820.1, read on the forward strand.
CTTAGTCTTAAATGGTCTACCCCATATCCTGAGACTGTGCCCCCTGGTTCTTGATTCCCCGTAAGAAGTCTCACAACACCAGGTTAAAGTCCAACAGGTTTATTTGGTAGCAAATACCATAAGCTTTCGGAGCACAGCTCCTTCGTCAGATGGAGGGATATCCACTCCATCTGACGAAGGAGCTGTGCTCCGAAAGCTTATGGTATTTGCTACCAAATAAACCTGTTGGACTTTAACCTGGTGTTGTGAGACTTCTTACTGTGCTTACCCCAGTCCAACGCCGGCATCTCCACATCTTGATTCCCCAGCAGGGGAAAACATCCTCCCTGCATCAAGTCTGTCCAGCCCTTTAGAATTTTATCCATTTCAACCAAACCTCCTCTCATTGTCCATTGCATAACAACTCTTCACTAGTGACAGACACTCAGTACTTTTCAGGCCTGTTCTATTTATGTAACATATCAGGTAAATATAGCAAGCCTTCTGTGCACAACTTTCAGGCTCCCTCTTGTATAAACCAATCTGCTTCTGTATTATGAGCTGTTTTTGGTGATATGGTTCATTTTTCTTCTTTTGTCTGTCTGGTATGGAGCAACAACCATAATTTTACATCAAAGGCAGCACGGTGGCACAGTGTGGCACTGCTACCTCAGCGCCAGGGACCCAGGTTTGATTGCGGCTTTGGGCGACTGTCTGAGTGGAGTTTGCACGTTCTCCCCGTCTGCGTGGGTTTACTCCGGGTGCTCCAGTTTCCTCCCACAGTCCAAAGATATGTAAGTTTAGGTGGATTGGCCGTAGTAAATTTTGCAGGGTTATGGGGATGGCATGGGGGGAGGGGCCCTTGGTAAGATGCTCTTTTGGAGAGGCATTGCAGACTCGGTGGGCAGAACGGCATGGTGTTTTCACCTGTAGAGATTAATTGCCATGCTTGTATATTTGCGAGCTGTTCTGTAAATCGTTGGTAACTTTTCCATTAAAGGTTATTGATATATGCAGAGCTTGAATACTAAATAAAGCTTTTCCCAATTTTGGTAAGTCGTAATCAACAAATATTGCACCTTCCACCTGCTGCATTAAATAATCATTACTGTACGTGTTTTCTTGCTACTTCATTCTAAAGAAATGCTTATTAAAAGAACTCAAAGTTCCCATAATTTTCTTAGTAATTCCTAAAATATAATATAAAACTAGCACTTAATGTGTTTTTCTGAAAAGAGGAGCTGACTTAGGAAAAGGAAACATGCCACAATGGTGCTGTGAGGGCTGCCTTCCTAAGGCATACTGCGAGAGTAGAGCACAGGGAGCTTTAACCGATGGCTGAAGTCTGTCAGAGGGAACGTGTGGCTGACCTTGGGGGTTTAAGATGGAGGTGATCCATCCCCCAGTCGTATCCTTTTCAAATTCCACAAAACAAACCAAAAGAAAGGAGAAATCTTTGGCTTAGTTTTCACGTACAAATCTATTGCATGCTTGGGTCATCTCACCCGAATGTCAGATTGCTTGTGTCTCCATCAGATGGAGAAGACAGTGCTCAGATTTACCTTTTCCAAGCAACCCTGCGATTCACGGCTTTTAAGGAGGGAGCCTTTCTATTAGTTTGCAGCCCGTTCCCCAAGCCTGCCTGTGCCCTTTTTAATGGCATCTTAATCTCTACAAAGTTCTGGAAAAGGAGGAAGTTCCTATGCAGTGACTCGCAGTCTGCTTTGCAGTTTATAGCTGTACTGCCTCATCAGTTCTCACTGCTTTGATTTTCTTTTGCATGAAGGGTAGCTTAGTTATCACCATGAGGCACTCTCTTGCAAAACCAGTCACAGAGAATCACACATTCTTGCATCCTTTTGTACTTTTAAAGCTTGCAAATACTGTTGATGATAAAGGATGATATTTAATGCCTGTTCTTCTGTCCATTATTTTAACAGGGGCATTAGCCTGTTTATTTAGAAGGGGTTAGGTGCCTCCATTAAAATGGAGAAATGGCATACAAATGTGTCAAGCACTCATCTGCTTTTATTGGCAAGAGTAATTTCGAGCATATAGTGTCTATTTCTATCTTTTTATAAATAAAAGGATCTTGAAGTTAATGCGAAACCTTTCTAACTGATTTTTTTTTCTTTCTTGAAAGTGGTGCTGGTGGTGAAATAGCTCTTTAAGATGAGGTCCTGACACCATTTGTGTAAAATAAGCATTAGGAAGGCAATTTAAAATTATATTGTGAGGCTAGCAAAAAAAAAAGAACAGTTAAGAGTGATATCTGAAATGAGGAAAAAGAATGGCTTGTATAGCACAAAACACATTTCTCAGTAACATCACATTGCACTTAAAACAATAAATGACATTACAATAGCCTGCTTAACATAGAGAAATTTCCCGATGTATGAAGGTGAAGGTCTACTGAAAACCACATGGCAGCTTTCTGTCCCATAACGCTCTGCGCCGTGTTGGTCAACTCTGTTACCTGGTGTGTCTCAACATCTCTACTCTGGCATGGAAGTTTCTGCCCCGTTTGCTGCAGAGGATGACAGTGAGCTGAGACGGTGCATGATTCGCTGACTTTTTTCCTCCCTGGGCTCGCCGCCTTTCTACTCACCTCTTCCAAACAGAGGGCATGCCATCTCCAAACGTCTCCCAGTAGTCCGTGTCAATATCCAGCTTCTTCATATCTCGCTTGCTGATATCCTTGTAGCAGAGGTATGGATACAGGAGGTTGTGACCCAGTGGCTAGTTCACCATCCAGAAGCTCTATGGCTATAAGGCCGACATCCATTCAATGAACCTCGGGATGAGCCAATGCAGACGTCATTGTCTTAGCGATGAGTGTATGCTGATGGAATTAGCTTGCTGCAGGACCTCTAAATTGGTGACTTTGATCTGCCCAAGAGATGCCGAGGACATGTCTGAGACAAAAGAGGTGAAAGCTGGGATAAGTAAGGGCTGGAAAGCGATTGCAGAGAGAGTACAATGAGACCATGGTGGGATTTATAGACATGGGGCGGGATTTTCCAGCTGCGCTTGCCCCAAGAATGGAAAATCTGACCCGAGGTCAACAGACCTTTGCATGGTCCATGTTCCGCCTGCTACGATTCCCATTGGGGGTGGGACGAGAAGATTCCACCCAAGGACTTTCATTGAGTTTTAATATATTAGATTGCATGAATTTTGTTTTTTATTCATTTTTGGGACATGCGCGTCACTTGCTGGCCAGCATTGTTGCCCTTGAGAAGGTGGTGGTGAGCTGCTTTCTTGAATCACTGCAGTCCACATGCTGTGGGTTGACCCACAATGCCATTCGGGAGGGAATTCCAGGATTTTGACCCAGCGACTGCAGAGGAATGGCAATATATTCCCAAGTCAGGATGGTGAGTGGCTTGGAGGGGAACTTGCAGGTGGTAGTGTTCCCATGTTTCTGCTGCCCTTGTCCTTCTAGATGGAAGTGGTCGTTGGTTTGGAAGGTGCTGTCTAAGGATCTTTGGTGAATTGCTGCAGTGTATCTTGTAGATAGTACACACTGCTGCTATTGAGCGTTGGTGGTGGAGGGAGTGGGTGTTTGTAGATATGGTGCCAATCAAGCGGCTGCTTTGTCCTGGATGGTGTCAAGCTTCTTGAGTGTTGTTCGAGCTGCACCCATCCAGGCAAGTGGGGAGTATTCCATCACATTCCTGACTTGTGCCTTGTAGATGGTGGATAGGCTTTGGGGGAGTCAGGAGGTGAGTTACTCGCTGCAGTATTCCTTAGCCTATTACATACATCAACAATGTGTGTGCATAGCTTGGTACAGGACAGTATGTGTGCAGCAGCAGTTTACGCTAAACTGGAGTTGGTGGAATGTAGGAGATGAGATTCATTTTAGGAGAGTGTCAGGTTTGAGTCTGGCGGCAACAGCAGTGCAAAAACACAAATATACCACATTTACTGACTCTAAAAATATTAAGTTATTCAGTGAGGCTGTAATGATAGCCAGAAAATTAATTAAATCTGTCACTTTCTTTGCTCTTTATGTTTTCCTTCCCAGAATTTTATTTTTTCACACTCTGCTCAAGAAATGGAATAAAGGATACAGTTCCACAGGTGCCAGCAGTTCTCCGTTGCAAGATTGAGTCTAGACAGTGAGGTTTTGTGGTAGTTTTAATGCATGAGGTACAAGGGGTGAAAGCACAATCCTATGAACATGTAAAACCGAGGACAGCAAAAGATAAGTTTGTTCCTCGTGCCCACCAGATCATGCAGTCTCTTCGTCGAGGTGAAAAATTCTGAGATCCAATTTTAGAAGAATGTCACAAAGCCTTTCACTGGGTAATTCTCCCAAGGCAATCAAACAACTCTCGAGACTTCTCTGGTAACTCACAAACGTCGCCCTTACCAATTTTTAAACACTTCCAACAAAAATCGAAAGGAACAGGCATTTTAGCTGACATCTTGAAATTGCAACAGTTTTATACAGAAAGTACCTCTGTGAAAAGATCTCCCGGGGACAGATTGCTTATTTTGTCCTAAACTAATCAGTTAAGGTAAAGGTGTTTGGAACCAGGTGTGAATAGATTTATGCATCTTCCCATTGCTCAGAGGCATATATTGGGTTGCAATTAAACAACTTATTGGCTGGAATTTTACTGGCACGCCCGCCCAAGGCTCGTAAGATCACGCCTGAGGCCAAAGGAGAATGCTGTTCTGCAAGCCTCTCCCACCCTGATTTTAAGGCTGGCGTGCTGGTAAAATCAGGGCCATTGATTTAAAAATTTCCATTTTTGTTTCCAAACTCATCCATGGCTTTGCCCCCCTCTCTCTCTCTGTAATCTCCTCCAACCCTACAACCCACTAAGATACCTGCCCTCCTTCAATCCTGGCTTCTTGTGTGTTCAGAGTAAGTGTTGTGGTATTTGCTACCAAATAAACCTGTTGGACTTTAACCTGGTGTTTTTAAAACTCTTACTGTGTTCACCCCAGTCCAACGCCGGCATCTCCACTTCTTGTGTGTTCCCAATTTTAATTGCTTCAGCATTGGTGTCCATGCCTTCAACTGCCAAGCCTCTAAAAACTCTGAAATTTCCTCCTTAAACAATTCTGCCTCCCTACATTTTTTCCTTACTTTAGAATCCACTTCTCACCCTCATCTAGCCTAATATCTCCTTATGCAATAAGTTTTATTTGGTAAGGGCTATGTAACATTTTACTGTGTGGAAGCTGCTATACAAATAAAAGTTGTTGTGTAACATAGCAAGGAAAAACTGCAAATGCTGAATATGATCTGGGAAACCTTTTGTGTTCTATGTCTGTCAATCATTATTTGTTACTGTGAAACCAAGGAGGCCAGAAAAATTTCCCAAAGGGAATTTTGGTTTGCGCGTTCTTCCAGTTCCATCTACGTGGAAATGAACATGTGAAGGCTGTGTGAGGTGGCTTAATCTCGGATATTTTTGTCCAATTCTGGGATGCTAGTCCAGGTTCACTGATGTTTGCAAGGCGTTGCATATTTTCTTTGTTTTATAACCGGAAGTGGTGAATGTTTATCTGCGGTAATTAATGAATTTTGCTATTCCAATTTCTGCAGCTTAATTTTTTACTTTATTAAAAACCATGATTCATAGACTAAAGTCCAAATCATATAATCCAACATTATTATTCAGTTATTACGAAGATGTGAGCACACTTGTATGGTTTCCAGGGAGGATATTACAATTGGGGGCTTTTTTAAAACCCTGGACAGTTGTAACTTATCAGCTGTTGTGTTTATAACACCACACTTCAGTTCATAGGGAGGATGAGAGAAAAATATGGCACAACCCAAAAATTGCAGCAGGCCCCATAGGCACGATCCCGAATGCGGTAACAATATAGCAAGTGAAAAAGGCCACTTTTATTGACCAGTCCTCACAATCTTGTCAAGAAGCGCGGAGATCACTTGTGCCTCAATCACTTGCCGAAAATAAATTATCAGCACATGCTGGGTATAAAAGCTGGGGCCATTCTGCTTTCTATAATTTTGTTTCATACTAGGTGTTGTTTTTATTCAGTGAGGCATTGGGAAAGAGTGTGGCTCCTCAGTATTAAAAGCTCTGCGACGGTTTAATTTGCAAGAAAATTTGCAAAGCAATTATACAAAGGATTTAGGGTCTCGAACAGAAAGATGATGTTTAGAGGGTTAAGTTGTGGCTTAATATTGCCTAGTTTCTTCTGCTTATATGGTATGATTTTTATTTTAGTGGCAAGGACCTCTCGGCAAAACGTGCCAGCGTGCTAAAAGCAGTACTTGTCTCCAGCTTGTGAATGTGGGCATCTGTGAACAGAATATCTCATCTGGTGAAGCTCTGTGATAAAACTTGACACAAATCATCTTGACTTGGCTCAAAGACCATTGATTTTTGTTCATAAGTCAAAGGCCCAGACGGTGCAGCTTAACAAAAGCTTTAAAGTATCCGTGCAGATGTAACCAATCACAAGAAGGTTCAGCAGTTAACATGCAACAACTAATGAACACTCAGGGGTCCAGACACAAGTAAACAAACCACAGTGTGAAGTGGTGCATTTTCAGAGCTATGTTCTGAAATTGTTACTATTGAAAGATTATTACTTTAGCACGAACCAAATATTTAAAATAATTGAATGAAATAAAGTGATCAGGGAATGCTCCACAGCCTCTTTCGCTTAGGAAGCAGCAAGTCCAAATGTGCTTCAGTGTTGTCATTAGGCTTATTTATCGTATTGGTTCAATGCACTAATAGGTGGGGGTGGGGTAGGTGGCGGAATTACACTCTAACCAATAGATTTTAATGGAGTACAATAGGCTTCTTATGTAATGCAGTTCATTAGTCATCTCAAATTGCCCTCTGTGCTACCTCTACCATCAGTAACAGACCTGTAACCACAAGTGCTTCAGCCTAGTATTATATGGAGCAAATTGCTGTCTCTGTACAGAATCCAAATACGGAAGGACAAAAAGGTCATTTTCAACTTGCCGCTGGTGCGTGAAATCAGTGTTGCGGGGAGTGTGGCTGTTTTTCCATTGAAAGCAGAATTGGACTGTTACTGGAAAGGGCACCCGAATTGCAATGCCAGTCTCACTCCTCAGTGAAAAGTTGAAATCTACCCTGGAGGTCTGTAATTGAGCCATTGGGGTTTTCTTTTGAAGTTGTCAGTGGGTGTTGTTTGCAAATTTCACCCACTCCTTTTACACTTCATTGAAAATAAATGCCCTGGTGTAGAAGTGTCACCAGTGATAACACTGCTAAGTGCTTATCCAGATAAGTGTAAGCCAGGTGAGTTCCTATATTAATAATGACATCCCTCTTGGTTATAGTTAACTGGGAAGATCACTCACAAGACGCAAGCTGTTCAAATTGTGAAATTATTTACATTATCAATATTAGCATGTCTGTGTCATTCAAAGCTATCAGTGCTTTAATCTGATTGTTTTTAATTAAATGTAAATGAAAAACAATTATGTCTGAATTTATTGGCCTCTTAAAACCAGGGCAAGTGAATGTTTTGTTGGCATGTTTGTGCGCAGTGAGGCATAATTGGATTAATTCGGCAAGAAGAGCTGCTTTAAGTCGAGCCCTTTACCTGAAAGTGGATTTTTTTTTAAAGCTGGAATTACAATACAATGATGGAAATGTGGGCTGATAAAAGTGTGCAATGCAAAGGGAGGATTTCCTCTGGCCACTATTGATAATGGAATTATGAGCGGATTTCTAAATGAACAAGTCTATGAAAATAGCCAATAGATAAGTTATTCTCCCCGTTACACTTTTCTAGATGCTGATTATTTCACTTAATTTTTGGAGCTGTTCAAATTGGTTCCGTGGGTGCTTTCAGATAGAAAATAGGAGCGAGAATAGGCCATTTGGCCCTTCGAGAATGCTCTGCCATTCAGTATGGTCATGGCTGATGCCTAAATTACATAATGAATTCAGTGTTATACACCACTAGCTCCTGTTTTGATATTTCCTTGTCTTACACTACTTTGATGGCCAAACTTTGCAAATGTTTTGATGCTACTTTGCCATGTTTGTCCTGTCCCCCAACAACATTTGCAGAATAATTTCTCACCGGTTTCAGTGAAATGGTCAGCATTCGCCCCCCACCCACCCACCTCATCACTTCCTTCTAACAGAGATACAGTAGTACTGAGGCGTGAACAGATATTGGCAATTAGCGATTAGCACTTGGGCAAAGCAATGAGGATACCTTTGCGAGGTAGTTTTGAATCACGTTAATAGTTGATGCAAAGCAAAGACTGCAGAGAAGCTTGGAGTCTCTCCAGTGAGCAGGTAGGGAACTTATAAAACATTCTGATGTTAGAGAGTTGACAGAGCAGCTTGCTGATTGTGAACATGAAGTGTAATCCAAATTCAGATGTCGCTAAGCAGAGCTCTACCAGAGGGCGACACAGAGCCAGCAGCCTAACTACAAATTGCCTCTCGCCAAGTGTCAAATGACTACCTGTTCTAATATATTTTGTTTTCGTGATCCTCTGACCTCTGAACTAGAAATTCTGGGTTCATGTCTCATTCCAGGACTTGAACACACAATCTGGGTGGGCACCTCAGTGCAATACCTAAGGAGTGAAAATTTGAAGAGATGTTGCCATTCAGATGAAAGACGAAAATGAGGATCCATCAACTTGTCCATGTTATTGTAAGATGTCACGGACCAATTTTTTTGGAAAAATGTAGAACTGTTCCCTTGGAGTCCAGGTCAATACTTGCCTTTCAATCATCAGCATGGATTATTAGCAAAAAGCAATTAATGGATCATTCATCCCAATGGTTTTTATGGGATCCTGTTATGCGCATATACGTGGCTGCAAAAGAATGGTGACTACGTTTCAAAAGCAATTACTTGGTCATGTAGCACTTTGAAAAATCCTGAGAGTAGAAAAGGTGCCATTTAAATCCAAATTCATTCTCCCTTTACTAGGAAGTGGAAGAAAATTACTTAATCATTCCTCGGTCATTGTGCTTCTCATGCATGTTGTGAACAAAAATTCTGAACTATAAAGTAAGTCATTAGCTGGTGGAGTATATTTGTCAGAGTAAAAAAGAATCGCGATTTTCATTAATCTAATTGGTTTTATGTCAGTAGTACATCAGTTTTAAGTGGTTGATTAGGCTGTCAGTCCCAGGCATTTGCAGATACAGTGTTTGCCTGGTAATTTATGTTTGATTGTTTAATTCTTTAAAGAACAGTTTTACAATGAGATTGTTCTACAATTTATGCGGAATAAAGAGGTCTGTCAGACAAGAAAAATCTCCTCCTATGCAGTCTGAGCAGTAGAGAAAAATGGCCCCTTGATTTAAATTTTGCTTTTAAAAAAAATAAAAAAAGGGTCTGTCATTAATTTCTGATGATGTGTCTGTTATTTCGCCAGGAAGGTTTTTAAAAAATCATTTATTTTTAAAACACTGCTACTTTTAAGATGATAAGTGAGGTGACCAAACAAAACATTTTTTTTAGCTGCTACTTGTTGAACTTGGTAATCCCCTTCCCCTCACACCATTATAAGTGGGAGTCTTATTGTTGTTGTATATCCTGTCCTTCTGTCTGACGATTTGTCTTTAAAATGTAGCTTACCACTCCATTAAGTTCAAACTGCTTCACCAGACTTTAAACAAACTTATAGCGGCAGAAGAGAATTTATATTATTGTGCTCCTGGAAACAGAATCTCTCCTTCCACCCATTCATCCACGAGAGCCAACATATCACCTTAATAACATAATAGATTAAAAGTGGTTTATCAGATTCTGCCCAGACTTCCAAAGTCCACAAGAATACTGCATTCCAGTGAAATAAAAAAGACACTAGTAGCCATTACTTTTATCTTGTTTGCTGTAGATGTTGATACATCACCTCATTTATGCAATGACTAGTTTTCTCAAATCCTTTTTCGGAAACTGGTGCACATAAGTTTAAGTTTACTTATTAGTGTCACAGGTAGACTCAAATTAACACTGCAATGAAGTTACTGTGAAAATCCCCCAGTTGCCACGCCCCGGCGCCTGTTCGGGTACACTGAGGGAGAATTTGACATGGCCAATGCATCTAAACAGCACGCCTTTCGGACTGTGGGAGCAGTCTGGAGCACCCAGTGGAAACCCACACACAAGTATTTGGTCGCTGAATTGCATTCCTGTTTGTGAGAGTTTACAGACACAATCAGCTGCCACATTTGTCTACACCGCAACAAAACAGTGTTCTAAAAAAGTAAATCATTGAGAAGCATGTTGAAGTGTTTTGACAATGCAATAATGCTGTACATAAATACAATTTTTTTAATGTTTTACCAAAATCCATTCATTTCATCAGGTCTGAGCCTCACGTGAAGGACTTTGTCAATTAAATGCAAGTACAAATGCAGACTTGCTTTTACTTGAACTAAAAAGCATTTTTCTGAACTTCCCATTCTTTTCAGCTCCTTAAATTCAAGGCCCACTTCAAAAAATATATATATACCCGAGAATTCTACCGCCCCGCCCGCCACGGAATCGGAACGGGCGAGGGGCAAACAACGGAAATGTCCGTTGACCTCAGGCCGGAATTTCCGGTCTCGCTTGAGCGAGGCCATAAAATCCCACCCATAGAGTTTGATGTTCAGCTCAAAGCCAATGTTGCAAAACTTGTGTTCAGCATGGGTGAGCAGCCAGTGAGGTGGTATAAGCAGGTACTAGGGTACAGAACTTTGAGTAGGAACTGAATTCGGTAGCTTTGGCCATTTTGGGCACTGTCTTTTGATCTTGCATTACCTTTTTGAACAACCTCTGAAAGCACAATGACTTTGAATAACCTTTTGAATTGCATCCAGTTGGCAAAAGGGCTCATAAAATTGTGTTTATTTATTTATCCATCTTTTAAGTTAATTTTTGATTACGCACAAAACAACAAAAAAATACATAGTTAAGTACAGTGCATAGAAGTAACAATAACACCAAAGAGGCAAGCCATATATCAAACTTAAAGGAAGGTCAAGTTAACAGACAAATTATTAGCAGACTGGGTCTAGCAATTGCACTACAAATAGACCCTCTGAGCAAATTGTGCAATAATGAGGAAAATATCATATTACACATCCAGGGAAATGGGATTTGTTGGAGTAAATGCAAGTGACCAAAACAAGTAGATTCCTGCAAGGGGAAAGTACTAACAAAGAAAAAATAGGCAGGGGTATTAAATAAAAACATGCATAATAAAAATAAATAAGGATTAAAAGCCTATATTAGGTGAAAAGAAAGAACAAGGGATCAAGTGACCATAAGATACTGAGAGGACAATTAGACAGATGATAAACCAAAGAACCTCAAGCATTCAATCCAAAAATCCTGTTATAGGTCAACCTGACCATGGAAAGATACTGGGGTAGATACATGGGATTCCTCCTGTCATATTTATGCAAAAACAACAGCAAAGGTCTGTGTAAAGTGAAAGAGAGATGCATGAGAAATATGTTGAAGAAGTGCATTTGTGTAAAGGAAATCAACAAAGGTATTTGAACAGTATAAATGTGGCACACATTGTGAGAAGAACTTCCTGTGTAGAAAACAACTCTTTGTGAATCCCTGAAAATGTGTTTTTTTTAATGCTTGTCCAATTAAATGTCAGAGAAAATAATTTTAAATGGATGTATTCCAGAAAAAAATTTCAACAAATAATAATCTTTCATGCCTACTTACTACTGTTTTCATTTGAACAGATTCTCAGTGTATTACTCGGACGTAAACCAATGTTATATTTGTCCATCATAGAAACAACCAATGCAATTTAAAATCAGACAACTTCTTTATCTGGCAACCAATCCACGACATATACTGGGTGTGTATAATAAAAATCCATTCAATCCTGATTAAGGTCACTCAATCTCCTTCCCAAGTTGGTGCAACTACCATCTTGTGAGGTACTTGCCTTTAGTATGGAAACCAGTCATCGGAAATGGGCAGCAATTTAATCACTGTCCAATGTTCCAACGAGAAACTGGAGAATACTTAAAGGGAAACCCCATACCAGAATGAGGAAGAAAAACCTGGGTGAACTCATGGTGCTGGTTCATTATTTCTCCTGTTGTCTCTGTTTTGAAACCTGATTTAAAGCACCACTCCTTTAGAGCCAGCCTAACCCATTGTGGAGAAAAGTGTACAGAGCACATTGTTTGGAGATCCTACACAGCTGGAAAGTTCTCCCATGCTGCTAGCAAATATCAGCAAGTTGCGAGCACCCAACCTGCGATCACACCACCTGCGATTTTCTGATGTTCGCTGGCTGTCGACATTACATCCCAAGTAGATTTAAGTGTTTCTTTGCAAGTCAAAATCATCTATATTGCTCTATGATTTCTGGATTTTATGATTTTTATCACAGCTGGGAAAGGAAAATTATCTCTGGACAGGCAAAGCACCCAGTTTTTCAACTATTAGATGTCAGCTTGACTTGGTGCATGCTGCATTGGTCCCTGAGTCAACTCCACAGCTCACTCCATTTCTTGAGCACAATCTAGGGCGACACTTTCATGAAGTACTGAAGATGTGCTGTGTTGCCGTAGGCACTAACTTTTGGATAAAATATTAAATCAAGAGACTGCCTGTTTGTTCAGGTGCACATACAAAAATCACCATACCATAAAATACATACAGTACAGGTCGAGGCAATTCAGTCCCTGCGTTCAATGTTAGCTTTCTGAGATCAACTCAGTTAGTCCTACTACCCTGCCTTTTCTGTGTAGCCCAGCAAATTATTTCACTTCAGGTATTTATCCAGTTCCCTTTTGTAATCCATGGTTGAACCTGCCTCAACCACACTCTGAGGCATTGCGTTCCAGCCCACAATCACTCGCTGTATAAAAATGTTGTTCCACATGTGTCGTTTACTTCTTCTGCCAATTACCTTAAATTGATGACCTCTCATTCTTCAATATACACTCTGTGCATAACTAGTAAGCCATATAATATCACAATGGCTAGTTTTGAAGTGCTCGTGGAAAAAACAAAGTTTTAAAAAGAAACTGTTGTCCTTACGATCTTAAGTATCAATCAGACCCAACAATTCATAGTATCGACAACAGAAGTTTTACCCCACATCACAATTCTTGATTTGTCCAAATGAATGTACAGACATTAAGGCCGGAATTTTACTGCCACCCCCGCCCCAGAAAAGGGGCGGACGCAGCTCGCAGAATGGAATTCTCCATTTGCCTCGTGCGGGATTTTATGAGCCTCATCCGAACAAGGTAGTAAAATACTGGCCAAAAGCACCACATTCAAAGAAAAAACAACATAGAACCTCATAAAAGTATCAATCAATCAAAGCTAACCCTCCCTCTCAAGATACCTAAACAGCTGAGTTGATTCCATTTGTGAGCATTGGAACCCAGCCAAGCATTCATAATGAGGCCATATCCAGTCATCTGTTTCCATTGATAAAATTGTTAGATGGCTTCATTGTGAATTTTTGCCTGAGCTCCAATACTCATTAATGGAATCAACTTACATAGGGTCTGTTTCCATAGGTTGAAGGGCAGTGTTACCTTTGACATAGCTGTGGCAGCAAGGTGTGGTAGCTGGAGACCAGGTCATAGTGGGATTGGTGGAAATCATTGTGTGTTTAATGCACATCAGTGAGTTCCCCATTGGTCCACAGTCCTCAAGTCAAGAAGGAGAATCAATTACACTGTGCTGACCAAATCTTTGCTGGCCCTCTATCAGCAGTTCACTTCAGGCAGACAGGATGGGTCTCATGCGCCCAGCGTCTTTTGATGTTGTGGTGGAGGAGGAGCTGAAATGGCAGAGGATGGCCCAGGGCCAGACGTAGCAATGGCCAGAAGGACAACAAGGGGTTGCAGCAGAGGGCTCAGGATGTTGGCAAACAGGAGCCAGTGCGATGCTGAGCAATGGTGCATAATCAAATATACTGCATGCAGAGTAAACACCTGCGAATGTTAGAGAAAACTGAGGATGTTATGATGGTCAGTAACTGACCTGCGTAGGTTCCTGCAGGAAGATATTCGGCCATGCGGAATGGAAAGCAATCCTTTGCCAATACAGGGGAGAGATACGAAAGGGTCCCGAGGGGCAATTTCTTCACACAGAGGGTGGTGAGTGTCTGGAACAAGCTGCCAGAGGCAGTAGTAGAAGCGGGTACAATTTTATCTTTTAAAAAGCATTTAGACGGTTACATGGGTAAGATGGGTATAAACGGCAATTGGGACAGGCTTAGTGGTTAAAAACTGGGCGGCATGGACAAGTTGGGCCAAAGGGCCTGTTTCCATGCTGTAAACCTCTAACTCTATGGCTAACAGCCTTAAAAGTCACCGCAGCCTTACATTTCTAAACCAGCTGGTCATCCCAGGGCTACGTGGGGAAGTCAGCCCCACACAGGAAGTTCACCAATGCTATGTCCAATAGGGCTGATGATTTTGTGAGATTCACACAGACCTCGAGAGCTGCTGCATTCGGCTCCATAACTGCTGGATTCAGCTCCATACCTGGATTTCCCCAGTCCGCATGTGGCACTAAGAACTTCCTGGGCACATCCATCAGCTTTCATAAACCAAAAGGGGTTTCATTCCATCAGTGTGCAGCTGGTTTGTGACCATCAAAAAAATGAATGCTGCAGATGTGTGCTTGCTTCTCGGGGTGCTCTGAGGATTCGGACATTCGCAGTCAAAATATCCTCAGAAGACCTGGCTCATGATGCACCTGTGCAGGGCCCACGAAGCCCAGCAAAGGAGAGGTTCAGTATTGCCCCCATCTCAACCAGAGCAACAATAGAGACTGCTGAAGAAGGGGTTCCACTGGCTGGACTGCTCAATCGGAGCACTGCAGGGCACACCTAGAACTTTGTAGTCAGCTGCACCTTACACAATCCTGTGCAACAAAAATGTGAGGAAATTCCAGCCGGAGATGAAGGAGTCAGAAGAGGAAGGAACTGAAGACCACGAGGTGATAGATGGTGCTACTCTCGCTTCAGATGTCAGGACAATGGAGCAGCACAACCAGCCAATCCTCATTTAATCCCGATTTCAGCCAGAGTGTGACCTCTACGCAATCTCTTGATTTCTGCCTCAAGGAATGATGCTGTACCCCATTGTCTGAGATGACCCTGGCAGCTATTCTCTGATGTCTTGGTGCCTAGAAGTCCCCAGCCTGCTGAGAGTCTCCTGCTCAAATCAGGTGCAGCCTCCTTAGCATTCACTATTGTGGGCACCGGGGTCACTGGCAGACGGAAGGAGGAGCAGCTCCTTGTAGCACCCTGAGATGGACACCCATGAGATGGATTGCTTTAGTTCCTCTTTCCTCTCTTTCAGTGCACGATGGTACTCCCCTAACTGGAGGAGAGGGAACACCGGGATCAAGGTGCCTTGGCCTATACCTTCTATATATGCATATAGTTCTGTGTAATCAATAAACAGTTAATGTTCAACCTCACAAGCCTCAGAACCTCTTTATGAGAGGCCTTCTGAATATATAACAGACAATATGGTGGCAGCTCCTAGCTTGGACAATTAATTGTGCGTCACCAGTTATCCTGCCTCTGAGCGTAAGTCTCACTCATTATTTGGCATTGATATGATTAAATGCACCGATTACATGAACATGAGGAAGGGCAGAATTACGTTTAGTTACATATACCGAGGCACCTTTGGTGTCTGGGAAGAGGAAAATGTGGTTCATCATATTCAACCTACGCCAAGTCCCACTCACCCATTACATTCTGAATCACAGAATCATAGAAACCCTACAGTACAGAAAGAGGCCACTCAGCCCATCGAGTCTGCACTGACCACAATCCCAACCAGGCCCTACCCCTACATCCCCACACATTTACCCATCAATCCCTCTAGCCTACGCATCTCAGGACACTAAAGGCAATTTTTAGCATGGCCAATCAACCTAACCCGCACACCTTTGGACTGTGGGAGGAAACCGGAGCACCCAGAGGAAACCCACGCAGACACGAGGAGAATGTGCAAACTCCACACAGACAGTGACCCAAGCCGGGAATCGAACCCAGGTCCCTGGAGCTGAGAAGCAGCAGTGCTAACCACTGTGCTACTGTGCCGCCCTATTGATAAGGATATTGGCTTTCAGTCCACCCACCTACACAATTTTAAAACCCTTCTCCTTGTTTTCAGATCCCTCAATGGTCTTGTCCCTCCCTATTCAGCCATACCCAACCATGTATGTGCCTCCCACTACATACATGTGTAACTCCTTTCATTTCACCATTGGTGGCTGTTTTCTTCAACTGTCTAGTCCAGTGGTTCCCAAACTTTTTTCACTGGGCTGCACTTGAGGAATAAAAATTTGCTCGCGCCACACCGAATTTTTTATTGATAAGAAATACATTCAAAAACAAAAAAAAACCAACTCCTAGCAGTGCTTGATTCATAACATAGAACACAACTACTTTATAATATGATCATGGGACATCCAGAAAGTATAAAACAATGCTTGTTTAAACCATGTTTAAATGTTTCTTTGATTGTCCTTGAATCTTCCCGCCACACTTGCCATCCTCTCTCGCCGCACCAGTGTGGCACGCCGCACCCTTTGGGAACCACTGGTCTAGTCCCTAAGTGCTGAAATTCACTCCTTAAACTTCTCTATCCCTCAATCTCTCTCCAAAAAGACCATCCTTAAACGCTACATCTTTGATCAAGCATTTAGTCACCTACCCTAATATTTTCTCCTTTCCTCCAGTATCAATTTTAATGCACTCCAGTGTTGTTTTCTAATGTTAAAGGCGCCATCTAAATACATTGCTGTTGAGTGTTCTCATCTTCACTTGTTATTTAAATATCAGATGTGTGAGGAAAAGGATGCTTGTTTGACTTTCTTGCTGTAATTATTATGCTTGTTCAGATATTTCTGCTGTTTCAACTAACTTGAATGTCCATGACAGTGGCACAGAGGTTTATACTTTCCTCTGTTCAGTTTTGAAGTCAAGCATTGTTAAATACCATATCCCACACTTCTAATTGCAATTATGCTGTTTACGATTCCCACAAGATGTCATAATTGCAATTAAAAGTGTAATTTAAATGTTAATTAATTATGTTCTTATTCCAAAGAGAAATGAGAGCTTTCTTGTACTCATTTGTTAATTGCTCCGCCAAACTGCAATGCATTTGAATAATTTTGTTTGACTTAGTAAAATCTCTATAATATTGATTAGGGAATTTGATATGTTAATGCTAAGTAATAACCAACTGAAGTTGTAGGATATTCATCAATTTTTGATTTAGACAACAATGAAAAAGAAAACATGAATCACTGTTGCAGTTGTTTAGCAAAGCATAATGCATTTTGCTGCAAGCTGATACCAAGCAGTAGTACTGGCACTCATGTGAATTAATTCTTATTCATATACACCTCAGTTTCTTCATGGCTCATAGCTTTGTGCCTCTGGTGAGCAAGTTTCCTATGCAGTTGTTGATCTTCCATTTCATTGCAAATAGACAACTTGTTGTTCTGCTGGTCATAACCATATGAGTAATGAAACATTTTCAGTCATATGGTTATCACAGCTCAATCAGATTTTCACAAAAGTGAAGTAAAAAAGTTTATTAGTCACAAGTAAAACTAACATTAACACTGCAATGAACTTACTGTGAAACTCCCCTAGTCGCCACACTCCGGCGCCTGTTTGGGTAAATGCAGGCACCAGCACATCTTTCGGACTGTGGGAGGAAACCGGAGCACCCAGAGGAAACCCACTGGGCAGCACGGTGGCACAGTGGTTAGCACTGCTGCCTCACAGCGCCAGGGATCTGGCTTCAATTCCCAGCTTGGGTCACTGTCAATTGATGAAGTTTAAAGTTTATTTATTAGTGTCACAACTAGGCTTACATTAACACTGCAATAAAGTTACTATGAAAATCTATGTAATAAGTCCTCGGAGGCAGAAGTCCCTTCACCAAAATCCCTTTATTTACAAGTCTGACAACAGCATACAGAGTGCTTTCAGTTAGCAATCTACACTAGGAGTCCCAGAGGAACTGACACGCCTGGTTAAGTACAAAGCAAGAGGCTCCCTGATCAGCCCATCAATTTGGCCCTTGATCAGGGAGTTTATATTCTAACAGGACCACCTCAATTGCCTGATTAAAGTCATTGCAATCCACTAGTCGCCACACTCCGGTGCCTGTTTGGGGACATTGAGGGAGAATTTAGCATGGGCAATGTACCTAACCAGCACATCTTTCAGACTGTGGGAGGATACCAGAGCACCCAGAGGAAACCCATTCAGACAATGAGAGAACATGCAGACTCCGCACAGACAGTGACCAAACCATAAATCGAAACCAGGTCCCTGGTGCGGTGAGGCAGCAGTGCTAACCACTGTGCCACTGTCCAGAAAGTCATTTTATCTAATATGTATATTCATACAAATTGGATAAATCATTTAAGATATAAATTAAATACATAATAAGTCAATCAGTCTGAATTTATCTAATTACAACAACTTTTACCCTTTTAACTTTTAACCCTTAATGTAATAAAACATCTGAAGGCACTTTCGGTGTGTTATAAAGCAAGATTTGACAATGAGCCACATAAGACCATATTAGATAGGTTGATCAAAATCTTGGGCAGAGAGGTAAGTTTTAAGTCACATCTTAAAGGAGAAAGAGAAGTTGTGTGCCAAAGAGGTTCAGGGAGCGAACTGGCAGCTAAGGGCACAGGCACCATTGTGGAGCAATTAAAATTGTGAATGCTCACGAGGCTAGAATTGGAGGAGCATAGATATCGGGGAGAGTTGTGGGGTTGGAGGAGATTATAGAGACAGGGAGAAACTTGAAAACAAGTGTGTGAATTTTAAATCAAAAATCGGTGACTGGGGAGCTAGAGTAGGACATTGAGTACTCAGGTGATGGGTGAATTAGACTTGGCGCAAGTAAGAACAATGGCAGGAGAGTTTTGGATGATGTCAAGTCTACAGAGGGTAGAATTTTGGAGACAATCCCAGAATGCGCTGAAACAGTCAGGTCTGGAGGTAACAAAGGCATGGATATGTGATTCCATAGGAGATAAGCTGAAGCAAGGTGAGTCAGGGCAATATTACAAAGGTGGAAATTGACAAGATCATGATGGCATGGTTGGGAACTCACCTTGGGGTCAAATATGACACCAAAGTTGCGAAAAGAATTGTTCAACATTAGGCAGTTCCCAAGGAGAGCAATGGAGATGGTAACAGGAACTGAAGACAATGACTTTTGTCTTCCCAGTGTTTAATTTAGGGAAACTTTCTGCTCACCCGATATTGGATGGCAGACAAAAAGTTTGATCATTTAATTACAGCAGGGGTGTAAAAATAAATGGTGGTGAGAAAGAGCTGGGGGATCAGCATACATTTAATCAACCAATCATAAATAGCAAATAAAAGATTATATAAATACCAAAAGAGTAATATTTTAAAAATTGTAAGTTGCTATTTAAATAAGCAATAGATGATAGATTCCACTAATCAAAGAAATAATGACTTTCCACAGCACCATCCTCTAAAGTGTTTTTCAGCTATGAGGTATGTTGGAAGTATTGTCACTGTGTTGTAATGCAAAAAAATACAGCAGCCAATTTGCACACACCGAGGCCCACAAATAAAAATGTAATAATGTCCAGATTGTTTTTAATTGATGTTGCTTGAGGGATAAATATTGGTCAGGACACCTAAGAGATGTGCGGGTTAGGTTGATTGGCCATGCTAAATTAACCCTAGTGTCAGAGGGATTAGCAGGGTAAATTCGTGGGGTTCTGAGAAGTCAGATAAGGCTTGGTTTGACGTCTGATTTGAAAAATGAATAACAAGTAGAGTCCATCCAATAGAACGCAAGAAATATTCTGGGCAGGGGGAGATGATGGCTAGTGGTATTATCGCTAGACTATTAATCCAGAAACTCAGCTAATGTTCTGTGGACTCGGGTTGGAATCATTCCATGGCAGCTGGTGGAATTTGAATTCCATTTTAAAAAAATCTGGAATTAAGAATCTAATGATGAACATGAAACCATTGTCGATTGTCAGAAAAACCCACCGGGTTCACTAACATAGTTTAGGGAAGGAAATCTGCCATCCTTACCCGGTCTGGCCTACATGTGACTCCAGAGTCACAGCAATGTAGTTGACTCTCAACTGCCCTCGGGCAACTAGGGATGGGCAATAAATGCTGGCAAGCCAGCGACACCCATGATCAAATTTTAAAAATATTACAGAGTAGAATGCAGGCTAAGGGAGCTGGACAGTCCCGGCTAGACCTTACAGTATTGGGGGTGAGTACACGATGGGATAGGATGCTCCAAAGGCTTTGCACAATGTGCCTAGCCATGAGGGAGAAGTCATGAGGCAACCAGAAGGTGGAATGAGATAAATGTAGCAAATAAAATGAATATTGACAACAACTTTAAAATTACCTGCACCTTGAACAATATCAGGCGAATTCCCATGGACAAGATCCATTGTCCCAAACATCACCTGCACGCCCTTACATAGGGAGGGATAAACATGACAGTGCACATCACCAATGTCGCCTGCTGTGTAGCAGAAGTGATCCAGTATAAAACCTGTTTGGAACAGGTATGATTGTTCGTGTTACTCGTGTTCACGTCGAGTCAAGTGTTAAATCACTGTACAAGTATGCACAACTGTGCTTTCAATGTTGCATCATTGGTCAGGCAGAGTTTCAATCATCAGGATCCATGTCAATTGCTGTTATCATTATACAGATAATCATCAATTTACAAATGATCATCGATTCCCTTACTCTAAATGATGGGTCGGTAGGTGCACATTTTTTTGGTTCTATTGCCCATTTTGAATTTGAAACCATATTGGCTCTTTTCCAACCCACTGGTAGCTCCTTAGGGTCCAGTGGCTCCTTCATAATGATTGTCAGTGGTTCATTAATCTGCTCATTTAGTCTCATTTAATATTCTGGGGTAAATAGCTCATGTTCTTTGAGGATGTTTTAAGCTTTTTTTTAAACCTATCTCAAATGTTCGTTTATTCACCAGAATGTTTCTTAAGTGTTAAACCTTCCAATGATTATTTTGAATGTTACAATTTAAGAAATCACATTCATAATGACTAATCGTAAGACGAAATGAGTTATCAGAATAAATTTCCATTAACTATACTGTAATCATTTGAAGCATCTGTAAATTTAATCTTCCAAAGGCATGATAGCAAAGGCTTATTGTGTAAATTCATTGTTCTCTTCAAAAAAAATACTTTGATAAAAATGTGTATCAGACATCAGAGTATCTCATTATCGGAGCAGCTTGCTCTCTCTATCTGTGAGCAGCTGGTTTCAGTCACAGCAAGTCGTAAAATATCACTGTTTCCTAAAACCAATACAGCTGGGAAATTTTGTGCCAAATTTCATGCTGTGTGTCCTTCATGCTCCAGTCTTAAGAAGCGACCATGTTTCCAGTCTCCCAGGCTCCCAGTCAATATCTTCAAAGATGGATGCTTCTTTAAAGCAAATATTGATTGTGGATATTGAAGATATGGTGCCATTTGTCATTGCTAATATTATTTAGAGTTATTGTTAAAAGCTGTAACATGAGAGGTGACCAGGCTTAGGGGAAAACAGGGAATAGAGAGTGCCTCAGTTATGATAGATGACTGCACGGTCTTGGCTTTTATTGCTAGGGAGCAGTTGGCTGCTGTTTGGTTTACCTTTTTCCAAGAAAAACAGTTTGATGGGTTATGGAAGTGAACAGTATCATTCTGTCATATATGGCGTGAACCTTCCAGGGTGGTCTGCTCAGCTACGGAGGAAGGGAGGTCAACTTCTTTACAAAATACTTTCAACAGGAAAAGAATTTTTACAGAGGGATCTCTATCATAATTTCTAAGCTAAAATACACAATAGCTTGGCTTTTGAAATAGGGTCGTACATAAAGTGGTATGTATTTAAAAAGGCACAGGATTTTGTTTCAAGGCTGAGCTGGTAAAATAGTTCCACTGAGCTGACGACATATTTGTTGAAATACATATTTGCTTCTCATTTTTCCCCGATTCTTGCCGGGGTATAGAACCACAGGCACTGACAATTTTCTGGTACCAAGTGTCCACACTTAATGTGTAACCCCAGGCGGTGGTGCCAGCAGGCTCTGGAACCATTGGAGCACCAGAGACAATTCCAATTCTGCCTCTGTTCAACATCCACGTATACAAATGCATTGCTGCATGATTATTGGAAGATGCTTTTCTGGCTGGTTTCCCCCCACCCTCCTTCCCCCGTCCTGTCTGGGGATGTTCATCCAGAAAGCTCTTAAAGTGAGGTGGAAAATTATTTTGGGATTGGATAAATGTGGGCATTGGATTCCGGGATGCTAATCAGATTAGCACACGCCTTTTTAATTCATTGTTGTCATTAAATTGTGTGCATTGTTTAATTAAGATGTGTTTAATTTGTTTCTGTCACTGTCTGACTTCCAACTAATTTCACAGCAGCAGCACCAAGGCAGAATAATGAAGGTTCTTAGGTTAAGCAAAACTATGCATCTTTTGTTAGTTTTCCATTGGTTCTCAGCCAATTAATAATGTACAATTAGTAACTGTGTTGCAGTAATTTACAAAATCTGATGTTGCTCCGAAAATTGTTTATTTAAATTTACTTCATGTTCTACACGAGGTTTCTAAAAATGTGTAGCTTCAAACACAGTCAACAAGGTGAGTGTAATTATCTGTGCCGACTTATTATTCAAATTGATTGAAATGTTTTGTTTTTTTTTTTAACCTGGCCCAATCTTCTTCGAATACCTCATTTGCATCCATACCCAGAATGCCTCTCTGTGAATACCAAGCTGCACGTTTATATTATTACACACACTAGGGCATCTCTAATTACAGATAATGGGCTATATGCGCCTGTACAGCTTTAAGACAAGAAGGTTTCTAACAAGCTGCTGACACCAGTCTGTTAGCATCTGTGTTGCCAGGCAACTAGGAGGCCTGGTAGGATAGGCATTCTGAAGTGACCTTGGTAGTCTGTTTATATTGCACCCCCCAAAGCCCACCCCCCCCCCCCCCCCCCCCCCCCCGCCCCGTAGCAAAATGTGCTGTTTTGGTACTGGTTTTCACATTTTAGCAGTATTTGCAGACTTTTTAAAATCTGGAACTGAAACTAAAAGGCTTCCAATTTTTTCATCTCCCCATTATGTTGGAAATTATTCATTATGAGGTTGAGGGTCTCTCAATCCGATTATTAGTGACACCTCCAGAGACAGGTTAAGAATAGGGAACATTTTATTAAGTATAAATAGATACCAATAAGGCTCATGCTAGTTTCACAAATAGATCAGATAAAACATAGGAAATAGGAGTAGGCCATTTGGTCCATCAAGCCTGCTCTGCCATTCGTTATGATTATGGCTGATCACTCTACTCAATATCCAGAATTCTCTATAATGACATTGCAATGGTTAAACAAAACTAGCATTCTTATCCACACCATTGATGAGTATTTTGGGCAATTTTTATTCCTGAAGAGTAAACGGAAAAATGCAATTGGTTAAGAGAATTCCAAGCATCATAGTGTGTGATAGGCAACGTCTTTTGCACTTTTATGGTGTCAGCTGTGGCTCTGTTTGCAGCACTCTCAGCTCCTTGAGTCAGAAAGTTGTGGGTTCAAGTCCCACTCCAGAGACTTCCACAGAAATTTGGGTTAGCACTGCACTACAATACTGAATGTGTGCCCGATTCCCTGTCTGCTTTCTGAGATGGGCATAGAAGATCCTGTGGCAACATTTTGAAGAAGAACAGGCGCGTTATTCCTTTCTACCATGATCAATATTATATCCCTCAATCAACATCACAAGGAGAGACAATCTGTTTATTGATGTTTATAGGAGCTTGCTGTGTGCAAATTGGTTGCCGATTTCTTTTTCTACTTTTCAACAGTGACCTTGCTTCACAAGTATTTCCTAGGCTGAAAGCCATTAGTCCTGAGGTTGTGAAAGGCACTATATAGATGTTAGTCGTCCTTTCTTAAGTTCTAGGTAATGAGTTATAAAATGGTAAAGTCCTATTTGATGACTAAGATGAAGTGTACCTCCTGTAGTGCACTAAACTTTGGCCTTGAAATTACAATGTGAGGTAACAACATATAAATACTTACTGCATCCATAGCAATAGCCACATCTCTGCAACTTATCAAAGGTATTCAGCTGTTTCATGTAAAATAGATGAATAGCTTCGCTAACATGTTAGAGAGAAATATCTTTTTAAATTGTTGTAGCATCTGTGGTGTCCACCAATATAATTTTGAGCGTTTAAGAATAATTTCATAATTATTTCAGAAGCATTACCAGACTACTTTCTAAATATGTTGTTCAGCTTTAGAGTAACAGTTATTTTAAATGCTCTTGAGTTAGAAGGGTGGACTGTTGAACTCTGCAAGAAAGAATGATGACCGCAGTATGACAGGGTACTTGCAAACTGAACTGTGCATTAATCCCAGGGTCACATTGCAAAGCCTACGTACTTTGAATTAAAGGAGGTTGAGCTACTTCGCCTGCCCCTTATCAACCCCCCCCCCCCTCCCTCCACTCCCTTTTCCCCAGAGATCACAGCTCATGGATACTCTTTGTATACTATTAAATTAAACTGTGTCCTGAAGTTCTCTTAGGAAATGTTACATTGACATGTAACAGGAAATCAGGAAATGACTGTGAAAGAAGAGAAGTCTAAGAGATCCCAATGGTAGAAAAGGGAGCCCATGAAGAGAAAATGAAAGAATTCCATTGCCTTGAAAAATGGATTATATAATTATACAATGTTATAGCACATAAAACAGCCATTGGCTAATCATATCACAGAGCTAGTGTTTTTCTCCATATGAGTCATCCAGTATAATCTGAGTCTCCAACACTCTCCCCATATTCTCTAATATTATTTTTCAATCAACTGTATAATCTCCATTTATAATTAGTTATAGGCTCTTTTTCAATATAAGGTTTAGGAGGGAATTGCACATTTTAACCCCATTCCTGAATAAAAAAATATATCACCACCCATCCTGTTATGGTGTTAGTACTTATTCCTTTATGAATAATATAACTATTGTCAGAATATACAATTGGGCGTCATGCTTTCTGTTGTACTGGAGTCATGTACCGAGCAACAATGTACCAGTCCACTTGGAGAGCAGAAAGAAATACACTCGATGAACCTCCAGCATTTTGAGACTGATGTGTGATCATTATAAATAATAGAAAACAGAAGACATAACATGGTGGCAGTGGGTGCCTCTGAATAATAACCAAAACATTTTAAAATGAATCAATCTGGATTATACAAGAAAGAGAGAAAATAATTAGTGAATCGTGAAAAAATGAAAGGGTGCCACAACAATAAACACATAACCGCAAACTTTCATAAATTGGGAGGCTGCCAATGATGGTGAAAGGCTTTTGAAAAGTTTTCAAAAACTTTACATTTTGTTTATTCTTGCTGGCAAGGCTAGCATTGGATATCCATCCCTCATTTACCTTGAACTGAGTGGCATTTAAGAGTCAACCACGTTGCTGTGTGTCTGGAATCAGATAGAATCATAGAAACCGTACAGTGCAGAAGGAGGCCATTCAGCCTATCAAGTCTGCACTGCCAACAATCTCACCCCAGGCCCAAACCCCACAACCCCACACATTTACCCTGCTAATCCCTCTAACCTACACATCTCGGGACATTAAGGGGCAATTTAGCATGGCCAATCAACCTAACCCACACATCTTTGGACTGTTGGAGGAAACCGGAGCACCCGGAGGAAACCCACGCAGACAAGGGGAGAATGTGCAAACTCCACACGGAGACAGTGACCCAAGCCAGGAATCGAACCCAGGTCCCTGGAGGCAACACTGCTAACTACTGTGCCGCATGTAGGCCAAAACATGTGAAAACAGTAGATTTTCTTCCCTAAAGGGCATGACTGACCCAAATGGGTTTTTACAACAATTGACAATGCTTTCATGGTCACCATTATTGAGACTAGTTTTTTTTAATTCCAGAATTATCAATTGTATTTAAATTCCACCAGCTGTCATGTTGGGATTTGAACCCATGTCCCCGAAGCCTCTGGAGTATTTATAGTTCAGTGATATTTACACTACACCACCATCTCCCGCTCTTTTTCTCTTTGGACAGGAGAGAAAGGGTTAAATTTGCTCAGCAATTGGGAGCTGAGTGAAGATGACAGCAAAAGCCCAGACACCATTTTTGAAAAATTCAGCACACATCTCAATGCCAAAGTCAAATCATTGGATTTACTGATATGAATTTCAAGGCCTGAGGCAGGAATCAACTGAGCCTATTGACAAGTTCATAACAAGACTGTAAAAATGCAACTAGAAAATGTAAAATTAGAACACAGATGAAAGGCTGTTAGATCAGCTCACCTGGGGCTCTGCACACCCTGAAGTGCAAGAAGATTTAATTGGAAAGGAGAAAATATCGCAGGCCATAGACGCTACCAAAGCAAGTGAAGCCACAAGTAGACAGGTGAAGATCTCAGTTAAGTCAAGAGAAAGGCAGCAAGGTTGATGAGGTGAAACCACAACAAAAAATGCACACAAGACATGGAGTAAGATGTGTAAGTGGAGTAAATGAATTCACAGCAGAAGAAAATGTTCCACATATGGATCAAACTGCAGAGCTTTTGGAAAGCCAAGCCATTTGGAAAAATGTGTAAAATAAAGTGACAGAGAAACGGGGCAAATGAGAAATAAAAGAGACTAATACATCCATACCCTGGAAGATGACAATGAGTTTGAGGGCACAATAGGCATTGGAACCATACAGTGCAGAAAATACCATGCAGAGAAAATAAATTCACACAACCATTCAGATCAGCAAGAGGGTGGGGAATAAGCCCACCACCGTAAAGCTAAAGCTGAAATGTGATACTGGAGAACAGAGGAACATTATCCCACTCAGGCTGTATCAGAAGATCTTTCCTGAAAACTTAAAGTAAATGGGTACACCTAGGAAAGGCGCTCTGAAAGTAGGGAGTGCCACACTAACGGCATGAGGGGAAACTGAGATGCTAGAAATGGTTCCTGGAATGTGAAAGTTGAGGAGGAGCCTTTGCTGTTGACAACATTCAATACTCCCTTTGGATGGTACAAGTTCCTCGTCACCCTTTTGGCCATAAAATGAGCCAGGATGTGTTCCAGCAGAAAATACAGAAGACACAGCAGATGCGAAAGGAGCATTGACCGAGCTGCTGACATCTAGACTGATGGTGTAGAAGAAAAGGAACATGATCACCATCTACCTGAAGCTATGGAGAGAACCAAGAAAGCTGGGATGAAGCTAAATGCAGACAAATGCATTGTGAAGGTAACAGAATGCCAGGTTTTTGGAATGACATGCACTCCTCATGGAATCAAACCAAATCCTGAAAAGCCACAGCCATCTCTGAGGTGCAAGCTCCAAAAGAGAAGAAAGAGTTGATAAGTTTTCTTGGTTTGATCCAGTGCATGTGTTCTTTCATACACCACATCAGAACACACAGCAAACCTTGGAGAGCTGATGATGTTGAGTACCCGTGAGCAAAGTCACCTAAGAGGGAGTTTTACCAAACTGAAAGAAGTAGTAGGCAGAGACAAGTCCATCATACTATAATAGACAATAACCTGTATCACTTTGCAATGATCTTAGAAAAGGACTGGGAGCAGCTCTGGTTCAACCTGGTGTATCCAAAACTTTAATATCAACTGAAATCAGATATTCCAACACAGGGAGAGAGTTTTTGGAAGTTGTGCATGGATGTGAGAAATTCCCATACCTTGATGGGAGAGAGTTTACAATGGGGAGTGATCATTGTCCACTGGAGGTGATCTGCAAGAAAAATCTGAGTAAATCTCCAGGAAAACTGCAGAGTTTACCCTCAAGGCTTCAGAGTTACGGTTTCACTCTGAAATACACACCACAGGAGAAATATAAGATAAAAGATCTGGGTATAAAGAGCCATCATCTAGTGGATGTTTCATCACTAAATCAAATTGGAGATAATGGGCCCTGTTTTACCATTTTAATTCAAAGTACTGGCAGACTTGAAACTGGGAGTGTTTCAGATCTGACTTTTAGACCCGTTTTCAGGCGCCCCCATACGCACTGCTGTAAAAATAGCAGCGATTCTGAATCGCGCTGCAGAAGCCTATAGGTGGGGCTTAATGCACCCAAAACATTACAGCTTCGATCGGAGCCTTCAACTGCGCATGCGCAGTAAAAAACATAGAAAAACACTCCCCATGTCACATCACTCCCGGGCCAGATAATGCCTCCCCTGGCCCCCCAGACATTGCCCCACTCCCACAACATTACTGACCCCCTTATTCCCCCCCCCCCCCGCCACTACCCCCACCGATCACACACAGAGTGGCAGCAGACCCCCCTTCCCCCCACGCCAATCACATGCAAAGTGGCAGCAGACCGCTTTCCCTCCCACCGATCACAAGCAGAGTGGCAGCGGGCCCTCTCCACCCCCCTCCTGCCCCCTACCAGAGAGCCTCCTGACCAGCCTCCCCCCCCCAACCAGAAAGCCATCTGACCCACCTCCCTCCCCCCACCAGAGAGTCATCTGGCCCACCTCCCTCCCCCCACCCCCCCCCCCCACCCACCAGAGAGCCATATGACCTGCTTCCCTTCCCCCTCCCCTCCCCACCAGTCATCTGACCCACCTCCCTCCCCCCAACCAGAGAGCAATCTGATCCACCCCCCTCCTCCAGAGAGCCATCTAATCTGCCCCCTCCCCCCCAGCCATCTGACCCACCCCCCCACCAGAGAGCCATCTGACCCACCCCCCCACCAGAGAGCCATCTGACCCACCCCCTCCCCCCCCCCCACCAGAGAGCCATCTGACCCGCCCCCTCCCCCCCCCATCAGAGAGCTATTTGACCCGCGTCCACTAAAGAGCTATTTGACCTGCGTCCCTTCCCCCCTCACCAGAGAGCCATCTGTGTGTCCCCCCCCCCCCCCACCCCCCAGCCACCGATCTGAGTCAGAGAGCCATCGGAAGTTCTGAACTTATCTCCTCAGAAGCTGGAGCGCCCAAATCGGACCTTTGCGGACCATGTCTATTTCGCGGTGAATCTGGACAGGCGAACGTGATAAAGGGGGAAGTGCTGGTAAGTTTGGACGTGCAGCCCATTAAGTCAATTTAAATGTATGCAAATGCATTTAAATTGACGTCATGCCCGTTTCAGGCGTGGTCCCGACGGTGGCCATTTTTGGCACTTGGTAAAGTGGAAACAGGCTGGGAGGCAGGCGCGGATCGCGCTATTCACTCACGCCCAACTTTACCAAGTTTTCGTGCCCGAAAACGGGCGCAACTTGATGGTAAAATCAGGCCCAATATCAACAAAGGTGAAGGGTTGAATTTTGTGTGCCCCTGGTTGATGTGTTTCCCACTCGCAGTCGGGGACATGTAAAATAGGATGAGCGGCCATCCCACCATAATACTGGGGGCAGATGGCTGCTGGAATTGGCAGCCCACCCACCATTTTTAAACAAACCATGATAATATGCTGCCACGCCATAAAATATTGAACATGGAGAGCAGGGAAGGAGCGGGAAGTCTGATTATTCACGCCAAGTTGTTAAAGAGCAGAAAGGAAGTGTGGTGGCTGGGGGGGGGTCACTCTTTGATGGCTGCCCTTTGCTGATAGCTGTGTCGTTCCTCCCTTTCGGCTGACCCCCCCTTCCCTTCCTATCTATTCTCTCCCTTCAAACCATCACCTTCCCTCCCCACCACCCCAGACCCTCCTAGCCCAAGACCCTGCTTGCCTGCTCCGAGGATTGGCTGGCAGCTCCAGAGGGTGGGACTTGGACCTCAACAATTAAGCTCCATCCAGCCCTCATTAAACAGCCTAGCGGCACTTTATGGCTGGTTTGCGGGTGGCATGCCTTCGTGCCAGAGGATTTGACGGATCCTCTGAACAATATGTGTTCAACATCTTTACCTCATCACCACATTGCCCAATGGGATATGAATTTATAGAAAGTCACATCCAGACTACGTTGAGAACCCCCACAAAATGTCAAGAGGCGAAGGAAGCCCCATTCCTTGCATTATTGTCACTCATATTTACACTTCTCAAGGCTGACATTAAATTACGTGCTGTTGAATGGAAGAAAGTATCTGACAATTCTGACAAACAAGATACTTCCTCCAAGTGACTAGGAGGAAGTAACAACTCACTGGTGCACAAGTAGAAGGAAGTTGTCACTTCAACAAGCATGCTAACTCCCTGCCTGAAAGGAAGAACTGTACATGTACAAGATTGAACTGTGAAAACCTAGAACCCAGCAAAAGTTGTTGTTAAAGCTGAGACTGAAAGGTCTCATGGAGATGAAAACTGATAAACAAGTGAGAAGGAACAAATTTGACCTAGAGAAAAGCTGAGAAAAGCAAAGCAGGTCATCAACAGCACCAGCAATATCACCAACCAGTGAGACAACAGCGCCAGCATCATTAACATCAACAATGTCACCAGCAAGTGCCACATCAGTGACATCAAGCATGACTATCACAACACCAGGAGCAACATGCTTAACATTGCTTGTGCAGCGTGCCTACTCACCACTGAGAATGATGAATGCCAAATCTACAAGTTTGAAGCACAACATCTTACCACCTAAGTGATACCGTAAATGATGTTTGTCTGAGAAAAGGAAACAAGCTTTAAAAGATTCTTTGGGGGTTTATTTTTAAAAGTTAATTGTTAATCTTCTTCAGGTTGGGAAAAAAAGTTAATGACTGGGACAGTTATTTTGATATGGAAGCATTTTTTCAAAGGAAGAGAGATGTTGGGTGTGATTTTCCCGCCCCGCTATGCTGGTGGTTGTAGCGGGTAACCGGTGAATAGCGCGAGGCTCATTACACTATGCAAATCCTGATTTGCATCTCTTCAGCGAACCCGGGATGGGACAGTATCGGCCAGGCTCACTAATGTTTCTGACCCTGCCAGGGGAGTCCACACCAGCAGGGATTATGCATGGTCCCCAGCAAAGGGGACCAGACGTGATGGCCTCCCTGGTGGAACGGCGGACATTGAGGCCCCCTGAGAGGTCGGGAGCAGGGGGTGCCCCTTGGGCAGTGCCAGCTTGGCACTGCCATCTGGGATCCTGTCAGTGCCAGCCTGGCACTCGAACTGCCCACTGGACACCCCAGCAGTGCCAGCCTGGCACACTGGCAGTGCCAAGAGGGTGGGGCTTCATGGGGTGAAGCCAATTAGAGAGGGGGAGGTAGGAGGGAAGGGAGGACTCTGCATGGGAGGTGGGGGCTGGCGCTCGGAGGCTGGCAATTGTGTGGGAGCAGGTGGGGTCGAGACTGGTGATTGGTGATGGGCGGCCAGGGCCGGCGGTGTCCAAGGATTGGCATGGGGGAGGTCGGGGCCGGTGATGTCCAGTGGAGGGGTGGGGAACAAGTGGGTCAGGGATGGTGACTGAGAGGCAATCGGGGGTGTGGGGAGGGAGGCATATCAACCGATCTCCCAGTAGACTGAGAGATCGGCACATGCACAGTGTCCCCCCTCGGCAGTCTGAAGCCGGCCTCTCAAGCAGGGTTAGTCCACACCCCCCCCTCCAACCGCCATGAATCGCTTGCCAGCCTCTGTGTTGCACAGAGTGCCATAAATTCATTTCATTGGGTGGGAAAACCTCCCATTTTCCTGCCCATTGGGCACTTAATTTTTGGGGGGAAAATCACGCCCGTTATATTGTTACATTATTTGTAAAGAAATCAGAACGAATTGTTGTGAGAATGTACATCTGTGTATCACATTTCACTACTCAACTGAGTTGTGCATCGAGCAAGGAGGGCAGAAAGAAATGCACTTGAAATACAGCTCCAGCATTTTGAGTCTAAAATGTGAATAGTTCTAATTAATGGGAACCAGAAGACAGCACATCCCTTCAATTAATTTGTGATAGATAAATTTAGGCCCTTTCATTAAGTGGAAACACCCTATCATCATTACCCTGTCCTAAAATGAAGATCTCTACTGCCTTTTCCCCCTTTCAAGTACTCAGCCCTAATGAAAAACCCTAACTTCCTGAAGGCTGTCTTCATAGCCCCTCCACCCTGGTAACACCCTCGTGGATCTATGAGGTGCCTTTTCCTTACAATGGAATGCTTCAAACTGTGCACAATAATCGCGACTCATTTGACCGAAGTTTAACATTGCCAACTTGTTTTTGTCTTTTCAAGAAATGGGAAAGCAAATGTATTATTTAATAAAGTGCTCCTTACCTGAGGTTGTGCTTGAATATTGCATTTCTCTGCCTTTCTGTCTTTGTCAAACAAAATAGGTGGCAAAATTTCCCTGGCACATTGTGAAATGCAACCTATTTAACAATGATATTCAAATGAGCCGATAATATGAACGAGCAGCTCTAAAGTGGGTCAATGGATAACAAGCTGACTAAAGCCAGGCAGTCGTCATTTTCTGTTGTCTTAACGTAACTAACATTTGCCACAGCTTGCGATGATCATCATAATGTCAATATTCAATTCACTCCAAACATGCAATGTACTAATCCAAGTTTTAATCTTATCATGTGTAACCATACCATGGATATTGTATGTTTGGAGTGAATGGATGTACTGCATTGATTTTGAATGCTGGAAGTAAGAATTTCCTGAACTTGATTGTGTAAGTTTTTTAAGTTGTCCAAAAGGCATTTGACATTTCCAGGTCCGTATTGCAAAGAGTTAAAGCGGCTTAATCTAAGTAAATTATAAAACGTGACACAAATATAATGAGTTGCACAGGTCTTTAAAATACAGTAAAACAAAGTTGGCTGCGGTTGTCTCCGATGAACTATGCTAATTTCAATTGAACAAAGCCAAACGTGGGATAGCAAGGAAATTATTTTAACTCCAATAATTGCAGATTTTGCAGTATCTTCCGATACTGGTCAGAATGCATTACGAGTTAGAAAATGTCATGCAAGCCATTGTTTCCCCCCCCCCTCCCTTTCTACTTTTATCTTTGTCACAAGTCCAGAGACATGATTTATAGTAACTATCCATCTTTCGGAGTCATCCATCAAGGTCCTGTTTCAATACAGTAGCGCTTTGTTTTGTACAACACAGAAAAGCTGTCACTCATTCATTGCATGTAAATGGTGTTTGTCCGTTTTACCTCTATTCCAGCAGAGCTCAGACACCCATGGGTAGCTTTTAACTGGCTGAATCCAGGCTCAACTACATTGGGAGAATTACTTGCCACAGTAAATAACGCCATTGCAATCTTTTAAAATTCTTTCTTCTACTAATTTATATTGGCATTCTGGTCTGAACAACTGGAACAAATAATCCTGTTTGTACCAGACCTGGAGAATGGCCCATGTACAATTACTGCATTCTAGGTTATCACACAACACATCTTTGAAAATACCACAAAGCCTCAATTTCAGTGAAGGTGGAAGAGAATGAATTTCGGGAAAGAACTTGGCCACTTTTCAACCTTGTGGTTGCATGTGTGATTAATTGTTGTACAAGCCATATTCGACTCACTTGTTAGAAGAATGACAATTGTACTCAACATTTCATCATAACAGACATTTTGCCTGGATTCCCTCACACTGCTGGGTTTTAGCAGGGTGCTCTTTAACACTCACAAAGTGACCCATTGCAGTTTCTCATGGAAGGTGATTTAGAATCCCCAGAATATTCCTCCCCCCTGACCCCACCCCCTCTCCAATCCACTGCAGACAATTAGAAAGTACCACATCATTTTTAAATGTATTTCGAGGGATGTGGGTGTCGCTGGCTAGGCCTACATTTTTATTGCCCATCCATAAGAAGGTGGCAATGAGCTGCCGCCTTGAACCTTTGCAGTCCATGTGGTGCAGGTACACCCACAGTGCTATTAGGGACGTTGTTCCAGGATTTTGACCCAGCGACAGTGAAGGAACAGTGATATATTTCCAAGTAAAGATGGTGAGTGGCTTGGAGGGGAACCTCCAGATTGTGTTCCCATGCCCTTATCCTTCTAGTTGCTAGCAGTCAAGGATTTTCTTTGACACTCAAGATTTGTGAAGTTGTCTGTTCTCACTCCAAAGGGAAAAAGGATATATATCAAGCACCACAGAAGGACAAGTGGTGGAGGACCAAGATTCTTGAAAGCCCTGTGGCCACAGGAAGAAGCTGTATTAGATTTAATAGGCAGGCGGATCGGAGAACCTATAGATAAGGATGAAGTTGGTAGCTCGCAGGCAAGCAAAGGTTGTAGAGACTCACCAAGTCGCAGCTTATCAGCTTTTTTTTTACAGTACTGCAACATTTTTGCACTCACTCACTATTCTTTCGCTCACCACAAAAACCCGCCCAAGGTCAATGGACCTTTCCATGGTCCGCCCCTCGCCCACTCCAATTCCTGTGCTGGGCAAGATGGTAAAATTCACCCCATTATGTCTATGCTGGCACTCTGTAGGAGTCATTCAGCTAGAGCCAATTCTCCACTTTAAAATAAAAGCAAATTACTGCGGATGCTGGAATCTGAAACCAAAAGAGAAAATACTGGAAAATCTCAGCAGGCCTGGCAGCATCTGTAAGGAGAGAAAAAAGCTGATGTTTCGAGTCCAGATGACCCTTTGTCAAAGCTCCACTTTAATCCTCTATCATTTTATAATAGCAAAAGAAATGTATCCCATAGTAAAGCCATGTTTTGATTACAAAATATTTTGAACAAAACTGACTAAAAGTAGCAAGGGCCAGCTATGATATGTCTTAAAGAAGATGGTTAGTTGCTAATAAAAAGGAATGATGTGGAGATGCCGGCGTTGGACTGGGGTAAACACAGTAAGAAGTTTAACAACACCAGGTTAAAGTCCAACAGGTTTATTTGGTAGCAAAAGCCACACAAGCTTTCGGAGCTCTAAGCCCCTTCTTCAGGTGAGTGGGAATTCTGTTCACAAACAGAGCTTATAAAGACACAGACTCAATTTACATGAATAATGGTTGGAATGCGAATACTTACAACTAATCAAGTCTTTAAGAAACAAAACAATGTGAATGGAGAGAGCACCAAGACAGGCTAAAAAGATGTGTATTGTCTCCAGACAAGACAGCCAGTGAAACTCTGCAGGTCCACGCAACTGTGGGAGTTACAAATAGTGTGACATGACTGTTCTCTTCCTGTTGGGGAGCACTTCAGCGGTCACGGGCATTCGGCCTCTGATATTCGGGTAAGCGTTCTCCAAGGCGGCCTTCGCGACACACGACAGCGTAGAGTCGCTGAGCAGAAACTGATAGCCAAGTTCCGCACACACGAGGACGGCCTCAACCGGGATATTGGGTTCATGTCACACTATTTGTAACTCCCACATTTGCGTGGACCTGCAGAGTTTCACGGGCTGTCTTGTCTGGAGACAATACACATCTTTTTAGCCTGTCTTGGTGCTCTCTCCATTCACATTGTTTTGTTTCTTAAAGACTTGATTAGTTGTAAGTATTCGCATTCCAACCATTATTCATGTAAATTGAGTCTGTGTCTTTATAAGCTCTGTTTGTGTACAGAATTCCCACTCACCTGAAGAAGGGGCTTAGAGCTCCGAAAGCTTGTGTGGCTTTTGCTACCAAATAAACCTGTTGGACTTTAACCTGGTGTTGTTAAACTTCTTACAATAAAAAGGAACCCAGATGAAAGGTCACAGACCCAAAACATTAGCCCAGATCTTCTGTTCTTGGGATCACCAGAGACTGGACGTACAACCAAAAGATGCGCGCTGACTCAGTGGGAATTGCACAGTACAGTTGAACTTCCAACACACAATTCCCCTACTCCCGGGACACTCCAAAAAGTGTCCCAACTCTTGAGTTAGAATTGAAGATGTTGCACAGTTCTGCAGAACTTACCTTAATATTAGACAGCAAAATCCTAGCCCAGTTCCTGGGTAACTTACAACTGAGCCCCCAGTCACTCATACTGAACCTGCCATTGACTCCCTCCTCGACCCCTGAGCACCTGACTATCTCTCCTGATCCCCTGACCTGACCCAACTGCCCCCCACCCAAGCCCCTCTCAACCAACCTGACTACCCCTAACCTACTCCCCTACCTACCACCCTGCCACTTCACCGACTTGCCATCCTATTACCTCAACTACCTGCCATACTACCCATCTACCACCTCAACCAATTGCCATACTACCCACTTGCCACACCCACCTACCCACTCTACCCATTCACTCATCTATTACCCATTCATACTGGGCATTTAATCTCGCCTTACCGCAGGTTGTGCTGGAAAAAGAGGGTGTAGCCTTTGCACTGATGCTCTTTGCTGCACTTCGTGTGGATTCCTACGCTGAGAGGGATCTTTTGCGTTGTGGATCGGAATCCAGATAAATATGTAGTTTTCTGTCTGATCCGCATTGGGTGTGGCAATTCTGATACTGATCAGAAGACTACGTGCCATTAAGTTTGTTTCGCCCTACACGGATGCTGCCAGACCTACTGAGACCCATCTTCAGTATTTTCTGTTTTTATTACAGTTCAAGCTAGGCTTTGTTGGAAAACTGTACACCAGTAAAGATAAGTCCACTTTGAAATGGGTGCATTTTAATCGTATGTTTAATGATTGTGGATTAAAAACAAGAATAATGTGAATGACAATTCCAGAGTGACAGCTCCATAAAACAATTGTTTTCAGTGTTAAGAACTTGCCTGACAGCTCGCTCTCAGTGAAAATAGCTGTCCTCAGCTGTATTCCCACAGGTGTATTACTATCTCATTGATGTCAAGGTAGAAACTACAGTGAGAGTTGATGGTACGTTTTGTACATTGAAAAGGACAGGTTACAATGTGCAAACTAAGCCATAATAAAGATGTAACTGAATTTGAAAGCCTATATAGTGTGTTGCCCAAATATTCAGGCTCTGAAGGAAGGTACTTTGCAATGTTTCTGATCATGGAGAGAATACGGCATCATTTTGATCCACTACCACTTTTCTTTCAGGTGTTTCGTGGGTACAAGTTATGAATTTCCATTGAGAAAGGGACAATTCCTTTTAAGGATTCATTTATAATTATAGGGGGCACACTGGTTAGCAGTGCTGCCTCACAATGCCAGGGACCCGGGTTCAATTCCAGCCTCAGCTGACTGTGTGTGTGGAGTTTTCACATTCTTCCCGTGTCTGGGTGGATTTCCTCCGGGTGCTCCGGTTTCCTTCCAAAGTCCAAAGATGTACAGGTTAGGTGGATTGGCCATGCTAAATTACCCCTTAGTATCAGAGGAATTAGCAGGCTTAATATGTGGGGGTATGGAGATAGGGTCTTGTTGTCAGTGCAGGCTCGATGGGCTGAATGGCCTCTTTCTGCGCTTTGGGAATTCTTTGATTCTATGATAAAGCACCTTGTTACACCAAGATGCCCCACATAATGCCAATTATCTAATGAATTTCTTTTTTTCAAAGTGTAATCACTGTTGTTATGCAGACAAATGTGGCAGCGTATTTGTACACATCATTGTCCCATTAACTGCAAATGAGATTAATGGTGAGTTGCTATTATTTGGTGGGGTTGGTTGAAGAAGGATGACGGCCACTAGCAGAACTACTTGCATTAAATCGTGCTGTGGCATGAGTGTCATCCTGGACCACTATAATAAGCAAACAGGATCTCGGTTTAGCATCTCACCAGAAGAACAGCATATTCAATAATTAACATTCATTCTCTCAACACTGCTTTGAAATGTCCATCTGTTTATATGCTGAATGGGTCTTATCCATCTTTCTTATTCCAGGATGGGAGTCTTGCCAATTGATGTTTACCATTGTTGATGTGACTTTAAAAAAAGACAAATTCTTGATTAATTTTATTTGTGTCTTCAAAAATGTTCTCAAATTATGTACCTTTTCAGATGACTTTTTCTTTCCAAATTTTACAATTTCACGATTTAATGCCCCAATTTGCATCAGTACCTAAATTGCGTCAATCACACTACTAACCAAATTGGAGAACTTGTGCTACACTACTTTCCGCAATGGTCAGCTCTCTAGTTTCTTGTGTAAGATTGTGTGCCTATTGGTGCACACTTCTGGAGGGTTTTACATTGTGGAGTTGAACCCATTAAGAGAAGAATTGAGAATGCCTGGCCTCAGTTTACTTAAGGATTCATATAGAAAGAGAGGTCTTTCATTCTGTCAGGCATCAGTGCATTGCAATACACTGGTCTGCATTCAAATCCAGTACCAAAAGGATGGTATTGAAACCCATTGTACATGATGTTTTAAAAGTGGCAGCAGATAGGAATTGGACACATTTCACAGGTAAGTGCAAAGACCCTCAATGGGCCTTTTGAACACTCCATATTTGCTCTGCATTTGCCACTTGGGAGCTCTCCTTTGTTCTTTTTTGAGCCAATTCCATAGAACTTCATTCAGTTACCAATTAATCAAAAGAAAAAGGTAGCAGGACAAGTTTAACTTTAAAGACTGACCTTAGTCAGAATATACTTAGCATAACTGTACAAGGAATCAGTCGCTGTTGGTGAGCATGCTATACAGGTAATTATGTACCTCACATTAACAAAGTGTATCTGTTCGGTGAGACATCATCAGTCAATGTTCAGAAGAGGAGCAAAAAAAGTATGTCATTCTTGGTAGACAAATTTAAATTATATTGGAATAATCAGTTGGTTTGTATTTATGCCTTTAAAATGCAAATCATTTCATAATAAAGGGAAAAGGCAAAAAATCTTTACGCGACTCTCAAAACTCTAAGCACATCCACCTGATGGCAGAGACTGCATTTGTGAAATTGTACAATTATACAATAAAATCACCATTCCTCAGTTGAGATATTGGCTCAAATTTACAATTGGCAAACCCAGAAGAATGGATCCCCATCAGTTCTTGCCAAAATTCAATGGCGCTGCTATTTTTGTAAGAAATTTATTGGCTGCAGCTAGCCAAATTGAGAGGCTGGTTGTCGGTGAGCTGTATAGACCTGTGGCACCAGAGGAACATAGATAAGAAAGGAAGAGATCGTGTGCCTAGGGCACATCAATGCAGGTGCCCAGAGTGTTCGTAAAGTGACATGGTCATCGATGCTGGGGTCAGGTGGAACAATTATTAGGGGGGGATATTGCGGTGGGGGATAGGATTGAGGATATCAGGGAAATGGGGAGAAAATTGTGGAGGGCCAGGAGAGATTGGAGAAGTGGGGGAGAAGGTAGATCATGAGCTCCATGGGGGGATAGGGAAGGGCATGGAGGAGCAGTCAGGGCGAGATTGCAGGCCATGGAGGATGTGGTAAGTGTATCGGGCAGTTGCTTTGGCGATTAACCAAGTAGCTTGGTGGGCTGAAGGGTCAAAATTCCTGTCCCTTCTCAATAATACTGCACAGGCACTTACCTGTTCCATCCATAGTACTTCCCTCCAGCTGCCAGGTTTCCCAAGGCCACGGAAACCAGATCAGCCAGCAGAAAGAGAGGTGAAATGTTGGACATGCAACGTCACATAAATGAGTGACCAATCTCCTGTGAGCAGGTTGAACATCTGCCAACCAACCTCCTCTCTCATTTATCCCATCTCCATTAAAACTAAAAGTGAGATTAAAGTTGGTTAGTTTTGACTTTGATTTGTTTTTACTTTTTAACTTCCAAACCACCTAAGATTAAAACTACTTCTATGAAACCTAATCTGGCATTCAGATGATTTAGGGTGCATGTCAAATTCCCATGATGTTATTTAAAGAAAGATATGAAGAATAAATGTTTTCTGCATTTTGATCTCCCTTAGTCAACATCCACAAGAATACAATTTAATTAGATATTTGTTTAATTGCCATGTTTTCTGACATAACAGCAGTCATGATGCATTATAACAATTCATTATTTGTGAATCGTTTGGAGAAGAATTATAGGACACTAGCCCCCTCTTTTCCATTGTGTTTGTTCTTCTGCAAAAGAACTCCAAGTAATGTAAATACTTAGCCTGAATGTTGTCTC
Source organism: Mustelus asterias (assembly GCF_964213995.1). Classification (NCBI taxonomy): domain Eukaryota; kingdom Metazoa; phylum Chordata; class Chondrichthyes; order Carcharhiniformes; family Triakidae; genus Mustelus; species Mustelus asterias. The sequence continues at coordinate 40,532,136 of NC_135820.1, forward strand.
TTCAAATCATCTTCCATTTTCCTTTCTTTTTAGTGATGTTACCAGTGTAACCCACCGATTTTCTTTGGGTTGATATTAACAAGGCATCAAGGTCCCTAGGCCCCTGGCTAGGGAGCAGCCTCCAATGAGTAGAAAAGCTGCCCAGCAGTCACTGAACGGCAGATTGTTAATAAACTGGAAAGGGACTGCCTCCCCCGCCGCCGCCGCCCCGCCCCCCCGCCCCCCCACCCAGAGAGCTGCAGGACAATCGGAAGCTGTCAGCTCTCAAGCACCAGCAGCCGTACCAGAAGCAGTATCCGCTGCCAGTATTACACCAGGGATTGTTGCTGGATCCTCAGAGAGAGTTAAATGTGGCGGGATGGAGTAACAGGGAGGGTGAGTGCTGGCAAGGGTGGGGGGATGAGGGCTGAGAGAGCGGGGTGGGTGGGGGGGTTGGGAGGGGAACGGGAGGGGAACCTGGAGACAGAGATAAACCCTGCAGGGGATCTCCAAAATGCCCAGGAGACCAGGTAAGGATGTGCCTATCTGCCCATCACCAGCCCATGCAACCTGGTGAGTTGGCTGCTTGGCGTGGGTCTCTCTTGTGGCCAGTTAAATCCCAGTGGCAGCAGAATGGGTTCTTCAGTGGGAATCCATTGCTCACTTAAGATCCTCAATTGCCTCACTGATGTGTGGGCCACCCCCACCCCAACCTCCTGCCGCTGGTGTAACGGCAGTGACAAGAGTGGGCAGAAAGGTAGTGGACAGATTGTCCATGGGTGTCACCCAGCTCCCCCACTACCTTCAACTTGCTGGCTTGGGAGCTTTAAATGCAGCCCTATAGTATTGAGAAGTATAGCCCGCAGTGAGAACCATCTTTGTTCTACTCCACTTCATGCCTGTTTTCAGCAGTTGCCTCACATGCCAAAGTGAAAGAGATAAATTGTAATGCTCACCTTTTTGGTCAAGCTGATTTCTGTCAGGGGCACAATCTATTGCAAAACTTGGTTCCAGTCTTGCATCAGTTCGCATGTGTTCCAATTAATAACTTGATGACAGACGAGTTCTTCCCAGAGTCCGTACAGATAATATAAGTTAAAAGATAACTGACAATAACTGAATCAACCAGTTCTGATATTTCAAAATCTTCCAATGAGGTATTGAACTTTTCACTATGGCTTTACTACATTTCTGAAATGAGGGCTGTAGCCACAGGGATGTCGCCACAGGGATGTCACCCATTAGCTGGTGAGCCCCACATTGCTTCTTATCAGGAAGGCCCATTGGACGGCAGTAGCTCTTCCCCCAGATTATGGGTCTTGTGTTGGAAGCCTGGCTTGCCGAGAGCTGCTGGCCAACTGGAGGACGGCAGTTCTTCATTGCTCGAAAGCGCCACCATAGAAGTGGTGGCTGCTGCAGTAAATTCACCCACTCAAGGCCCAGGATCTCCAATGGACCCAGGCCACAGGTGTGTAATGATGGGAGGGGAGTCATGAGGGGAGGTGGTTACAGGGTGGAAAGGAATCAACAGCAAGGGGCAGGACTGGCTATTAGCATGCTCCTTACCTATGATGCTGGGTCCTTCAATTACTCAGAGTGGTTTTAAAACGAGATCACATTTCCCCCTCACCCCCACCCCCCCAGAAGCCCATAAGCAACTCTGACGGTTTGCAATTCAGGCACCTTGCATGGTCAGTCTCCCACCCTGACTGGGTGAGACTCCATTAAATGTCCCCTTAAGGGTCTCAATTGGGTGGGAAGGCTGTCAACTGGCCTTCCTGTCACAGACTAAACTGAGGCAGAGGCAGGAAGGCAATAAGGTCCTCACCTGCAACCATCCCGCCCGATTAAATGCCCACTGCTACCAAACTCGTCACAGGGGAAGACATTGAATTCCACCCAAGTTGTTGAAGCGTATGTTTTTGTCACCTAACCTCAGTTCTTATCATCTACTGCCGCCCCCACAGTACTGAGCAGGAGGATTACTTGGAAGCTGAAGAGAACACAATGGCTCTGAAATTATGCTGTTGTGTACTGGCACACATTTATCTGAAATTCTTCTCTACTATGTTAGCAAAGGTGGTAAATGATGTAGAATCGCGGAGAGGAATTTCAGACACACTTTGTGTTGATACAATAGTATCTCACATGTAACATCAGTCCTCACATATTTTCTCAGCTGACATCAGACATATCAAAACTCATACAGTCAGGTGGTGAAGGATAGAATACTGGAGCCTAGTCTTTATTCACTTAGAAGCTTTTATTTACAGAGATGCACATTGCATACTGTACACCGCCAACAAAATCCCCCTCTTTCAACCTATTTTTGTTTGCATAAACATCAAATTGACATAAAATTAACAAGAACTGTGTTAAAACTGAAGCTCACTTAAAAGTATCCTTCCAAACGTCACAGCATGGAGCTCAGTAGTTATGAAGATATGTGGATGTTTCCTCAACCACTTTTATTTCCTTTGGACTGTAAAGACTATACAGTCTTTCTCCCAGTGAAAGAAGCTGTGAGCCTCATAGCATTCATTCACCTAATATAATGTGTGTCAGGATGGACATTTCTAAGCGTATAATTGTGAGGTTCCAGTACTGCAGCATTTCTGCTTATGTTTATACTAAGACATGACTTTGTACTTACTCCTATAAATTATTAATGCCATAGCTGCATCTTTGCTAGTAGTCATTATAAATTATTTTACTATGTTGTTTTTAAAAAAAACTTTCATGAATAAGTAAATGCAGATAGAAATAATTATTATTCGGCACCTTATATTATTTTGGTGTCAGTGGCAGCCATTATATTTTATAAATTGGATGGACGGGTTTTGCAACATGCCTTTGTGCTCCCACCCTCCCACATTTCTGTTTTGCCTTTTATCCATTTTCTTGGATTTTGTCCATTGAGCCTTTGCTTTGCAGTTTGCTTTGGATTGCTTTTCTAAATGGAAATGAAAATTGTAATTTTCCTCCACCTCTTTATTGTTTTTGTGGAGCTTTTTATTGTTTGCAAAAAACCCTTCCTAACCAAGTAGCCGCTGTTTCCTTTTCCAAATCTCCAGTTGTGAATTTTTAAATAGCATCAGAACAATTTGCTGCACAAAATGCTAACTAGGGTGCGTTGTAGTTTCACTTCTCTCGTCGCCCAAAATACAGTGACGGCCACAAGCTATATGATAGCATTTCATTTCAAATGACGTTGTGCTAAATTGCAGTGACACCTCATTATATGGCACAAATACAGTTTATTACCAAGACTAAAGCAAGATTTAGAGCAAAAGCATAGAAAGCAGCAGTAGACTCTTAGCACTTAAAGCGTTAATAGATTGCAGCCTTTCTGGAGAGGCTAACATGTCAGTTTAACCTTCTGCCTGATACGGTGAATGCTTTTTAAGTGGTGGGAACAGCAGCTTTTTGTACAGAACATGAAGTGCTGAGAAATGTTTCTTGTAATGCATTATTAAGAATGTGTTAGGGTTGTTTGAGCAGAGACACTATGGAACAGAGTAATGCAGTTGTAAAAGATGATAAACAAGAATTCGGGCTGTATTATTTTGCCCACAGCAAAGTGAATGTGGCTCAGGGCAGTGTGGTAATTGGATAAAATGCTTCAGCTAAAATCTGCAGAGTTCATTTTCGTTCCAATGCACTTGAGACAGGCATGCCACAATATTTTCTTAGTTCAACATAGGAAATAGGTTGGCAAGAAATATTCAGTGAGTACCCAACTGCTTAACCTGCACTGTTAAGTTGAGCAAACGAGGGACTTATGATGGTGAAATTGCCAAATGATACTTGGTATCTTTTTTTTAAGAAATGATTCTCAATGAACTGCCACCAGGTATGCAAAATTTATTCAGTGGTTTAACAAAATACTCATCTGTTTGGATGATTTCTTTAAAGCGAATATTTTCTCAAGCAACATCAGCCTATATTGGGCAACGATTGTATAAATGGAATGTTTCACGTGTGACAGACATGTTCCTGTTAGACGGTTGTTGAGTATTGAGGTTCTCAGTGAAGACTGAAATCTAACTGTCACAGCCTATGAATGGACGTCTGATAGTGCATCCTTGTGACAGTTAAAGGGGTAACCCTTATGTTAAAATTTTCTTTGCAAATTTGTTGCTGGTTTCTCTCACTTTCTTTGTAAAGAATTTAGAAAATAGGATTAGAATCCTAAAAGTGAAAATATTGGACTTATTTAGAGTTGGAATGTTTGGTAAAATATTAGCTTTCTCCTCTAAGGTTTTAATATATCTACCTGGCAACCATTGCAGCAAAGATTGATATTATTTGCTCAGTAACAATGACCAAAGGTCGATGCTGCTTAAACGATTCATATCAATTCTGTCATTAAGGATTTCTATTTTCAAAGAAAGTCTATGCATTTTCAAATGCTCATGTTGTAGTAGAAGGGTATCTGGCATAGCAAGGGTTAGTGTTGGTCCGGGTACAGTACTGTGCACAATGTGATGTAAAGAGACACATGAGTTGAGTCTAGAGAGAGTTGTGAACTGGACAGAGATCTGTGTAGAACAAGCATGGAGTTAACTCCTAGTTTGGACTATGTCCTGTATATATGTACATGGTTATGTGAGATCAAATAAATGCTTACTGTTTAACCATAAAAGATGCAGAAGCTATTTGTGAAAGACCTATTGAAATGTGCAACATACTACTTGTAAACTTTGAAAATATCCCTGTTGGAACATGTTGGCCCTGGAGGTGGAGAGGGAGAGGGGAGACCAGCAGGGTGGAAAGAGCCTGCAAAGTCGTGAATGTGAGTGCCCTGCCAATCTTAATGGCAGTGCTTAATTTCAATAGCCTGTAGACTCCTAGCTTGGCAGTCAGCTGAATTAATAGCCTGGCCTGAGCAATGTGTGAATAAGCGCTAGGGACCACAGCCAGGGACTCGATCGCCGTTAGTAGACACTGAAGGCCGTTATTTGGAAGTCGAGGTGGGGAGGCCAGGGCACTGGGGTTGGGGGAGGGGAACTCGGATATCGAAACCACGATTAGAACTTGGGATGGCCAAAGGCTTCCTGGTGAGGCCTTGGGGAAATGTTGCTGCTCCTCCTGGCTCACAAGGATTGCAATAAAATGCTGATCTTCAGGGTAATCAGCACTTTGCTTTGGATTCCCCACATTGGACACCGTGTCGGTCACCACGATTTGCAATCAAACTTAAGTTGTGATGCTGTTGATGTCAACAGACGACAACTTTTGAATATTTTAATTGGATGTCTGTCTGCTTTTTGCGGGAGCCTCATCAATTGCTTGATTTTGTATTTGTAAAGATCTATAGTATGATATGAGGCTTAAACTCAGATGGATGAGTCTGAAGTGTAACGTTACAAGAGTACTTGTGGAACAGCTTATCAATGCTGAGCTGCATTACTGCCGAGTGTCATACTTCAGATTATTGGTTTCCATAAAACATACAAGATAAATGGTCAATCGCTTGGGACTGAGAGAAGGAGAAACTTGTTCACCTCAGAGGCTTTTGGATTTCTGGAATTTTGTACCCCAGTGGGTTGTAGATGCTCAGTCATTGAGTATATTTAATTCTGCGTTGGAGAGATTTTTGGTCTCTGAGGGAAACAAGGGACATGGGGAATGAGAGGGAAAGTCGAGTTGTGGCAGAAGATCAGCCATGATGGCACTGAATGGCAGTGTAGGCTTGAAGGGCCATATGGTCTACTCCTGCTCCTATTTCTGATGTTCCCATGTAGGATTTTTCACCTGCATAGGGCACAATATCCGAGCTGTTGGAGCATTGCCTGCTGACATTTCAAAGTGCTTCTCCGCTGTGGACATGACTAAATGTGACTCTGAGAGAATTTTGAGTTGTGTGTAAACCTAGGGAGTGTAAACCTATTTAAGGGTAGCTGAAAAATTATATGGGGCCTGATAGATGCAACTTGCTTATCTGTTAGAGATACAGCTTGGGTTCTTTGGTTCAGTTACAGGGCTGGCCTGAGTTTAGATCCAAAATCACAGAATCCCTACAGTGCAGAAGGAGGCCATTTGGCCCATCGGGACTGCACCGACAACAATCCCACCCAGGCCCCGTCCCCATAACCCCACCTATTTAACCTGCTGGTCCCCCTGACACCAAGGGCAATTTAGCATGGCCAATCTACCTAACCTGCACATCTTTAGAGTGTGAGAGGAAACCGGAGCACCTGGAGGAAACCCACGCAGACACGGGGAGAACGTGCAAAATCCGCACAGACGGTCACCCGAGACCTGAATTGAACCCGGGTCCCTGGCACTGTGAGGCAGCAGTGCTAACCACTGTGCCACCATGTCACCCATTGGGGTGCAGACCGCCATGTAGATTTTTTGGTTGGGTCAGTGGGTGCCCACTGGAAAACAAAAGGTGCCTTTAGATTTGACATCTTCCTGCTGCACATATACGGCCAATCCCTTAACCATATGGAGGAATATGGAGCAGCCTGGGAGAGAATGTTTGCAACAACATTGCTGGGAAAAGCCACGAGAGGGTTCTGGAGTCCACAGCTGGTGGAATGATGCTGAGCAGGAATTGTGAGTACAGTCTATGGAAGCTCACAGGTTCTAATCATACATTCAACGCATCGCTCTCCCTGGACACTGGCAGCAATACCCAAGGGATCAGTTCATTCTGAGAGATACCCAAAGTCAAAGAGTCCCAGCACCAACTGATAAGGTCAAAAGTAACATTGGAATTGATTTCATTCGTTGAGACAAAATAGCTCTTTGTTTCACTATATTTTTCACACTTTTATATATTGAAGTGACTATTGCATGTGGTGCATTTGGAAGTGGGGGGGGGGGGGTGGCGGTGGGGGAGTGATGTCCTATGGTCAGGAGATCACATTAGAAGAGATAATTCAGCTCATGTTCACCTTATGATTGCAGTTTGCTGTCTGGGCAAAAGCTATGCCACTGATGGCCAATATGCTGATGGGAGTCTGCTCCTAATTGCATCAATGGAGGAAAGGGTATCATCACATGGAAGTTGCACTTGGTTCTGATCGGGATGACCTGGCGTGAACGTGATTCTTCAGACTTTTCCGTTCACAGCTGCCCTGTTCCAGTTGATTAATCAGACATCAGCAGAAAATCAGAGGCATTGTTTCAGTGTGTCTCCACAGTGACAGCAGTGACTTTGTGTTATCAAACTGCATCAGAACCCTTGGGTATTGTTTCCAAATTTATATTCTTTTTTTAAAAAAACGAAGCTGAACACATTAGTCCTATTTGCACGAAGGTGTCAATTTGTGCTTAATCTGCTGTGGGTTTCTAAGTTTAGCACTCATGTCTGAATGCCCACATTTTTGATGCATAAGCACATGCAGGAATAATAACTGACTGCTAAAATTAAGGTCCTATCCAGCAATAAGCATGATAATAGCTTACATTTTATAGTGCCTCTCACGTAGAAGAATGCTACAGAGGTACATTGTAGGCTAATGGCATAAAAGTCTCTCTTTCCTGCCAGTTGTAGGAGTCCTAATGAAACGGGTTTGATTAGCCTCAACCCAGTTTCAGGTGGCTTTTTTTGTGCCACCTGAATTTAACCTGCAGTGTCCTGGGAAGAAAATAAAGATGTTGCACTAATCGAAGGTTCTCTGGTGAAGTAGGAGTGAACGCATATTGTTGGGTAGAATAGAGCAAATAGTGTGGTGGTAGTGGTGGGAAAATTATGCTGCATCTGATCTCAGAGTGCTCAATGCTCTTGCTTTTAGAAAACAAATTTGCAAAGTTGGCCGTTACCAAGTATCACCATTCCCCGGTATCACCATCCCCTGATTTGCCATTCCATAGTATTGCTGTTCCCAGTATCGTTGTTCCCCAACATCATCTTTCTCCGGCACGGCCGTCCCCCGGCTTCACCTTTCCCTGGTGCCACCTTTCCCAGATCTGCTTGCAAGATGTAACTCGTGGGGTGCCCCAGGGTTCGGTCCTTGGGTCCCAACTATTTACAATCCATTTTAATGATAGTAGGTACCAGAGCCAAATTTGCAGATAACTCTAAAATAGGTGGGATAGTAAATTGCAATAAAGAAATAAGAAATTTGTAAATGGATATGGATACGGTTAAGTGAATGAGGAAAAATTTGGCAGATCGAGTTTAAATGGATATGTGTGAGGTTATCCATTTTGGTAGGAAAAATACAAAGCAAATTATTATCTTAATCGAGAGAAACTTCAGAGCCCTTGGGTGCAGAAGGATCTGGGTGTCCCCATGCATGGATCACAGAAAACCAGCATGCAGGTACAGCAAGTAATAAGGAAGGCAAATTAAATCTTGGTATATATTGCCAAAGGAATAGAATATAAAAGTAATGCAATGTTGCTGCAACTGTAGAAAGCATTACTGAGACCGCACTTAGAATATCGTGTGCAGTTTTGGTCCCCTTACTTGAGGTGGGGTGTAGTTGCATTGGAGGCGGTTCAGAGGAGGTTCACTAGATTGATTCCAGAGATAAAAAGTTGTCTTGTGAAGAGAGATTGAGCAGTTTAGGCCTATACTGCCTGGAATGTAGAAGAATAAGAAGAGATCTAATTGAGGTGTACAAGGTGATAAAAGGTATTGACAAAGTAGACGTGAAGAGGATGTCTTCTCATGTGGGGCAATCATAGAATCCTATAGTGCAGAAGGAGGCCATTCGGCCCATTGGGTCTGCACCGACCACAATCTCACCCAGGTCCCATCCCCCATCCCCATAACCCTATGCATTTACCCTAGCTAGTCTCCCTGACACTAAGGGGCAATTTAGCATGGCCAATCCACCTAACCCGCACATCTTTAGACTGTAGGAGGAAATTGGAGTACCCGGAGGAAACTCACGCAGACATGGGGAAAATGTGCGAACTCCACACAGGCAGTGACCCAAGCCAGGAATCAAACTCAGGTTCCTGGCACAATGAGGCAGCAGCACTAATCACTGTGTCACTGTCTGCCCCAAGAACTAGAACTAGAATCAAGAACTAGAGGTCATAGTTTTAGGATCTGGAGTGACAGGTTTAAAACCGAGATGAGGAGAAATTACTTCTCTCAAAGGGTCGTGCGTCTGTGGAATTCACTGCCCCAGAGTGTGGTAGATTCTGGAACTTTGAGTAAATTTAAGGAGGAGCTGGACAGGTTTTTAATCAGTAAGGGTTTGAAGGGCAGTGGTGAATGGGCAAGAAAGTGGAGTTGAGGCCAAGATGAGATAAGGCATGACTGAAAAAATGGTGGAGCAGGCGCGAGGGGCTGAATTGCGTACTCCTGCTCCTAGTTCTTATGTTTTTGTTTTCCCGATATCGCCATTCTCAGACGTCACCATTCTCAGCATCATTACCCCCGACATCGCTGCTTCCGATATCACTGCTCCCAAATATCGCCATTTCCAGGCCTAGCCGTCCCCCAGTCTCGCCGCCCCCGGTTTTGTCGTTCCTCAGCCTCGCCGATCCCCGACGTGGCCATTCCCCGGCCACCATTCCAGGACACCATCATTCTCTGGCGTCACTCACTGTCATCATTGTTCCTTAGCATCGTCATTCCATTCAACACAGATCACACCCAGAAAGTTAACAGTTTATATTACAAGCTAAGCAACAGACATTAAAACGTGTCATTCAAATGTAAAAAAATAAGACAATAACCCACTGTTACATTTTGAAAGGTGACCTGATGGGGGTTCAGAAATTACATCATGGGACACCAAAATGGGTTATTAACCATGTTCATGTCCCCTCTAAAATAGTGAGAAAATTTCCTACAAATGTATTATGCATTTGTAATTATCTTAACATAATTTAAAGGACATTATTTATTTTGGATACTACTTTATTAAGAAGCACATGTGCAGATCCCAGACCCCTGGTGCTAGGAGTGAAGCATATGCAGGATGTCATGTTGTAAAATTGGAACCAGACAGTGGAATTACAAGGGATGGGATTTGATGGGTAGTGGCAGGGAAGGGATTGTCACACTTCCACTTTTATTTATGAGACTTTAGAGGAGCAACGAGCCAATTTAACTGCCAGTACCATGTCCTTATGACACATTAGTACGTACACATGGCCTCTGGTGTCAGCAAGGATCCAGGCCTATGTAGGTGCTTTAGAAAATGTTTGAAGGTTTTGAAGTGCTTCCTCTAGCCCCACAAGGACACCTTTGGCATCTGCATGAATTGTGTTTCTGCTTCATGGAGTTGCTGACTCGACCCCAATGCTCCAATCTGTACTTCCCTTGTGGCGAATTGTTTCGGTGGGTTCCTGGTGGCAGTCTGGCTCTCAACCAACTTTGAGCCCACCCACCAGTGGTGACGTCATTCCTGCTGACTTCAGGCAGACGCAGAATATGAACAAGTAAGGCCTGAGATTTAATGGCACTTAATGATTCAAGACAGCACCCACTGCTGCCCCACCTCTTGATTCCTAACTCAGGTTGTGATGAGGATATTGCAATTCTGCAACAGGATATAGATAGTTTGGGATACTGGATGAAAACCTGGCAAAGGGAATTTAAATGTGACCTCATGCACTTTGGCAGGAGGAATCAAAATGCCGATTATTATCCAAATGGAGAGAGACTGCAGATGAGTGAAGTACAGAGGGATCTAGGTATTCTAGTGCATGGACCACAAAAAGCTCGCAGACAGGTCCAACAAGTAGTTAAGAAGGCAAACGGCACTTTGACCTTTATTGCAAAGGGGTTGTAGTTTCAAAATAGGGATATTTTGTTGCACAGGGTGTTGGTGAGACCTCACTTGGAATACTGTGTAAAGCTTTGGTACCCTTACTTAAAAAAGGTTTTAGTAACATTGGAGGCAGTCCAAAGGAGATTCACCAGGCTAATTCCTGGGATGAGAGGGTTGTCCTGTCAAGAGAGACTAAATAGCCTGGGTCTGTAGTCCTTGGCATTTAGAAGATGCAAGATCCTGAAGGGGCTTGACAGGATAGATGGTGATATGTTTTCACCAGTGGAAGAGTCTCAAACCGGGTTACCTAGCTACAAGATAAAGGGCCAGTCATTTAAAACTGAAGTGTGCAGAAATTTCTTCTCACTGAAGGTGGTGCATTTCTGGAATTCTCTACCCCAAAGTGTGGTGGAGGCTGGATCATTAGGAGTATTTAAAGTGGAGGTGGATAAATATTTGATAGATCAAGGAATAGAGGGTTGTGGGGGAATGGCACAGAAAAGGAGTAGATCTGCCTTGATCGTGATGAATGGCAGGGCAGGCTTGAAAGGCCTGATGGCCTACTCCTGTTTCTATTTCTTGTATTCTTGTGTGTGTTAAAATTGTCCTTTAAACTTGTAGTTTACCTATGGATTGTATGAGGGAGGGAAGTCTGAAGGAGCTGATAGGTTATGTGGGACATCGAGGTGAATGAAACGTTTATATTTATTTAATAGTATGAAGTGAAACTACTCTCCACCAGCAGCGTAAAATAGGGCTGAATTTTGCCCTCCCCCCACTGGCATGTTTGAAGAAGGCCTTGTAAAATACAGTATGTGGTCCATCTACCCCTGACCTATCTCCCGTTTAACAGGTGGAGGCCTTGGGGCCTGCCTGTCCTTGGTCCTTTTGAGGCCCTTAAGTGGCCATATAATGCTGCCATTTTACTCATGGCAGCTGAGTGACCCCCTGGCAGCTTTTACAGGGCGAGCTGGTTTTAAGGAGGGGGGAGGCGTGATGGAGATGGAAGTTTCACCTTTAGCCAATTATTGTCTCAGGGCAGCCTCTTTGGCTGGCGGGGCAGGAGACCTCACCATCTGAACAATCGTGCCACAGTGCATCAGCAGCAAATTGTTCACAGTTGAATCTTCTTTCCACTTAAAGTTACCAGAAAGGTACTTCAAACTCTTTTGAGAGTCCTGCTTCCCAGTCTCACTGTTGTTCTTATTTGGTCTGAAATTTAAAAACTTGGCAATATTTCACCAGTGGAAAATAAAAGGTAGCACGATGAAAAATTGGCTGCTGATTTGCTGCGAGCAGTGTTGTGCTGCCTGCATAGATCAGTTTCACCCCTTAGATGTTTAAATTTGCATTTTTGACAAACACAGAATCTGAAACAGTGTGTAAAAGCACAAAGTGCCTTCTAATCAGTAATCCTTCAAGAAGGATGTACAGTAAAAGGGTACTCACCTTCTATGGTCTCTATAATTGTTGTATCACTAAGACAACCAGTGCAGTGATGTGCTCACTAATATTATACAGGCTCCTTGATCATATATTCTAATTTCATAGGTGTGGAAGAGTCTGAATATCATGGTCTCCTGATTCACAGCATCGGAGAAAGGTTGCAATCCCTGTTGCTGTGTTCCCTCAGCAGCAGCACTGTGTCTGTCTTACTCTCCGGATCTTCTGTAATTTTCACTAAACTCTACATAAAAAGCGGAGCTGACATATTTTATTTGTCACACAGGGAAAAAAAATCTCCCCAATGTGGTGCTCCAGACATCATCTCGTGTTGTACATTTTACGCTAATAATGTGTTTTAGCTGCCAGAGTTGTGAAAGCAATGGGTAGTAATTTTACTGTTAAGTTTCGAGCAGTTTGATACCGACAATCAGACCAACACAAATCGTTTGCCTTGCCTCCGTGGTAAGAATCTCTGGAATTTACATTACCCTTTTAGGTCTTGCATGATTGATGATGCAGGACCCACTACTGCTGACCCAGTGCTGAGCAGCTGCGAAATGCCAGGATGTAGACAAACTTAATAACATGGGAGGGGGGCTACTTCCTGCTGAGGGGAATGCGAGCCCTTACCAGATAGAAAAATAAGCCTGAACCTCTGCCCAGGCTATTTAACACTAGGTGGTATGACCCATGTGCTTAAATATCTAACTCACCAACAGTAGGAATCAAACACTTTGACTTATGTCATGGCTCTTGCCCGTATTAAAGATTAATAGAAACAGCTCGGTGCAGAAAATTTGAATTTGATTTTTTTTAAATAACTGAAGAAATAAAATCTTGTCTTTTACACTGGGCAGCCAATCAACATTGCAGCCCTCATAATTGAGGCCGTTGGAAGTCTATTGTTGGCTTGGCTTTCATAACATGATGCCCAGAAGCCTTTCAGTACTGGAGACACTCCACAGGAATTTGTGTATATCCTGCTGCCAGCATAGTAAGGTTACTTCTACGATGAAGCTAGCCCCTCAGGTTACAAAGAGATATTTTCAGTAAGACCCAATTGTTTGCATAATTCATGCAGCATAATTAACAACCCGTCAGACGTAAGAGAAGAGAATGTGAAATCTGTTTGTGATACGGGATCGATACATGGGGTGCAAGAATGAAAATGTTTACCTGCTGAGGGGTCATCAAATATCTAACAGTTTTTCCAAGGTGTCCCTGGAAAGTGAATGATCTTACCTTAGTTACTGATTGGCTTGAAGCTCTTTGACAGAATAGTCGGAGGGTGATAAATCCAACAGACATTGAGCCTTTATTGAGTGTTTTAGTGTTTTAGGGAATTTCAGTCAAATGACTGCTGCTTGCATAACAACAGTAATAGCAGGCAACGTTAAGCAATCTGGTATTTAGGAAGTTTAACTCGGAGAATTGGATTTGAACATTTTAATTAAGAGCAGGTGTAGGCCACTCAGCTCCTCAAGCCTGTTCCATCATTCAATAAAATCATGGCCGCTTGATTGTAACCGGTGGGCACCACCAGGCTGTCTGGTGGGAACTGCCCAATGGGCATTGCCCGGCCATGCCCCCGACCACCCAGGGTACTACAATGGCCTCCAAGCACTCCCCCCTCCCCCCCCCCACCCCAGCATGACCATTGTGTCAGGTCTGTTTTAGTGAAGACCTGCAGTGATTCTCGCTGTTATGGCGCCGAACCCTAAGGCCAGAAGGTTCCGTGGGGCTATGCATATTTAAATGCTACTTTACTACATTTAAATGCTACATGGACGGCACGATGGCACAGTGGTTAGCACTGCTGCCTCTCAGCGCCAGGGACTTGCGTTCAGTTCTGGACTGGGGTCATTGTCTGTGTGGAGTTTGCGCATTCTCCCCATGTCGGCGTGGGTTTCCTCCAGATGCTCTGGTTTCATAGAACATAGAACATTACAGCGTAGTACAAGCCCTTTGGCCCTCGATGTTGCGCCGACCTGTGAAACCAATCTAAAGCCCATCTAACCTACACTATTCCAATATCATCCACAGCCTCAAGTCCCTCAGCCTTTCCTCATAAGACCTTCTCACCATATCAGGCAACATCCTGGTAAATCTCCTCTACACCCTTTCCAATGCTTCCACATCCTTCCTATAATGCGGCGACCAGAACTATATGCAATACTCCAAGTGTGGCCGCACCAGAGTTTTGTACAGCTGCAACATGACCTCATGGCTCCGAAACTCAATCCCTCTACCAATGAAAGCTTTCTTAACAACCCTATCAACCTGGGTGCCAACTTTCAGGGATCTATGCACATGGACACCGAGATCTCTCTGCTCGTCCACACTACCAAGTATCTTACCATTAGCCCAGTACTCTGTATTCCTGTTACTCCTTCCAAAGTGAATCACCTCACACTTTTCCGCATTAAACTCCATTTGCCACCTCTCAGCCCAGCTCTGTAGCTTATCTATGTCCCTCTGTAACCTGCAACATCCTTCTGCACTGTCCACAACTCCACCGACTTTAGTGTCATCTGCAAATTTACTAACCCATCCTTCTACACCCTCATCCAGGTCATTTATAAAAATGACAAACCGCAGTGGCCCCAAAACAGATCCTTGCGGTACACCACTAGTAACTGAACTCCAGGATGAACATTTCCCATCAACCACCATACTCTGTCTTCTTACAGCTAGCCTATTTCTGATCCAAGCCACTAAATCACCCTCAAGCCCATGCCTCCGTATCTTCTGCAATAGCTTACCGTGGGGAACCTTATCAAACGCTTTACTGAAATCCATATACACCACATCAACTGCTTTACCCTTATCCACCTCTTTGGTCACCTTCTCAAAGAACTCAATAAGGTTTGTGAGGCACGACCTACCCTTCACAAAACCGTGTTGACTGCCCCTAATCAAATTATTCCTTTCTAGATGATTATAAATCCTATCTCATGTAATCCTTTCCAAAACTTTGCCCACAACAGAAGTAAGGCTTACTGGTCTATAATTACCAGGGTTGTCTCTACTCCCCTTCTTGAACAAGGGGACAACATTTGCTATCCTCCAGTCTTCTGGCACTATTCCTATAGACAATGACGACATAAAGATCAAAGCCAAAGGCTCTGCAATCTCCTCTCTAGCCTCCCAGAGAATCCTAGGATAAATCCCATCCGGCCCAGGGGACTTATCTATTTTCACACTTTCCAGAATTGCTAGCACCTCCTCCTTATGAACCTCAATCCTGTCTAGTCTAATAGCCTGTATCTCAGTATTCTCCTCGACAACATTGTCTTTTTCCTGAGTGAATACTGACGAAAAATATTTATTTAGCGCCTCTCCTATCTCTTCGGACTCCACGCTCAACTTCCCTCTACTGTCCTTGACTGGCCCTAATCTTACCCTAGTCAATCTTTTATTCCTGACATACCTATAGAAAGCTTGAGGGTTTTCCTTGATCCTACCTTCCAAAGACTTCTCATGTCCCCTCCTGGCTCTTCTTAGCTCTCTCTTTCGGTCCTTCCTGGCTAACTTGTAACTCTCAAGTGCACTAACTGAGCCTTCATAGAAATCATAGAAACCCTACAGTTCAGAAGGAGGCCATTCAGCTCATCGAGTCTGCACCGACCACAATCCCACCCAGGCCTTACCCCCACATATTTACCCGCTAATCCCTCTAACCTACACATCTCAGGACTCTAAGGGGCAATTTTTAACCTGGCCAATCAACCTAACCCGCACATCTTTGGACTGTGGGAGGAAACCAGAGCACCCGGAGGAACCCCACGCAGACACTCGGAGAATGTGCAAACTCCACACAGACAGTGACCCGAGCCGGGAATCGAACCCAGGTCCCTGGAGCTGTGAAGCAGCAGTGCTAACCACTGTGCTACCGTGCCGCCCTCTTTACGTCTCATCTTTACATAAGTCTCCTCCTTCCTCCTCACAAGAGATTCAACTTCTTTAGTAAACCACGGTTCCCTCACTTGACCACTTCCTCCCTGCCTGACAGGTACATACTTAACAGTCCTACAGTCCAAAGATGTGTGGGTTAGGTTGATTGGGCATGCTAAATTGCCCCTTAATGTCAGGGGAACTAGCAGGGTAAATATGTGGGGTGACAGGAATAGGGCCTGTGTGGGATTGTGGTTGGTGCAGGCTCAATGGGCTAAATGGCCTCTTCCTGCACTGTAGGGAGTCTGATTCTAAATCCGATAATCGCCTTTGTGTCATTGAAGAGGGGCCAGGAACATAGCAAACTATTGCATGCAGGTTTCCAGGATTGTTGTGCTGTTCGCCGAGCGCGATGAGGTGGTAAAATTGCCCCTGTGGTTTCTCCGATGTCCAAAGGATTACTTCTCCACTTCTGTATTTAATTTCCCACGCAATAAACACAAACAATATATTAACTTTCCTTGCCAAATTTAACAGTTGGGATCCCTCATAGGTATTGTGTTGTTGGTCAAAGATTAGAGAAAACTGACTGTGTGAGGGTTACGTCACCTCTTCAACACCTTGAGCACGCTTTTCTGGCTGTTGAGTAATGAACGTCGTTAATTGTATCCACGGAGATTGTGGACTGCACTATTCACCCTCACTAACTGAAGTGAAAAATGTGCATACGTGCATATAAGTGGGGTCGGAAGTAGACAAGAAGCGAGAGTAAAAATATAATTTTCTGAATATATGCTAGGTTGTGCATTTGATTTTAATGAGTAATAATTCACAGTGCACAACACTGCCCAGTGAAAATCTATCAAAATTGGTTTTGTTCTTTTCCCTGCTTCTCCACCCAGATAACTACCTACCTAATGCACTAGTTTCAACCATTCTGCTGGTTTCCAGTTTTTCTAATTGCATCCACTAAATGTTTTGGCAATACTGTATTAGTGGCAGCAGGTAATACTTGGAGCAAAAAATAGGCAAAGAAAAGACCAGTAAATATTCCAACCAACCTTGCTTTTACTGCTAACTTTTAAAATAACTTTGAAGGTAAAATGAGAGTAAGGATTGGAAAACAGATTGTTTTGTGACAAAACAGAAAAACTGAAGGTAAATAAAGTATTAATTTGGGAAGTTATTAAATTGTTAACTGTGACTCAGAATGCCATTTTGAAGTTTTAATAATTCAGGATTATTGTTTAATATGGATTTGAGAAGCTCATTAAATCACCTTTCCTTTAATGATGCAGCAGCGAGGAATGGTAGTCAAAAGGTAAATCTTTCCTGACTAAATGAAAAGAAAATGAGGAAGCCTAATGGCTTGTGTTTGGCAGCTTAAGCTCCTGTTTTTACTGTCACCTTCATTTTATTCATGGTTGTCACTGTTGGGTCATGCATTATTAATAATAATTTTAGGAACATTTAGCATAGATGCCAGCACAGTGCCATGCTAGCTTTCAACCCTAACCTACAGCATATTGTTGTGCTGGTTGAAAAATGTTCTTAAAACGATTACACCAGAGAACCACAGCTGGCCCAAATGTCCATGAAATCTGCTGTGCTTGATTTTTTTCCACTTACCGCATCTGCAGCGACAGGTTTTATTTAACCCTTCTTCAGATTTAAATGCAATCCGTTCTCAATTTGGGAAAATATTTACGTGAGATAAATCTGCAGAAATTATTTAAAAAGATAAACATGAAGACCAAACACACACACAAAGAAAAAGGGGCCCCTAGAATTGCGCAGTGAATCAGTTAGTGCCTAAAGTGAGAGTAATGTTTTGGGTGTGTAAGCTTTCATCAGAACGGTTGTGTTCCGAGGCTTTCACAATGGGGATACATGTCTGCGCTGATTCTGTAGGTCCGAGCTTCCAGCTCTGATAAAGGGTCAGAGCTGAAACATGAACCTATCTTTCAGCTGCGGATGCTGATTGTGTTGCTGTTGCTGCGTTTTTAAAAAATTATATTATTTGCTTGTTTCGCACATTCTGAATCTGGTTTTGCGATGTATTCGGAATATCAAAGCAATTTTCTAACGCAATAGGTTCTCAAAAATAAGGTTTGATGGCAGGCTTTTGTGATTAAAAATTCTACCATTTTCGAGTAGTGTGCATATAAATAAATAAAATGAGATAAATAAAAATCCTATGCTGCCCTTTTGGAGGAAGGTGTCCCAGATTAATTCCCCTTTTTTTCTCTCTTCATACTGATGCTACTGTTTACAGTGACAGTAACAACTGCAAATCTCCTGTGGTCTGAATTTGGCTGTTTTAGGTTATTTCACAATGCACAGATTTGGCTCAAATTTTGATACGTTTTGTACTTGGAGGTGCCTGTTACCTTTTTGCAAGCAATGCAGCTATCATAAATAAACGGTGAAATATTGTTCCCGCATAAATGGCCGCCTTATGTCCTGCCACAGGCTGGCTGGCAAATTAGCAGCTGCTAGATGTTTTGGGATAGGAGCGGAGCTTCAAATGCTCACTGAAAAATATTGTCCTGTGACGTCCCGCTGAATGTACTGGTTCCTACCAATGTCAAGGTCATTGTGGGTCTTTATTCTCTGGCAAGCTCATGTTGAGTTTATGCATTGTCTGCCAATCTCATGTTTAGTATGTGTGAGTCTCTTAGTGGGAATGCTTGCTTCACTCTGGCAACCTGTGACAAGTGCATGTCTTACTGGATGTGTATCTTGGGACTGAAAAATGTACAGCAACTTTGGGCAGTATTTTACTATTGGGGGCTGGGAAATGGGCATAGGGACATTTTTGGACTCCTGTAGTGGAGGGGGAGGAGCACTGACCCCTATTTTGAGAGGAGTGTCAGTTTAATTGGTTTGAAGACTGGCAAAAGGAGAGGCAGGACTGTGCAAGTGACTTCAGCAGATCATGGCTGTCTATAGATGCCATTTTAGTGCATTACCTGCTGTTAGAAAAATTTCTGCTGAGGGGCAGAGGCCTGGAACATGGGGCAAGGAAGCCACTTGCCACAAGGAAGCTGTGAGTTGCCCTCTTCCTGGAGGGTAAAAGGGGAGGCCACCCTCCAGGACCAAGAAGGCCTGGATGGAGATAGCTGACACTGTCAGCAGATGGTAATAGAATCACAGAGTCCCTATAGTACAGAAGGAGACCATTCAGCCCATCGAGGCTGCACCGACCACAATCTCAAAAGGACCCTTTTCCATAACGCTCACATTTACCCTGCTAATCCCCCTGATACCAGGGTTAATTTAGCATGGCTAATCAACCTAGCTGGCACATCTCTGGAGTGTGGGAGGAAACCGTAGCACCCGGAAGAAACCCATGCAGGTACTGGGAGAACGTGCAAACTCCACATAGACAGTGACCCGAGGCTGGAATTGAACCCGGGTCCCTGGTACTGTGAGGCAGCAGTGCCAGCCACTCTGCCATCGTGCCCCCCTAATGTGAGGGCCAAGATAGGATGAGGCGTTTCATAACTACTCATTATCACCACCATGGAGCAGGTAGCTGTGGACATCATCAGGATTTGCCACGAAGAGCATTTTTGGCAATGCAAAATGGGAATCCATGGTGGAGATGGTGATTAGGGAGTGCAGAGCATTCATTAAAGGGCTGCATTGTACTCCTATCCATCCAAAAGCATACTGAGCAGTCAAATACATTGGGAAGCCTGAACACTGCAGAAGCTTCTGGTCTCCGAGGCTAGTTCTCATGATCTCTTTTTGTGTCTCCCAAAATTGCGAGATTTGAGGTCTTTTGGGGTTATTAGACCCTTCCTCCTCCTCCCGGGCCAGACACTGCAATAACAGAGCTCAGGTCAAGCACTATCACATCTTGTTACAGCGTGTCCTCAACAATCATAGTGCAGAAGGAGGCTATTTGGCCCATCGAGTCTGCACCAACTCTCCGACAGAGTTTCTTACCCAGGCCCACTGCCCACCCTATCCCCATGCATCTTCCCCACTAATCCACTTAAGCTACACATCTTTAGATGCTAAAGGAGAATTTAGCATGGCCAATCCACCTAACCTGCACATCTTTGGACTGTGGGAGGAAACTGGAGCACCCAAAGGAAACCCACACAGTCACCCAAAGCTGGAATTGAATCCGGGCCCCTGCCGCTATGAGGCAGCAGTGTGCCACCGTGCAGATACAGTCGCCTTGGTGGGTCCTTGTGCGAAATGGTGTCACTGGGCAATGAGCATGGCACTAGTGTGCAGAAAGAGGTGCCGGAGGCAGCTCTGGGCAATGCCCCTCAGATAATGTAGGACAGACACAGCCCTGTTCAGCTGGCAATAGATGCAGGGCCTCAGCAGTCACCTAAAAGAAGACTCTACCTGCAGCTGCAGATGTGCATCCACGTGTCAGAGCTTTTCGGGGCAGTGCAAGGTCATGGACTGAAAATGGAGGTGTCATCTAGCTCCTGAATGTCGCAGTTACTCAGGTTTGTGAGTGCAATGCACCTGCATTGAGAGAGTGGCCAGACTCACGTCGATGTAGCAGCACTAAAATAAAGTTTATTTTTTAGTGTCACAAGGAGGCTTACACCGCAATGAAGTTACTGTGAAAAATCACCTAGTCGCCACACTCTGGCGCCTGTTCGGGTACACCTACATAGAATTTAGCATGGGCAATGCACCTAACCAGCACGTCTTTCAGACTGTGGGAGAAAACCAGAGCGCCTGGAGGAAACCCACAAGACACGGGAGAACATGCAGACTCCACACAGACAGTGACCCAAGCCAGGAACCAAATCTGGGTCCCCGGCGCTGTGAGGCAGCAGTGCTGACCACTGTGCCACATGCCACCCTTTGGAGTGTATGCAGGAACTGCGCACTGATGTTCAGAGGATAGATACCACACTATAGAGCCTCGACCAGTCAGTAGAACAGATGGCACAGGGATATCTGGAGGGGATCTCAGTTGGACCCCAGTTGGGGCTATGTCCAGCTATCTGAAGCATGAACCAAGAGCTGATGCTGTTACCGAGGAGGATGAAGATGCCACAGAGGCCTACATGACCCCTCTGACTGAGGGAATATCTGAGGAGCAGAGCCCAGTGAAGAAGGCCACCCCTGCAGTAATACCTGAGCACTAGCCTCCGAAGGTGCGCCCAGCGCACCGGCCTCCCAAATCTCTCAGTGACGTGTGAGTGGGTGTCCTCCACCACCTCCAGTAGCACAAAGGGAGCAACAGGAAGAAATGGCCGAGAACAGACCACTGTATCGAGCAGAGAACTGAGCGAGTCACTCGCATTAGTAAATGTGCACTTTTTGCCTTTTGGAGCACGATATAAATCTTGACAAGTAAATCCGGGCACAAGTTGCCTTTTATTAATGAAGAGGAGGAAGAAGTGGTAAAAGGGAGCAATAATCTGTGAATGCTGACAACAAAATCTTTGAGCAGATGTGCATCTTTCATTGATGGTAAGAGTTGAACTGCTCTGAGCTGTGCCTTCAACGGAAATGTTCTCATGGGCAGCTCAGAGCGAATTCCAAACCACCTCATTCCATCATTCCTCCTACATTACAGAAGCTGAGCAGGAGTGAGCCTAAATCGGATGATCCCTGACGTTCATGGCATCCTAACGAGTTCTTTGATCATCGCTTTGAATCCACCCAGCCCTCTTTGCTACCAGGGCATCTTCCTGTTCTGCATCTTCCTCCTGCTCTTTCTTCACTTCTTTCACCTTCTGCTGCTCCATTGAGTTGCCTTTTTCCAAGACTTCATCATTCTCAAGGTCCACACTTCACTATAGGGTCATGTTGCAGAGAAGGCCACACAACGAGTAAGACCCTTGGGGTGTACTGCACAGCTCTAGCTGACCGATCCAGACATCAGAGTCGCATCTGCAGCAGCCAAAGCCCTGCTCGACAGTTGTCTGAGTGAGTAAATGCTTTCGGCTGTATAGCCTCTATTTCGGAATCTTCTGGAAAATGGTGAGTATCCATTTATTCATGGGATCTCCCTTTGAAGCCATCCATGGATTTTGGGGAGTGGAGTGAAGGGCTGTGACAGCCTAGACTGGAAGAGAATGAAGGAGTCATGGCAGCTGAGCTAAAGTGAGTGCACACCTTGAATGAAGGTCTTGAAAAGCAAGGGAGTGGAAGCCCTTCTTGATGAATTGAGTGTCCACTTGCTGGCCACGTGGGCGAAATTGATGATGTTCTACCCCTGGGGGAATCTGGCATTGGAGGTGAATCCCACTGTCCTGTGGGATTGTGAGGCCCCATCCATCTGGAATTAGATGTCCTGCTCAGCTCTCACAGAGGACAGCGGTGACTAACATGATGCAGCGGTGTGCGCGATGCTACCTAGGTTCGCAGCTGCTCCTTGGAAGGAGCCAGTAGCGAAGTTCAGGGTCATGATGAGGTTTCTGAGCAGCCAGCAAAAGGGTTAATGCTCACCTGCAATCTTGAATACATGGATACAAATTTCAGACCTGCTTTGACACCAGGAGTTAAATTGGTTTCAGACCTGCTTTGACACCGGGAGTTAAATTGGATTAATGACCTTTACAGATAAGCTGCTTTATATAGGAAAGAATTTATCTAATTCGCATTTTGCAATCGTATATCACCCACTGTGACATCTGTGATTCGTGAATTGAGTAAGTCCTTCAATTAACATGGAAAGAAAAATTGTTACCAGCCAAAGGTTAGAAGTGCAGCTGGCTATTTTGCTAATGCAACCATAAACACTGGGATAATGATCTCTTAAGTAATTGTGCTCTGTGCATTGCAGTGCAGGACTTTGTTTTGTTTTATTTAATTTGTTATGTGTGTTTATCAAAGTAATGGGTGCGAGTGCTGGGAAATGAGACCTGGTTTTGATTTGCAAGTAGTAATTAAAATTGAACCACTAGTGAACCCCAGAGTGACCTAACTTAAAACAATATATTTCATTTGCAAGTACCTAAAATTTGGATCATTTTGCATTGCTTTTCAGCTGGGGTATTTCCAGTTTCTCCAAAAGAAGAGCTAAAACACGCAGGGGTTAGCAACAAAATGTTCTTTTATCCGTGACAGTCCTTAGGCCGGGATTTTCCAGTTCCAACAGCAGTGAGTTTAATGGCCACAGGGGGTGGAATAGTGGGCGGAGTTTTACGACCTCTTTGCGCCCGTTTTGCAGCAGGCAAATGTTGTAAAATCGGGTGTAATGTGGCTGGCGCGAATGGCACCGATTTCCACACCTGTTGCGACACCTGGATTTCCAGGGCAGTCAGCCTCTCACCAGAAATGGGCGTGGGGCTGATTAATCTATTTAAATTTAATTTAATGTTCATTTCAGTGTGTTTAGTGAGCCCGGCGCTCAATCGTCCTGGTTCACTTGCCTTTGTGGCTTCGCTGGGAGATGTTTTCTCTGGCGTGAAAAACTCCTGCTCTCCATGAACGGGGAACAGTCGTGTTGGCCTCACCGGTGAAACCAGAGGCCATTGAAGCCCCCCAGGGAGGCCGAGTGCAAGGCAGGGGTGCCCCTTGGGCGGTGCCAGCCTGGCACCTGGGCAATGCCAGCCAGGCACCTGGGCAATGCCCACCAGGCAGTGGCAGGGGATGGGGTCTTTAGGGGAAGTGCCGGAGAGCAGTGCCGGGGGCAGGGCCAATGGTGGGGGGACGAGCCAATGATGGCGGGCCATGGGGGGAGGGGTGTCCACTGCCACTCTGCATGCGATCGGTGGGGGAGGGAACGGGAGCAGCGATCGGTCTGGGATGCGGCGGCGGGTGGGCGGTGGCTGCATCTCGGGCTGCAGGCCCCGGCGATTGCGAGGGGGAGGGGTGCCACTTGCGGCAGCCTGCAGTAACAGGGGCCTGACAGCTCTCTCTTTGTCTGTCAGACCCCTGCCACTGTTAATGCGCATGTGCAGCATCAGAGGTCTGCAGATGTGCAGTAGCTCCCCCTACAGGCTGTCTGGTGAGTTAAGCCCCGCCCACAGTCTCTCTGGCTAGTTAAGCCATGCCCACGGCCTCTCTGGCTAATTAAGCCCAGCCCATAGCCTCCCTGACTAGAAACTGACTAATCCATCTTTTTAGAGACAGCGCATAAAATTGGGTGTGAAAATTCGCCCAAAAAACGGATCTGGAACTCTCCCATTTTCAGGCTAGCTGGACACACAGAAAAAATCTGGTAAAATTCCACCCAATGTGTCTAGAGCTGAAAAGTCTGTTTCATGAAATGATGGCAGGAATGTGCACCCCGCCCATCATTGCAGGTCACCATCCCCAGCCGAGGCCGGCGTGAAGCCGCTTTGCATCCCTTAATGGGATGTAGATGAAGCCCCAACAGGAATTGCAGGATGTGGATTTTCACACTGAAGCAGATTCCAGGACGTGGATCTTCACACAATAGGAGCTTCCAGATGTGTGTGCATGTGGAAGGGTCAGGGAGCTACAGTGACCTCTATCTTGCAGACTAGATGGATTGCTGTGGGCTATGAAGCTTCACCTTAACACACTGAGTTGCTCTTTATGCACGGGCCGCACAGATGGTGCTCATGTCTCCTCTTCCATTTGTTGACGCGAATGTTGAGACTTCCCTTACCCTGGCGATGTGGATGAGGTCACTCATCCATTCCTGCACTGCAGGGCGGTCCTCCGGCAGAGTCCGTGGGCATTGACCACCCTCCCATGCTGGGTTGGTCTCACAGCTCGATCTCCTCCTTCCATCCTCAGTATACAGGACACACTTCCTGGCCTCCACTGCACTGAGTAGTACATTGAGGGAAGCATTGTTGAATCTGGGTGTTAGAGACCCTTGCAATCACTGGGCCATCTCCTCCTTCTGCAGTGGGTTTGCAGAAGAAGTTGGTGTTAAATATGGCTCCCATATGCGACAGTGAGGTACGCGCCAGCCAGCCAGCCCACCCTGCCATGTAATACATTGGGCAACGCTGACTGCATAATTAATAGGTGCAGCATCGCGCCATTCCCACCAAGCTCCATGCCGGGAAACACTTCCAGTTCCTGCTTCCACCAAGGGACTTAGGCCTGGATTGGAAAATCCCAGCCTTTATGTTTGTAAAATCGGTATCACTTTGTCTGTTTGTATAGTGTGTGTTATATATGCATGTACAGTCAGTATCCCTTCATGTGTGTACAATGTGTCTTTTATGTACATGTACAATCAATATCCCTTTGTGTGTGTGTGTATATATAGAGTGCCTTATGTATAGACAGTCAACATCCCTTTGTGTGTTTGTACAGAGTGCCTTATGTATGAGTGGACAGTCAGCATCCCTTTGTGTGTCTTTTCTGTATATGCATCCTTTTTTGATGAGCAGTATGTGTAAAATCAGTGTTACATCAAAAATCACAGCTCCATGGTGCTTGGTATTAGAGACTGGAACCACAGCTTTAATGTGATTTTCTTTTTGTAAAGAGAACCCTTTTATGTAGGTTTTTCTATGTTGCAGTGCTGTGGAGCACATTGAGCCTTTGGGGTCAAGTAGGCAATAAGTAGTTTTTGAAGGTCTGTTGGGTGATGTTGGATTTGTGGCAATTAACAGGTTTCTTTTTTTTACTGCCCTTGGCTTAGAGCACTCAACCCCCATTCTTCTGGGTCAGGTAAAGCCAGCTTCTTGGAGAGGTGGTGTGCTGCTCCATGTTACCAGGATTCACCATTCACAAGTATTTGCGTTTCATGGCTGTTAGCCCCCACTCTAATGTAATGCTGAGTATTCCAAGAACAGAAGTTATGCTGAAGGTGGGGGCATGTTCTGTATCTGCTGAATGACAGGTAATGAAGAGCAATATCATACTTGTTTGAGCTCCATTCAGTGTCAGCTGCTAGAAGTAAGTTAGCATTGGTCAAATAATTAGTACCTCCCATCCACATTGATTTTTTTAAAGAATATCTTTATTCAAAGTTTTCCATTTTACATTTGCCACAAAACACAACAAACCCTCAAAATCTAGCACAGAGTGACACCATTATTCCACATAAACATACAGAAAAGACCAGTGAATATTCATACAGATGATTCCAATTATCAATCATTGCAATCGTTGTAGTCAGCATCTCCCCTCATGCAGATAAAGAAATGTTGCAAAGAGGATCTCAGGATAACAGGATACCAATCGTGAGTACATGGCCTCATGGTGCACACCCTCCTCCACAAGGTAACAGAGACAGAGCTACACAATATACAGGATCCCTTGTGGGGAAATATACAACCAACCAAGGCCTAACTCAACATCCCAGGACCTCCAAGCAATGCAACGATAACCCAAAAAACGGGGAACTTTGGGATATTGCCATCGGTACAGGATGTGGAGTGTCAGCGTACACTCTCATGTACAGGAACTAGTAAAGCAAAAATTTGTACATCTCACCTAGGCTTGCAACAGTACATACCTCCCTCCTCTCTAGCCATATTTGAGGCATGGATCAGGCTCCCTATCACTGGAAAATTTAAACCATTTTTCATCAAGGAAATGCCACTTACAAGGAAAAGAAGATTGTCAAGACACCCATCAACAGGATATTCTGGGGAGAAATACGACCCCCCTCCTCCCAAACAAGGTAAGGGAAACCCTCCCGGATTAACTATAACAAATCAAAGTCTTTATCAACCCCTACCTACCCGGATGAAGAAAGGAAGCCCCAGCGAGAGGAGCAGCAGGGTCATCCAGTGGATGCCAGACGTAGTTTCTCTGCATAGACTTCCGCAGAAAGGATACTGGGAACCGAACAGCACAACCTCATAAGGGACAGGACACTACCCTCTGCCCCATCCGCCTCCCTCAACACCCCCCCACCTCCCCTCAGGGGAGCCCAAACCTAGAAGACAGACAGACTGGAAGCCTCCATATAAGACCACATGGAGGAAATGACTTACTCCTCCAACCAGCCAAAACTCCAACCAAAGAAAGACTCTCATAACACTGAACCAAAGCCCCCAGACTTGCACTCAGGCCCAGCGGTCAATAGGACACTACATCCCCATGGGAAC
Source organism: Mustelus asterias (assembly GCF_964213995.1). Lineage (NCBI taxonomy): Eukaryota > Metazoa > Chordata > Chondrichthyes > Carcharhiniformes > Triakidae > Mustelus > Mustelus asterias. The sequence goes on from NC_135820.1 coordinate 40,559,125, forward strand.
CAAGTGTCAGGAAAGGGAGCAGTTCAGAAGCCCTCAAAAAGGGACATGCTAAGGGAGTGCAACCTACTCCCCCTTCTGACATACCCTCCACCTGACCCAGATAAACGCAGCCACTACTTCCCTGCTCAATGACACCCCAAGATAGGGGCCAACTGAATACTCACATCACTCGCATACATTGAACAAAGCAAACTGTCACTTTCTCTAGGTACTCCAAAATTGCCACTTAGGCTCCATTATTAATGAGATTCAACCCATTTCCCATCAGGGAAACCCCAACAACCAGATAATATGCCCACCATCCATTCCATGAGCCAAGTAATCAAATAACCAATGCACAGCCAAACCAAAATAGAAGATCAACTTACAAGGCTGGACATCCAGGGATAAGTCAGCTACGCCCAGGCGTGCACCAGAACATAATTTCCCTACTCCAACCACACCAGAGACACCAACGAAAGGGCCCTGTCCTTTCCAGATACATGATCTGTCTTCACTTTTTCAGGATACAGGCAAAGATTCTCTCATCCCAAAATAACAAAAATACGAAAGAAAAGCACAACCCCAATAGTTCTAACGGGGGATTTTCCTCACCCACAATGTGGATTTGTAAGGCTATACCAACTATCAAACCATCCACCGGCCACCCTGATGTGATATCTATAAAGAGAAGGGTACTAAAAGTTGTACTCCCTCAGTGTAAATGCAAGGATTACAGCACATAAAAGAAAAAATAAACCAGGTAAATACCACCAACCAACTCTGTATACTCCCCAATGGAAAGAAGGATACCCATAAACAATTAAACTATGGCCTCCCTCGCTCCACCTTCAGAGCATGCGGGTGGACAAATACCATCAAAAAAACACGACAGATAATCCTGACTTTCACAATGTAACAGGGTAACAGGCAACAAACACCTCTAGAGTTTTCATCTATCATGCACCCTTGTCAGGATGAAAGACAGAATGACAAAATCAAGATTAAAATTTCAAGGGAACAAAGTTATTGAGTCATCGAGTTGTACAGTGCAGAAAAGGTCATAGTGTCGTACAGCGCAGAAAAAGCCCTTCGGCCCATCGATTAATGATGAACTGCATTATAATATAACCATACATGGAGCTTGAAAAGGCCAAAGCCATGACAGGATCATCATCAAGCAACATCACGGAAGCCACTGCACCTCCGCCATGTTGTCATCCAGAAGACCCAGCAAAGGAAAGCATCTGCGGGTGGCAAGGATTCAACAAGTCTGGCCACCTCCAACCCTTCTTGACAAACACCGAGCACAACGCAACATAAGACCAGTGGTCGGAGTCTTTGACTGACCCCAAGCCTCGACGACCAGATGCAGTGTCGACCGGAAATCACCAGAGTGCAGCAGGGATTTAAATCCTTCTGTTCCTCCTAGGATGGCGATCACCTGTGAAGTCTGTGCCTATGTTTGGAGAAAGAGGGAGGAGAAGAAGAAAGAGTCCATGTTTAGACCATGCTAAATAGGAGTTCATTGAAGGGAGTTGGAGATGCTGTAAAGGGAACATTGGGGTATTTTTTAAATTGCCTTTGTTCTTAGAATGATGCTGAGCTCAGTTGAGGTATGACGAGAAGAGCCACAGACATAATTCTGGTCATATACTTGCAAACAAAACCATATTTAATGGTTCATGTTCAGTTTCATCTCCCTAGAGTGTTAATCAGTCCGAGTACATGGAAGCACAAGTAAAATTCCAGTATCCATGCAATAGTAGAAGGATTATTTCATTGTTATGGTCCTTGGATCATACAGCCATAGGACCAGACACTGGGTAGTAAAATTAAACTCCAGATCAGAAGGGATCCATCTGTTTTTGAGAGAAACCAGTCATGCTAAACCCAAGCGAATATTGTATTGTGGCTCTGACATAAGAGGTTTCAGTTGTGACATGGCTGAATTTTCCCGTCTGCTCTCGATGTTCTTTATGAAACCTGTCCAAACCTGAAGGCACGATATTATAAGAAAGAGCAAAGAAATGACATTAGGTTTTTCCAATTTAGAGTTAACACTGGTACAAGAACAATGGACCAAACAGTCTCTTCATGCCTTGAAAGTTCGATGAAATGGCAAAGCAATCCTTTATTTTTCTTTTTCAAATAATCCTGTATGTCTCCCAGTTTCTTATGTCTCTTTAGAACCATAGCCCCTGAGGAGAAATCTTTAAGAAATATTTATAGCTAGTGTCTCTGTATCTTTAGTCAGCAGCAGCAGAAGTGTTACATCATGATCTGCTGACAAAAGGCTTCTGATCAATAGGTAGACAATACTCGCTATGAGACTTGATTTTACCTTGCAGATAAAAGATTAAAAGTGAATTAATGTCAAAAGTAGATATCAGGCTGTGCATGTTAAATATAATTTTTCTGGCCCCAACGACTCTTTTAACGGAGAAAAAACAAACAACAAAAGGTGATAACCTGACAAAAATGCACTTATGAGCCTTGAGTGACATTCCTATACACTATACTCCATTATATAAAAGTTCTCATCGAAAAAATCCCACTCCCAAGTGTTACATGTCTTGTTGAATTAAGTTAGCTTTTATTAGGATTAGAAGAAGAAGAAAATCTAAAATAAACTAGTCAGTGAGTGGGATTTTACTGCCTCGCTCGGGCGAGACCGGAAATTCCCACCCTAGGTCAACGGAGATTTCCATTGTCGTACCCTCGCTCGCACCGATTCCGTGGTGGGCAAGGTGGTCGAGTTCCAGCCTATGTCAACTTTGTCCAAGTCCAAACATGAGCATGCCACGATGCTTGCAAATTATTCTTGGGTCTTAGCTTTACCCTTTATGTAACTCAGAATTGTTAATAGATTGACTTATAAGCAAGTCAAGACTGTCTGTAAAGCATCATTACAGACTAACGGGACGTAACCCATAATGAACCACATGTTCTATCACATTTGACCTGGTTGGATTTTTGATTGTAAGAAAATTTCTCATCTATTTTTGTAATGATGAATTTAGCACAAATCTTGGTGATGTGCCCACCCTTATTGACTTTGTTATTGTAGGCCAGTAACTTGCTAATCACACCACAAAGGCTAACTATTAATTAGATTAGAATTTTGTTTGTGTATCAACAATAGTGACTGGGACCTGAGGGACACCTTTTAGCATTTGGCAGAGTGAAGACTCTTATTTATATATTATCTAGGTCAGCTGAACATGCCTATTTAACAACAACAACAACTTATAATTACATGGCAACTTTAACGTAATGAAATGCCTAAAGGTGCTCATTTACAAATAAGGCAGGTGGAACTGTTTATTAAAGTAGCTAAACCTGCTGCTGATCAAGCATGCTGATCTCACAGATGTCCTCAGGACTCTTGTAGCCATTTAAACAATGTGTTGTTCACTGTTACCACCTGAAATAATGGTCATTTTGCTTGAGTTTCTGTTCAAAGGTTCATTGCTTCGCTCAAGCTGAGAGAACAGTTGAGGGAAGATTTCTCGGTAAATTTTCTGCCGGCTGCACTCAACTGACAGAGGCATACTTACTGTTGGCCAAGGTGCAGTTTCTGTCGGTAAAGGCAAAATACTGCGGATGTTGGAATCTGAAACAGAAAATGCTGGAGAAACTCAGCAGGTCTGACAGCATCTGTGGAGAGAGAATAAAGCCAACGTTTCAAGATCTGGTCATCCAGACTTGAAACGTTAGCTCTGTTCTCTCTCCACAGATGCTTTCAGACCTGCTGAGTTTCTCCAGCATTTTCTGTTTCGGTACAGTTTCAGTCCTTCCCCTAAATTTAGATTCATCAATTCTTCAGTGAACAACATTAAGATGATAATTAGGCACTTAGTCATTTGTTTTGCATAGTGTATTATTAGTGCAATGTTTAGGTTGTATTATTAGTGCGTGTGTAGTATGACATAGCTTGGATTATTTCTATGACAGTATGGAATAAGCTAAGTAATTAGAGCATGGTGTAACTCTCATTAACTAAGTACACATAGGTGTAGGGCCAGGTCTAATAATATGGAATGCCAACTTTGAACAGAGTGCAAGGTATAACCTGGGTTAGCCTGTGTGGTGAACCATCGTTGGTTCCCACTAGATAGTACTGAGCCAGGGTCTGGCCAGTACTACAAGTATGTATATATGTTGCTGTTGGGGTTAGGGATGGGTTGTTCTACTTGTTGCTGTTGGGGTTAGGGTTGGGCTGTTACACCTTGTATTATAGTTATTGTGGTACGTCCCAGTCGGGCTCCGCCTCCTGGGAGAGGTATAAAGGTCTCTGCTCTGTCTGGGACCCCTCAGTCTGGGATCGTGTATATAATTAGTAGCTGCCTTGTTACAGCAAATAAAAGCCTTTATTTCCTGAGCATCAAGCCTCGTGTGTGATAACGCGCATCAGCCTGCTAAGCCTTTCAGAAACAATGTAGTGCATTCTATTGATATTTTGATGCAAGTACATTTGGAAGCAAGGCCATCAGTGTCGTAAATGTACATTTATTTTACTTTTGGATAATTTTCAAAGTGGAAAAAGCACAAGGTTTTTTTTTTAAGGAGTAATTGGAAACCTGTAACTGATAGCAATTTGATAGCTAGTTAGTGAACGGCATTGAAGTGATTTGTAGTGATATCGGTTACCAGTATGCAAAGGCAGTATTCCAGCTGATGGCTTACGCTTTGGTTTCTTTCCCCTCTCTGTCCTGCAGTCTCAGAACAGTGCACAATTTATTTATAGCTGAAACGGAGCAGCACTGGTGCAAAAGACATTCTAAATGCAGATTGGCTACTGTTTCAGGATTTCTGTATTCTCTGACACCCCAGTGTATTATCATAATTGACTTTTGTACATGATATTGTGCTAAAATGAGGTGCATTTGTTTAAAGCCCTAGAGTCCCTTTCTTCGATTTTACCAAGTTTCAGCTTCATTGTCTAGGTCACGTGACCTCTTCACCAGACCTGTCCAAAGTTATAAAAGCTGAGTGACGGGGAATGGAGATCCTGTGACAGCCCAAATATATGAAAGAAATCAGACTGCCAGTTGCCCATTAGAGAGGCTGCTGTACACGGCGGCCTCATCATGTTTGCTTTCAAACTACACTGAGCACCTAAATCAGCAGAGTGAATGCAGATGGAAGTGGACAGTAGTGCTGCAAATGGTTGCAACGATGTCATCAAACTTTTCCATTCAGCTGAAGGAAAGCTTATTATCACTGCTGTGTACAGAACATTTAACTCTTTCAGCGGTGCGGACTTGGGTTTAGAAATAAGATGGTACCTGAATAGACATCGATTATAAAGTTTGAAAGAGGCAAAATCTTGCAACGGTTGCAAATCTACTGCTTGCAGATCAGGCAGCAAGTGTGTGGCGTAAGGGCAAAGGTTAGATTAATGTTTCGGGTCTTAGGACCTTTCGCCCTTCGTCAGAGCCATAAGACCGCAAACATTAATGTACAGCTTTATTTCACATAAATTTTGTAAACTTTATTTTTTAACCCCATACTCTCTTGAAGACATTACCTTTGTTAGGGTATAGGTCCACAGGGATTCAGCAGCTCTTGAATATCTCTCCATAGGGTGGCATGGTGGCAGAGTGGTTAGGAATGCTGCCTCACAGCGCCAGGGACTTGGGTTCAATTGCGGCCTTAGGTGACTGTGTGGAGTTTGCATGTTCTGCCCATGTATGCCTGAGTTTCCTCTGGTTTCCTTCCACAGTCCAAAGATGTGCGGGTTAGGTTGATTGGCCATGCTAAATTGCCCCTTAGCGTCAGGGAGATTGGCAGGGTAAATATGTGGGGTTACAGCGACAGAACCTGGGTGGGGTTGTTGTCAGTGCAGGCTTGATGGGCCGAATGGCTTCCTTCTGCAATGTTGAGATTCTGTTATATTCTATTATTAATATCTTGCTTCAATGGCTGGACTTGATCTGCAAATCAGGATATTTGAGTGTTGTCGGGTTATGTGGCCATAAAAACGTTTCAGCAGAGCCAGTATTGCACTCATCCATATTTTACCTCTGCGCAGAAAGCACCTACCTCCTTTTTTGAGAGTGTTTTTAAGTCAACTGACACCACAAAATGTGTCAGCCGAGATGTACTATTAAAACAAAGTGCTTTCCCTGGCATTACAATACAAGCAAATGCACATCATTAGGAAATAGTTGTAAATTATTATAAATAACTGATTGACTATTGGAAATCTACTGCAAGTGCAATTCTGTGTTTGCACCAGAGAGCTTTAAAAAAAGAATGGCTTGCGTTTATACAGAGCTTTTCATGGTCAGTGGGCATCTCAAAGCGCTTTACAATTAATGAAGTGATTTTCAAGTGTAGTCACTGTTGTACAAATGTGTAGCCAATATGCACATGTAATCTCCCACCAACAGCAATGCGATAATGACTGGATAATCTCTTTTTGTGACGTTGATTGACGGATAAATATTGGTCAGAACACTGGAGTTAACTCTCCTACATTTCTTCAAAACAGTCCCATGGGTTCTTTTGCATCCTGGTTCAACATCTTCTTTGCACTTGGATACCATAAGATCTTTGTGAATGAGCTACGTGTTGCCGAATTAAGTTCCAGCGATGTTTCATCACATTGACAATGTCTTGTTGTGTTGCAAAACACGGCCAGGAATTGTATCATGAGTTAGAATTCTAATGTATTTGTAATTGTCCTTAAATCTTCTTACTTGTCATAATCAATACAATTTTGCATTTCTGTGATAGTCTATGAAAACAACTGCAGTAAACCGCAGCAATTCAATAAAAATCAAATAACTGATGGCACTAAATGGCACCAGAGCACAGGTACGTTCAAACCTGGCAATGTGTCAGGGCTAAGACCCGGTAATTTCTGAAAAGCTGCTCAAACAAGTCCTAGAGTATGAGCCTCCAGAGTTAAATAGAGCTCACCAGTTATCTCAGGATAATTATATTGTTGGTAGATTTTAAAAAACGATGATGCATATCCAGAGATTTTTTTTAAATCCACATCTCAATATATTTATCACAACTTGGCCTAAGTTGACTGATTTATAATCAAGACACTGCGGTGAAAATGGGCTTGGATGCAAGAATATTCGATTTGTTTTAAAGCTGTCATATTCCAGTCCACAATCCATCATTTGCCAGTATGATTTGAAAAAGGCAAAACATGAAAAGCCTTTACTTTAAAACTTGCCCATTTTTAGACATGATGTACATCAACTATTACTTCCTTGTGGCAGTGATTGAAGTCACAGTATCGTCTCCCTCCCTATCATTTGTTTGCAGCCAGCACATATCAATCCTCATCCTTGTCAACACTTTGTAACCTGAATTTTCCCCTTTCCACTCACCTGCACATTTGGCTGCGTTAACCCTGAGTCCATTCTTTCATGACTTCTCTTTCTCCTTTCTCCTGCTCTCCCCATTTCTGTCACCCAGTCTTACTATCTTTATTTTCTCCCCTCTCATGTTCTACCCCCCACCGCCACCTCAAATCCTTTGCTATTCTTCTGTTTTTCTGTTCTCCTGTTATAATGACAGGTTTGACTACCTCTTGGATAAATCCACATCTACCCTTTGTGGCTCTCTCACCATTCTTTGAAGAGCCTACTAAGCTGCAAGTTGGGTCCTTCAAGAGCAACAACTGCAATTATTCCATTTGTTTCTCTGTCTGACCATCGCATCCAACATTTCTGTTATCGTCTAACCTAACCCACCTCCTCCTCTCGCTGCTCACTCTGTGTATTGTTGAATGTTTGGACTCCGCCAGTCACTACTCCACGAGGCATTTCACCCAGAATGTCCATTCACTTGCAAACAAGATCCTTGCATTCAAATCCTTCATCGCCACATCTCACAAGCCTGTCAGCTCCCATCATCTTGATAACAGACAAGGCTGTCTCTGATCACTATCTTGTTATCCTCTCCATTCAGTCTCCTCACCCACTCTCTTCCAACACTACTTCCTTCTATCCCTGCTCAAAAGCATTCTGTCCCAAGTCACTTATAACTACATTTTCATACTGCCAACAATGTAGAGTTGAATCCACTATTTGCTGCAATGCTTCTGTAGCTGTCAATTTGCTTCTACCATTAATGCCCTTGTCCCCAGAGAAACATTCATTTTTTTCCACTCTAATAGGTCTAATACTGTCTTCATTTTTACTCCCTCAAGTCCAAGGGGCACTGACTTTGAATGTGCCTGGCACCCAACTGGTTTAGCCATTGATTGTCAGGCTGGGCTCCACCAAGCACTTTCAATGCACTTTCCTCTGTCAAAACTATGCACAACTCCTGGTTTAGGTGGGAATTGCTCTTTTCTCCACTATCACCATAAATCCTTTATCCTGCTCCTTCCACACTCACTTCATGCAAAGAGATTAGGCTTCTTTGTCACTAAGATTGCGACCACCCATTCAATTTCTATTGTACATCTCCAGGTTCTTCTATTCCACTAGACTAAAGAGCCTAAACATTTCCTTGTTTCTCTCCTCATGCCCTATGCAAGATTATCTAATCCAGGTGACCCACATCCAGATTTCCTAATCCCAGTGGATTGGTGATCACCCAACCTCCCTTTCCCCATGTTAGCTGATATTGCAAGAGGTTTCCTCTTTCCTCTTCTCAAACATTGTCCACATCCTTTTCAAAATTGCCATCATCACATTTCTGAAACAGCCCACACTTGACTCTATGCCCTTGCAAACTATCAACCTATCTCCACCCTCTCTTTCCTCTCCAAAATCTTTGAATGTGTTGAATTTATTGGAGTTAAAAATCATGAGATTCACTTTTACCCATTTGACATAATTGTACAAAATCATTATAACCCTGTCTTTTTTATGTTTTTTTAAATCTTTATGATGGCAATCCAATTTGATATTAAAAACAAAGGCAAAATAGCAAATGTTGGCAATCTGAAATCAAACAGAAAGTTTTTTTTAATACTTTTCCAATTCAATCAAATCAAGTCCAAATCAGAGTCTCAACAAGTTGAGACATTTCCGATCCAAGCTGACAAAACAGGGCCTTCACACCTGTCTTGGGCCTGATCTACATGAGCCAAGCTGATTGGAGGAGGGGGAGGTTTCCTCCTCCAAGGTTTGATCTCATTTGCATCTTAGCCAAAAGGCCAAGATGCCGCTTTTAAAAATTGCTTCGTATGAATATGAAGCTTAAATGTAACCTCTTGGCCTCAACCAAGCGCAGCATCCTCTTCATACTACACTTGATCTTAGCCAAAAGGCCAAAATCAAACAGAAGATTTTATTTATTTTTTTATACTTTTCCAATTCAATCAAATCAAGTCCAATTCAGAGTCTCAACAAGTTGAGACATTTCCGATCCAAGCTGACAAGACAGGGCATGCAACCCTCTACCCTGTCTTGGGCCTGATCTACATGAGCCAAGCTGATTGGAGTAGGCAGACGTCTCTCTCTCTCTCTCTCTCTCTCTCTCTCCCCCCCCCCCCCCCAAAGCTTGATCTAATTTGCATCTTAGCCAAAAGGCCAAGATACCGCTTTTAAAAATTGCTTCATATCAAACAGAAAGTTTTTTTGTTATACTTTTCCAATTCAATCAAATCAAATCCAATTCAGAGTCTCAACAAGTTGAGGCATTTCAGATCCAGGCTGACAAGACAGGACGGGAGACCAAAACCACCCTGTCCTGGGCCTGATCTACATGAGTCAAGCTGATTGGAGAAGGGGGAGGATCCTCCTCCAAGACTTGAGCTCATTTGCATCTTAGCCAAAAGGCCGAGATGCCGCTTTTAAAAATTGCTTCATATGAAACATATGAAGCCTCAGCGTAACCCAATGACCTCAACCAAGTGCAGATCCGATACTACACTTGATCTTAGCCAAAAGGGAAGAAAGTTTTTTTTTATACTTTTCCAATTCAATCAAATCAAATCCAATTCAGAGTCTCAACAAGTTGAGACATTTCCGATCCAGGCTGACGAGACTAAACCACCCTGTCCTGGGCCTGATCTACATGACAAGACTAAACCACCCTGTCCTGGGCCTGATCTACATGACAAGACTAAACCACCCTGTCCTGGGCCTGATCTACATGAGTCAAAAGGGAAGAAAGTTTTTTTTTATACTTTTCCAATTCAATCAAATCAAATCCAATTCAGAGTCTCAACAAGTTGAGACATTTCCGATCCAGGCTGACAAGACTAAACCACCCTGTCCTGGGCCTGATCTACATGAGTCAAGCTGATTGGAGAAGAGGGAGGATCCTCCTCCAAGACTTGAGCTCATTTGCATCTTAGCCAAAAGGCCGAGATGCCACTTTTAAAAATTGCTTCATATGAAACATATGAAGCCTCAGCGTAACCTCATGACCTCAACCAAGTGCAGATCCGATACTACACTTGATCTTAGCCAAAAGGCCGAGAAGCGAGTGTTGGAAATGCTTGTCAGGTCAGGCAGAACATTACATTGAAGTGAGAGTTTTAGTCGCATTGTTGAGCTGTTTTACTCCACAGCAAGGTGAAAATGCACAACAACAGTTATGATTAGGCTCGGCGACATTAATAAATATGAGTTAACACCATGTAATAACAAAGAGAGTTGGCTGGCCTTTGTGGTTGTTAACGATGGTACATTGTCAGTTTTTTTGCCATCACTGACCATGCTGCGAAACTGACAGCAACTTTGGGAATCTGCATATGCACACTTAAATGTGGAAATCCATCAGTTGCTGCCAGTAGTTCCCTGTTTGTCCACTGGGTGTGCTGTTGAAGTCCCTGCAGGTGGCAATCTTTCAAAATCACTGACCTGAAATAATTGCCCCTATAACATTGTAATATCCAGTATTTTTTTTAAAATTGAGATTAAGCCTTCTCGATGATATAACTGGGTTTTAGGAGCATAATAAGTCATAACTGCTGTTCACTGACCCTGGAAAACAAATATTATAATTATGTAGTGTAATTTTTTTCTATTATCATAGAATCATAGACCCCTTAGTGTCGGGGATTAGTAGGGTAAATATGTGGGGTTATGGGGATATACAGGGCCTGGGTGGGATTGTTGTCAGTGCTGATCTGATGGGCCAAATGGCCTCCTTCTGCACTGTGGTGATTCTATTCTATGATATTCATAGAATCCCTATGTGCAGAAGGAGGTCATTCAGCCTATCGGGTCTGCACCGACACTCCAGAGCATCTTACCCAGCCCTATACCTGTAACCCCACATAATTACCCCACTAATTCCCCTAATCTATACATTTTGGGACACTAAGGGACAATTTAACATGGCCAATCTACCTAACCTGCACATATTTGGAGTGTGGAAGGAAACTGGAGCACCTGGAGGAAACCCACGCAGACACGGGGAGAACGTGCAAACTCCACACAGACAGTCACTCGAGGCTGGAATTGACCCCGTGTCCTTGGCGCTGTGAGGCAACAGTGCTACCCACTGTGCCACCCGATTATGATAATTCCATAGATTTAATTTTTTTTAAGTTTGTTTGAAATTTCAATTTCTACTGTGTATGTCCTAATCTTTATTTGATGCTTAATAAAAAATAAAAGTGTCAGAAAATCAGGTGAATTTTGCCTAAAGTTCTGCTGTCTATGTGAGAATTCTTCAATATGATTGGCTGTTTACCCTGCTTAATTACAACATTGTTGCTGGGCACCTGGAAACCCCCATTATTTGACAGCAGATTCAAATTAATAATCACGGAGATCACTAAGGCTTTGTTGACAGCATTCTTTGAAGTGAATTGTAAGTGCCATTGTTTTGCCCCTGACTGTAAAATCTGGTCCAGTAAGACATCCTGTGCTTTTTGGGCTGTTTTATTTGATTGAACATAACTAGACTGGATATTGACTTTTTGAATCCTTTGAAAACAAAATTGCATCTTTATTGTGTCTTTCACAACCTTGGGAAGTTCCAAAGCTTTTTATAGATACTTTTGAAATGTGCTCATTCTTATCGTGCGGAAAATGCGGAACCTAAGGCAAGGCGGATGCTGAAGTATGAAACAAAAGTGTACGGTGCTGGAAATAAACAGCAGATCAGACAGCATCTGTGGAGAGAGAAATAGGCCAGAATTCCCCAGCCGTTCACGCTGGTGGGATTCTCAGGTCCCGCCGGCAGTGGGGTGACATCAGTTGGGAATTCCCATTGACAGCGGTGGGACCAGAGAATCCCACCACAACAAACAATATGTCACCTCCCGCCAATGGGAAACACGCGGCTAGGAGGCTGGAGAATCTCGGCCATAGTGCTCACATTTTAGGCTTTTGATTTTAATTTATTTGTTGAGGGATAAGCATTGGCCAGGGCATTAGAGAAAACTCCCCTTCTTCCCTCCCCTGCCATGGCATCTTTTAAGTCTTGGTTTAATATTCCATCTGAATGAATGGCTTTCCATTGAATCACGCTGTAATGTGATGTAATAATGAATCATAGAACTAGGGTGGAAGAGTGGGCTATAAATTGTGGGGGGTGGAGGGTTTATGTGAGAGGCAATTTGGAAAATTAAAGGGAAAGGACAAGGCAACCATACAAGGTGGTGATGTGGGTAATCATAAGAAATAGAAAAGGAAATAAGTCATTGGAAGGAGTGGTTTATTGCCTCCCTGACAGATTCTGTAGGACAGAATATAAATCAAAAATGGCGGGGATTTGTAAGAGGGGCACTGCAATAATTCTGGGAGAGTTAAATCTTCACTTAGACCGGATGAATCAAATTGGCAAAAGTAGCCTCAAGGATGAGTTCGTAGAGTGTATTCAGGACAGTTTCTTCGAACAAAACACTCTGGAATGAAACAGGGAATAAGCTGTTTTTGACCTGGCAATGAGAAATGAGACAGGATAAATTAATGACCTCATAATCCTTTAGGTAAGAGTGACCATAACATGATAGAATTTCACATTCAATTTGAGGGTGAGAAATTTGGGTCTGAAACCTGTAAAATACCCTTGTTATTGTCTTAATTTAATGAAGACAGAGTTGACTAAAGTGGAATGGGAAAATAGGTTAAAAAGTAAGAGGGTAGAGAAGCAGTGGCAGATATTTAAGGAGATGTTTCTGAACTGCCAACAAATATATACTCCCTTGAGAAAGAAAGACACGACGAGAATAATGCACCATCAGTCACCAACAAGCGAAGTTGAGAATGGTATCACACTGAAGGAAAAGATGTACAGTGTTGTAAAGGTTAGTAGTTGCTCTCAGCAAAGGATGACTAAAAATGTAAAAAAGGGCAAATTGGAGTGTGAGAGAAAACTAGCAAGAAATATAAAACAGATGGTAAAAGCTTCTACAAATATATAAGAAAGAGAGTAACTTAAGTGAATAAAAGCAAAATATTGCAGATGCTGGAAATTTGAAGTAAAAACAGAAAATGCTGGAAAATCTCAGCAGGCCTGGCAGCACCTGTTGAGAAAGAAACCGAGTTAATCTTTCAAGTCCAATATGACCCTTCTTCAGAACTGAAGTGAATGGTGGTCCCTTAGAAGGTGAGACTGGGAAATAATAATGAAAAGCCAGGGAATGGAAGAGGCTTTGAACAAGTATTTTGTAACTCTCTTCTTGGTCAAAGAAAAAGAAAGCATCCCAAGAAAGAAAATCAAGAGACAAAAACAGAAAGGAGAGAAAAGAATGGGGAAAACTAATGAGACAAAGGCCAACAAAATCTCCTTGTCTTAATGACTTAGATCCTAGGGTCTTAAAGAGAGCGCCTTAAGTAATCTAGTGCATGTATTAGTTGTAATCTCTGAAAATTCCCTACATTCTGGAAAGGTCCCAGCAGATTAAAACTCTCAAATGTTAGACCGCTATCAAAGATGGAGGCAGTCAGAAAGCAGGAAACTATCGTCCAGTTAGTCTCACATCTGTCATTGGGAAAATGCTAGATTACATTATTAAGGAAGTAGTATCAGGACATTCAGAAAATCATAATACAGCCACGCGGAGTGAACGTGGTTTTGTGATGAAGAAATTATGTTGACAAATTTATTAGATGCTTTGAGGATGTAACAAGCAGGGTGTATAAAGTGGAACAAGTATTTTATGTAGTGTATTTGGATTTCCAAAAGGCATTAGATAAGTTACCACAGAAAAGGTTACTGCACAAGATAAGAGCTCGTGGTGTTGGGCTTTGTATACTGGCGTGGAAAGAGGATTAGCTAATTTACAGGGAACAGAGTTGGGATAAATGAGTAATTTTCAGGCTGGAAAACTGTGACTAGTGGGGTCCAACGAGAACACTGCTGGGGCTTCAATTTTACAATCTATATTAATGACTTGAATGAAAGTACCACTTGTATTTTCGCCAAATTTGCTGATGATACAGAGATAGTTAGGAAGGTAAGTTGTGAGGAAGATTCAAAGAGCAAAGGGATATGGATAGGTTAAATGAGTGGGCAAGCAATTTGTAGATTAAATATAATGTATGAAAATGTGAAGTTGTCCACTTTGGCAAGAAGAAGCAGAATATGATTTAATTTGAAGGAGACTGCAGAAAAATCCGGGTATTCTCATACACAAATCACAAAGTTAACTTGCAGCTACAGCAAATAATTAGATAGGCAAATGAAATGTTGACCCTATTGCAAAGAGATGGAGTGTAGAGGTTTAGCTACAACTGTATAGGGCATTGGTGAGACCACACCTGGAGCACTGTGTACAGTTTTGATCTTTTACTTAAGAAGGGATACACTTGCATTTTAAGACATTCAGAGAAGGTTCACTGGGCTGACTCCTGGGATGTCTTTTGAGGTAAAGTTGGGGAGGATGGGCCTATACTCATTGGAGTTGAGAAGAGTGAAAAATGATCTAATTGAAACATATAAGATTCATAGAAAGCTTGTCACGACGTTTCCTCTCATAAGGTATCACAAGAACACAAGAATTGGAGCAGGTATCTGTCAACCCTGCTGCACCATTCAGGCTGATCTTGGGCTTCAATTCTATTTTCCCGTCTGCTCGCTATATCCCCATATTCCCTGAGGCACAAAAAACCTGTCTATCCCATCCTTAAATGCATTCAACAATAAAGCAGCCACAACCCACTGGGGTAGAGAATTCCGAAGGTTCACAAGCTTTTGAGTGAAGCAATTTCCCCTCATCTCAGTCCTAAATGATCGACCCTTTATCCTGAGACTGTGCCCCTGTGTTTTAGATTCTCCAACCAGCAGAAACAGTCTCTCAGCATCTACCCTATCAAGACTCTTCAGAACTTTGTAGGTTTCAATGAGATCACCTCTCATTCTTTTAAACTCCAGAGAATACAAGCCCAATTTACTCAGCCTCTCATCAAAGAATGGACACCTCATCCCAGAGACCAATTTAGCGAACCTTTACTGTATCACCTCCAATACATGTGTTTTCATACATGCAATACATGTATCTTCCATTTTTAAATGGGCGGCACGGTGGCACAGTGGTTAGCACTGCTGCCACACAGCGCCAAGAACCCGGGTTCAATTCCAGCCTTGGGTGACTGTCCTCATGTCTGCGTGTGTTTCCTCTGGGTGCTCCGGTTTTCTCCCACAATCCAAAGATGTGTAGGTTAAATGGATTAGCCATGGAAAATGGGTGGGGTTATGAGATAAGATAGAGGGGAGGGCCTGGTTTGGATGCTCTTTCGGAGAGTCGGTGTAGACTCGATGGGCTGGATGGCTTCCTTCTGCACTGAAGGGATTCTCTGGTTCTATGGAGACCAAAACTGTGCACAGCATTCCAAATGTGATATCACCAAAACCCTGTACAACTTGTAGCAAGACGTCTTTAGTCCTGTACTCCAATCCCATTGCAATAAAGGCCATTTGTCATCCTAATTGTAAATACCATTCGACATAATGGCATAGAGATCCTTGGACACACTCTTGGACTGTGATTCTGGCAGTTAACACCAGGATTGTGCCTATTAACACCTTGCCATTTTGGCCCATCAGGGAATGAATCTTGTAAAAAATGTTTGGAAGCTGAACTGACTTCAGTATCTTTCTGGATAAATGAACTGAAGTAACTTAACAGTCTTCCTCAACTCTAGCTGTCTTGTGATCTTGATAATTTTCTGCCACTGCAATTCAATGCAAGCAAGGTTGCAGCTAATATCCAGTTTTTTATTCATTCATGGGACATAGGCGCCACTGGCTGACCAGCATTTATTGCCCATCCCTAGTTGCCCTTGAGAAGGTGGTGGTGAGCTGCCTTCTGGAATCGCTGCAGTCCACGTGCAGAGCCTTGTTTGTGGTATTGGTAAATGTTTAACATGCTTATTTAACATTGTTTTGTCCACAATTTTAAATAGTGGAGTTAACCTATTTAAGATAACCAACTTAACATTGGTAAAACAAGGAACAGATGAATAAATGTCTCTGACAGTGTTACGAATAGTATTTTGTAGATTGTAGTCTAATGCGTAAAGCAAGACTGGAACAGTGAATTCAGACTTGGAATACTAAATTCTTCAGGTAGGAAACGAATTTGGCCCCAGATCCAGATTTTTGGCAATCATTAGCTGACTCTCTCTTAAAAAGCCAGACAGGAAGTACCAGCTCAGACCTATCTATCACAATCACATTGACGGTCTTAAGGCAGGCATAACCAATGATGCATGTCTTCAACCCAACCCTGACCAATCAATGAAACATTGCATTTGATGTTGGCATAAGCAATCCATCTCTTACAAAAAAAATTGTAAATAATTCAGGAACTTTCCTTCAGATGTTTTTCTCTCAGTCTTAAAGACATTTTGGTGTGTTTTCAGATCTCAGTGCTCTTGTGAATAGTTCAAATGAGTTTTTAAAAATAGTTTAAAGACACCTTTATGCTAATATATCACGCAAATATACATGGACCAAGAATGGTACACCACAATGTATCAAAACACATCAAAACCAGGCGTAAGATGAGCAGAATAAGAATATAAAAGCTTGCAAAAAGCATAAATCTAGAATGCCTTCCCCAAAGATGCAGCTGTGTTTTGAAAGTTGGAGAGGAGAGAGAATGGATAAGGTATCCCTGCAAATGTGTGGTATTTGCAGAACATGCCAAGAACAATGAAGGTTCATGCAAATAGCACCTTTTCCTGTATTCACATGATTACTGCATGCAAAATATCAAATAAGAGGTGTGTATGGTGTAGCTCGTGCTAATTAAAAGGCTTGGCGAATGTGGTGTTTGTCTCCTATCTGGCAGTCAAATACGTTTTTGTTGATCAATGACTTTCTGTCACACTTGCACCAAAAGTGTCCCATCATTATAAAACATGCCCCATTCCTTTCACTGAAATCAGCTAGTTTCTGGAATGGGTTGCCAATTGGCAAAGCCACCTTTATGCCCAGCAACAAGCTGAAGTGTCCAGTTGGAAGTGTCTGCTTGTAACCAGAAGTAGACTATTCCCTCATTTCATGAGGTAGAAACATCATAAGGGCTAGTCTAAGCCACGTCTGAAAAACCCTTTATTCATTCTGTGGTCATTTGTTTACATTCTGTTTAATTAACTGCAGAAAAGGTGTATTTGTAGTAGGTACTCCAAAAATAGGATAAATAATTATTCTAGTATAAGCAGAATTCAGACAATAACACAGCAGATTTCATGAAAACTACCATATTGCGTGCACCTGAATTTTCTGCCTTAAGATTTATTGCCAGGAGGTAATGACCCTTTTAGGATCCTCATATAAATTTATAGCATAAAGGGAAGTCATTTGGCTTACTGCTTATGCCAGTTCTCTGAAAGAGCAATCTATTCAGTCCCATTTCCCAACCTTTCCACATGGACTATAATTTTTAAAGTATTTATCCATTTTCCTGTTACTAGATTCTGCTTCTACCTCTGTTTCTCCTGTCGAATTTCCACTCCTGGTCATCATCTGCAGGTGAAAAGTTGTCCCAGCCTGTTGCATTATGTATTCAATGATAGTCTCTATTTTTCTCTGCTTTAAATTCAGCCTAGATTTTTTGCTATGATGGGCGAATTTGAACTCAGAAACTCCAACTTATTTGCTTTCATTCACTATGACAAACTTCTAATAATCTATTAGTAATATAAGTATGATGCAATATAAGTACAATAACACATTTTATCAGGCTGCAATTTGATATATTTTGAGACCTTAATCGATGTGGAATATTGGAACAATGCAGTCACTTGTATTAACATTTTTGAATGGAAGCAAAGTTAGATTTCACAACAACACAGTTAGCTTTGATTTCTATTCGAATGACTCCATAAAATTAATCACTGTTTTTCTTGACAAATGTTGAAAGTTGTACTTCACTTTGATAATTATCTAATTCAATTTTCACTGTCGTGCTAAATAATTGAATAAGTATCTAGTTGCATTGTAGCTGAGGTCTGAAATCCATAAAAAACTGACAATAGTGACTTGGAAAGCTGTTTCTATCTGGCAAGAAATTTTAATTGACATCTGCTCATCAAGCTGTGAAATGGACTGGATTTTGCTTTTGAAATAATGTTGAAGATATTGGCTCTCGCTGTTATTAATGTGCAATTCAGACAGCAGCTTCCACAACTGCACATGCGCAATTAACTGTGGGCAGTAAGCAGTTGCTGTCCAAGTTGCTCTGAATCTCCAGATGTTGGACAATCTTGCTGAGAGACTGGGCATTCAAATACCCTGAGTGGCGTGAAGTTGTTGTATTGCGAGAAAGATGCCCATTAAGCTCACCAGAAAAGGACTGTCAGGTCTTGTCTATTCCAGTGTCAATCAGATTTTTTTCTAACAGCATATGTAATAATTACTGCCATGCAATCTCTCTGGCATTGAAAATTAGTAAGAAGTCCAACAACACCAGGTTAAAGTCCAACAGGTTTATTTGGTAGCAAACGCCATTAGCTTCCACATCATTGAAAATTAGTCCCAGTCCTTCAGATTTTAATTAAAATTATATTTTTTCTTTCTTTCTGTCCCTTTCATCTCTCTCTCTTTTAATCCCATATTCCTTTTCTCTCCTAATTTCCATTCCTGCACCTGATTTAAGGAGGTCTTGCTGCAATTAAGTGGGGCTTAGGTAAGAGCACACCTGGAGCACTGTGTATAATTTTGGTGCTGGTGTTTCACTTCCGGGGTGGGGAACATGAGTTGGATTTGCTTCTGCGTTCCCAAAGAATCGCTCTTTGGGATTTTCATGGTGGCATCTCCTGAATTGGCATGGAGGTAGATTCCCAGTCCAGTCAAGGGCAGTGAGCAGGCTTTCAAAGCTGGAGAACCAGAGATCGAAGGAGCAGGCTGAAATAAATGGGAAGTAACTGATAGATGCTTCAACTTGGAGGTGCCCTCTGACCAACTTTTTTCAAACTTAAATTGAAAGAAAAGCAGCCGGGTCACCACTGTGGGTGAGGGGAGGGGTGGCGGGTTTGCTGGGATATCCCTCTACAGGACGGCCTTTGACTGCACCTGAAACCTTCTAGGCCTGCCTGGAGCACTAACCTCTTTCTCCCTAAACCTGGCCTGCCGCTGAGTGCCCACCTCCAGGTAGTTAAATAACCTCCCGCTCACCACCCACTTCCATCTTGTCAGAAAAGAGAAATCTGGGTTGGTTCCTTTGACTCTGGTTAACAAGGTTCCGAATGAGCCTAGTTGACCACCTACCTCATGTAGCTCAATTGGTTCCGGCAGAATGGCCAGCACTGCAAGCAGGGTCAGGAAACTGACACGCATGCCATCAGGCACTGGTATATTTGGGACCTGTTTGACTCCATTCCCGACTTCAGTGGAGCCCCAAAATGTAGCTTTTGGTCTCTGTACCAAAGGAAGGATACACATGCCTTTGAAAGGGGTTGGAACAAAGATTCATCAGCTTCTGGTATAAGAGAGTTGTCCTAAGAGGAACAGTTGAGTGGAATGTGCCTGTCCTGTCTGGAATTTGCAGAGAGGCTGTTTCTTCTGGCTGGACGGTCTAGAGTTAGGAGCAGCACAGTGGCAGAATGGTTAGCACTGCTGCCTTACAGCGCCAGGGACCTGGGTTCAATTCCGGCCTCGGGGTCACTGTCAGTGTGGAGTTTGCACGTTCTCCCCGTGTCTGTGTGGGTTTCCTCCGGGTGCTCTGGTTTCCTCCCACAGTCCAAAGATGTGCGAGTTAGGTGGATTGGCCATGATAAATTTCCCCTCAGTGTCAGAGGAATTAACAGGGTAAATACGTGGGGTTACAGGTTATAGGGCCTAGGTGGGATTGTTGACAGTGCAGACTAGGTGGGCTGAATGGCCTCCTTCTGCACTGTAGGGTTTCTATGATTCTATGACTTATGATTCAAAGTCTCAGGATAAGCAGTGACCATTTCAATCTGAGACGCAGAGAACGTTCTGCATTCAGAGCGATGTGAATCTTTGAAATTTTCTGCCACTGAGCATTGTGGATGTTCCATCGTGGGGTATAGTTAAGTCTGAGACAGATTTGTTAATCACTCAGAATCAAATGGCATAGGAATTGGGCAGGGAAATGGAGTTGAGGTCAAAGGTTAACCATCATTTTATTGAGTGATGGAGTAGGCCTGAGGAGTTGTCTTGCCTCCTCCTCCTATTGCTTATCTTCCTGACATTAAATTAAATATTCTCATATACATTTCCTAATTCAGACTCTGTGATGCTCATGAACACTTCTTCAGTCCAATTGGTTAGGGAGATCCACAGTTCACATAATTCCCACATCTCTTGTGAAAGATACCATGCCATCTTAGCTGTCTCATTACATTAAGATTCAGTGCAAAATTACATGGGAAGTCTTCGGCCAAGTGTAAGTATGATGAACAGCTGGTGACATGTGGAACAAATTCCAGTCCAATATATTCTACCCTAAACTAAGAAAATGTTGCCCCACCTATCTGGTTTTGAGTCATGTTTATCACTCCTTGAGACAATCTATTGCCAGATTGAAAAATGCCAGTTGATGTCAAGGTACATAAACCCTGATTTGGTTTGACAAGGTGAATTGATAATGACAAAATCATAAGCCCTCAGGCATTTAGATCCTTGCTCCAGACCGAAGAACTTTCTTTAAGCTGATTATATATTTTTGAAAAACATAGGATTGGATTTTCTGGATCACAACCCCCCCCCCCGCCCGCCTCCCTCCCCCCCAAACTGTCACGTGTTTTCCAGCAGTGGAGACGATTCGCCATTGGCTGTTAGCGAGATCTTCTGGTCCTGCTGATGTCTACGTTGCCAGGAGTTATCACTTTCAGTGGGACCAAAAGATCTCTTCGGTGGGAAGGACCAGAAGATTTCATCAGTGGGAAGGATCAGAAAATCCCGCCCTTAGATTTTTGACTGTATAACTTTATTCTACTGGCCCATTTTTGTGACGTGAACTATTCCTGATGAAGCTTCCAGTCAATTCTCGCACTATAAATGTTTTCATATGTTGACTCTTTTTGTTAAACTTTCTTCGCATTATCTTTAACCTCCCAGAAACCAAGACTAATTCGCTATTTTAATACAATACCAAAGATTTTAGTAATATCTGATAAAAATGTGTAAAATTAGTGATCTGCTTGGTATAACATACCTAGAAATTCAGCAGACTTGTGTATATTGGGTTGTCAGCTGCAGTTATGGTATTGCCATTTGCACAGGGTTTAGCTAAGTATGATTACATTTTCGATATTTGTTGGGAGTTTTTTCGCAAATAGTTTTTTGCCTGTTCATGTCTATTCCTGTAGAGTCTGAAAGAGACTTGTTACTTTCAAGACAGTGATGGCTCAGCAGATCAGAAATTCAGGCACATCTGCACGGCAACCATATCTTTAACAACTTAATGATAAAATAGCGTTCTCTTCCACACAAAACATGGACAAGTGAGTTAAATCTATCTGGGAATGTTATACTGTCAAACCTGTCAGGTCTCATTGCATCAGGTGTGAGGCGCACACATTTTCTGACCCATTTGCACTTTCACACATACAAAGCCTATGACAAATTCCTGCTTGAAAGAATTGTTTGTAAGTTATTTTATATACATTTGCAGGTCAGTTGTTCAATGTGTTTTGAAAAAAAATGTGCCTGTCCTCTGCACTGTGACCTATTAGTAGTTCAAAAAAGGCCCACTAAAATCTCACTTTAACACATTGGGTAGATGTACCTGGGTGCAAACACTCCCTGGCAAATGTATAGGGGGCAACACCCCCAACCCCACCCCCTCCCGCCCCCCACTCTGGTGGTTTGCTACACAGAGGTTCAATGGTTGATCTACAATCGAATGACTGGCAACTCTCTGGTTCCAGCAGCACCCCCAGAAGCAGTGGCCTTTATTGGGACTATATCCAGTCCCCAATGGGGATCGTCGTTTGAGCCGGAAACCAAGATAAGTGGTAATTATGGGGGTATCACTCAGCCCAGACTGACAGGCTGGAGCAGAGGGGGTAGGGATTTGGGATGATCAGGCTGGAGGGAGGGGAAAAGGGGGCATAAGACTGGGTGGGGGGGGGGGGGCGGGGGGAAGCAGGGTGGGGGAGAAACGAGAGGAAAAAGGGGAGCCTCTGATGGGTTCAGCGGACCCATAAAGGAAGTATAATCCCTCCTTGCCTACTGCTAGCCTGCTCAGTGAAAGCTGTTGGGCTTGGCATTGGCCTTCACTTGACGATGGAAAAAATTGCAACGGAGTCAGGACGAGGCCATATAAGAACAAAGAACAGTATGCACAGCAACAGGCCCTTTGGCCCTCCAAGCCTGCGCCGATCATGTTTACCTACCAAACCGCTTATATCTCTCTATTTCTTCTTTGTTCATATGCCTATCAAGATAAGTCTTAAATGTGGCAGACGTAACTGCCTCAACCACCTCATTTGGCAGTGCATTCCAGGCCCCCACCACCCTCTGTGTAAATAAACTTGCCCTGCACATCTCCACTGATCCTTTCCCCCCTTATCTTGAACTTGTGCCCTCTAGTAATTGTCATTTCTATCCTGGGAAAAAGCTTCCAACTGTTCACTCTATCTATACCTCTCATAAGTTTATAAACTTCTATCAAGTAGCCCCTCAGCCTCCGTCTTTCCAGGGAGAACAATTCCAGTTTATTCAATCTCTCCTCACAGCTAATACTCTCCATACCAGGCAACATCCTGGTAAACCTTTTCTGCACTCTCTCCAAAGCCTCCACGTCCTTCGGGTAATATGGTTTGGACACCAAGAATTGGACACAGTCTTCCAAATGTGGCCTAACCAACGTTTTATACAACTGTAACATAATTTGCCAACTTTTATACTCGATGCCAGGTCAAATGAAGACAAGCACGCCATATTCTTTCTTCACCACCTTTTCTACCTGTGCTGCCACTTTTAAGGATCTGTGGACCTGTACTCCAAGATCGCTCTGTGTGTCTATGCTACTGATTGTTCTGCCATTTATTTTATAGCTCCCACCTGAATTGGATCTACCAAAATGCATTTGTCCGGATTAAATTCCATCTGCCATTTCTCTGCCCAATTTTCCAGCCAATCTATATCCTGCTGTACTCTCTGACAATCTTCATCACTATCCGCAACTCTGCCAATCTTAGTATAATCCACAAACTACGATTTCTTCCAAGTCATTTGTATATATATTACAAACAGCAGAGGTCCCAGCGCTGATCCAAGCAGAACACCACTTGTTGCAGACCTCCATTCAGAAAAACACCCTTCCACCGCTACCCTCTGTCTTCTATGGCCAAGCCACTTCTGAATCCATCTAGTTAGTTCACCCCGATCCCATGAGATTCAATCTTTTGCACCAGCCTGTGTGGCCCATTGACTCATACCACCTGTCAGCATAAGTGTTAACTCTAAAATATGTGTATTTATCTTTGAATCTGACCATGATAGTGCATCTACAAGCCTAGAAATAAGTGTAAGCGTTATCTATGGGACACCAATGTGTCCTAAAGTGCTTTACAAGGGTACAAGGAAGGAAGTTAGCACGAAGTCAAAGACAACTATATCGGAACCATAAGGTTGCTTGCTTTTCTACTCGTCATTCCCCTGGAATTTAACTACAGGTGTTAATCTGTTTATTTTAGACAGTTAATGTCTCACTAAAATGGTGAACCGTGGAATGTTATATGAAGCATTCCGCTGCAAATATCACCAATAGTAGCCTTCAGCATTTAAAGCTTAAACCAATTAAAATCTAAAATGGATAGGAATTTAACAATCAACTCATCCGCACTTTGATGCAGGATCACAAAATGACTTGATATGATACAGCAACCCTGAGATGTACTGTAAAATTAATGGCTTGGAAAATGTTGAGGTTATGTCAAAATACCCTGCCAGAGCAAGCGGGTGAGCACTCGTGTTTCTTGATGTCAGAATTGTGCTGTAATTGGACAATAATAAATAATTGTGTTGGTTGTGAGGGAGGGGGGGGGGGGGCGGCATTGGCAGGAGGTGAGGAGAAGGCAAGGGAAGAGAGAAGATCGCCACACCAATAATTCAAAAGCAAAGCAGATCCTAAAGTGGATATGGTGGTAAAATCTCCAGCATACCCTTCTAATAAGAACACTTGAAATATATTGCAAAGAAAGAACTTGCATTAATTTATATGGTCCATTTCATAATTTCAGGTCATCCCAAAGTACTTTGCTGTCAGTGAAATCTTTTTTGAGACATTGGGGGCGATCTTACCAAAAACATTCTCGCCTTTGCAGCCTGCTATATTCTCTCTGTTACAACCAACAGCACTGAGGTGAATGCCTTTTATTCCCATTATCATTTAACTTGGATTAGATTTTGGTTAGTCATTCCTTTCCTTGAGATAACCCAAAAAAAAACATTAATTGCAAAGACCTGCAGTTAGAAATAGCAACAGATAAAGAGAAAAACCCTGATTCCAACAGAATGCTCTGCAATATCAAAGATTTTTTAAAAACTATTTATATATCCCAGTTTAGCACTGGTACTGAGCTGGCAATTATCCAATGATTGTTTTACAGTGATTTGCATTCACAAAATATATGAAAACATCTTGTCTGTATTTGAAGGAGTCTGCGGTAAGAAGCGTTATCTATATTTTGAATTTTTTTAAAAGAAAGGTAACAGCATATAAACTTCAAAAGATGTGGGCCAGAACTTTACACTCCCCACTCCAGTGGGCAGGTTCTGAGACAGTTTTTGGCGGGGGGGGGGAGAAAGAAGGGGGGTGTGAAATTACTCGGACGGAATGCCCACCCTGAACCCGCAGCGATTTTACACTGGGGCGGGGAAGGCCTCAGACAGTAAGCCTGCCCTTGCCGCAACTAAGGCCCTTAAGTGGCCAAGTCCCCGAGATTGCGATCACCCTCCTCGTGACCACCCCCAGGCCTTGCCTACCTTCCTGCCCTGGGACCCCTTTCACTTAGCTAAGTCGCTGGATCCCTGGATTTAGGGCAGACTTCTTCCATCCTGGGACTAAGTCCTATGGCAGGGCTGGGAACGTGGAGTATTTCCCACTAAAGAGGCTGGCTGGAAAACACGTCAAATCTTCTGGTCTCAACCTCATTAATTATGCAACCCGGTGTTTTGCGCCGTATTGCGTGGTGGGGCAGGCGTGGCGGGGCAGGCCTGATGGCGCAGAGTCCACTGTCCTATCCAGGTGCTATATTGAAAAGGTGCCTCAGACCACTGACCCACTACAGATGAAAGAAGATGAATCTCCCAGGAACATTCTGAGGCTGGAAGGTAGACCCATCCATATACCAAATCTGGAAGGTCCATCTGTAGATGCTGTCCCTACCCACTGCTATGGTGTTCTAGGGTCCAGGGTTTCTGGGTACCTCCAGTCTGAACTCCAGTGGCAGTCCCAGGCGATGTTTGGTTGAGTCCTGACATCTGCACGCCACGTTGTCCCAGACACATTTTGCACTGTTGTGTTTTTCCACTGGCACCACAGAGAACTGGACTTGGGTGATCAGGCCTTCATCTGTGTCCCATAAGCAGGATGCAAATGAGTTTCATGCCCACCTCCAGCAGGCTTCCTGATCCTCCATAGCAAGCACCAACGGAAGATCCCACAGGAAATTTACACTGGCATAAAACTGACATTTGGGCCTCCCTCTGAATTATTCCCCCCTGCCCACCATTCAACCTGCCGGTGAGGGCATTGGAGGATTGCGCCCATGGTCTCAGGCTGGTTGGTGCAGTTCCTCTTTTAGCCACTGCAGCGCTGGTGCAGGAGGGCTGCAAGCCAATCTGATTGACCGGTAGTTCTCTCAGGTGGGACATGCTACAGTGAGGGGCAGAAGTCCCAACTTATACGAATCAACTCCATATTAAAAATTCAGGCCATTAACACCTGACAGTGAGACCGGCAATCGGAAGCCTTCTCGTCAAGATGTGGATGGCTTGGTGGTTTTGTATTGTGATCATTGTATGCCAAAAAGCAGTGGGAGGAGTTATAATAGATTGCATGTAAATGCTCAGCTGAATCAGATACTTACGCTAAACTTAATATATTGTGTGAAGTAAGATTATTTTTAAAAATAGCTTTCGTCAAACCTGGGAAATTCCAGTGTCCATGAACAGCTGTTTTTTTTCCAAGTTTTCCATTCATACAATGCATTTCAGTATGAGAATATTCAAAGATTAGGGGCGTGATATTGCCTGCCAGTGAGGTCGGAGAATTTTGCGGGATGGGAAATAAGATAAGGAACGGTGATAAGATTCAGGCCAAAGAATATTGCTGCAGACATAAAGGTTGGCCAAAACCATGGCGTACAGCAAAGCACTTGGAATAGCCACTTCCAGGAAATAAGCCTGATCAAAAATAAGACAAAGCCCTGCAATTTGCTCATGCCAGTTACACATTCAGGGTTTTTGATGGTATAGCAAACTGACATTTGGAACAACTGTTCTGTCAATAAAAAAAAGCTTTTTAAAATTTATTCTGCTCTCCAACATGGCAAAGGACTCTACGAAAGAAAAGATAAGGTGCAGGAAAGATTTTAAAATTAGTCTTGTCAGCATGTATTTAAAAAATCGTTTAATTATATTGAAAAAGGATCAAATGGATAAAAAGAAAAGGCAGAGTGAAAAGCAAGAGGAAAGAGGTGACAGAGCAAGCAGAATAGCACAAAGGCAAAATAATGCAGATGCTGGGTACAAGAATGTTTCCTTGTATTTTTATTTACTATTTTATTTAAGATGCTTATTTAGGGTTTATTGCAGGATAAGTAGCAGTAGTTGAGTGCTGTTGCAGCAATATTCTTTGGCCTGAATCTTATCACCGTTCCTTATCTTATTTCCCATCCCGCAAAATTCTCCGACCTCACTGGCAGGCAATATCACGCCCCTAATCTTTGAATATTCTCATACTGAAATGCATTGTATGAATGGAAAACTTGGAAAAAAAAACAGCTGTTCATGGACACTGGAATTTCCCAGGTTTGACGAAAGCTATTTTAAAAAATAATCTTACTTCACACAATATATTAAGTTTAGCGTAAGTATCTGATTCAGCTGAGCATTTACATGCAATCTATTGTAACTCCTCCCACTGCTTTTTGGCATACAATGATCACAATACAAAACCACCAAGCCATCCACATCTTGACGAGAAGGCTTCCGATTGCCGGTCTCACTGTCAGGTGTTAAGCATGCTTGTTTCCCTCTCCACAGTAAATATTTACTACACTTATGTTTAAGTGGTGCAGCGCAGTTCAATGGCACACGTGCTATTGATTTTCACATGCAAAATAATTTTAACGGTTCAGTCCTGGATTGAGTCAGTTCATATCGAGAAGAACCAGGGTCGTTCACTCGGTGCCAGTCAGCATTATGCACCAAGCAGCATCAACAGCGGATTCATTAGAGTGTAAAGTATGGTATAAACTTGGCTGTTACTGTTGTAATAGATTCATTCCTGTTACATAAATCATTTCATGCTTTAAAGCAAAGAAAGAAATTGGAAGGGAGTAATTAATTTTTGGGGCCTACTACATAATTGAGAACATGCTGTCAAATTTGTACGAGTTAATTTAATTTCTCCTTGACTCTCTGAGACAGGAGTTCTATTGACACATTTTAAAAAGAACTTGCCACCACACCTAGCTGGAGAATCAGCTTATGTGCGTTTCCATTCTTTAAAATTAGTAACATGCAGCCAATCGTAATCAGTTATGTCCTGGCAAGTGGGCTAGAATTACTCTGAAAATCTAGAGGCAATGATTTTTTTTTTAAATCACTGGTCTATTTCGAAATGAGAGATTAATTCTGCAAGGTATCAGTGCAATTTCATTTTTAAAAATTTGATTTGATTGCAGCACTGTCATTTTTATATTCAAATAAAAAGATGATAGCTGTTTTGGTCTTACTGCCATCTTTTCTGGTGACATTTATTACAAATGCCATGACGTTTATGGGATGGCTGAGCTATACATTAATGCTGCGTGGGCTTAATTTGTAATGCATTAAATTTAGCTCATTTAGATCTCTTCAGAAACTCAAACTTGGTAAGCATTTTTGCACATTAAAAAATGCATGTAGTAGAAATACCGCTTTTTCTTTTTTTGTTTGAATTCCTTACTCATTTTCTTAAGAGCCAGGGGTGCTCCCATAACTCCACAGCATCCAGTAACCCAATATAGGTATGACAGATGCTGGCAGCTTTCCCAATTTCAGGACAACCTGGGCCTCTCGGTCGGGCAGGCTGCTCCTTATGTGGCCTGCATTTTAGGCCCCAAAACAAGTCTAAATCAATTTCAGTCTTGTAATGAGAGGAAAAATTTAACAAATTTAAATGTCCAATATAATCCCTGTCCACCAAGATGCAAGACTAAAATAAAACTTGCGAATCCCGCACATTTTCTTTAAATGATTTCATCCTGTCTCGATGATTGATTTTATTCCAGAATTGTTCTGCTCCTAATGTAACTATCTCTTCCAAAATGTTTCCCCAACATATACAGAATCTTCTTTTCCTCTTTATTTTCTCAAAAGAATTGAAGTGCATTTGAAAACTCTTGCCATCCCATAAATTTACAGCATCAGCACATTTCTTAACCATTCTTTCTCTGCCAAAGACCATGAGGATAGTGGCTAAGAGCACAAGAGAGAGGAGAGGCAGAGGAAAATTAAATAAATCACATGACTGGCCAGAATAAATAACATTTGTGTTAATTTTGGCCATTGAGATTGTTCAGATTGGTCAAATGCATCTGAATGCCTTATAAAGAATGGAGAATACTGACTGGACTGTTATGCAGTCCAGAATCAGCCAATCTTCCAGAGTTCAGTGGTTTGTGATGCTGATGTAGATTATAGAAAGAATAGTATCATTGGGTATCAGGATATTAGTGAAAATGAAGCCAGGTACAGGAAGAACAATGAGGAGAATGTAGAATAAAAGGCATTTGTAATTATGTTGTATGACGCTGTGGAAATTAAGTTGTAATTCCAGCTATGGCCAAATATTTAATTCACTTTGTTCTGCAAGGCTGGGGATGCTCACTTCAAATAAAACACCATGAGGTTGCCGGAACTTGTGAAACTATAGTTAAAAGCAGTTAAAAACTGCTGACGTTGGTATGGAAACATTAAGTTACAACAATTGTGGAAATTAAGTTGTGACAAACAACTCTGTCAAGTAATGGAAAATGCTTATGAGCAAACAAAGCCTTCAGTGAGGCCAGCGCTTGACTACTCAGGATAAGCGACTAATCTAAGCCTTGCGTTAGTTTCATAAATACTGTGTTCCCAGCCTTGGCCACAGGATGAAAATAAGACCCTTTCAGTAACAAAATTCCAAAGAACAAGATACGATGAACTATAACTGTTATATTTTCTGTATGAATCGACAGTGTCTATTCTCCTTGCTGGCAGGTAATAAAAGCTTATAAGATTTGAGTATTGGCCATGCATTGCCTGGTTAATCCTCAGCAACCTAAGTATAATATTAGGGAGTGTGAGGTGGATCCTTTAGTGGTATATGATTTTTCTCATTTTTTGCTTTTCCCATTCTTTCCAAAACAAAATGATCAATTTTATATTGCCACCTGCAACACATGCGTCCAGGTTAACTACTTTTAATTTGTCGACAGGTTTTCACAAAAAGCTTTTATATTTAGCCATTCAATTTATCATCTTCGAATTCGAATGATCTCCAAACATTCTTCTCAAGTTCAGTGTGCAGTGATAACCATGTACACTTCCAGACATCACTGATTACATTGGTGAAGGAACCTGGAGTCTGGAGAAAGGCAAATGTTACTCATGTTCTTTTTAATGGGGCAAAAGTAACCCAGGAAACTACAGGTCAATGAGTCTCTTGCCTGTTGTGAGTTAATTGAAACCTCTTCCTTAAGATGATATCGTAGACCAAGCTTCAACTTCTTTACCAAGAAAGCACCTTGCACTAAGTGTGGGCTAAAATGCAGTTCAGCTCAAGATCCATCATGGTCATCTCCAAGAATAGTTAGCGCCTGATTGCTCTTCATCCTGCACTTTGAGTCATAAAATCATAAATATGATTATAAATTATATAATAATGGGCGGCACAGTGGTTAGCACTGCTGCCTCACAGCACCAGGCACCCAGTTTCAATTCCGGTCCCGGGTCACTGTCTGTGCGGAGTTTGCACATTCTCTCCGTGTCTGTGTGGGTTTCCTCCAGGTGCTCCGGTTTCCTCCCACAGTCCAAATGTGTGCGGGTTAGATTGATTGGCCATGCTCAATTAACCCTAGTATCAGGGGGACTAGCAGGGTAAATATGTGGGGTTACAGGAATAGGGCCTGGGTGGGATTGTGGTCATTGCAGACTTGATGGGCCGAATGGCCTCCTTCTGCATTGTAGAGATTCTATGATAAAGAACAAAAGTCAGGCCAAATCCAAATGAGCCAATTGCTGCTCTGTCAGTCCACCCCCAATCATCGGCAAAATGATGAAACATGCCATCAACAGTACTATCAAGCAGCAACTATTCAGGAATAACCCGCTCATCAGCACTCATTTGGAATCATTCAGCTTCAGACCTTATTGCAGCCTTGGTCGAATCATGGACAAAAGAGCTGAATTCTCAGAGGTGAAGTGAATGTAACTACCCTTGACATCAAGGCAGCGTGTGACTGCTTTAAAATTCATTTATGCGATGTGGGCATCATTCGCTCGGCCAGCATTTATTGTCCATTCCTAATCCCCTTGAGATGGTGATGAGTTGCCTTCTTGAACTCTGCAGAGTTGGCATCAAGGAGCCCGAACAAAATTGTAGTCAATGGGAATCAAGAGGGAAACTCTCCACTGACTGGAGTCGTAAATAGCACAAAGGACAATAGTTGTGGTTGTTGGAGGCCAATCATCTCAACCCCAGGACATTGCTACATGAATTTTTCAAGGTAGAGTTCAGGGTCCAACTATCTTCAACTACTTTATCACTGACCTTTCCTCCATCGTGAGGTCAGAATTGGGATGTTTGCTGATGACTGCCGAATGTACGTTACCATTCAGTACTCATCAGATACTGAAGTTGTCTGCATTTGCATGCAGAAAAACTTGGACAGCATTGTGATTTCGGCTATTAAGTGGCAATTATTATTTGTGCCACACACATGCCAAGGAATGACCATCTCCAACAAGACAGAGTCTAAAAAAAGCTCCCTTTACATTCAATTGCACTACCATTATTAAATTTCCCCAATATCAGAATCCGGGGGGTTACAAGTGACCAGAAACTGGATCAGTCACATAAATACTGTGCCTACAAAAGCAGCTCAGAGGCTAGGAATTCTGCAGAGAATAACTCACCTCTTGACTCCCCAAAGCCTGTCCACCATTTACAAGGTTCAAGTCAGGAGTGTGATGGAATGAATACTTTTCACTTTCTTGAATGAGTACAGCTGCAGCAACTCCCAAGAGGCTCAAAACCATTCAGAATAAAGTGACCCATTTGATCAGCATCCCATCCACCACTTCAGATGTTCATTCCCTCCACCACCAGTCCACAGTGAGAGCAGTGTGTCCCGCATACAAGATTTACTGAAGTCACTCGGCAAGATTCCTTCAACGGCACCCTCTAAACCTGTCATCTCTGCAACGACACCATGTGACTTGCTGCAGTTTAAGAAGGCAGTTCACCACCACCACTTTTTCAACAGCAATTAGAAATGGGCAATAAATGCTGGCCTTGCCATTTTTGCTCGCATTTCATGAACAAAGAATAAAAAAGGTTATGATTTTGTTGTGCGAGAAAGGGCTGAAAATTTGTTTCAGCCCATTTGTGGGCCTAAAATAGGAAATGTGTTGGGAGCTTGTGGCAGAAACAAAAGACTTAATTGAAACTCGCCTGAATTTAGGCTTTAGGCCTAACCTGCACATATTGCGAAGGACCTTCAGACATTTGTATGAGAATTAAGTTGGGTCTGCTTCAGCAGCGCACAGTTAAAATGCAATCTGGGGGGTTGGTCGGGGGCGGTGGGGGGGGCTGGTGGCGACGGAGTGGCGGGCAGGGGGGGTGGCGGGCAGTGGGTGGGAGGGAGGCTGGTGAGGAGAAGAAGGGCAGGGAGTGGGGATGTGATGCTTGCAATGAGAAGAGGGCCAAATGGAGCCAGTAATAGTATTCGGGACTGCATGTTGAGGTAAACTTTGTTTTTTAACTTATCTTTTTGGTGGCGGCCTTCAGCAGGTTCTTTTGAGATCCACTAGTGACGCTGCATGGGGTTTTGGTCATCTGAAGCCAGGTGGCCCAACAACAGCTACATTTGGGGCAGGTTAATTTTGGGAAGGAGGCTTCAAATTACTACTAAGGTCCCTACATTTATCAGTAAACTACTGCTCCAGACAACAGCCTTGGCCCATTATACTTGAACCTATATCAACATGCCGGATAGCATTCTTCTGGCATGGAATGTGTGCAGGCACACTGCCCACCATCTTAGGCACTTAAATACCTGCTTACATGTGCAAAACCAGGGTGGCAACATTCAATTTCAAGACTGAACTCTTTCCCTCTGCCAGTAAGCACCCACAAGCAATTTTTGCAAGCAATTTCTATGATGCAGGTATGTTGAAAGTTGAACAAATCAGTCAGTATTTCTAAGAAGATGAAGCATTTATCAGTGGATGAAATATGTGGAGCACTGTTACCAGATTCAGCTAGTTGAGTTATATCAATAATTCAGTTCTGAAAATATCAGTACATCTGATATTAACCCAAGATTAATTAATTCTGAATGATGCTTAGTCCAAATGAATAAAGCCCAGTCACTCACAGGAGAAAGATGAGCGAAAACAAAGTGAAGACGTAGCAAGGCTTTTGAGAAAGTTTAATGAAGCAGAATAAAAATCTGAAGAGGAATGACTACAATCTCTGCAGCCTAAATTGTAAATCTTTCCATTTTATATCTTAAAATAAATCAAAATGGTTCGGAACTAAAATAATGTGAATTTAAAAGGCAGTATCACTTTTTATTGGTCTGTTCAGAATCTGTAGTGATTGAAAATTCTGAAGAATTGAATATATTCAGTTTAATCATGTATGTGGCCCACAAATGTATTCTGTGCAGAGACTTGTAATCAACCGCTGGACTCCCATTCAGAGCATCTCAGTTCACATCGCTTTCAATTGGCAATCAAGCCA
This sequence comes from Mustelus asterias, assembly GCF_964213995.1. Lineage (NCBI taxonomy): Eukaryota > Metazoa > Chordata > Chondrichthyes > Carcharhiniformes > Triakidae > Mustelus > Mustelus asterias. The sequence continues at coordinate 40,592,627 of NC_135820.1, forward strand.
GCTTTGTTCTGGTTGTCAACAGACTCCTTTCTCCCTTTCGCATGGGGAGAGGAAATTGAAAAGAAGATCATTCTCCCTCTCCCACCATTCACTGATAATGGCACAACACTGCTGGCCAAATTGCAGAACTGTACAGACTTTCTCATCAGTCCATTTATTCCATGTAATTTCCAATGATAAGGATGGTATACAGATCTGCATGTGAGCTGCTGTAAAACTTTAACCTAAAAGACCATGGCATTGCTCTTTTGTGACTTTTCTCCTTAAGCAACATGACCTCCATTTTGAAATGACCTACATTGATCTACAACTTTGATCAAGGAAAGAAATAAATATGTTTAGTGTGGTTACAACAAATACCAAATGGAGGATCTTTGAAGGATTGATGTTAGATTAAGTAAAGTTTTGATGGAAGTGAAATGGCCAACTGTCAAACGCAATGTCCATTCCACTTCAGCTCTGCGTAGGATAAATGACTACTGTACTTTCAGTCATACTTGAGACTGTTATTAAAATATTGATAAAACATTGGGCAGAATTTTCCTTCAAAAAAATCTAAGGGCGGTATTTTCCGCCCACGCTCGTCCCAAGGCTGGAAAATCCTGCCCAAGGTCAACGGACCTTTGCATGATGTGTCCCGCCCGCTACATGTCCCATGGAGGGCGGGACGGGAAGATTCAACCCTAAGTGTCATAACGGGGAGAATGTCAGAGTGATCTGCGCTGGTCTGTCAGGTGTGATCCAGATCGCAATCATCCCACAATCAGTCATTTTTTGGGAAAGCAGTGAGTTGGATGCCGGTCCTTGGGGGGCTTGAACCTAAACATGTTTGTGAGCTCAGCTGCAAAGAGCTCGGGCACCGTTGTGGAAGAGTGCCCCAATCTCTCAGTGCATTGGGAGACCCCTCCCCCTCCTTATGGACATCAGGACCTCTCCCCCCACCCCCAACAGCAGCATGTTTCCCCACCCCCTCACGGACATGAATTTCCCACATTGGGGTCCTTCCAGTGGGTCACCTAACATGCACCCATCACGACCCCTGACATGCACGCCCCCCCCCCCCCACTTCATACTCCACTCCTGCACGAACCTCTCTGCATAGTTCCACCTGCATAGTTCCTTAAGACCATAAGATATAGGAGCAGAATTAGGCCATTTGGCCCATCGCGTCTGCTCTGCCATTCGACCATGGCTGATATGTTTCTCAACCCCATTCTCTCCCTGTAACCTTTGGTCCCCTTACCAATCAAGAATCTATTTATCTCTGTCTCAAATACACTCAAAGACTTGGCCTCTACAGCCTTCTGTGGCAATGAATTCCATAGATTCATCACCCTCAGACTGAAGAAATTCCTCCTCATCTCGGTTCCTCCTCATCAACTGTTCACATTATATATTAATGATCTGGAAAAGGAAACTGAATGTATTATCTCCAAATTTGCAGGTGATACAAAGTTGGGTCGGAGGGTGAGCTGTGAGGAGGATGCAGAGATGCTTCAGCATGATTTGGACAGACTGAGTGTGTGATCATATGCATGGCAGATGCAGTATAATGTGGATAAATGTGAGGTTATCCATTTTGGTAGCAATAATAGGATGACAGATTATTATTCGAATGGGTGTAAATTGAGTGGGGTGGATACTCAATAAAACCTTGGTGTCCTCGTGCATCAGTTACTAAAAGTAAGCGCGCAGGTACAGCAGTCAGTAAAGAAGGCAAATGGTATGTTGGCCTTCATAGCGAGAGGATTTGAGTCGAGGGATAGGGATTTTTTGCTGCAATTGTATAGGGCTACACCTGGAATATTGTATGCAGTTTTGGTGTCCTTATCCTGTCCAATCAGGATGTCCTTGCTATAGAGGGAGTACAACAAAGGTTTACCAGGCTGATTCCTGGGATGGCAGGTCTGTTCTGTGAGGAGAGACTGAGTCGGTTAGGATTATATTCACTGGAGTATAGAAGAGTGAGAGGGGATCTCACAGAAACGTATAAAATTGTAACAGGATTAGACAGGGTCAAAAAGAATGTTCCTGATGGTAGTCCAGAACTAGCAGTCATAGCTTGAGGATAAGGGGTAAACCTTTTAGAACTGAGGTGAGGAGAAATTTCTTCACCCAGAGGGTAGCGAATGTGTGGAATTCAGTACCACAGAATATAGTTGAGGTCAAAAAGTTGTCTGATTTCAAGAAGAAATTAGATATAGCTCTTGGGACATAAAAGGATCAAGGGATATGGGGGGAAGGCGGGATCAGGATATTGAATTCGATGATCAGCCATGATCAAAATGAATGGCGGAGCAGGCTCGAAGGGCCAAATGGCCTTCTCCTGCTTCTAGTTTCTAACCTGATTCAGTGCAACTTATTGAAATAATGTTGTGCTTTAAAAGGATAGTTACTCATTTTGTAATCGAAACAAAGTTAGGTTCAGAAGTATGTTTTAAACATCATGATGAACTAAATTTTTGTCAGCTAATTTAGCATGTCACAAACCACATTTAAATCATTCTGAAAGGCTGTATTCCAATACAGCTCAGACTCAAAAGAAATCCTTCTTTGCTAGCTGTATGAATCCTGCATGAAATCAGTTTGACCAGTTGAACTTTCCTAATAACAACATGCCCACGCACAAAAGAACCAGCAACTTGGTACAAACCAACTATCAATTGAAAATCAATGAGAAATAGTCACTCTGCTCATGAGTCTATCCCCTATCACATCAGAGCAAATACGGCTGTTGGTGCTTCACAATGTTAGCACTGGAGTAGCACCACACCATGATACCAGTGAGAGCTCTGGAACACTTGAACTGCCATATTGGCATCTCAACAAACCAGACGGGGCAGTTAAGATCACACGTGGAAGTTAAATTTTGAGATGCGATTGTCTTCCTGCAGATTCCAGTTCAGCTTGTTTTTCTGAACAGATGGCAGACACCCACCTACAGAGTTCTTCAAATATACACGTTGGACTCCAATGATACCATCCAATGACTATTTTAACCCGAGGCTTCTGCCCACCCACACAAACACACACGCACATACCAACCACTTCTGGCCTCTTCTACCCCATCCTGCTTCCAAACCTGATAAAACCATCCCGAACCCCCTCCTGGTATCTTGCCTGTCTGTTTGATGATTGGTTTGGTAATTCCTCTCCTGTCTGTGGGCCCACCACCACTTCCTGCCAACTTTGGGTGGGAGGTGGACTGAGGCTATGCAGGTGAAGCTCAGAGTTAACATTTCCTATGCTTCACGCTGCGAGTTTACCACTCGCCTTGGGCTCCCCTCACCCAACCCCTACCCTGAGTTAAAAGAACAACCTTGTCCATCCAAAATATAAGCACTGAATATCAGTTCAGAAGCTCTGGGTTGGCAAATCATGGTTGTTCCTAGAGAAAATTCTTAATTTACTCACTAGTACATGAGTAATGTCTCCAATTTTGTCTTTGCTACCATTAACAATAATCAATTGCAAGCGATAGCTGTCCTTCTTACATTCCTTTCTGGAATTCAAGAACAACAAAAAATCACCCAGGACTGGTGTGAAAAATGGGTGTAAGAATATGTATTAGGCAAACTGGTTGGATAAGTAAGACTATAATAAATATAGTTACACCAGCAAAACGATCAGTTCTGACATCAAGGTTAGGGCATGTCATTGAAAGTGATAGCTCTAGTTTGTATCTGGCCATATGGTACCTGGGCTGAAAATGCTTGCTGATGGTGGTGTAAAAATTTCCATCAACATCCCTCATCGTGGACAAAACTGACCAAAAAAATGAAAAGCAAAATGTTAATTAAATGCAGTGAAAAATTAGATTTTGATGCTTCAACCAATAAACAAAATGACTTCAACAAAAAAAATTCAATGTAGGATGTGAAATAAGTATTTTTTCTTAAAGCAATATTATGTTTCATGCATTGCTCTTTTACAAAGAAATAGTTTGAATATATCTTCTCTCTTGTTTTTTTTTTAGTTCATTCGTGGACCGTAGGCGTCGCTGGCTGGCCAGCATTTATTGCCCATCCCTAGTTGCCCAGGGGTAGTTGAGTCAACCACATTTCTGCGGCTCTGGAGTCATATGTAGGCCAGACCGAGTCAGGATGGCAGATTTCCTTCCCTGAAGGACACTAGTGAATCAGATGGGCATTTTCCGACAATTGACAATGGTTTCATGGTCATCAGTAGATTCTTGATTCCAGATGTTTTTTAATTGAATTCAAATTCCACCATCTGCCATGGCGGGATTCGAAACTGGGTCCCAGAACTGAGTTTCAGGATTAATAGCCTAACGACAATGCCACTAAGCCATCACCTCCTGCGATCAAATCCATAAAATTAACATTTGTCGCTATATGAATAAGAAGGCTTTGTACTAAGGAGAAAAATGCACTTGCTGAATAGTGAATAAGAATAAAGCCTCATTCAGCATATATGCGGAAGATAGAGATGTAACCCAGGTGTGGAAAGTTAGGTTGAAGATTATTGGGGAAGATGTAAGGGGGGGGGGGGGAGATCCAATTTTTGTGTCTGTAATGCTGACTGTTGTTCAGGTTCAATTTCTGCCGATTACAGTTTCAATATTTCTTTGCATTTCAGTTTATGTCCCAGAGGAAGACCTGAAGACTGGAGAACTGAGAGTAGGAGAAGATGCCAGCCCTTCTGCTGAGGAGTTACAAGGCAATGGTTACATGTGCACTGAAGAAGAGGAGGAGGAAGAGGAGGAAAGCAAAGGCAGTTACAGCTACCAGAATTCTCCAGTCAGCGCAATGTCCAATCAGGATGCAGAGTGTGAATCACACATCAGTGATGCCAGCGACAGATTGGCTGATTTTAAAAGTATTTCTTCCCGGGATGGGCAGGAGAAGGAAGAGCAATCAAATGGGGAAATGAAGAATGGGCAGCAGAACAGTTTAGGAGCAATGCGAGCTGTTTACGCAAGCTTTCTATCTGATTCATATTGGTCAAGTCTAGGCTTTGACCTCAAACAATCAAAGACTGAAAGGACAAGCTGCAAAAGCAGCAATGAAAGCACCAAAAGTAGTTTTGATTGGCATCAGGATGCATTATCGAAAACATTTCAACAGACATCCTCTGGCAGGCCAGTGCCTAAACCAAATCTTTTCAGTTCAGTGCAGTTGTACAGGCAAAATAACAAGTTATTTGGGACTGTTTTCACGGGTGCCAGTAGGTTTCGCTGCAGGGAATGTAGTGCAGCGTATGACACTTTGGTGGAACTAACCGTGCATATGAATGATACAGGACATTACCAAGATGATAACCACGAGAAAGATGTGGACCGTAGCAGCAGTTGGACAAAGTCACGAAAGCGGGCCTTGCAGGACATTGATGGAATGCACGATGCCCAGAAAGTTTTAAAGTGCATGTACTGTGGTCATTCATTTGATTCCCTTCAAGATTTGAGTGTGCATATGATTAAAACAAAACATTACCAGAAAGTGCCTCTGAAGGAACCAATGCCACCGATTGGATCAAAGTTAGTCCCTCCCACTAAAAAACGAGCCCAGCATGAAGTTAACCAGCCTTGTTCGCCAGATTCAACAACTGGAGTGGCAGGGTCATTTTCAGGTGAAGCGCAGAAGAATTCAAACCCCTATGTATCATCTAACAATCGTTACGGCTATCAAAATGGCGCCAGCTATACCTGGCAGTTTGAAGCCTGTAAGTCTCAAATCCTGAAGTGCATGGAATGTGGAAGCTCCCACGATACGTTACAGCAGCTCACAGCTCATATGATGGTGACAGGGCATTTTCTTAAAGTAACAAACTCTGCATCAAAAAAGGGGAAACAAATTGTTTTTGACCCTTTGGCAGTGGACAAGGCACAGTCAGTCACAGAAGGACCATCGAATGAGATTCAACCTCTGGCACCAGCCAGCAAATTGCCTCCAGATTCGTTAACACCATCGGTATCAGAAGATAACAAAACCCATGAAGAGAAGCAAGACGTAACAGAAGATATGGAGAAACCACATAAAGACGATTGCAAAGATGACAACCCGGAGAAGATGTTTGATCCCACGCTTCAGTATCAATACATCAGAGAGGAAGATCTAGAAGAGAGCTCAAAGGTGGGTGGTGATATTCTTAAATCACTTGAGAATACTGTCACTTCAGCCATCAACAAAGCCCAAACTGGGAGCCCGAGTTGGAGTGCTTATCCCAGTATCCATGCTGCTTACCAGCTTCCAGGGATTATTAAACCTGTGCAACTGGGTACGCAAATATTACAAGTGAAACCAAACCTGAAACCAATAGCTCCAAAAGTCAGATATTTCTCTGTTATTACAAGTAGCCAAAACCAACCCCTCCAACCCAACAATGACCAAATTAAGGAAGAGCCGATCAGTCCATCTCATGAACCGCTTTCATCCAAATCGGAAGAAAGCGATGTCGAGAAAAAAGATCCAAAGTTAAACCTTCAATCTGGGATAGTTTCACCATGTAAGATAGAAAGTGACAACCCAATAAAAATAGAGACTTCCCCTGATCTGCCGACGACACATTCACCTGGTTTGAAAGATGCTGAAGATGCGAAGGAAGGTTTCAAAAAGGAGCCAATAAAAAGTGACACAGGATCTCCAAATTTTTCAATAGCCAATGGTTGCTCTGGAATGACTGTTATCACAGACCACCCATCTGAGCAACTTTCTGTCAGTCCACTTAGTGCATTGCAGTCTATCATGAACACTCATCTTGGCAAAGCTGCCAAGCCCCTTAATTCAAATTCAGACCCTGTAACTATGTTATGTAGACTCAATAAAAGCTTGTTGGAGAAATCAGCTTCACCGCCAAGTTTAGTAAAACCATCTAGTCTTGCTGATCGATATTACTATGAAAGCAGCGATCAACCAATAGATCTCACCAAATCGAAGAGTGACAAAACTACCCAATCAAATGCGGTCAAATCCTTTACTTCGTTACCTTCCAAACATGCTTTGTCTGATATTGCTGATATGGTAAAGGTCCTCCCTAAAGGTACAACACCAAAACCTTCTACCTCATCAAAGATGACAACAGAGAGGTTAGAGACCGATGTGAGGAGCTTTGAAGATGTGTCAATGGAATTTTTACCTGTTCAGAAAAGAAAAGGTAGGCAGTCAAACTGGAATCCCCAGCATCTTCTCATTCTGCAGGCCCAATTTGCTGCCAGTCTTTGGCAGACAGGTGAAGGCAAATATCTATTATCAGATCTAGGTCCACAAGATCGTATGCATATTTCAAAGTTTACTGGACTCACCATGACTACCATAAGTCACTGGCTTGCCAATGTAAAATATCAGCTAAGAAAGACAGGTGGAACAAAATTCCTTAAGAACTTAGACACAGGACACCCAATTTTCTACTGCAATGATTGTGCCTCCCAGTTTAGGACTCCTTCCACTTATATTGGTCATTTAGAATCCCACTTGGGCTTCACTATGAAAGATATGGCAAAAGTTTCTGTACAGCACGCCAGAGGGGAGCAAGAAGTGTCAAAGGTGACATCTGAGAAGTCAACAGGGCCGCTGGTAGCGGATGAGGACACAGGCAGCAAGTTCCAGTGTAATCTGTGCAATCGAACTTTTGCTAGCAAGCACGCAGTAAAACTGCACCTCAGCAAAACGCATGGCAAGTCACCAGAGAATCATTCGCAGTATGTAACAGAACTAGAGGAAGAGTAACAAAAGGTGAGCATCAAAACTCCTCTTCTATTCAAAGAAGTTTAATTGTTTACATCCTATTGGGAAGGTGCGCCCCAGTAAATTGTATTAAACTGTATACCAGAGAAGTACAGTGGTCACGAAAACAGTAAGTCCTTTACAACATTCTTTATGTTTTCTAATTGTTAAAATCCTGGATAACTATTCATACAGCAGGGGCTTTTATACCTGAGACCAATGCTATCATCTTGATTGAAGGTGGCTTATTGTATTTTTGATAGATTAAAATATATATTTATGCCTGAGAAATTTGGGGCATTTGTGAGTTTTTGTGTAGTGCATAGAGTTGTTTATTTCTCAGTCTGCATAATAAAAGTACCCTTCTTATTGTCAAAGAAATTCAATCATGTCTCTGCCGTTTTCGATGTATATCATCATTCCAGCTATTTACAATGGCAATTACTGAGACTTCTTGAGGGTCTCCCTAGCAATTTGAACACTTAACATATTACAATCTGCCTGAAATGCTGAAAATGTGCTTATCAATATTTAAAATTGTTGGGGTAAAACTGCTCAAGCCGGTAGGTCAAAATGATAATGGATCAACAACTCATTTTACACTATGCCTGCTTTGCTTATATTTTGATTTCAATAGGAAAGAGAACTGGGTATAGTATGGATTGCTGATTCATTAGCAGCCCATTTTGTGCTACTGGGAATGGCCATTTTCATCCCACAACGGATGACTATACAGAAAGTGTTTCAGAATCAGTTTAACAGCTATGGATGCAACACAAAGTCTTGCACTTTTTATCTCATGTTTGTTATTACGTAAAGATACTTAATAATGATAAAGTGTGTTGCTATGAATGGGTATCATTTTTGTGTCTGAAAACAATTCTGAAGTTGAAGTTGAGTCTTTGAATACTGAATCTGTGGTGTTTCTTTGGAACACAAACCCATTCTACCTTATCCTTGGTAAACAATCTATTAATAAAGTGCAAATTTGCTTGAGCCTATTTTAAAATAATAGTGAAAATAACAGTGCTCCAAATAATGTTGAAAATATTAATTGAAATTAAATCAGAATCATGTTTTTAATGGGCAAGAATTTCCAGTCCTGCTCGCAGCAGTCATCGTCGCAGGCGGGGCAGAAAAATTTGGAGAGCGGTCTTCTCCAAATTTTCCTGACCTGCCCACAATGATGCCCATTGCTGGTGGGACTGGAAAATCTTGGCCTTTGACAAGTACAGTAAATATATTTACCATATAAAAGCATAAAAACTAGACCCTTTTCACATACAGAAGTGTGTTACAGAAAGGTCTGTCAGAGCTTAGTGCTAAATCCTTTGATGGATAGAGCAAAATTGGCCTGATCCTTCAGAAGGGAACAAAAATGGGGAGTTTGATACATAAATACATTATGTTACAACGGTTATAACATTATTTGAAACAGTCAAAATACATCCACTGTGTCCAGCTTTCTATTGCGTTAAATAAACTGGCTTGAGCTCAGCATGCCTATGTAAATGTAATAAAAGGATTTTTGCCAGAGTATTTTTATTCAAAGTGGGTGAGAAACAGATTGATTCTATGTACAAACTGATCCAAATTTGGCTGTTCCAAGTTCTGTTGGACTCTGCCCAGTTCTAATTGCTTTGAATGAGTCAACTTGTCCTATCCATCAAAAGAGTCAAATGTACAGGTGCACTGCATTTTGTTGAATCCTGATATTGTGATATATGGTGACCAAGTAACTGGCGTCTGCCATTAGATTCATTGGAGTCAAGGTAATAAACCTTTAATTCTTATCTTTACCATCAACTCTCTTGGTTGTCAAGGAGAAAGGTAGTTTCAACGTAGTGCCACCTTGTTAAAAGTATTTGCTCATTTATCCTGGTGACTATCACTAATCTGGGAGTGTGATTGTGGAGTGGGGTTGAGAGAGGGGCGGCGGTGAGGTATGATCTAATTCCTTTGCCTCAGAATCCATCTTCTCCAGCAACCATTGTTGGTTGTGGGGGCAAGGTGGTGGGTTGAATTTGGGGGAAAGAGTTTGATTTGTGGTGGTAAAATTTCAGATAATTTCTGGCTGTGCATGTTCTGAAGAAACTTTCTTCATTCAATTTCTGCATATGTTCATGTACATTCCCCAGCTGTATCTAAGGGGCATGAGTGCTTACTGCCTTGCAGTGTAGCAGGGGCACCTGCCAGCCAGCCAGATAACCTTTGCCCTCGGTATTCGCCAGAAATTAGAAAGTGTGAATTGGAAGTCATCCCAAGATGTTAGGCTGGGGAATGAATGTGTAGTTTAGTTGAAACAAAGATGAAGCAGAGGAAAAAAAGTCAGAGTCATGGCCTGGTTAACATGATCCATGCTTACGATAAAGAAGGTGTTTGGTTTTATAATCAGTTCCTGATTATAATTGGCAATGTATATTCCACCAGCGGTCTAGGACTGATGATCCACTGAAGGCATTTAAAATGTAGACTCTTTCTCAAAAACCTGGGTTAACTGCTAAACCACATCATCTTACTGATGCAGTTACTAATATATTATATTATAAATTCCATCATTAAATCAAATCAGTCTTAGTTTTGGGATACCAGAATGTAAATTTGCTATTTTAAATTTGAAGGGCCAGTTTTTGTTTCTCTGCTTCTCCCAATCCACCCTGCCCTAATGTAAAGACTTGCAGTTGTATTTTATTCAGACTGACCAGATTGTGCTTCATGTTCTTGCATAAGACGCCAACTAGTTCAGTAATGCCATTCAGGGTGGAGAACCTACTACTCAGCCTTGACCCTAGAGTCTCATACTGTGTGGTTGGCTCTTCACAGTCTGTGAAATAAGTTATTGAGCCACCCATTTGTATAAGCAACTATCGCAAAGCACACTCTACTGAAAGGATCATTAATCATCCTTAGCAGCTTTATGATAACAAGGACTGCAGTGGTTCAAGTGAAAGGCCCAACGCCATCTTTTTAGGGCAACTAATGATGGACAACAAGAGTGAACTTAACCGAATGCCACAAAACCATGTGTTCTTGCGTAGGTATTGATGGTAGAAGTCATGTTTTAGTCAAATTTATGCTCACAATGTATCAACATTAAAACTTGTGTTTATATATTGTCTTTAACGTAGTATAATGTGTTTCAAAGGAAATCTATCAAACAGAATTTGACACCAAGCCACATAAGAAATGTCAAATGAGCAAAAGCTTGACCAAAGAGAGAGGTTTTAGGGAGTGTGTTGAAGCTGGAAAGATTGGTGGAAAGATTTAGGGATGGAATCCCAGAGCTTGGAAGTTCAAAGCAAGTTGCCAATGATGGAGCAATTAAAGGAAGTGATGCATAAGAGAGCAGAATTGGAGAGTAGTCATGGTTTTACAAGTGAGGTTTTGGCAGACTGGGAGCCACTGGACCAGGAGCTATGAATTAACTGGACTTGAAGTGAGTTGGACTCGAGTCTTTGGATGAGCTCAATTTTATGAAGGGTGAAAGATAGGAGGGTAGTCAGGATAACATTGCAGTAGTCATAGCTGCATGTAATAAAGGCATGAAGGAAGAAGGGTTCCAGCAACAGATGAGCTGAGGCAGGGGTAGAAGCTGGGGGATGTTAAAGAAATGGCTGTCTTGCCGATAGCGTGTCTATATGGTAGAAAGTTCATATTGAGGTCAAATAGTAATTCAAGGGTACAAACAGGGTGTTTCAGTCTGAATTGGTTGTCCAGGAGAGGGAAGAAGTTGGTGGCTTGGGGAAGAGGCTTGTGGCGTAGACTGAAGACAATGACTTTGACCATCTCAATATTTAGTTGGAAGAAATCTCAGTTCATCCAGTACTAGGTGTCAGTCGAATTAGGGTGACAAGTTCGAGATAGTGGAGGAATCGAAAGAGATGGTGGTGAGGTGAAGCAGAGTTTCATCAGTGAACACGTGGAAGGTCACAAGTTTTCCAAGGATGTCTGCAATGGACAGCATGATTAGTAGATTAGAAATAGAAAGGGCCAAGGATAGATTCTGAGAGAACTCCAGAGGTAATGTTGTGAGAGTGATAAGAAATGTTATTGCAGGTGATTCTCTGGCTATGACTGAATAGATAAGGTTGGAGCCAGATGAATCTGGTGGACGATGGAAGGGAACCTTCGGAGGACGATGGTGTGATTGACCTTACCAAAGTCTGCAGACATCCTGAGGAGGACGAGGAGAAATAGTTCCACTGTCTGTCACATAGGCTGCATTTGTGAGTTTCATGAGGACTGTTTCAGAACTTGAAGTTCAGGGAAGGATTGGCACGCATTTGGAAGGCAATAGCAGTTTCTCGGACTTTGAAGCTAAAGGGGAGCTGGAGGTGGGGCAGTGGTTTGCACAGACAATGGGGGGGGGGGGTGCAGGTCAAGGGAGTTTTTTTTGAGAAGTGAGGTGATGACTGTGGATTAAATGAAGTAGGGCAGTACCCGATGAGAGAGAACATGGGGCCACAAAAGGAGTCTGGTCGAAAAGGGTTAAGGGGACACGCGCTGGATCTTATGACCAAGGTGGGCTCAGAGAGAGCTTGAGGGGAGTAGGAGAATTTCAAGAGAAAGATGCAAATTTGTGACTTCAAGAAAAAACAGAAATCTTCCATTTGTTCCAGCAACTCCTAAAATTTGCTTCACAATAAAAAAATAATGTAAATTAACTGATAAGCATTTTTCATGATTGATTCTGATATTTTTATTGCACATTATGTATTTGTGTGATATCATTTTCAATATGACTGGTATTGGATTGATTTGGTTGGAGTTGTTGTGCAGTTTCATTACATTTTCATCTGAAGTTGAGCCTTTTTCCTAGAATACAAAATTTGCACCATGATGCAATGAAAATGGACAACCTGATGAATGGGGGAGACCACAGCATACAGAGTACCTGCTGCGCCCACCTCACCTATATCCAATTCTCAATGAACCTACAACGCAACAAGTTGCTCTTGTCATGGAATGACCTCAATAAAACACTTGTTTTTGAGCAAACTGCACTGGACACCTTGGCCGGAATTCTCCAATGTTGTACCCTGCATCACCACTGCCAGTGACGACTGATAATTTGGCACTCAGCCAAACCTCCATTCACTGCGGCGGGGCCAGAGAATCCCAGCAGAGGGTGAGGTCAGGAAATTCTGGCCTTTATGTTGAGGGTATCGGTGTGGACAGTGAGCTTGGGCTGGAAGTGTGTAGAGTAGGCAGATCCGTGATCCATGACATCAATCAACTAGTAATCCTCAATTTCTTAAAGTTTATTCATTAGTATCACAGTTAGGCTTACATTAACACTGCAATGAGGTTACTGTGAAAATCCCCTAGTCGCCACACTCCGGTGCTTGTTCAGGTATACTGAGGGAGAATTTAGCATGGTCAGTGCACCTAACCAGCACGCCTTTTGGACTATGAGAGGAAACCGGAGCACCCGGAGGAAACCCATGCAGACATGGGGAGAACGTGCAGACAGTCTCCGCACAGACACTAACCCATGCTGGGTCTCTGGCGCTATGAGGCAGCAGTGCTAACCACTGTGCCACCCCATTGACTGCAATGGTGGAATTTAATATGAGAAGATTCAACCATATGAAACAGGAGCAGGTGTAGGCCATTTGAACCCACAGCCTTTCAGCTGACCCAGCCTACACTCTTCTCTGAGGTAGTGAGTTCCAAAGATTGTGACCCTCTGAGAGAAGAAATTCCTCCTCATCTTAAATGGGAGATCCCTTCGAAACTGTGTCCCCAAGTTCCAAAATCCATCCATCCACAAATCCAGCTGTCGAGCCCCCTCAGAATACTCTATGTTTCAAAAGATCACAGCTCATCCTTCGAAATTCAAGTGAGTATAGGCCCAACCTCCTCAACCTTTCCTCATAAGACAACCCTTCATTCCAGGAATCAACCTTATTAACCTTCCCTGAACTGTTTCCAATGCAAAGTAAGGAAACCAAAATTGGATTTTGGAGCTCGACATTCCAACTAATACAGCTCTTAATCATAAGGCCTGAAGATATATTCAGCAGCAGGAAGGGCTACTGCCAGCACTATCTGAAGTGATTATCATCTTTCAGGTTCAATGCTGATGGATTTCTACGGCTTGTTGTCGTGATTGTATAGTCTTTCGTGCTTCCTGGAGTTTTTTGAAGTTGCTAATGTTTGCAGGGAATAGTTTGGCATGTGATGAAGGGACTTGCTTCTGACTTCAAGGTTTCTGCACAAGTCAGTTGCTCTCAGAGATGGGTATGGCTTCCCTTGGAATACTGGTGAAATGAGCAGAGGACACACAGAGCAGGGCAAAGTACTAATAGAGGGAGCACAGGTGATACCTTAATTCAGTGGCTCACTGTGCCATTTTAATTCAAGCCAATGCAACAATCCAAAGGCTACTGGGTGCCAATGGCCATCCTTTGACCATATAGCTGTTGAGTCTGTTGCACTTTCCAAGCACACGTAGGCAATATGAATAGAATGAGAACTGCATTGCCAGACAAATGTGATCAAGCAGAACATTGGTGTGTTGAATCCATGTTGCCACTGTTTGAACTGCTCTGCAGGAGACCTGCAGCACTTGGCAGAGCAGGCGTCAAAATATATCGTGGTCTGCTACATGCTGTACGATCTTGCCATTAAGAGGCAGCCCTTTTTTTTCACTCTTTTTTACGGGATGTGGGCATCGCTAGCTGGGCCAACATTTATTGTCCATCCCTAACTGCCCTCCATTTCAGAATCAACCACATTGCTGTGGGTCTGGAGTCGCATGTAGGCCAGACCAAGTAAGGACGGCAAATTTCCTTCCCTCAAGGACATTAGTGAACCAGATGGGTTTTTACGACAATCAACATCAGTTTCATGGTCATCGTTAGACTTTTAATTCCAAATTTTTATTGAATTCAAATTTCCACCTGCCATGGTGGGATTCGAACTCAGGTCCCCAGAGCAAGACTCTAGGTCTCTGGATTGCTCGTCTAGTGGTAATTCCACTGTGCCACTGCCTCCCCTTACCACCAGCTATATGGTGAGCAGTTGAAGGGAGAAGGAAGAAGCAACCGAAAAGCCAGTTTATACTCAGGCCGATGATGAACAACTCATTCGACTATGAAATCGGTAATTGTAAACTCCTATTTGCCATTCACCAGGAATTTGACTTCCCTCTCTTTCTGTACATTCTCGTGTTCACTTGTCCACATTGCAAAAATAAAAGTCACCACAAAATAATTATCTCAAAGCAAGTTTATGTTTGGCTTACGAAATCATTTAATTTACGTTTATAAACCTATCAGTGATTATCCATGTGCATTCTCTTGGTGCTCAGCTCCTGCATGTCTTTGTTTGTCCTGGTGCTCACATGCAGTACTACATCAGAGCTGTAACATGGCGAGTGGAAAGCTGCTGACTTTCAGTGGAACACACTGCAAATGGCCTTGTATGATGATCTTCAATCTGGACTGGCTGGAGCACAGGTACTGGGGGACTACCAGTAAGGAGAAGAAGAGTACTGTCGTCCTGGCAGAGGAGAGCCACAGCCATTCCCCTGGGGTAGTGCCTCAGCAATTGTCTTACTGTGTTAGAGGACATACCGCTGAACTGCTATGACACCCAAAGTATCATCACTTAGAAATTCCGTCTCTAAAGTACGCGCAGTGTCAGTATTTGAGCTGGTGGCTGGGAATGTGAGCACAACACTTCACCGTCTTCCTGCTCTTCCACCTCTTTCTCGTCCACCACTGCCTGACCAGTTTGCAGTTCTTGGGCATTGAAATAAAAAAGGCACAAGGGTACAGTTGTGTTCAGTGGTGGTTTGTGGTGGAGAGGTCACAGGGAGGTAGAAACCAAGAGGTTTAAGATAATACCAGTTTGCAAATGAGAAGAGATTGTTGGTAAGTCAGTGATGGGAGTGTGGTGAATTGAGCAGTGAGAGAGGCTGGTAGTGCAGTTGGTGGAATGCTGAATTTGAAGATACATGTGCTGACCTTGACCACCTCTGTGAGATCATTAAACTTCTTTCTGCAATGTATCCAGGTCCTCAAGCTTGACTACTTTCAGAGATCTTTTCAAAGGGGACCCCCAGCATCATTCAAAATTCTGCTGCCGATGCCTTAACTTGCATTAAGCTCCGTTCACTGATCACTCCTTGCTCGCTGACTTATATTAGCTTCTGGCCAAGCAATGTCTTGATTTTAAAATTCTCATCCTTATTTTCAAACCCCTCAATAGCCTTGCCCTCCCTTTCTCTGTAACGTCCTTCAGCCCCACGTGCCAGTCAAGATATCTGCGATCCTTTAATTCTAGCCTCTTACAAATCCCCAATTTTAATTGCTCCAACATTGGTGGCCACACCTTCAGTTGCCTTGGCAGTAAACTCTGGAAACCCCTCCCTAAAACTCTGTCTTTCTACCTTACTTTCCTCCTTTAAGCCATTACTTAAAACTTACACCTTTCACCAAGCTTTTGTCATTTGACCTAATCTCTCCTTATGCGACTCCATGTCATATTTTGTTTCACAAAGCTCCTGTGAATTACCTTAGGATATTTTATTGCTTTAATGCTAATATAATTTGGCGTTGTTCATAGAATCATAGAATCCTACAGTGCAGAAGGAGGCCATTCGGCCCATCGAGTCTGCACCGACCACAATCCCACCCAGCAACTATCCCCTGTATTTACCCTGCTAACCGCCCTGACACTAAGTGGCAATTTAGCTTGGCCAATCAACCTAACCAGCTCATCTTTGGGCTGTGGGAGGAAACCGGAGCGCCCGGAGGAAATCCACACAGACACGAGGAGAATGTGCAAACTCCACACAGACAGTGACCCAAGCCGGGATCGAACCCGGGTCCCTGGTGCTGTGAGACAGCAGTGCTAACCACTGTGCCACCATGCTGCCCCATTGTTACCTCTGTTCCTCTGCACGGTTAACACTCGACCAGCAATCCAGAGACCCAGGGTCTTGCTCTGGGGACCTGGGTTCGAATTCCACAATGGCAGATGGAAATTTGAATTCCTCCCACAGTCGAAAGATGTGCGGGTTAGGTGGATTGGCCATGCTAAATTAACCCTTAGTGTCAGGGGTACTAGCTAGGGGTTATGGGATAGGGCCTGGATGGGATTGTGGTCGGTGCAGACTCAATGGGCTGAATGGCCTCCTTCTGCACTGTAGGATTCTATGATTCTATGATACCCCCTCAACAAAAGCCTCCAGGGCATCATCATAAAACCTTGGAGCGTGTCCTGTCCCATTTTCTGGCACCCTTGTGTCTTTCCAAGGTCAGAATCAGTTGTAGAATGACTTCCAGTCCTCGGGCTACAATGGACCTCCCTTAAAAGACACAATCTAGCTTTAAGTTGTTCAGGTTAGATTTAACTGATGTTAGCCTTTCACGATGTTGAGCAGTTTGTGCTGACTAAATATGGCAGCGCCAAGTTGACATGCTGCCTGCATTGGAAACAACAGGGACAGCGTAATCCTGCCTCCTGATCCCCATGCCAGTTTTTGGGACGTATTGAATTTAGCCCGCATTTGTAAATTTCAATTACATTGGAGGAAGTTTCTTTTATGAATTGAATGGTCTTTATCTGGGGAAACAAATCAACTGCAAAAACTAAAACTAACGCCATGATTGGTATCACTTCGTCTCACATTCTATGTCGGCTGGTTGTGAAGCCCAGGAATTCGAGCTGGCAATTTTAATCCAATATTTCTATGTTAGTAGAATTTATACCACATGGCTTTGATCACGGATTCATATTGTAATGTAAATGTGCTCCAGTGACAGTCTATCTGATTATGAAGCAATTAGCATTGATCAAATAACAATCTTGAATCTCAATTCCAACATTCAGGTTAAATGGGCCCACAACATTTCGCTGCTAAAATTACGATCACTGACTAATATGAGGAGGTTTAGCCAAAGCAAAAGCCAAAACATCATTTCAAACTACTTTCCTTTTAAAATGTTAAAATGTACAGTTTGCCAGTTGAAATTTAAAGGGAACTTTTTTTATTTCAAATATTAAATACTGACAAAATCATTTTCAGTTTTTCCTGCTTTTTCAATATATAAATAATATTTTGTGAACTGAATGCCGGCCACAGGTGGCTCTGTCATATCTTCCATCTCAGAAGTGATATCTAAAGTGCTGCTACAGGGGACCATTTAGACGTGCATTTCAACCATTTTTAGGGACATATCTAAGTACTGATTTCAGTTAATGATGCCTTTCCTCAGACTGTAATAGTAATTTACAGCGTTCTGCACCCGAAATGGCAAGGGGTCATACATTTTTAAAATCCCGTCCATAAAATTGCACTGTACTTGCATTAGAGATGTGGTTACAGAAATTTCCAGTAATTATTATTTTGTCATCTGATAAGTCAAGGGAAATACCAATTATGGTAAAAATGTGAATACTGGTCATTGTGCTCCTTTTATTAGATAGAGATAGAAAATGTCATTCTGATTTAAATTCCAGCACAATTTGCCTTTCATGTGGGTCAAATTATGGAGTCACTGTTGTATTTGTGCTCAATAGCAAAAAGAAGCACTGGCTTTTGTGATTGCATTTTCAAGTCAAAATCTTGAGACTTGCAATATGCCTCTCGTGAACAAAATCTAGTGCTGAATTAAAATCATTAATTTACGGCCAGATTTCACTGAATTAAGTTCACTATGATCTTTCTTCAGAATTGTGTTTCACTACAGAGGGGTACAAGCACAGAACTTTAAAGAATCAGTATTTAATTCTTTAAAGTAAATAGCCCAGATTTTGTGATCAGAATAATGGTGAAGCTGTCAGTGCTACTCATTATCAAAGTGTAAATTGGAGAGATTCAACACTATTATACATGAAGGGTGTGACATTACTGTACTTACCCACTAGTTACATGGACATATGAATTAGGAACAGGAGGAGGCCATTCGGCCCTCGAGCCTGCTCCGCCATTCAATATGATCATGGCTGATCCGATTGTGGCCCCAATTCCACATTCCCACATACCTCTGATTCCCACCAATGGTTCTACATGTGAGACCATTCTTCACCACCGCACCTATTGGCTGGATTTTTGTCTCCTCATGGAGGCAGATATTGGCTCTCAAAATGCAGAATGTTGTTTTCCCGGCAACAAAAAAATATACTTTTCTCTGACTTCCTGAACCTCATGCTATTTTCCTGTTGCCTCTTAATGGATCGAGCAGAGGTGCATTTATTCCAAGGTTGAGATTCCCACCGTGAGGACACAGGAAAATCATACTTCCACTCTCATACTATTGTTGTGTGCAGGTGAGAGTATTGAAGTCCAAGAAAAATGCACCTCCTTGGAGAGTTTGCGACTAATGGGCAAAGGTTGGTGAGGAGTAAGGCGCATTCTGAAAGATAAATGTAAAATCTTTTGACATCTTAAAATGCACTAGGCTGTTGTCTCCAGGAACTGAGACAAGTTCTAAACAGCCAGCCTCTGCGTCTACGTCCCTCCTCCTCCCACGCACCATCGTGACTCACAAACTGCATTGCAAACGCGAACCCAGTGTGAAAGCACAAAAATCTTGGGCAATGTTACTCATGAGTTTGGGGGGTTTTTTTGTAAGGCAGGAAAAGGCCCAATTCGTGTTTTGCACACCAGAAACAAAAATTCAACACATGGTCATTATTCTTGCATGGTTCTCCATAGTAGAGTTCAGCTGGCTGTTTAACTGCAGGAGGCATCAAACTTCTCTATCTTGACACCCACACATGTCATTCTAGCACAGTATCAGAATAGCAATCAGGAATGTGAAACCTTTCTGATTTACTGATCTCCCTCCCACCATTTGCTCAAGTACATTGAGGTAATTATAATCACCCTGTTTGGGATTTAGCACAGTTAGGAAATTAAACCCGGGACCAGTCTGGTGCCTGAGACTCAGACACATTTAAATAGTGGCAGAGCTCCAAATCTTGGCTGGAATTCTCCAACCTCGCCCCCAGCTGCAATCCTCCGGTCCCGCTGCAGTGAATGGAGATTTGGCTGAGTACCAAATCCTCCCTTCTGTCTGGCAGCGGTGGCGGGTGAACAAGATCGGAGAATCCCAGTTCTTGGGTGGATTCTTGCGGCCATTCACGCTGATGGGATTTTCTGGTCCTGCTACAGTGAATGGAGATTTGAATAGACGCCAAATTCTCTGTCCTTGCTGTAGCAGATGTGGGGCTTGAATGGCCGGTATGATCCCGCCTCTTGTCTTTTTCACTGCCAGGGCCTCATGATGGAGTACTTTTGTTCAAGAAATTACACCTGTAGCATTTAGTGTTATTAACGCACTTGTTGTACAAGATTTTATTTCATGAAACCTTTAGCTAAATCCAAACTGCTTTACAACCATTTGAGGAATGTTGTTCCTTTTTGTTTTCACAGAGCAAGTGGGATAGATAGTTTATTGTCAGAGGCATTCCCTGCTTAAGCTGACAGAAGACAGGAGTTCCCTTCTCCATCGAGGTTAATTTACTCCCCTTTAGAAGATCCAATAAAGACAGGCAACACTTGGAGCAGAATCTTTAAACCCCACTGGCGGCGTGATGACA
Organism: Mustelus asterias; assembly: GCF_964213995.1. NCBI lineage: Eukaryota > Metazoa > Chordata > Chondrichthyes > Carcharhiniformes > Triakidae > Mustelus > Mustelus asterias. Next base: position 40,612,867 of record NC_135820.1, read on the forward strand.
ATTCACAGCACGATCCAGCATGCCAATTTCCCTGCTCCGACCTGCCCTCAGGCCATTTTCCTGCCCGCAAGCAACCAATTAACTTAACTAAGAGTTCATTGAAACTTACAGGCCAACTGGAATTTCCCTGCCGCCACCCTGTAGAGTCAGAGGTCTTGCTGCCCCCACAGTGGAAAGTGGTGGGTGGTCCAGTTGCTGAGGGCTTTTTAATTTATCAAGGTTGGAGAGAGAGTGCCGCCACCTTGGGGCTCGCCTTCCCTCACTTAGCTGCAAAGGCGCCCAACTGCTTCGTTGCAGGAGAGCCTCCTAATGGCTCTTCAGCTTTCAAATCACACCCGCCATCCTTAATTGGATACGCACCAGCCCTCTGGCATTTAATTGGCCAAATCAGCGAAAATCATAGCCAGGTGACTGATTCCCACATGGTTCTGGCTTCTTAAGTTTGAATTTAAGTTTATTTATTCGTGTTGCAAGTAAGCTTACATTAACACTGCAAGGAAATTACTGTGAAAATCTCCTAGTCGCCACATTCCGGCAGCTTTTCGGGTACACTGAGGGAGAATTTAGCATGGCCAATGCACCTAACCAGCACCTTCGGACTGTGGGAGGAAACCGGAGCACCCAGAGGAAACCCATGCAGACACGGGGAGAATGTGCAGACTCCGCATAGACAGTGACCCAAGCCAGGAAATGAACCTGGTTCCCTAGTGCTGTGAGGCAGCAGTGCTAACCATTATGTCACTCTGTCACCCAGGGATCAAATTATCTCCATTTGAGGCTGATGGTGGTGTCCTGAAGCCCACAGGGAAAATCCTGGCCCCAGTCTCAAAATGGAATGCTTGCGTGAACCACCATGCTTTCCCACTCCTCTGTTATTGGCCATGTTTTGACAGGGAGAGTTTTGTTTTGGGAGGAGAGTGGGCCACAAGTGCTCATTTGCTACAGCAACTCTGTGAGATCATAATGTAAAAAATTGGACAGTGAACGGATAAAGCATGAGATGGATAGAAAATGAAAATTATATTCACTTAGAAGAAATTTTTTGTACAGTAGACAATAAACAGAAGTGATTGTAATCAGCCTAAATCAGTAAAGCTTTGGGTTATCAAAGTTCTTGTTCATAAAACAGAAATCACTTATCAAGAATTTACATAAATGAAGTCTATTGTCCTAAATAAATCTAAAACCAGTCGTGTACCTAAAGGAAAAAGAAAAAAAACTGAAGATTGTAAGTGCTAATGAAAGTCATTGCATACTAAACTGATTAGTTCCTTTGTGCATTTTTGTGCCTGTCAAGTCATAAGCTACCTCTGGACATCACATCGCTGCCTCATAATAGACAACTGACATTCTGTGGTAAATGGAAAAAGAACAGAGCAGAACAGCAAATATTCTAATGCGTTGACACTCACTTGCCCTCTATTGTTCAAAATGAGGAGCAATCATCATTGTTCATCAAATGGCTCCTAATGCAGTTAAAGCATTCAGCTATAATTTCTTATTGCATTTATAATTACTGTCATAGACTATACACCTCAGTGAGCATATTAAAGCCATAAATTATGTAGGCCTTGCCATAGCTGAGGAAGTTGATTTTTCTGGCAGCAGTTATTTGTTAGGGAGCTAGGCTTTTCAGATAAAAAGATGACTGAAGTGCTTGAACAATGCAAGGAATACTTTGTTCAGTCAGTCATCTAGAGTTGACTCAGGTAATTGCAAAACAACCAAGTTCTAGTGTTTTAATAATCCATTCCATTAACGGGACTACAGTGTGCTGGTTGAGTGGCAGTTTAGTCAGAAATTGTTTTTTCCGTGATTGTTTCTATATAGAGTAAATTGATATAAAAATGTTCTGCAGTAAAATACACAAAATGGTTTCTTTCAGGGCATTGATGGAGGGTGTTTTTCTGCTTTCAAATCTCGACTAGTAAAAACCTTTCAATCTTCAAAATTTATATGCCTTGTGTTTTTGCTTATTTTCCTTTTGTCGTTTTGTAGATGCCCAGCTTCCTTCTAACATCTCAGATTGACATTTGGTTATCTGCCGAGCAAGAAGCCCACATAATCACAGCAACAAGAGCACAAAATGCTGTACCACAGATGTTGGCAGAAGAAAGCCGAGTGGCTTTGTAGATGATACAGTCACAAAGACTTGAAGGTTAAAATGTGACTTTTTCTTTTAAAAAGAAAGATTATGTGCATTGGAACTAAATAAACCTTCAAAGAGACAGATCTTTTTGCTCACCTTATTCCTTAAGCTAATAACAGCTTTATGATTATTGGAGTCAAACGCCATTAAGGTCAAAATCAACTCATTCAAACCAAATGTTGTGCTTATCAGTGATGAGGCCCCATTAAACATTAATGCAGAGTACTTACAAAAGTTGATCCGAACGGGAGAGTGACATTTGTAAGCATTTGAGTGGCACCTAAAGAACACAATACAGAATACAGTGCTCGAGATATTTGAGAATGTGCTACATGATAAATCAAAAAGAAAAAATGCTATTTATCTGACAACAAAAGAGAAATCCTCCTCTCAGTAAAATACATTTATAGGGGGCTCTCTTATTGCCCAGGACATACAATTAACAATTTAATAAATTGGAAAGGGGGAACTTAAAAGGGCTGGAAATGTCATATGCTGAATGGATTCTTCGCAAAAGTAATCATTAGGCAGCCTCTGCATCTAAACATTGTGGCTGTCACACAACACTATGCATTAGGAATAACATTTAAAGGACCAGTTATAACTCGGGGTGCGCTGAAGGGACCAAACTATTCCTCAGCGGCTCAAGAATTCTTAACCCTGCGCCCACACCGTTGCGGTGGGTGTGCAGGGTTAAAATCGGCTGTTAAAATTAAATGTTTATATTGCATGTGGCCTCAAGGAAATTCGAAGGAGGAAAATGTCAGGTTTTTGTAAATAATTTAGAATTCCATAAATTTTAGGATAAGAAAATGCAGTTTTATGCAAAAGCTGTTCAGCCCATCAGTCCTGTAGGGGCGGCATGTTGGCACAATGGTTAGCACTGCTGCCTGACAGTGCCAGAGACCAATTCCTGGCTTGGGTCACTGTCTGTGTGGAGTTTGCACGTTCTTCCCGTGTCTGTGTGTATTTCCTCCGAGTGCTCCGGTTTCCTCCCGCAGTCTGAAAGACATGCTGGTTAGGTGCATTGACCCGAACAGGTGCCTGAGTGTGGCGACTAGGGAAATTTCACAGTAACTTCATTGCAGTGTTAATGTAAGCCTTACTTGTGACTAATAAATAAATTTTTAAAAGAATTTAGAATTCCATCAAGTTTAGGGTAAGAAAATGCAGTTTTATGGAAAGGCCATTCATCCTATCAGTCCTGTTCCATTCAGAGTCCTTGGGCACACTGGGAAGCAGGGGACACCAGTAAAACACCAGGGAGCCTGCCTCATCACAATAGTAGGAGTAGTTGTGGAACTGCTGTCCACTCTGTGGTGGTGGGTAGCCAATTTGTACACTTAAAGACCCTATTACAGAGTCACTGGCCTTTTGTTAAGTATGGGGCAAAATGCTAATTTAATGGTGGTGGCCTTCCTTTGATAACACAGAGGCTATCAGAACCAGAGGCTCCGTGACCCAAAAAGGGGGCTACAGGCACGGAAAAAGCAGTCCCTGTGCCCCAAGTGATCTCCCCACAGGTCTTTCCTCCTTCGACCTGTATTTTTATTATTTATCTGAACTTACCTACTGGAGCTGCCCAGTCTCCAGCCTTCCTCAGCAATATACATGTTTCCCCATGCATGGTGTGACTGAGGCTGCCTGCTTCCAGATTGGGCTGTGGTCCCACAATTTGGAGCATGTCTGTGGTACAAATACTGAGCCGATAACACTACTGACAAGTGCAGGCTCAGGTCGCTTTTTTCATCCCGATGTTGGGATCCCAAAGCTTGTGGTAAAATTCAGGTCCATGTGTTCTATGATAGATTTCTCTTATCCTCTACATGAAGGAACACAAATTTCCTTACTTCACCTTCCATGAAGAATCAGGCAGCATTGTTCAATATCTCTGCCAGCTTTGATCCTACTCCTCAGTAGTTGCTTTTGAGAGTCCTAATTGACTGGAGGAGGTGTATCTGAGAATTGGAGGAGAGCAAATTTGACCCAGATACTCGAAGTAGAAGTGAAACATCGATCTGGAAGTACTGACCAGTCAGCCTGAAATCTTTAGTGAGGGACATGCAAAGACCCATTGCATCTAAGGAGTATAAAGTCACAGGGATTAATAAGAATGGATTTAAAAATAATAGACAATGCTTCACAAACCTGCGAGAATTCTTTTAGGATATAACTAAATTAGTGGATGAAGCTTAATCAATGGACGCAACTCACTTGAATTTTCAGGAGCCATTTAATAAAATTCTACACAGGCTTCAATAAGCATTAAGACTTATGAAGTCAGTGAGAAATTAGTCAGCTTGATTGAAAACTCAGTTGGAATTGGGAAGAGAATACGATGAGTTAGTCTCTTTCTCTCATTCAGAGTTGTTGATCTGATCATTAACACTCAATTGCCACTTTGTGGTCTTGTTCATGTTTCTGAAATTATTGGATAATTCGAATTATTTAAGTGCAGAGACAGTCAAATTTGAATTATCAGATGCAGAGTGTAAAGGTTGAATTTTCCTTCTGACGGTGGGAAACAAGTCAGGTCCTTGCGAAGGGGGGGGGGGTGGCAATGGGGGGAGCAGTCATTCACAAATTAAGAGTAGTGGGTGGACTCTCAAAACTGGAGGGCCAATTTGATGCCCTCCAGCTTGAAAGGGGCAGCAGTCTGGAATGGAAGGTAAGTAAGAGAAAAAATGCTTCAACATACAGAATCCCTACAGCGCAGAAGGAGGCCATTTGGCCCATCGAGCCTGCACCAGGCCCTATCACTGTAAACCCATGAATTTACCCTGCTCGTCCCCGACACCAAGGGGAAATTTAGCATGGCCAATCCTCCTGCACCCAGTACAGGTTAAAAGTATGCTGAGTATGCTTGTCGGCAAGATGTTGGAAAAAATTATAGTCGGCAAGATGTTGGAAAAAATTATAAGGGATAGGATTTATAGTTATTTGGAGAGTAATGAATTGATAGGTGATAGTCAGCATGGTTTTGTGGCAGGTAGGTCGTGCCTTACTAACCTTATTGAGTTTTTTGAGAAAGTGACCAAGGAGGTGGATGGGGGCAAGGCAGTGGACGTGGTATATATGGATTTTAGTAAGGCGTTTGATAAGGTTCACCATGGTAGGCTTCTGCAGAAAATGCAGATGTATGGGATTGGGGGTGATCTAGGAAATTGGATCAGGAATTGGCTAGCGGATAGGAAACAGAGGGTGGTGGTTGATAGTAAATATTCATCATGGAGTGCGGTTACAAGTGGTGTACCTCAGGGATCTGTTTTGGGGCCACTGCTGTTTGTAATATTTATTAATGATCTGGATGAGGGTATAGTTGGGTGGATTAGCAAATTTGCTGATGACACCAAAGTCGGTGGTGTGGTAGACAGTGAGGAAGGGTGTCGTAGTTTGCAGGAAGACTTAGACAGGTTGCAAAGTTGGGCCGAGAGGTGGCGGATGGAGTTTAATGCGGAGAAGTGTGAGGTAATTCACTTTGGTAGGAATAACAGATGTGTTGAGTATAGGGCTAACGGGAGGACTTTGAATAGTGTGGAGGAGCAGAGGGATCTAGGTGTATGTGTGCATAGATCCCTGAAAGTTGGGAATCAAGTAGATAAGGTTGTTAAGAAGGCATATGGTGTCTTGGCGTTTATTGGTAGGGGGATTGAATTTAGGAGTCGTAGCGTTATGTTGCAACTGTACACAACTCTGGTGCGGCCGCACTTGGAGTACTGTGTGCAGTTCTGGTCCCCACATTACAGGAAGGATGTGGAGGCTTTGGAGAGGGTGCAGAGGAGGTTTACCAGGATGTTGCCTGGTATGGAGGGGAGATCCTATGAGGAGAGGCTGAGGGATTTGGGATTGTTTTCGCTGGAAAGGCGGCGGCTAAGAGGGGATCTTATTGAAACATATAAGATGATTAGAGGTTTAGATAGGGTGGATAGTGATAGCCTTTTTCCTCTGATGGAGAAATCCAGCACGAGGGGGCATGGCTTTAAATTGAGGGGGGGTAGTTATAGAACCGATGTCAGGGGTAGGTTCTTTACCCAGAGGGTGGTGAGGGATTGGAATGCCCTGCCAGCATCAGTAGTAAATGCGCCTAGTTTGGGGGCGTTTAAGAGATCCGTAGATAGGTTCATGGACGAAAAGAAATTGGTTTAGGTTGGAGGGTCACAGTTTTTTTTTAACTGGTCGGTGCAACATCGTGGGCCGAAGGGCCTGTTCTGCGCTGTAATGTTCTATGTTCTATGTTCTATGAGTACAGAAGCCCACGCTTACCGAGATGATTACACCTGGGTTATGTGACTCTTACTCTGCTGATTGATCCTTAAAGGGACAATCACCACATCCCTCCCCCTCTAAGTCCCTTCATAGAAATTTCTATACACAGTCTCAGATAATTAAACACGCAGTACATTAATTTAGTCAGTTATAAATTAAGTCTTTCAGGGGATTTCCGAATCCTTGGGAAGCGGCGTAATTCCTCTGTCTGGGGCGCTTCCACAGGATTGCTGTCAGCCAAAACCACAATGACCGGTGCCTCTTCAGGCACAGGGAATTCAGTTCTGTTTCCATGGCAATGTAGGTTGTACCTGCCACATGATAATCAGGTACTTCAGTACTAAAACAATTAGCAAAACTGGCTGCTGGGGCATTTCTCTTTTTCTCATATGGTCTCTTTATTTTTGGACAATCCTTCCTTTTACGTCCACTTGATAAGACAGAAATCCAGTTTTAAAGACAACAATTCCAGGGACCCAACGCAACCCATCACCAAAATCCCTCACATAAATGGTGTCATCCACCATTTCACCACTTGTGAATGCTGCCCTATTGTCAGATACTATGGCCGGGACTCTATCACCTTGCCCGCCATGGAATTGGAGCATGCGAGGGTCCAACAACAGAAATCTCCATTGACCTCGGGCAGGAATTTCAGTTTCACCCGAGGCTGTAAATTCCTGCCCTATGACTTAAGATATTCCGTGGGTGGAAAAACATTGGTGTAATCTTTCAATCGTTCATCCACTTAGAGTGTGCATTAACAATGAGCAGAAATTTTGTGCCCATGAATGGACCAACATAATCAATACGGACTTACATCCTTGGCTGACCAGGCCATTCCCAATGAATAAGTGGACAGAATTAATGCCCAATGTTGAATTCTTGCTGACGTGATCGCAGGAATAGCCTTGTCTTTTAAGAGACCCAAGAACGGCTTGTGGTCAGAAATTATGCTGAAGTGCCACTGGTAGAATTTATTGCCAGCAAAAACTATTGATAACACTTCTTCCTCAAATTGTGGGTCGCCTTTTATGCACCACATAGGTCAACACTAGTTCCTTAGATGGGTTGAAATGTACTAACAAGTTTGAAGGATGCAATCATTTTATTCTGTTGAAAGCTTCTTTCTGGGCAGTCTTTCAAGTACGACGCTGGTGTTTCTTTAGCAGAATATGCAAGGGGGCCAATAATGTCGACAAGTTTGGTAAAAATGCCCATTGTAATTTACCATTCCCAAAATTGATTTGAGCTCAGAAGTGTTTTTGGGGGCTGGTACCTTGTCTTCCATGGGTGTAATCCTTGTGCATCTACAAGGTACCCCAGGTAGGTTACCTCTGTGGCTAGAAATGTACATTTCTTCTTGAGACAAACTCCAGCCTCTTGAAATCGCTTCAGCATCTCTAAGTTTGCTAGATCCCGGGTTTCTGTTGATCCAGTTATGAGAACATCATCAATGCATACCACAACATGTGGCAGCCATGCAGCTCGCTATCCATTATCCTCTGGAAAATTGCACATGGTGAAAACACGCCAAAAGGCAGGCGGCTGTATTGGAACACTTTGGGCCTGATTTTACCATTTTCATTCTAAGTGCTGAATCTGGGTGCATAGAGTCATAGAGGTTTACAGCATGGAAACAGGCCCTTCGGCCCAACCTCTCCATGCTGTCCTTTTTTAAAAAAATGCCTAAGCTAATCCCAATTGCCCGCATTTGGCCCATATCCCTCTATACCCATCGTACCCATGTAACTAAATGCTTTTTAAAAGATAAAATTGTACCCGCCTCTACTACTACCTCTGGCAGCTTGTTCCAGATACTCACCACCCTCTGTGTGAAACAATTGCCCCTCTGGACACTTTTGTATCTCTCCCCTCTCATCTTAAACCGATGCCCTCTAGTTTTAGACTCCCTTAGCTTTGGGAAAAGATATTGACTATCTATCTTGTCTATGCCCCTCATTATTTTATAGACCTCTATAAGGTCATCCCTCAGCCTCCTATGCTCCAGAGAAAAAAGTCCCAGTCTATTCAGCCCCTCCCTATAACTCAATCCATCGAGTCCCGGTAGCATCCTAGTAAATCTTTTCTGCACTCTTTCTAGTTTAATAATATCCTTATTAATTATGCAATTCAAATCCGGCTTGGAAATCTGCTTTCAGGCGCCCCCATACGCACTTAGCCTGAATCGCACTGTGGGCGGGGCTTAGCGCATCCGAAACAATCAGAGCTCTGAACTGCGCATGCGCAGTTAGAAAGAAATTTGAACAAGCGCGCCCGTGTCAGATCGCTCCTGGGCCGCAGAAAGCGGCCCGGAGCGAAAAGCGGGAGCAAAGGCCACCACAGACATTACTGTCCCTCTTATCCATCCACTCCCCCGCTACCCAGACCGATCGCGACCCGCTGCCCCCTTCCCCCCCCCCCCCACTGATTTCCCGCAGAGTGGCAGCGGACCCCCCTGCCCCCCCCCCCCCCCGTCCCCCCACCAGAGATCCATCTGCCCTCTTCCCCCCCCCCCCCGCCACCAGTGAGCGATCGGGTCCCCCCCCCACCAGAGATACATCTTACTCGCCTCCCTCCGTCCCCCACCCTCCAGAGAATGATCTGGCCTCACTCCCCTTTCCCCCTGTTTCCCCCCCCCCCCCCGCCAAGAGAATGACCTGGCCTCCCTCCTCCGGCACCCCCCCTTTAATGATCTGGCCTCACTCCCCTTCCACCTACCCCCTTCCCCAGAGAATGATCTGGCCTCATTCCCCCTCACCCCCCCCCCCCCACCCCGAGAATGATCTGGCCTCACACCGCCCCCCCCCACCCCCCCAGAGAATGATCTGCCCTCACTCCCCTTCTCCCCCCCCCCCCCCCAAACAAGAGAATGACCTGGCCTCCCTCCTCCGGCACCCCCCCTTTAATGATCTGGCCTCACACCGCCCCCCCCCCCCCCCCCCCAAGAGAATGACCTGGCATCACTCCTCCGGCCCTCCCCGCCCCCCCCAGTGAATGATCTGGCCTCACTCCCTTTCCCCCAACCGCCCCCCCCCCTCCCCAGAGAATGATCTGGCCTCATTCCCCCTACCCCCCAAGAATGATCTGGCCTCACACCCCCCCCCAGAGAATGATCTGGCCTCACTCCCCCCTGCGCCCCCTCCCCCCCCAAACCAGGAACATCTGACCCTCCTCCTCCTCCCTCCCCACCCCCTCACCAGAAAATGATCTGGCCTGCCTTCTTCCCCCCCCCCCCCAACTAGACAACGATCGCCCCCCCCCCGCAAACCAGACAATGATCAATCCTCCCCCCCCCTCCCCACCAGAGATACATCTGACCCAAGTCCTCCTCCACCCCCCAACCAGAGAATGATGTGACCCGCCTCCCTCCCCCCCCCCCCCCCCCCCCCCCACACACACATCGCCATGGACGCGGGCGTGGATCACGTTAATGGCCTCACATCCGACTTGACCATGTTTTTGTGCCCGAAAACGGGCATGACACAATGGTAAAATAGGGCCCTTTGTGTTTATTGTGACATAGCCTCAGGAAACGGTGTCTAATTCGAGTTGCTGATATGCATGAATCATACCCAGCTTTTTATAAGAATGATGTCCAGCCAGCTTTGCATACAGGTCTTCAAACTTCAGGATTGGATGTTTATCTAACATGACAGCCTGATTAACAGTTAACTTGTAATCATCGCAAATGCAGATGGTCTTGTCCGGTTTCAATACAGGAACTATGGGTGCTGCCCGTTCCGAGAACTCAGCTGGCTGGATAATGCCGAGCTCCCCCAATCACTTTAATTCAGTATCTACTTTCTCTCATAAAACATATGGTGCTGGTCTCGCCCTAAAGAATCGAGGTCTAGGTCCGCATAGATCTTCGCTTGCAGGCCTTTTATTTTGCCTTGAAGACGCTCTCGTATTTCTTCAACAGTTTGAGCAGTCCTGCTTCCCGCACTTAGAAAATCTCGGTCCAAATTAACTTGATTTCCTTAAGTCAGTTGTGGCCAAGAAGGGCTGGTCTTTCGCCTGTCACTATGATCACTGGGAGTTGGGCAGACCGTTGCCCGTAGTTTACAGGTATCATTGCAGTACCCATTATTTTTATCACTTCTCCAGTATAAGTTGTTAACTTGGTCGCAGTGCTCTTTAAATTCAATGGTTCTCTCAAGTACCGATATGTATGCTCCCGTATTACAGTGACTGATGCTCCTGTATCAACTTCCATCTTAAGAGGCTTTCCATTTACCCAGAGCATTGCTGTAATAGGGGCTATCTTACCCGCTTTTATATTAAACAGTGAGTGAATATTTAAATGGTAGGTCCTAGACTCTTCCACATTGTATACTGGTGACACACTACTTAATCGGCAACTCAGTAGGTTGACTTGGCTCCGCACCTATGTCTTAAGTGGCCTCACCTATGACAAAAAAGCACAGTCTCCTTATACTTGTACGATTCAGGGAGTGGTTACCTCCACATCAGTAACATTCCACTTCTAACTTTATTGCTCAATTGCCTCTTCTAAATCGTCTTGTCTTATTTGTGACTGAATTCATTTCCTCCTTCATGGCTACTTGTTCAGTTTTGGTGCCACTGCTGACTGCGGGTTCCCTCCCTAACTGGTGAACAGCTCCATTTTGCACACTCTGTAACACTTGCTCACCCTTTTTAGCACTTTCCATTCTCTGCACTATCTCCATTGCTCATTTTAAATGTATATTGGCCTCCGAAAGTAATCTCCATTGAATTGCATAATTATCCACCCTACACACTAATCTGTCCCAAAACACATCATTCAAGGTAGCTCCAAAATCGCAATACTCTTGTTTCAATTTATAATTATATATATATATAAGTCACAATTGTTTTGCCTGGTTCTCCGTCTTGAATTAAATTTGAATCTCTGGAGTCTGACTGATGGTTTAGGCTGGAAATGTGACTTCACCAATTCCACAAGCTCATTGAATGATTTGGGGTCGGACACACTTGGGGTTGTGGGACTGTGAATCAGATTATAAGTTTGGCTTCCACACGTACTCAGGAGAATTGTGCTTCACCTCCTCCCCTATTTCGTTCACTTGGAAATAGTATCCAAGTCGCTCCACGTATTGTGTCCAGTCCTTCTCAGAGGAGTCAAATGGATCTGTCCGTCCAAAGAGAGACATCTTGGTCAGTACTCATTCATTTTCTCAACTTCACTCAACTTCAATGTAAACTGGATACTCACAGAATGAGGATTTTTTTTATCTTTGTCAACAAATGTAAAGATGCTTGTTGACCAGTTTAGAGAAAATACAACTCATTTATTTACAGGTTAAAATTATGCAGAGGCTGCAATCTGCTCCCAGGATGACTCTGAGTACAGAAACCCACACTTACCAGGGCAATCCCCCACCCTGTTCCCTGAATCATGTGACCCTTGCTCTGCCGATTGATCCTTAAATGGACAATTACCACAAACAGGAAACAACATACCTGTATGTAACAGAAAGCACTGCTTTGGATAAGGCAAAGGAAGCAAAATGGGATGTTTTTTGAACAGGTCATCTGCTCTGACAGGTTCCCAACCAAGTGATGGAATTTAAAACTTGCCCCAATTAATGTGGTTTGAAAGCACACAGGTAAATGTGATATCCTGTGAAGCCGAAGCTCCAACTGAAAATACATAAGGATAAAAATAAAGATGTATGTGTTGCGCTGTCCCTAGAAAGCAAAATATTTAAAGCACAACATTCCAAACTTCATTTTCTCAGTGGGCAGTGACCCGCTGATAGAATGTCAGAAAATCATGTGCACGCTTGGCATCATTATCTGTCCATTGCGGTTAATGAAGAATCATATGCAACCCACACCCAGATTTCTAATGTGCACTCCTGCCTGCCCAAGCACCACACCCGGAGCAGACATTCAGCAAACTACCTGTGTACTATCGCCACTTTACTGTGCTGCAACAGGGCAGTATCCCACCCAACATTATCCAGGGTAGGAGTTTACCTGACATTGTGTACAAATCAGAGTATTTTTGAGTTCTGAATCAAATTTTGAATTTCATTGATAACAAACCAAGCTTATATTACAGGATTTCATAGCTTCAGTAAACATCTCAAGTGGGATTTTACGGCTGCACCGCCCCAAAACCAGAAAATCCCACCCAAGGTCGGCGGGACAGGAAAATTCCCCCCTGCCCTTAATTTGAACATTACCTCCCAAAAGCTCGCTACCACTCATTATGTTGGCAAAATGAGTTTAACCCAAGACTGATTCATTTGTAAGTTTAATATGTTTTAATGTATTTAAGCATATGGTTATACCATGCTTACAAAGTCAATTAGCATAAAAGCAGCTAACAAGCTTGTTTGTTATTCAGTCTCCTGTAGTCTTTGCCTTCTAATCGCATCAGCTGCATTATCAACCACCCTCCAATCCTCGCTCCATGCTCAAGCTGCTTTTGTTGTTTGACTGTGTTTGAACTGTTGGTTCTGCTAATTCATCTCCTGCAAGTCCTGTAGTTATTTATGGCTGTGATCATTCTTCTCATTTACTGGCCCATGCTGATCTGAGGAAATCTAAATTAATCGTCCTAAAGATGTTGTCAGGGTTTTAATGTTAGAAATTAAGAAATTAACCAGGCTCCATTTTTTTTTTAAAACAACATTTAAAAGAAAACTCACACCTTAATACTGATTAAATTAGGTGCCAAGCCTCTGAAATGCTCTTGCCACAGACCACCAGATTACCAACCAGGTGGTGAAATCTAGTGCGATCTCTTGTGGGGTATACTGTTGAAAGCTCATATCGAACCCATCCTGCTTTCAAATCTACATTCATTGTTATGAAGGCAATAGATGCCAGGCCAAGAGGCTCGAGTCTGCCTTGGAATTGGTCCTTGAGCCTCAGTAGTCACTGCAGCTGCTGTGCCTCCCACACATTCACAAGTCGCCTACACACTGCAAGTGCATGTGCTTCAAAACTAACTCCCCAGAGGAAGATGGAGTGGCAACAGAAAGCGCAGATCCCAAGGACAATGGAGTCAGGGGGAATGTTCATAGAATCCCTACAGTGCAGAAGGAGGTCATTCAGCCCATCAAGTCTGCATTGACTCTCTGAGAGAGCATCTTACCCAGGCCCATCCTGCGTCCCCTGTCCCCGTAACCCCACACACCTACCCCATTAATCCCCCTGACCTATACACCTTGGGCCATTAGGGGGCAACTTAGCATGGCCGATCCACCTAATCTGCACAACTTCGGACTGTGGGAAGAAATTGGAGCACCCGGACGAAACCCACACAGACACGGGGAGAATATGTGAATTCCACACAGTCATCCAAGGTTGGAATTGAACCCGGATTCCTGGCGCTGAGAGACAGCAGTGCTAACCGCTGTGCCACCGTGCCGCCTCTTCTGGTTCCACAAGAATGTTACTTCAAAGGGGAAAAAAACTTGCCTTTAGTTGGAAGCTAAGAGGGCGACTGAAGAATTCTGAGTGAGGCAGACCTATGTTTACCTTGCTTGTTGTCTTCTGATGGAACCTTCAATAAGCATGTGATCCTTCATTAATATATGCAAGAAACCTTACTACTGTTTCAGATAGCCTCATGGGAAACTTGGGGGGGAAGGGCTGGGGATGACATAATTAGCTGGATTTTGTGGGGAAGTATGGGACTGTCCATCCCATCCGGCAGCTGGTGCACTAGTAAGAAACCTGGCCTGTAACCATAACATGCTGCCGGTGGGCTAGACTGGGTGAGAGTGGGACTTCTGCCCCAAAATGGGAGGATGTCCCACTGGTGAGAGCTGCCTGCCAATCTGATTGTCCAGTATCTGCAGTAGTCCTGGCAGATAACGCTACTCTGCCTGTTCCTCCTTGCAGTCTTGGCATCAGCCATTACTGATGGCTGCTGCAGTGACTGCAAGGAGGAGCAGGCAAAGTAGCATTATCTAATGAAGATGTGCAAGTTCCAGGCTTTTAGGGTGGGTAGGGATCCGAAAGCCCAGGAAAGGGAATGAAGAGGGTGGGGGAGGGCAAAAAGAGCTGCCTCCATCCTGCCTTTGTTCAACCTGGCCTGAAAAACCTACTGCCCGCTCCAACTGTATTGTGGCACGGGCAGCATAACATCCACGTTAATTGACTTGGTAACAGGCTCAATTGACCATGACTTATTTATTCAAACATGAATCAGCATCTAGCATGTTATGGAGGATTGCTCAAGGATGGACAGGGCATGTCTCATAGTTTATGTGCTCACTGCCAAAAATGTGTCCAATATATACAAATATTTGCCCCATTCAGTCCACACTGATCATTGCCTTCGGGTCTGCTTCACCAACGAGCAACATGCAAGATAATTACAATGGCCTTTCATGTCATGAGAATGCTATTTCGAGTTAGTCACCTTGCCCAACATGATGCTAATTGTACCATGGAACATTTAATCTACATGTGCTCTGTCAGAGAGTCTGTGCAAACTCGATGGGCCAAATGGCCTTTTTCTGCAGTGTAAGGATTCTATGATACTATGTGGCATACTTTAAATGAATGTAGGAGACTCCCTGGAGGATGATAGAGAGTGGTGTTTCCAAAGGTTCAATGATCAGAACACTTGATGCATATATGAATGATTGGATATTGAAATAAAGTAAAATTTCAAAATTTGCCAATGATACTAAACTTGGAGGTGTGACAGACAGTGAGAATAAGGTCAGTCGACTACAACAGGACATTAAATAGCAGAATGGGCAGACAAGTGGCAAATGGAATTTAACGCAGAGGACTGTGTGGTGATACATGTTGACAAAAGGAATAAGGAGGCAATATAACAACAACCACTTAGATTTATATTGTTCCTTTAATATAATGAAACATCCTTAGGGGCTGTGAACATACTGGCTTAATCTCAGCCAGGGAGTGGGGAGAGTCTGTACCTACAGAACAGGATTTGGAATAGGAACCAAAAACAATGGCTTCCATCTTTGCCAAATGTCATTTGGGAGTTAGATATAGCTCTTGAGGCTAAAGGGATCAGAGTAAATGGAGGCAAAGCAGGAGCAAGTTACTGAGTTGGATGGTCAGCCATGACCATAATAAATGGTGGAGCAGCTTAAAGGGCTAAATGGCCTACTCCTGCTCCTACTTCCTATGTTTCTACGGATGAAATTTCTGTTCATCCAGTTTTGAGTGTTGGATAAGGAGTCCGATAACTTAGTGATGATGGAGGAGTCACGGAATGTTGAGATAGACCTGGGTGTTGTCCACATACAAGTGAAAGCTAATGTTGTGTCTCTGGCTGATACCTCCGAGATGCAGCATGAAGATGAGAAATAGGGGAGCCAAGGATAGATCCTTGAGGGGCAACATAGTACATGGCACTGTTCTAAATGATGTACAGGAATAAAAAGACCAAGTGGAACATATGCTTAGATCTTGGAAGGTAGTAGGACATAGGAAAGAGTAATTAGCAAAGCAAATGGGATCTTAGTCTTCATACATAGAGGTGTTGAGTGCAGAAGGAAGCAATTTATGCTAAACTTGCCTAAACTCTGGTTAGGCAACAATTAGAGTCTTGCCTCTAGTTCTGGTCACTATGCCTTAAGGATGTTAGGATCCTTGAGAGGGTGCAGAAGAAATTCACCTGTATGGTTCTGGGGATAAGTGATTTTACCTACGTAGTTAATTTGAGTAAATGAGATTGAGGGGAAATTCATAACATAGGTGTACAAGATTATAACAGCTTTAAACAAGGAAAAGCTGTTTCTGTTAACTGACAGTATAATAACTGGATACGTAGATTTAAGGTTTCAGGCAAGACATGTTGGAGGAACATGAGGAAGAAACTTTTTCACTCAGCAAATGATGATGATCTGAAACTCACCCCCTACAAGGATCATGGAAGCAGGAATGATCAGTGATTTCAAAAGGAAATTGAAGGAATGATTGGGTGAAATAATGTTGCTGGCTACAAAGATAAATCAAGGGAATAGGACTGATTGGATTTCTCTACAGAGAGCCAGAATGGACCTGATGATCCTAAAGCTGGCCTCATAATGGACCATTATGAATATAATTCCGAATTTTCTCTTGTTGCTTGTAGTCTAAAATGTAGCTGGATATCGCAAAACTGTTTCTTGCAACAGTGTAATGCATCTTTGGGGTGGATTTTCGCAGATTCAGGCCTTTAAAAATGATAGGTGAGACCAGGATACAGGAGGGTCATTTGAAATTAGTGCTGATTTCAGACAGACCCATTTTAAAAAAATTTTTAATTAGTCACAAGTGGGCTTACATTAACACTGCAATGAAGTCACTGTGAAAATCCCCTGGTTACCACATCACACGGCACCTGTTCGAATACACTGAGGGAGAATTTAGCATGGCCAATGCACCTAACCAGCACGTCTTTCGGACTGTGGGAGGAAACCGGAGCACCCGGAGGAAACCCACGCAGGCGCGGGGAGAATGTGCAGACTCCGCACAGACAGTGACCCAAGCTGGGAATTGAACCCAGGTCCCTGGCACTGTAAGGCAGCAGTGCTAACCGCTGTGCCACCATGCCACCCATTTTTGCTGTTTCAGGGGCTTTAACCTGCAGGGGAGGTGTAAATATTCTTTAAGGGTGCATAACGTCTGTTAAGTTTCATAATCTGAAGTTATTTAAATTTCCAACCCTTTAAAGATCAAAAATATCAAGCTGCAGCGCTGAGAATTTAAACAAAGGTCTGGTGGAGTGCATTGATTGACAAGCTTTCTTACACGTTCCACCTCCACATGGCCCCTAGGGTCTGCTTATGGAGGATATTGGGTGAGTGGCTCTGGAGCAAGCATTGGGGTTTTGGGTGGTCATGGAACAGGCATGAAAGGTACAAAGTGGTTCAGAATTGGCATGGGTGACATTAGTGGTCATGGATGTAGCATGGGAATAGAAATGACCATGAAAGGGGCATGGGGATATGAGTAGCAATGGAGTTGGCATGGTACGCATGAGGTGGATAGGAGCTTTCATGGGTGAGAGCTAGAGAATCTGACAGCCTGTTATTAAACTGGGCCAAAGTCTCAGGTCTGCCTCAGCACTTATCCTCCTCCATGGCTGCCTTCAAACTGCCTCCAAAGACAGCAGGCTCCACTCAAATCATACCCCACCTCCTCACCCTGAGCGAAAAGCAACCATGCAAAATGTCAAACGTCTGGCCCTTTGTCTTTGATTTACCTCAGACCCTTCAACTCGTGTTCTGTGTTATGGTAGTTTTTAACTGGGGGGAAAAAAAATCACTTTCGGAGGGTATTGCTAAGTCAATAATTCGATAAATCCTTCATTTGAAATACCTGTCCTGTTGGTGACAAATTAACCCAGTGAAGGGAAAATAAAAGATTGAATGAGAGAAAATATTCAGAGAGAAGATTGATTTGAAAAAAGTCCTTTTGCCCTCATTGACAAACATCACTATAACTTTATGATCAATGCATAGCATTCTATTCAGCAACTCCTAAATCCATTCATCATAGCTCAGTCACTCCAAAGTAACCGATAATATTTATGCTGAACAGATTTCTTTTCCTTTCCTGTCTTTTCGTCCTGCTCTTTCAGAGATTATTTTCCCCATGCTCTATCAATGTTTATTCCCTCTCCTCCTTATGTTTATTTGTTGCACCTTATAAGTTTCTTTTCCCTGAATTTATTGGTTCTTTTCTCCCAATACGCTGTGTCTCCAATGCCTCTGCACTTTCTGCTGCCTTTGCTCTTTCCGTTTCATTTCCCCACTGTGTTTCCATTCTCCCTTTTCTGCTCTTTTTTTCTTTTGTGTTTCCTTCACATTTCCTCTTTCCAAATGTTTCTTTGCTATCTGTTATTTCCTGTGTTTCCTTTCTGCTTGCTTTTATGCATCCCTCTTCTCTATGTCATGCTCTCTGACATCAGTAATAAAGAATAATGGATGCAGAGTCACTAAAGCAACTGCGAAATGGATCTCCAACGTCATTAGCCACAAAACAGGATATGCACTTTCTGTCAATGATACGATTTGCTTTATTTAAAGTACTGTTTTACCTTCCCCCGATTTCTCAGCACTCTCCTTCAGCAAGCCTCATCAACACAAATGCAGAGGTTTTACATTTCACCTTGCCTACCCTTGCAGATGTTACATTACTCCTGGGTCTAACAATTAACCCAGATGTGGCAAATTGCTTATTGGAATACATTAGGATTTATGCTCTCAATTTAAACTGGAATTGTGAAAATATCAAATGCAGGACCAGAGTCTCATAGGTTAAAATAACTATGATACTCATCTGGAGTTGAAAGAATATAATGAACCGCCAGCAAAGGCAATAGGAATAGAAATCAGATTCAGTCAGATCTCCAAGCACAGATAATTTTCACATAACCAGTCCATCAAATGTTCATTTCTCTCCCGCTCTCAGTTGATTACAGATAACTCACTAGAGTTGCTGTCAGATGATCACTCAGATGAACTCCTTGATCAGCAAAAACTTCTGGCTTTTGAGCCAAATCATCTTAGGCTTTGACATGATGTGGTGCAATAGTAATGTACAGATTATTTGAAATAAGTTAATTTCTCCTTCAAAGTAGCCGGTGAAGGAATTTCATTTCAACATTAAATGATCAAACACTGTGTCATGTTTTGGAATTTTTTTTTTTTAGCTGTTTGGCCCAGGAGATCTTTGGAACAGTCGATGTTAGGATGATGCTATTAAGTTGCATTAAGCTCACAAGAGCTTCAAGTCGCAAAACATAGCTTCTGGGAATGAGGATCAGCTTTAGATATCGCATCTGTTCCAAATGCGACTTCCCATGTATTTCATCAACTTGAGACATTGAAAGTTTGTTAAACATCACAGTAACTTTCACATAAATAGGTAGGAATGGCTTAATTCCTGTGTGTTTAGTGGAAATTTGCTCTTAGACAAGCCCTACACCTAAGAGGGTACTTGATTGGCAGCTCAACAGGCCAATCCCTGCATACAGTAATCTAGGGGAGGATAGGAGTCGAGTCTTTGGCTTGTTGCCCAGCTGAGGAAGGACAGAGAGTCTGCAGGAAAATGGTTAAGAAGCAAGAAATCCCTTTTCAGGTTAATGTTGAGAAATTATCAGTTTGAGAAATGTTTTTAAGCCCATTAACAAGGATGGTGAGATATGTTGCATTTCTTTGGATGTTATGAGGAAATATTATTTAGCCTGTTCACATTTTGCATGTATGATAAATAAACCTGTTTGTTTGCAGTTGCCTTTGTCTCACAAGACTGTTCATCTGTCCACTTTTGGGAGACACCAGGAATGCTGCACCCAAGGAATTTTTAACACAAGACTAAAATTTGTGACATAGTGCAGCTCACAGCATTTCAAAATCCTTGGTCTCAGAATTGCAGCATAATGAGACAAACATAATTCAATATGTAACAAAGGCAATATCTCTCAATATTCCAAAATGAAATCCCAATCTTATCAGCATATATAAGTGTATTAAAATACAATTATGAAAATACATTCTATTAAAATAGCGCTATATAACTTCACTTTGTGACATTTGTATATTTCCGTATCTGCAGCAACTCAAATGCTCCGAAGCATTTTCAGTCAGTGTACACAAGGTCGCACTTTGTACTATTCTTTTAATTGAACACCAGATAAAATGACGACCGTGATGGATCGGGCCCTTCAGCCAACATATATTGAAGGAACGAGAAATACAGAATCCATTTTGGCTCTGAATGTTAGCAAACATCAAATTTTATATTGATCCAGTTTGCATAAGTATAATTTTTTACAAGTAAAATAGTCAAATAGCATTATGTCTGTTGTAACCACCTCACCTTCCTTTTCTAATGTGACAAGTTTCATCGGATCTTGCTCACATGTAGATGGAGTGTCCTACTTTGAGGGCAACAATGAATCTTGCAACATAATCATGGTGTTGGTCTCTATGGAGACCTAAACAACATATCTACCATTATTTCAGCTGTGTGGAGGTCAGTGACTACCAGGGTGGGAGAAAAGAATGAGAATTGCAAAGAACAGCCACAGCGAATTACAAGAAAGAGATAGTGCATCTGTATGGTTGATATTGCTTGTCTCTGAAACACTGCACACTTGGGAGACAGACAATAAACCTGGTTGCTAACACAGAAGTACTTTGCTGTGGCACGTACAGTACATCATCCTTCTGAAATCTAGTCGTCTTGCTTGCTATTTTCTGCTTTGGACCCATAGGCTCTCTCTCTCTCTCACTATATATGCATACATATATATAATATATCATCACCTTTAGGATTTAGGTCAAAAGTGATTTTGCCCATCGTCAGGTAGTTTCAGAAATTTGATTTTTCCATAAATTTGCCAATTTAAAAATAAAATTTGTTTAAAAAATTTCATAAATAAACCTAAAACAGTAGCTCCTAATTTTCTCCGAGCTTTTTTTTCTGTAATTCTCAATCTGTTTGCTCCTTCCTTTTGTCTCATCTTCCTGCCAACATTTTGGCTCAGAAATTATTGATGTTGGTAATATGAGTGTACATATAGTTGAAAAATTCTTATGACACCTTTGTCCACTGCATGTGAACCCATTTACAATAAATAGAATCCACATTGAAACACTGAACAAGGGATTGCTATATGAACAGGATAAGCATTTATCTGCTAATATCGCCGAGAGTAATTTCTAGACTTTGAAGGGAAGTGGATCAGACACTGAGAGGCTTGATAAAATTGGACAGAAATTTGCTGTTGGGTTTGTCATCTACTGAATGTGACACTCAGCAATGCAGTTAATCAGATGTTAGTATTTGTTGGGAATTGAACCACAGACTGGAGCAAATTCCTCTTACTGTCCCCACCTGCCTCAGTTTCAATTGCTGCTCCTGTTCCATAATGGTAAACATTTAGTACAGCAGCCACTCATTATAGCACTGTCCCTGTTATAACTTTTTTGTGGCTTTTTCAGTCAATGGACATTGTTGCAGTGACATTAGAGTGCTTTCAGGCAGACTCATTTTCTACAGCGGCTAGACCTAGACTATTTCAAAATACATAGTTCATCAACTTTAACCTTCGACAACACTGTAATATATATTATGTATACTGTACCTGCTGCATAAACTATTAGAACATATCTTATTCTTGTATCAAAATGTAATGAATTAAATTGGAGATGATGTAATTGCCAATATCTTGAATATGTACTTGGGCAGACGTCTATTCAAATCTGTTGAAGTATCTTACAAGACAATTTACTAATTATCAATTTCTCTTCTTCCTTCTCTTGTCAATGCCTTTCATCCTCTCCTTAAGGTATATTCTTACAGTTCCATGGACACAATTTCATTTCAGTGCTTCCCCAATTTTATTTTTCCATGTATTCTTGGGATGTGGTCATCGCTGACATTTATGGCCGATGTCTATTTGCCCTTGAGCAGTTAGTGAGACACCTTGAACAGCAGCTGTCTATGTGGTGAAGGTACACCCACCTTCAAGATGGTAGAGGTCATGAGATTAGAAGGTGCTATTGAAGAAGAATTGGCAAATTGCTACAGTGCATCTTGTACGCACCACAGTTACAGTGCACCAGTGATAGAAGTTGTGAATGCTTAAAGTGGCGAATGGTGAGCCAGTCAAGGATACTCCTTTATCTCGGATGATGGCAAACTTCTTTAGTGTTGTTGGAGCTGCAGTCATCCAGGCAATTGGAGAGTATTCCATCACATTCCAGACTTGTGCCTTATAGATAATAGACAGGCTTTGGATACGTGGGGTCCTTAATTATGCTGGCTGCTTTTCCGAGGCAGCGGAAAGTGTCGATGGAGTCAATGGGTGGGAGGCTGGTTTGAGTGCTTCATTCACCACCCTTTGTAGCTTCTTGCGGTCTTGGACAGAGCAGGAGCCATACCAAGCTGTGATACAACCAGAAAGAATGCTTTCAATGGTGCATCTGTGTAAGTTGGTGAGAGTCGTAGCAGACATGTCAAATTTCCTTAGCCTCCTGAGAAAGCGGAGGCATTGGTGGGCTTTCTTAAAATGTAGCATCCGCATGGAGGAACCAGGACAGGTTGTTGTGGGTGCTGATCAGTTGGCAAATTGATTCTGATTGCCCAAGAAATTGCCATGGAGAAAGCTACAAAGGACTACAGGCTCCCTGTGCTTCCAGGTAATTCCGGAAGGGTGCAAGGACAGGTTGAGTGCAACCTTGTACTCTGCCCGTTGCGAACATGTAATTTTACATAGTTATTATGTTATGTATGAACTCCAATGCCAGTGTGCTGACAGGTACATAGGCTCATACAAACCAGCGATTGTCTGATCGAATCACACAGTATGTTCCTTCGGTTGTTCGTAATAGGAGTACAGATCTTACTCAACCATCCTGCACTTACAAAACCCAAAACAAAACATCTGGGCTGTGATTCTCTCAAAACATCCTAAGTTCCGAAGTCGCATAAAAACGGGAGTAACTCCCACTGATTTGTTTAGCGGGATTTTCAAAATGAATCTTCCACACTCTGCACTGCAGGGTGCCTCAGGGAGATTCATGCTGAAAATCAGGCGGCAGGGCCTATTCCTGCTGAAGATGCCGGCAGCATAGTACCGAGCGGGCCGATCTGTCATAGCGGAGATTGGCGTATGCGCAGTAGCCCCGCACTGCCAGCCTCCCGATCGCTGGCGAGCTTGATCGCTGGCTAGCACAGGAACCTCGCATTGCTGCCCCTCTAAGCCCCCCACCCCTGATTGTTGGGCTCCCTGATGTCTCCGGCCAGCCCCGAGTCCCCCCCACCCCTCACGGCCCACCTCAATCTCCGCAAGCTCCACCCCTCCAAGCGGCAGTCCCAGTCAACGCCTTGCCTCCCTCTGCATCAATCCCTATGCAGAGTGGCAGCGGGTCCCCCTGATCCCCACAATCTCCCCCATAGGCCCCACCCCATTAGACTCTGCCATCCTCTGGCCTCACCCCCTTGGCAATGCCCAATACCTGGTGGGCAGTGCCAGGATGCCCCTTGGACATTGCCATTTTCCCCTTGGGCAGTGCCAGGGGGCCAGGCTGGCACTGTCAGGCTGGCAATGCCCAGGGGGCACCCCACTAACCCTCTGGCCTCCTTGGGGGGCCTCCACGGCTGCACTTCACTCCAGCGGGGTCAAGCTGCCAGTTCCCCATTCATGGGGAGCTGTTGTGAACCCCACTGGAGTGAACCAGTCCTGGTGGGAGGAAGAGAGGCTAGCGGGGCCAGAGACTTCAATCCCGGGCCCGCTACTAAGATTTAAATCGCAATTACTTGACGACGTCGGAAATCCCAGAGATGTGCGGAAGTCGTGGCACCCAGTGTGGAGCCTCAGCACAGCAGGCTGGGAAAATCAACCCCCCTGCTGTTAGTTGTGATTCCACAATTGGGCAGCACTTACCGAACAATCCTGAGCGCGCCAATAATTATGCTGACAACCAATTAAAGATAATCAGTCAAGCTTTTGATGGGGCGCAACATATATTCTTTGCTCACAAAAGGAATATGTTCAAGCCTTGTGCCATTTTGGATTACCCAGGAGGATAAGGAGTCTGTAATTCCCTATAGCTATCTCCATCTTAAGACCTCAGCCAATCAGAGTTAATTTGCCACTCAATCAGCATCCCCTTCTCCTGTTGTATAAATTGTTTTGAGGGTTTGAAATTCGGCGTTTTTGTGTTTATCCTGATGAGTGCAGGATAAAAAGCTTTGGCAGTGAACAATATCCAATATTTTCCGCAATATTCAAGTACCAGCAGGCGACCGTTTATATAAACATGATCATTACATCCCAAATACATGTTTCCTTCAGCATGGCCACATTGCAAAACTCCAATGACATCTCCCCAAAAACCTGCAACTCCATTCCACAACTGATTGCCAAAATTATATCTGTGTTCCAATCTAGTCTTGGAATCAAAAGATATTATAAAATAGCCAGAGGTGAGCATAGTAATGTGACATAGTGGGCAAGGTGACAGACGAGGAAGAGAGCATCCTAACAAGCACAACTGAATGTAAAGATGTTGTCGTCAGGAAAGCTATATGTGTTCGGTTCAACTCCAACAACCCCCCCCCCCTCCCCCACCACCCACCCCCCTCCCCCCAAAGCTGGTGTATGTTTCCATGTGCCATAGAACTGTAAAGTAACTTCACCAGATATGTGTAAGTATGAGGGTGTATGTGTGTGAATGATAACCGATGCTTGATGATGCAAAATCTGCCCGCGGTTTACCCTCCGAGTTCAGAACTAAAGGTCTGGTTAACAACAGTAAGATTTCCTCGGCAGTGATGTGCTTCCATTGGAACATACAGACTCTGCCCTAGTGTATGATGGAATCTTGCAGAAATCTATCAGGAGGTGGTTTCCTGACCTTACAGACATTTTAAGTGACCATTTACTGCACGTCTTAGCAAAGACTCAACCTGCAGTGGCTGTTCTGGTTCTAGGGGAGCGAACTGAATTGACAAAGGCTTAGGGAGGGCAGGAGAACAAGCTTCAATGCATAGAAGTGTCACCCTGTGGAATGACCTTGTGTTAAGCATTTAATACAATCAAACTGAGATTTCAAATAAATATTTTAAATATATAGAATGCATTATATAGATATATATTTATGTATACATTGCTCAACTGATTTTTTTTTCAACAAAAGCAATATTACTGTTCAAATGTATTATTATAATGTCATGATGTGAGCTGTGCACGCTGTGTGCTTGATCACAACGCCTCCACCTTCAGGGGACTTTATCTAAAATTAATCAGTGAAATATGTTTGGAGAAAAATAATTTCTACCATAATTTGTACTTGTCTGAAATGACACTCCAACAAAAAAAAGAATGACAAATTTTGGATCATAAGACAGCAGATGGTTTCTGTAATGTGTTTTTTTTTTGTTTATCATAAGCTCAGCAGGAAACAGAAACTTGCAATTTTTTTTACACATAATGTTCGTATGTATTTTTAATTTCCAAGCTACGTGCCTGGTCAGTTATTTATGCTGTAGGTATAAGTGGAAAAATAAAATGCACTAATTAGTTAACAGGCAATCCGCCACCAGCCCTATCCTCACAAAGTACTGGGTCAGCTACAGAGGCGGCACAGTGGTTAGCACTGCTGCCTCACAGGGACAGGGACCCAGGTTCAATTCCAGCCTTGGGTGACTGTGTGGAGTTTGCACACTCTCCCCCGTTCTGCGTGTTTCCTCCGGGTGCTCCAGTTTACTCCCACAGTCCGAAAGATGTGCAGATTAGATGGATTGACCATGTTAAGTTGCCCCTTAGTGTTCAAAGATGTGTAGGTTAGGGGGATTAGTGGGGTAAATATGTGGGGTTATGTGAATAGGGTAGGGGGCTGGACCTGGGTAAGATGCTTTGGTCAGAGAGTCAGGGCAGATTCGATGGGCCGAATAGCCTCTATATAGGGATTCTATAATAATTATTTTTGCCTCCTTTTAAATCTATTCATGAGCCACTTCTGCTTTAGTGCCACAGATGGATCATTTGTTGATTATTTCAGCAGAATCTTGGAAAGGTATGGCAACATCACTGAGGCGATAAGCAAATAGGGAATGAAATTTCAAATCTTGCTGACTGTCGCAAACAAAATTGTGGTGCCTCTTACTGGGCTGTTGCTGGGTTCAGGTTAAAAGATGATGCATCTTCAGGAAGGCTGGTGTCTTTTTCCCTAATGTAGCAAAGATGTCGCCACCTGAAACAAATGAGAGAAACAAGGGTTAGCTTTTAAGAAAGCATGGAAAGAAGTGTCTAGCGAAAGTAGCTGCATGCAGTTTGTCATGCAGCGAGTGAATGGTGGGAGATAGAAGTGGTGAGGTGAAAAGACGACAAGGGTATAATGAATTAGAGCATGGTGTCACCTTGTCGTGCTTGTGACTCTTCTTGCCCATGATGGCCAGCGCAGTTTCCTCCATAAGTATAGGATGTGCAGGTGAGCTGAATCACCTCTGATGCCAGCCTCCTGGTGCCAGTTGGGTGCGATTTGTTAGTGACATCCTTCTGTGTTTAGACACTGGGCTGGATTTTCCGGCCTCGCTCGCCCCGAAACCAGAAATTCCTGTCCGAGGTCAAGAGACCTTTCCATGGTCTGCCTGCCACTCGCCTGCTCTGATTCCCATGGCAGGCGGGACGGTAAAATTCCAACCAATGTGCCTGTCATGGGTGAATCTTTGTGATAAAGTTTGTAATGTAGTTGACATGGGGAAGTGAAGCTTGGTGGCCACCTTGCTTTGTAAAACAAAGGCTTTTGAGATATTTCTCTTCAGTAAAGTACATTCGGGAGAAGAGAGCTTTGTTGTGGGCATGGCTTCCTGCACAGTGCTGTGTTCATCTAACTCATCCCAGACTCTTCCTGTCTTTTTAGCCGCTCCCCTTATTCTGCAACTCCAAAGGCAGCCCTTCCAGACCAACCACGATTGCCAAAAGCCTGTTCTTGAAGTGAAAAGAAACATTTAGGATCAACGGAAAACAACTTGGTAATTAGTTGTCGAAGTCAAAACATAGGGCAAATAAATGTTGGAGAGATAACAAATAGTTGAAAGGGAGAAACCAGCAATTAACATGTTTTTTTAAATAAATATTCATTCAAGGGATGTGGGCATCACTGGCTAGCTCACAATTTATTACTCCACCCTAGTTGGTGGTGAGCTGCCTTTTTGAGCTGCTGCAGTCCCTGAGGTGTAGGTACACCCACAGTGCTGTCAGGGAGAGAGTTCCAAGATTTTGACCCAGCGACAGTAAAGGTACGGTGATGTATTTCCAAGTCAGGAGGCTGAGTAACTTGGAGGGGGACCTCCAGGTGGTGGTGTCCCCAGGCATCTGCTGTCCAGTCCTTCTAGATGGCAGTGTTCGTGGGTTTGGATTGTGCTACTTAAGGAACATTGGTGAGTTCCTGCAATGCTTCTTGTAGATAGTACAGACTGCTGCCACTATTAGTCGGTGGTGGAGGGATGGCGTGTTTGTGGATGGGATGCCAATCAAGCGGGCTGCTTTTTCCTGGATGGTTTCAAACTTCTTGAGTGTCATTGGAGCTGCACTCATCCAGGCAAATGGGGAGTACTCCTGACTTGCGCCTTGTGGACAGGTTTGGGGAGTCCGGAGGTGAGTTACCGGATTCCCAGCCTTTGACCTGCTCTTGTGGCCACACTATTTATATGGATGTAATATTCTGTAAGTAACATGGTTCAAGGATCCTTGCTGACTATTAGTGCCAGAAGTTGTTGAGTGAATTTTTCCCTGGCCAATCAGACACTGGGGTAGCCCAAAAAAGAGTACAAGTGTAAGATCCTCATTTAAAATGGCAATTAAAATATTTAAATATTTCCAGCATGCACTCTGTCTGCCTAAGGAAGTGCCTGGCCCAATCTAGTATTACCTCTGGCACCCCACATGCCAGAGAAGACACAACCATTACTTTCTGGGCCAATGATCCATCTTATTGGCTCCATGATGTTTCTTTTCTATTGAAAAAATTGGTCAACAATGCAAGGTATCACCAAAGGTGAAAAGAGTTGGGGAAAAGATGACAAAGAACAATACAGCACAGGAACAGGCCCTTTGGCCCTCCAAGCCTGCACTGATCATGTGTTCCTAACTAGACTATTCATTTGTATCCCTCTATTCCCAGTCTGTTCATGTGGCTATCTAGATAAGTCTTAAATGATCCTAGCGTGTCTGCCTCAAATCACCTTGCTTGGTAGTGCATGGATTAACAATCAGTTGTTAAATGACACCATGTTTAAGGTTTAAGAAGTATGTATAGCATGCAGGAGAAATTCAAAACTGACAGGGTGGGGAGAGGTGAGAAAGTTAATAGGTGCTGGGAAAATGTAAGTTAGTATAAGAAATGAGACTTGATTGCAATACAATGAAGATTTGGAGAGGCGTGTGACATTTGTCTTTGAGATTAGAATTTTGACAGCCAATAATCACTAGGTTAGCGGATGTAGATGATGAGATCTTTTGCTATTTGATATGTCAGTTCTCTGCAGTGGTAAAATACTACCATGAAGTTCTTTGTTCGAGGTGAAGTTATTTAACTCGCAGCTCCATTGATTAAACTCAGTTATGTTCACAACTCAGATAATGAGCCAGATTTTCCTTTGTGCTCGTGAAAACCCGACCTGCACACGTTTACGCCTTCCACAATGCTCATCCGACCCAAGTGTAATATCACCTGGGATTTTAGACTTTACACACAGGGGGTTGGATTTGCAGTGCGCTCTGTGAGCTGTGATGAAGTGTGTGAGGAGTGTGGGTGCAGAGGAGGGGCATTTAGAAGGCTTGGTTCTCAACACAGCAGCCGAGTTCCCAATATTATTTCAAACTCACTCCCGCCCCACTCGCACCACATGCCACCCTCCCATGTTGCTGATGCCACCTTTCATAACCCCTTACTATGTGCATTACGTATAGTCCTTAAGAGCCATGCGATAGTAATGGGAATTATTTTAAATCATTCAAAAACAAACCTCTAGAATTCAAACTATCATTGATAGTGTAAAGAATGAAAGCTATTCCAGTGTGTAAAAAAGAATCCCTTAAGTCCCTATTAGCTTTGTAAGCAAACAAGAAACCACATCAAACGCATATTCTGTTGTTAGAGCCTTTTAAAACTTTCAATTTCTTGGATGAACAGACCACCTGTTGAGCTGAAGTCATTAAAGCTTTTGAAATCCAGCCAAGCATTCATTAAGGCTACAGCTGTCATAATAAAAGCTTCCAGCTACATTGCCTGAAAGTGAGAGAACAGAGAGTGTCCCATTTCCATTTTGAAAGGGCGCGTGAATGAAGGCAAGCATGTGTAGAAATTTAATTTCAAATTTCAGAAGCATTTCTCCAATGGAAAATGGCAAATCTTAAACAACGGTGTTCAATGTATGGGTCAACTTGTCTTTGTAGGGCAATGCTCTGTGATAAACCACTGCATGAAAAAAAACATCTACATTACAATATCACATCTCATAGTGACATTTAAAGCTGTGAAATCATTTTACACTTGCTGTTCAGAATGTGTTCAACTCCTCAACAGGCTTCCCCTGGTGATCATGGACTCCCCAAGAAAATTTTTTTTTTGCTTGGCTTCCAAAACCCACACCAGCTCTCGCAAAAATTGTGTGCAAGAGGAAATACAATTTTCCTGTGGTCCTCACAATGGGGCGCCAATCTCGGAAGAGGTGCATGTGCATTTTGCACCAAAGGCCTTCCAGACCCATGAAAAGAAAATGGTGTGAAGGCAGGGGGAAATTGTTTTTCTAACAAAATAATATTAAGTGCAGCATTTCATGAACCAATTTGCCCGCCATTGGGAAAATCAACCTAATGTGTCAAAAATTATTAACATGCTAAGTAATGTACCCATAAATAATAAAGCAAAATAATCTGGTGGAATTTTCCGGCCCCTCCCACCAGCAGGATTTCCTGATCCCACAAAAATCAATGGACTTTTGAACGCTCGCCTCATTTTCTGGCCCTGCCCCTGCCACAATGAGGCTGTAAAATTCTGCCTGTAGTCTTCTTAGGTTTTGGCGCCAACTGTGGCTCAGTTGGTACCAAACTTGCCTCTTGATTCACGAGGTTGTGGGTTCCAGTCCCACCCTTAGGTCTGGATTTTACCAGAAGACATACTGCTCACTCCCCGTCTGAAAAAGTCCATCCCACATCAATAGTACATTGTGGCTAGCAACAGCAAGGTTAGCGTGGGATTCTGCCCCTTCTGGGAGGAAGTCCTGCTCTCAGGAGCTGCCAGCCAATCAAATTGGCCAGAAACTCTTGCAGTCCCTGCAGTGCCAGAGTTCAGTATTGGACACTTCCAGAACTGGAAACAGGCCCATGGTGAAGGCCCCAGTGGATCCTGAACTCAGCTAAGTCAGTGGTATTGGGCGGGGAGGAATCAGACACCTTAGTGAGTGAGGTGGGGGAGGGAGCTGTGCATTTTGCAGTGCAGGCGAGGAGGAAGGAAGGGGGATACTATCTTAGTGGGGTGCCCCTGATGTGCAAAGGCCACCACCAACCTGCAAAGGTAGTACCTCTCTTCCCTTCCTGCCCTTTTAAAAACCTTTGAGAAAGAATGGGCTGCCCACTTCCGCCTGCACGCGCATGCCAACCATATTATAGCATGAGCAAGCTTGTCAACAAGCTCAATTGACACATTATTTATATATGATGGGCAAGATGCCAATTTCAGTGCCCCCCTCCCTCAGTATTATGGGGGATAGTTCAGAGGTGGACGAGAAGATGGCTTGCTACCACTCATTGTATGTGCCCCCTTCCCTGCCAAAAACATGTCCAACAGAGGGCCGTAAAATCTAGCTCCTAGGCTTGAGCACAGACATCAAGGTTGATACCCCAGTGCAGTATTGAGAGAATATGCACTGCCAGGGGCACTTAAGCCCAGGCTCGAGCTACCTGCTTGGGTGGGTGTACAAACTCCCACACCACTATTTGAAAGAAGAACAAGGGTAATTGTATCCAGTGTCCTGTTGAATGTTTATCCCACAATCAATATAACAAAAAACAGATCATCAAGTCATTATAAAAATCTTATTCGTGGGAGCTTGCTGCGTGCAACTTGACTGCTAAGTTGCCAACAGTGCAATAATGACTACACTATACTATAACTTTCTTTCAAGGACTGCTTCTGAGATTTTCTAGATGACTACTTTTTGATCTTTGGGGGCTATCTTTTGATTTTCAGAAGCCCTTCTTTCATTCTTACTAACTCACTACATGGTGGAGTCACGTAGAAGTGCTACCTTCTGTATTTGAGTTGATTATTTTTTCAGGATTTCCTTCTTTAAAGAGACAAGATAACTTGCACACCAAAAGGAAAGCCACTATAATAAATGGCAGCTCATCTAATCTCAAGACAAGAATTAGTCAGATCGAAATAGTATGCCAACCTTGTGTCAATGCTATTTTGTAAAGTAACGCCTTTTTTTGGCCACACATGACTTGTGTATTAGTGATTCAAACAAAACCAAAACAGAGAAACCATATAAAGTGGATAACAGCAGTATTGATTGAAATGAAAGTTTCCGTTAAAACCAAAAGTATAAATACTCATAAAGTTGACCTTTGTTTACCTTCTGTTATCATCAAAACTAGACCAATGTATTTGTCTAAAATCACCAAAGTGACCTCAGCATTCTAACATTTCTGCTTTTCAAGCAGTTTATATGTGAAATACAGAATGTAGTCCAAACAATACCAAGAACAGAACGTGACCTTGCTGGATTGCGTAAACCATGCTTCAGCAATAGGAGACAAGATGTCACCAACCGTGAGCTAAAGTTGTCTGCCCTGTTGTCTGAAAGGTTTTTGATTGCCACCTAAATACAATTCCCAATTTACAATAATTAAGATCAGATTCATCTAAAGTTCCAACTATTTCAGGCAATGAAACAGTGATAGGACAGATGGGTTAAGTAGTGAAAGACCAAATGAATCTGGATTGTTCTCATTCCTCGCCAGTCCCACCACCGCCACAACACAAAATTAAAATGTGACGGATCTTGTCTCAGCTGGCTACTGCCCCTGTTGACAATGCAGTCTGGGCCTGCTCCTGACCTCCTCCTTTCTGCGTTTCTGATCATCTCCATAGTTTTACCTTTCTGGTTTTTGCCCCTCCATAGAGCTTGTGCCACTCCCAGAGGATGATGAAAGTTTGACTTGAATTGGTCATCGCAACTCCGGAGAATGTGGAATTTTTGTATTTAACGGGTCGTCGTGTAAGATACTTGCTCCAGTTCTTCCAGCCCTTGCTGCTCCTCCAACCATAGCTTCTGTCTCTGGAACAACGGCAAGGGCGGGAGGGAGGGAGATTGTCATTGGAAGAGCTGGAGCAGAGAGGGCGGGATTTTCTGGCCGCACTCGCCCCAATGCCAGAAATTCCCGCCCGAGGTCAACGGACCTTTGCATAGTCCATGACCTGCCCGCTACAATTCCCGTGGTGGGCGGGATGGGAAAATTCTGCCCATAATCTATGATTGGAGGAGCAGCTCTAACAGATTCTGTTTCCTACACAGTTGCTGCTCCTCCAATTAATCTGAATGTTATTTTCCCAGACCAGAGGAGTGATAATGTGTGAAATGGGGCAACCTGCCTTGAATTTTACGCTCCATCTTTACTTGGTATGAGTTACTGATGGCGTTTCAAAGGTGAATTCCCCCTCCCCACCACCATTTATTTTGGACCCTAATTATGAAGTGCTGTAAAGTGCTTTGAGATGTCCTGTGTTCTTTTGATAATGCACCAGATTGGCATTGGTTCGGCACTCGTCAAATACTTTAAACAGATTCCGAATTTCAGACTAAGCCCGTGTGTTTTAAAATAAAATGTTGCAAATGTTTCAATCGGTTGGCAAGTGTGTTGGGATCAAAATCATGCTAAACAGGCACAGTGTATGAATTAGTCTTTGCCCCAAAGTTGAACTGGTAAACAAATGCAATCCGTGAGTCATAATGTATAATCTCAGCTCGTAATAAATAGTCAAGCCTTTCAATAGATAGAAACAAAGTTACCCAACAAGGAACACCAAGCAGACCTTTAATAAAATGGAGAGGGAAGAAAAGGCTTCAGAATGTATC
Organism: Mustelus asterias; assembly: GCF_964213995.1. Lineage (NCBI taxonomy): Eukaryota > Metazoa > Chordata > Chondrichthyes > Carcharhiniformes > Triakidae > Mustelus > Mustelus asterias. The sequence goes on from NC_135820.1 coordinate 40,645,877, forward strand.
ATGTTCCAGTGTGTATTTGTTCCTGTTAGTTTTCTCATGTGTCCTTTTTAATCATCCCCAATGAGTGGTGTCATTTTTGTTCCATAAGATATTTTTGGTAACTCACTCTTTAGAGTGCTATCCCCTTAGGACTTCTAATATAACCGCTTTGCTGCTGAAGTACATGCTGACGGAGTTTGTAAATCACAACACCGTGAATCTTACATTAAAGAATGAATAATTGTCAGCGGTTCAACTCATTTTTTTTTCATTTTGGGGGAGTACAGAATGGCAAATTGAAAAATGGAAGTGGCTCTGAAGACGACAGCAGACTCTGTAAAGTAGCACTAAAGACTATCTTTTTCATATTGAACATAAACAATTAAATCCTTCAGTCTGTTATCCTGGTAAAAATGTCGTTTCGGTATTCTCAAATTTACAAGCTGTAAGCTTGGAGCATCCTGCAGTCTCCTAAGCTTGGCACTCCACCAACAGATCTGGCTCGACACCTCAGGATTTACTGTTGTTTCCTCTCGTGGAATAAATCTGCTTACTGCACCAAAATTATTCCACAATGTAAAGAGGAACTTCTTCATGTGTAACAGTTGCATTTGCCGATTTATATTTTTTTGAATTTTAATCCATGGTGCTGCTTCCAAACTCCCGCCCTCCTTTTTTCTGTCATTTTCACTCTTCTCCCCCCCTCCCCCCCCGCCTCCCACCCACCCACTCACCCATCCACAGCTGAATTCCCCCCATCATTCCCCCTGCTCACTTTTTCTCATGGCTCAACTTCTCCTTCAATATCCAATTCTTGCTGAAATCAGTAACTTATCACTGTCCTGTGGTATTGTCCCAGTCACCATCAGCACAGTCAGAAATCCATCTTAAACCCCTGCACACTGAAATCTCTCCCTCAAAGCACTGGAACAATTTTTTCTTGCCCCTAGTCGCCACAGTCCGGCACCTGTTTGGGTCAATGCACCTAATCAGCACGTCTTTCAGAATGTGGGAGGAAACCGGAGCACCCGGAGGAAACCCACACAGACACGGGGAGAACATGCAAACTCCACACAGACAGTGACCCAAACCGGAGTCGAACCCGGGACCCTGGCGCTGTGAAGCAGCAGTGCTAACCACTGTGCTACCGTGCCGTTTCGAGTCCAGATGACGATGAGAGCTCTGATGAAGGGTAACACAGGCTCAAAACGTTGGCTCTATTCTCTCCCCACAAATGCTGTCAAACCTGTTTGTTAAAGAACAACTAAGAAAGAGCATCAGCTTTGGGTCTTAGATGCCTTAGAAATCGGAGATAAAGCTGGACCTACACCTGAAAAGGAATAACTGCTAGATCTATTGTCCATAACACAGCCTGTGATTGGGAGCTGTATAAGACAAGGTTGATATGGAGAAAAACAACTGTAAGCAAAAGGAAGAAATCTGCAGTAATCCTCTCGTTGAAAGGTAGTTAATCTTGTTGCAGTTGGAATTCCGGATGTAAGCAGCTTGTTTGCAGTTGAAATCACAGCAACAGGCTACTGGAAAGCTATTGATAATTGGGTGTCTTCTGACATTTTAAGCCACTGTGCAGTAGTGGCAGGGAGCCTTGTGCTTGGACTGTGGAATCTAGAGTTTAAGATTTCAAAAGAAAGTCACCTATACAAAGGATAATGGAAGGACCCACATGAGAATAGCTGGAACATTGAAGAGGTAGCAGAGTGAATTTTGGAGACATGTGATATACTTTCCGTACTTTCCCATTCATCAAATGAACCGTCAAGATTTTATAAGATAAAGGAATTCTTGATATGGCAGTAAAAAGTAGAACTGAGTTTATTTCATAAGTTTTTATAAGCTACAGTAAGTCCTCATTTATTGTTCCCAAGTCTAATATTGTTTAGCTTTTACATTAGTAAGTTAATGGGGCTTGAACGTCACAGGATTAATTTTAACATCATTCCCATGACCCGAATGGTGTCATTTTAGAGTGACCACTCGCCTCCCCAACCTCAGAGTTGTGACCCCTCTCTGCTCCCCATCCTTCAAGTTGTGACCTCTTTCTGCTCCCCAACCTCAGAGTTGTGACCTCTTTCCCCCCTCTCCAGTGTTTGAGTTGTGGCTTTTCCCTCTCCCTAAACTCTGAGTTGTGGCCTCCCCCTCCCTGACCCACCCTCTTACCAAATCTCCCACTCCCTGACTTACCTTTCTATCTCTTCCCTCTCCTGGACCTGCATTCCCATTGAAGATCCGGATCCAGTCTGCAGCTGGATCTCCGGTGTTGTGGAAACATGGGTCCCAAGGGTGCAGAAGTGCTGAGCTAGAACTGCTACAATCCATGATTTTTCTAATACTTCTGCTCACCACTGTTCCCTTGATTATTTTTTTAAAAGAGTATTTTATTTTAAAAGTTATTTTATTTATCAATGTCAGAATTTAACAATGTAAAATATTTTAACTTAAGAGGGTATCATGTTTTAATCTTTGTCTTTTCATCATAAAGAAGGTCCTTGAGAACCTAACTAGTTTTAACATTGGGTGGGATTTCCCGGCCATTCCCGTCAGCGGGATCATCCAGTTCCATCGATTGTGAGCCCCCATCACCAGGAGACCCATGGTGGAGGGTGTGTGAAGAATGGAAAACCATGTTGACAGCAGCGGGACCGGAAGATCCCCCTGCCGCCAATGGTGGGCCAACTCCGCTGCGACAAAATACGACAGTGAGGGGCGAGATCCCACCCATTTATTGCAATGGTAACAGTGTTTCACTTAAAGTTGTTTCATTTAAACTCATGATTTTCAGGAATGTAACCACAACTTTAAGTGAGGACTTACTTCATGTTGAATTAATAGTGCTCGATTTGTTTTATCCTTATGTACAATAAAGTTTGTTTTTGTTTAAAAAGCTGAAATCTTGTGTAGTACTTCTCTCAATTGCTGGGTGTTCCAATTTTTTAAAAGGTCCCTAACAGGAGAATAACATGGAATGCCCAGCCCCTGACCTGCTAGTAGCATAATATTTATGTTGTTTGGTTGGATAAATTTCTGGTCAGTGGTGACCTCCCCAGAATGTTGATGGTTGGGGATTTGAAAATAGTAATGTCATTGACTGGAAAGGAGAGTTCCTTAGACTCTTTCTTGGAGATGGACATTGCCTGACACTTTGGTGGTGTGAATGTTACTTGACATTTAGCAGCCCAAGCCTGAATGCCATCCAAGTCTTACTACATGTAGATGCTGACTGCTTCATTATCTGAAGACTTTCGAAAGAAGTGTGCAATCATGAACAAACATCCTCACTTCTGACCTTATGATGGAGGTAAGGTCCTAGATGAAACAGCTGAAATAGTTGGGCCTAGGACACTACAGTGAAGAATCCCTGCAGCAATATCCTTGGGCTGAAATGATTGGCCTGCAACAACTGCAACGACCTTCCTTTGTGCTAGGTATAACCCCAGCCAGTAGAGAATGTTCCCCTCGATTTCTATTGACTTCAGTTTCACAAGAGCTCCTTTGTGATCTGCACAGTCACATGCTGCCTTAATACTAAAGGCAGTCACTCTCACATTATCTTTGGAATTCAGTTCTTTTGCCCATATTTGGACCAAGACTGTAATGCTGCCTGGAGCCACATTGTCTTCCTGGCTCCAAACTGAACATCGTTGAGCAGGTTATTGGTGGGTAAGTGTTGCTTGAGAATGCTGTCAGTGACACCTTACAGTGCCTTACTGATGATTGAGAGTAGACTGCTGTGGGGGGTAATTTTCAGGATTGGATTTATTCTCCTTTTTATGAACAGGGATGTAGCTGGGCAATTTTCCACTTTCTCGGGTGGATGCCAAGTTGTCACTGCTTGGTTAAAAGCAGGGCTCCTTCTGGAATGCAAGTCTTCAGCAACACAGCTGGGATGGTGCAGGGGCTCTCAGCGTTTGCTGTACCCAGTGAGCTTTTATTCAATATCACATGGATATCATTTCAGCCCAAGGATATTGCTGCAGGGATTCTTCACTGTAGTGTCCTAGGCCCAACTATTTCAGCTGTTTCATCTAGGACCTTACCTCCATCATAAGGTCAGAAGTGAGGATGTTTGTTCATGATTGCACACTTCTTTCGAAAGTCTTCAGATAATGAAGCAGTCAGCATCTACATGTAGTAAGACTTGGATGGCATTCAGGCTTGGGCTGCTAAATGTCAAGTAACATTCACACCACCAAAGTGTCAGGCAATGTCCATCTCCAAGAAAGAGTCTAAGGAACTCTCCTTTCCAGTCAATGACATTACTATTTTCAAATCCCCAACCATCAACATTGCTGATTTCAGCCAGTTTGACTCAGGGCGGCATAGTGGTGCAATGGTTAGCACTGCTGCCTCACAGCGCCAGGGACCCAGGTTTGATTCCTGGCTTGGGTCACTGTCTGTGTGGAGTTTGCACATTGTCCTCGTGCCTGCGTGGTTTTCCTCCCATAGTCCAAAGATGTGCGGGGTAGGTGGATTGGCCATGCTAAATTGCCCCTTTGTGTCATGGGGACTAGCTAGGGTAAATGCATGAGGTTATGGGGATAGGGCCTGGGTGGGATTGTGGTCAGTGCAGACTGGATGGGCCAAATGACCTCCTTCTGCACTGTAGGATTCTATGATTTCTGTGATGTTGGGGTTCTCAGGAGTGGGCCAAAATGTATCATCCACTTGGCATTTCTGGCAAAAGAAGCTGGTTATTCTGATCACTGCATTCAGTAAAAGCTAGGTTGTTAAATAGAGCCAGCACCTCAAATTAGTTGTTCAGGTTGGGCGGCACGGTGGCTCAGTAGTTAGCACTGATGCCTCACAGCGCCAGGGACCCAGGTTTGATTCCCGCCTCGGTCACTGTGTGGAGTTTGCATGTTCTTCCCGTGTCTGCATGGGTTTCCTCTGGGTGCTCTGGTTTCCTCCCACAGTCCAAAGATGTGCAGGTTAGATTGATTGGCCATGCTAAATTGACCCTAGTGTCAGGGGATTAGTAGGGTAAATATGTGGGGTTGGGGGAATAGGGCTTGGGTGGATTGTGGTGCAGATTCGATGGGCCAAATGGTCTCCTTCTGCACTGTAGGGATTCTATGAAAGGTGCCCACTACCATTCATAACTGGATGTGAAAAGATAGTGAAACTTTGATCTGATCCATTGGTTTTGAGGTCGCCTTTTTCCATCTAACGCATGCTGCTTGTAATGTCACCAAGTTGGCACCACATTATTAGGTATGCCTGCCGCTGCTCCTGGCATGTTCTCCTCCACTCCTCATTGATCCAGGGTTAGTCCCTGGTTTTGGTGGTAATGATAGAGTGTGGTGTATGATGGAACATGAGGTTACAGATTGTGGTGGAATACAGTTCTGTTGTTGCAGATGGCTCACAGTGCCTCATGGAGACCCAGTTTGGAGCTGCTAGATTTGTTCTGAATCTCTCCCATGTAGTACAGTATGTGTGCCACACAACTTTGGCAACACAGTGAGACACTTACCTGTCAGTGAGCCTCCCAATGTTGTCTAAAACGCTGGTGTTAAAATGTCACAAATTCATTAAGAAGAAGAATAGGCCACTGTCACACTTAAAGGGCTAGATTTTGGCCCCTGCTGGGTAGCCAATCAAACTCCTAAGAGTCTAATCGAGTTCAGTTAAAGGAACCTAACTAGAATTTTCCAATCAGCCTCCAGGTTCCCGCAGATGGTGAGGGCTTGTGTAGGTACATGGAGGTGGGCAGCTGGCAGGATGTGCCAGCATTGCAGGCTGACTCTCTGGGTGCAGAAGCTGTCACAGAGTGCCCTGTATGTGTTCTTCCCCCAACAGTGGTGGCCTGGCTGATGAATCTATTTTTTAATTTAAAATTGTAAAGATCTTGGACAGGGTGACTCCTTTTGGAAGTGCTGTCTCTCCTAATCACCTTCGTTGCAGCCTGCTTTGAAGATGGAAAGCCTCTGATTGCACCCCAACTTCAAGGCCTGAATTTTCAGGATGGTGAACGCTCTGAGGTGCCTCTCATCTGAGAGTTGAGAGTAACCATACTCGCTGACGCTGACAGGTCCGCTGCCATTTCACACTCCAGAGCATTGATTGGCAGCAGGTGACACTTTTGTCCTCACTTGGACAGATGTGCCGCCTTGGAGAACTGTTGGACAATCTGGCCAACAGCTTTCTGGTTCATCCAGGCACAGCGCTGCAGTGGCCAGAAGAGGTACTGCAATATCATGACTGAGTCCCAGGAGCGCAATGTTGATAACTACCAAGGGTCCTGGGAGGGGAATGTAGGGGATGTCCTCAGGGTTTGCTGGGGGAGGGGTTTAAGCTAATGGGGTGTTGGCAGAGGTCTCTAGTCCATGAGAAGATGGTACCCCAGTCTGAATAGGCCTTTCGATGGAGGCGCCCCATGCCCCTCCGCACCGCGCCCCTCCCCAACCATCCTAAGATCATGGGGTGAGAATCTTTTCTGCACTTCACCCTCAGTCATCAGGCACCTGCCAGCCTAAAAATTGAGGCTGGGTGGGAAAACAACTCAAGGGCCTTAATTGGGGAATGGAGGGGCTTCCTGTCGGAGATCCTGTCTGCCCCATTGTAGAATCACGTCCAAGTAAGGGTGGGCAGCATCCGGAGAGTATCGTGTCCAGGCTATCTTACACCGCCCCCCCCCTCCCCCCACCCCCTCTCAGAACCCAGTGGGATAGAAGCATATAATCCTGGTCCAAGAGTCTGCTCAACACCTTAACTGGACACCGTCTGGCTATGAATTGACCTGATAAGGGCAATCCAAGGTGAGTGATTGTTTCCACCTTGGGACAGGCACAGGACCCCGAAATAGTCCCAACCTGTGTTTCTTGCTCTTTGGAGGTGAAATCAAACCCTTATGTTCAAGAATGCTGTATCTTTTTGGGCCCCATGGGTTACTGTAAGATTAATATACAGTTATACGATAAATATAATATAACTCAGACTCAGAGTGGCCCCTTTGAGTGAAGTTCACAACATTTGCAGGGATACTTCATTATAGTGACATACAGGAAAGTACAGAATTGGGAGGACAATTGAATTCCATCTAAACAGTTCCAAATTCATAATAATACTGCACTATATTCTAGGGGGTTGATTAGCTGCCTGTTTTACATCTCCATTGGCAAAATCAGACTGGGTGTAAAAGGCAGATGAACCAAAATTAGTCATTTCCCACTGTGGCGGGTTAGGTTAAAATTACCCTCATAGTCATTATCAGAATTATACATCATGTTCCAAGTGAGGTCAAAACAGTGTCCAGTGTAAGCTCACCAATGCCCCCTAGGAACGATGTTCCATCCTTCTTGCTATTAGTGAATTCCTAAACCGACACTAAATGGAAGGAGATTAACCTAGGTTTTTTAAAAAAAACATGTTTTAGGTGCACATGGTGATTGAACCAACATTTTCAACCTCTTCTCTCTAGCCTACCTCTTAATAACCTAGAATGACGCACACCTCAGAGTGAGTTTACAGCCTGTTGCCTAATAACTAGTTAAAATTATGCTGTGCAGTTTCAAACATAGCTAGAATTCACAATGTGTCCAATGAGATGAGCAGTCAAGTGTCAAACAAAGCTTGCTTTCGATGGAGTCACTGCGCATTTTGCACATTACTCCCCTTGAAGAAATAATTTAGCAGTAATATACTGCATTCTTTAGTTTGGAGATTGAGGTATATTCTGTTTTAATCAGAACTCCATACCAAAATTAAACCTCAATGTTGGTATTACAGTTCCAAGCAATGTGTGCATCCTCCTCATTGCCGTTACAGCTGCAGCCCTCAAACATTTTATTTCTTTATTGATTTTAGAAGCTCCTTTGCTTTTCGGATGGGCTACTGCAACAAACCTGTGAAACAGACTGTATGTGCTTTATTTTAACATGTTTATGACTGGAATTGCTGATTGATTTGCAAAAGTGTGGGTTGCCAATAGTGTGTTTACTTTGGAGGAAGTCCCTGATCAGAGGTTACAGTACAAGTAGGATCCAGATTCAATTTAATTTGATACAGAATGGTTTATCCAAAGCACTCTCAGATTGGCTGGATAATGAGAGTGGAATCTTAGTGACGAGATAGATCTCCCAGCGAGAGCAATTTAAGAATATTATAGTAAACTGAAAAATTCTGCCTGTTTTACAAGAACCTAACTCAACATTAGTCCCCCTCTCGAAGCAAAAAAAAGTATAATGAAACATGATTAATGTCTTTTATAATGTAGGTATTTACTTAAATATTGATGATCACCAGGGAACTGAATGGGAGGAGTTTCTGGACCTGCCAGAACAAGGGACTGGAATTAACCTTCATATGGACATTAACCTGGAGTCTTGTACCATCACCAGCATTTCAAATGTGTGTATGTTAATTAAACTCATTCATGCTTCCAGGTTCAGAAACATCTCCGGCCAAAGCCACCAGCGTATGTTTTATTTTAAAGGACAAAAGGTTTGAGCACAATGTTTTCACTGATTTCTTTTTTAAATGGATAACAATGATCAGACTTCTTTGAAAAAAAAATTGACGACCGTTGCTTTATTTCACTCCCATCTGTTAATGAACACTCTCAACGGAGTAAAAATATTACTATAATAAATCAGCCTCAATACCTTTTTTTCCCCCCCATTGAAGAGGCATCTCTCTTCATCAGTGGGACCTTTCAGCTTGCTGCACATTTCCCACAGCCCTGGTACAATGCCGAATGATGCAGATGAAACAAAGGTCGTAAAAGTGCCCCTTCTGCTCCGAGCTGTAGTTCAGGGAAAGAACCAAAGTGGCAATACAAAGAAATGGAAAGTCTCCATTTCGGAGTGAAGCTGTATGTTTACTGGAAGTATAAACAATGTTGCAGCTAAAAGAATCCAACTTTCACACCAGTATTTTTATTCCAATTCACACCAGTAACTATGTGTATAGACAAGATATCGTTGACAGGCTAGAGGTTAACAGTGAATTAATCTGGAATGTAGTGCATTGGATTGTTTACAATGAAGCATTTCATTTCTGCTGAAACATCTCTAAATCACTCGAAAGCAATACAAACAATATAAATTGAGTTTTCAATTAAAAATGCTCTTGTACATTACGTGACCTCAACAATTCTTTGATGTATTAAAATATGAAAAAATTGGAATAAAGGATATATTATATGCCCTCTGGACACAGATAAAAAGATGTGGTGTATTTTTTTTATTCATTCGTGAGACATTGGCATTGCTGGCTGGCCAGCATTTATTAGCCATCCCTAGTTTCCCTTGAGAAGGTGGTGGTGAGCTGCCTTCTTGAAACGCTTTGCTGAGCATTTTACAGACTTACAGGGGCGGAGATGCCTAGTGGCTCCAATTTATTAACTACAAAATAAATATTTAATGAATCAGTTATTATAATGATTAGATCTCAATGTAAAGTTCAATATGTCAGGAAAGGTGAACTTATCCAGGCAAAGGAAAGGTTTGTCTGCTTCAGGAAGATGGTGATCCTGAGTAGATGTGTATTTACAATGCAGAGCTGCTTTAAAAGTCCTAATGCTGAGGAACAACACCACCTGGAAGTTCCCCTTCAAGTCACTCACCAACCTGACTTGGAACTTTACTGTTGCTGGGTTAAAATCCTGGAACTCTCTTCCTAACGGCACTGTGAGTATACCTACACCAGATGCAGTGGTTCAAGAAGGCAGCTCACCACCATCTCACAAAGGCAATTAAGGATTAGCAATAAATGCTGGGCTAACCAGGGACGACCATATTCCATGAAATAATTTTTAGAAATTTGGTTGTTTGGAGTACGGAACTTGAGTATTGTTGAAAAAAAGAGACATGTCAAAGTTTTTCATCTTGCACTCATCAGGGTTCTTCGCAAGAGTACCGATATATGGGGAAAACAACAAATTACACTGTACGAGAAGAAAGTGCTGATTGGTTCACAAGTAGTCTCTGATTGGATAGAGAATGCATCGGGTGGCTAGCTAACTGCCAAGCATTGTTTGAAATTTAAACCAGGCAGTTTGATCCTGATTGGTCGAGGCGTTATCTTGTGGAATGACTCAGCATATGGCTGCCACTTATCTTGTTTAATTGAAACAGGCACAATGTGTGTACATGTTATTTCTGCCTGCAAAGAAGCAGGTCCTGTGTATTAATATATGTAGCTTCCGGCACATGTAAATGCGCAACACTGCAAGCCCAACTGACAATCTGAAATTGGTTGTCAGTGTAATTCTTAGCATACAGGATGTCCAATCCAAGAATCACATCTCATGTTGGACACTGTGTTTTGAGTTTTGCAAGCATAGCCTGTTGGGTACAGTCTGTACCTTGGCCATTGCAAACAGCAGCTGGGTCATGCTGTTTGACATGATCCGCCAGTCTTTGGCATATGCAGCCTACATACCTAGCATCACACTGGCACTGAAATTCATATATCACATTACTCATTTGTGTGAGAGGCAGAATATCTTTTTGGTTTGGTGGCAGCACCCTGTTAGTGATGAATACCACTCGTGTTGCTACTGCATGGTCGCAGTGTGAAACAGCTAGCTTCATCTGTTGCTCAAATTTTTGAGATGCCTTGCTCTTGCAGGGTAATCTGAGGTAGGCTGGGCACTTTACAGGGTAGAAAGTGATGGCCTTTGGCCCGTTCATGAGTTTGCAAGATATACAGTACGGAATTATCTGCTCAGGGTGGCCACTGTCTCACAGACTTTGATGTACCCTACTTCAGCTTCAAGCTTGAATGGTGAGCAAATGCCTCAGATCCTATTTAGAAGGTGACTGATAAGTCAAATCTTATAGCGTGTGCAATTATAGAAATCCTAAAGGTAGACTCGCAATAGACTGTGGTAGTGAAACCCCTGCCATTTCTCAACCAGTACATCAAGGGAAGGGAGTTCATCTGACTGCTCCATTTCAGTGCTTGGCAGTTAACTCTCAGTCACCTGGTGCATTTTCCATGGCAATGTGTCTACCAATCAGAATCTACTTGCCTACCAATCAGCATTTTCTCTCATTTAGTATAAATTGTTGTTTTTCCCTTGTATCAGTATTCTTGCAAAGTGTCCTGATGAGTACAGGATGAAAAAGCTTTGAAATGTCTCTTTTTTTGGCAATACTAAAAAAATAATCTATATTATGATTCCAAAGCACTAGAACAATCATTACGCAAGTGTGAGCTTGTACTCAGGTGTGTTAAGTGCATTTATGCATACCTGGTTTTTAAGTAAACGTGCCTACTCAATTATTTTTGAGTCATTATTCATTAGAGCATCTAAAGTATAACAGTGGTGCATTCTGCCCATCGCTCCTGGTGTTTGTTCCTGCTCTTAAACTGCAACTATTTATTTTTGTTACTCTAGATGACTTCATCTGTTCATCTGCTTCAGCTATTTCACCCATTCCTTGCGATCACCAAAGCAAATCTCCCCCGGACCATCCAATTTCCCTTCCTGGCTTCCATTCAATTCCACTCCCTTTCAGAACTGCTACCATCACCCCTCTTCAAAATACTGTTGACCCCTCTATGCTTGCAAACTACCATTCCATCTCCAATTTCCTTTCTTCTCAAAGCCAGTCAACCTCCCGAACCTATTCCCATCTTCTTACAACTCCTTGTTTTAATCACTCCAGTTACGTACTTCCCCCACCACAACACTGACATGGCTGTAATTCAATTCACAAATGACACTGTTTGAGACCATGACAGTAAAGCATTATCCTTTGCCTTCCTTGATCCTCTTTAGCTTTAGATGGGGCCATTCATGCCATTGTCATTTCAGGCCTCTCCTCCATTGTCCAGCTTAGTTGAATTTGCCTTTGCTTGGATCCAATTATACCATCCCATCATAGCAAGAGCATTTCCAGTAATAACATCTCTTCCTGCCCCTGTACTGTTAACCCCACAATCTCCAAAGGATCTATCCTTGGCCCACACCCTTTTCCCATCCTACATGAAGGAAAAGTAAGACTTGGATTTATGCAGCACATTTCACCACCTCAGGATATTCCAAACTGCTCGACAGCCAATGAAGTACTTTTGAAGCAGAGTCACCACATACAGGAGTTCCAGGGTGCGAATTTTGCATACTACCCACTTTGTTTGCAACAGGTGCACCCCCAAAATTCAGGGTACATAAATTTCACACTCAGCAGCTTTTGATGCTATTAGCACTTTAGCAGTTAGGTGGGATTTGTCTTTCAAAGATTATTTTGAATAATAAAAGAAAATCAGCTTCACATTTCATACCTTGTTTCTCATCTCAGACAAGGGAAATAAAATTATTTTGGTGAACTAGTGTGCAGCAAATTAAAAAACGGAGCTTTGACTATTTTAAATGAAACCCATAGCCAAAATAATTTTAATAGCAAACTTGATGGAGTTCCGCATGAAGTTATTTTTATTTCTGATAATGGTCAACAATAACTCACCTATGGCTTCATAAATTTAACTCTGCAGCTTTTAGACTCCTCACTTACAAGTTATGTGTTCAGTTCCCATGTTGAAAGAAAGATTGCACATGCCTTCCGAAACTGTCGCATGGTATAAATATAATTCAAATAGTCAAACACAAAAACAACATCATGCAGATAAAGATTTTAGTATTACAAAATTGGCTAGTATTATGAGCCTTCAGACCATTTTATGATGAAAAACAATCTTTCCTGTTATTGTTTTGTATCGCTTTAACTGAACAGTCCAAAGTAGGTCAGATCTAACGTAGAAAACATTGTGTTCCCACATAAAATTGAGTCTTTGATATATTATTTTTAAAGATTTTGTGCAACCCAGATAACAATCACAAAATGGATCAGTGTCACACACATTTCTACCTCCTTGATCTCTTGAAAGCACCGACTCTTATTGTGATACGGTTACACAGCCCTTCAGCATTTCAACCAGATAGCCCTCCGTCATGAGTGAGTTTCAGTAGTGAGTATGGGCAGGCTTTCATAACCACGTACAGCCTGGTCCCAGCTGATGTCCATACATTCACTTTCTAGCCGAGGGCATTGAGCACATGTTAACACAGCATCCTTGGGTAAGTCTTGGCCCACAACCTAGCAGGTAACGTTCAGTTGATGCCCAGCTAGTTCAACAATGTCGGTAAACTTCTCAAAACGGGACCATGAACTTGTATTTGTGGGGCAACTGTGAGTTCAAGGACCATGAGGAGAAAAGGGAGGTTGGAGATAGGGCGGTAATTTGCAAGGACACAAGGGTCAAGAGTAGGCTTTTTGAGGAGCGGGGAGTGATGTGGGAAGATTTGAAATGCAACATTACCTGGGGAAGAGAGAACCGTTTACAATATCAGCTTGCAGTGAAGCCAGGAATAAAAATTGGGTGGCAGGCAGCTTTGGGAAGGAGTCAAGAGAACATGAGGGAGGCTTGACAAGTGTGGCAAAGAGAGTTACATGGATCATCTCAATCTTAGTGACAAAGAGGTCCACGAGTTTCTTAAACTTGTTGGAATTTGGCATGAGAGGGTTGGGAAGAGGCTTTTAAAGAGATGATTGGTAGGGGATGTGGGGGTGATTGGGGAGGTTAGTTGCCTGTTATATTCCAGGATAATCCTGGAATAATGAATTGTTTTAATAGCAGAAAGTACACTTCGATAATATCTAACGCAATCTAGGTAGGTGTGATGGTGTGTAGTTGTGTGTTAAATACATTAAATTCTACACCCCTTAGGCATGAAGGGAGTGAAGGTACATGCTGTAACAGATTTAGTGACTAGAGCAGGAAAGCATTAAGGTTTTTACTTGGGTCAAAGGCATCAAAAGCAAATGTGACATTATGTTTGAGCAGATTGATGGCTGCAAAAGCATTGTGACAAGTGAAGGGCCAAAAGAGTTAGGAGTTTGAAAATATATTTCTAAGTGATTTGGGAGAGTAATTTCTTCCAGAGGTGGACATCAAAAGCAGTAGGAAATCAAGATGTGAGTAGTGAATGATACAAGGGAGTGGGGAGGGATACAAGAAAGTGAACATAGATAATGTTATCTGTGATTGCGATGATGGGAATAGGGAGGCCACATAAATGGCTTGGTCATGGGGTTGGAGAGTTTACATGGGAGAGACAGGGGGGCAGTGAACTCAGAGGTGAGATAATGGTTGAGGTTGCTGAGGATAAGAATTTGTTCAGTACAGACGTTGAGGGAGGAAAGCAGCCATGGTATCTCACTGAGGAACTTGGTTTGAGGCTTGGGTTGGTGTTGCAAGGCAAGGAATTTAAAAGAGAGGTGAGGGAGTGGAACAAGATGAGGTGCCACAGAAATAAGGTACAGAGCGAGATTTGGTAATAGGAGCCACAGCATCACCATAGTGGTTTGGCAGAGCTGGTTGTGGAATATTTAGCCAGACCTAGGGTAAAGAGCTTCAATAAAGGGGAAGGTGTCATCAGAATGAACCAAGTTTCTGTCAAAGCCATCATGTCAAAACAGTCATCCACAATAAGATCATGGATGCTAAGGGCCTTGTGAGGAGACATTCTGGATGCAGGTATGGAGAGGAACAGTGATTGGTGATTCACTAACAAAGTTCACAAGGGCAACAATGAGAGGGCAAGCAGAATGGAAAGGAAGTTGGCAATGTTGGCCTCCAGCAGGCATGAGGTCAAGAGGAGAGCATAATGGAGAATGAGAGCTGAGGAGACGTGGAAAATCTGCCATGTTCCAACATTAGGTTGATCCACTGTCACAGCAGAGGTGAGTAGTTGGCTTGGTGATGGAAAATGCAAGCCCCTGGGTTCAGTGTGCCAGCCACAATGCAAAGCAGACAGCAATGGAGTAAATGCCAGTCCAGGATGAGAACCAGCAGAAACTAAGCCAGCTTGACCTGGAATGAAGAATTCCTAAGAGAGGAGAATTCAGCAGCAGAACATATACTAGAATCGACAACTCGCGCAAGAGTGCCGGAAGAGAAAAATTATGTCAGATAATTATTGAAACTGAGACCTCTGATCTGTATGCTTTGGTACTGGACCAGTCAATGTCCTGATTAGCTAGTCCAACAAAGATAAACAAATGTATGTGTAAATCTGTCTGCTCTCTTGAGTGAGGGGAATACAGTGTTTATAAAGACTACTTCTTAAATGATTGATACTGAGAAGGAAAAGGAGAAAATTCAGGATGACCGGATTTACTTCAAGCTGTGTCAGTTATACTTATGGGATTAAAGTTAAAAGCTGAGGGGTCAGTATAATTTGGAGAGGAACTTTTGATGTTCTAATTAATGAGATGAAGAGCTTATCAGACTTTATCAGAGATCAACTGTTGAGGCCATTAGGTGATGATGGGTTCTAAATTTGGTCACGTGATGTGCCCTTAGAATTTATCATTGCCATTTAGATCCTGTTTTAAAAATGAGAATTGATCTCCGTACACAAAAAGACTCGAGTGACCATTGTTGCCATAGGAACAAAAGAAGGCCTTGGATGAAGAAATCAAGGATTCTGATTTGGTTCTGCAGTTTTTGTTGATTGTTACTGAGTTAGAAAAGTGAGTGAAATCTAAAATAAACTCTGAAGATACTAGATTGATCAACATCTGAGCTTTATTTTGACCCAAGACCAATTTGTCAACAGTTTCATAACTACAGGAACTGAAAAATTGTTTGGCTATCTAATGTCCAAGGCAATGAAATTGGGGTAGTCTGGTCAAGGAATCACTGACTAAACAAGGCCAACTGTATTTTTTAAGGTGAGGTTGGATTTACAATAGGAGTGTGGCACCCTCATCCCCAATTAATATAAAGTCAGAACACTGTACGTGTTAAAGAAGCAGACTTTGCCCATCATAAAGAATAATGAGATCAATTAGAACATGCTCATTCAACTTACTTTGAGCATACAGTGATTAAAATTGTTACTCATGTCATTAGCTAGCAAGGTTCATTGGAAATGCTCTTGAAAAGGGAAATAAAAATGCAAACTTGATTGACAAAAATGGAAAGTTTGCACAGAGCATTGTCCTCTGTGCCAGTGTTGTGTAAATAAATTGAAAGGAAATCATTTATTAACAGATTTCAGTGGTATGATCAATGAAAAGTATAAGTACTTACTGAATCTGCCTTTGTCCATACATTCTCAGCAGAATACTTTCAACAAATGTACTCAAAGAATTTGGCAACAGTAATGCAGGAGCTGGCCACTGTGCTTTCAGACTCCATGAATGATTGTTTTGTAATATTTAAGTGATATGTTAAAGAAAGTAGAGACAACCTTTTATAAATGCTTGTTATGTGGATTTTAAAAATGCTTTAACCTTTAACCCATACTTGATTAAAGACATTGCGGCAGCATGAACACAGGACTTAGGGACAAGAATGAAAGAGCAACAGTAAGTGATGCAATTGCCCCATATTAGCCAGTATATCTATTGTAAGATCTGGCAACGAACACTGAATCAACGTTTAATGAGATGCCTTATAAATGGAGGACCAGGGTTAGGTCATAACCTGGTCTAGTTCATAATTACAAATGCCAAGAAAGGAGCCCATTTGGCTAAGAATGAATTGAGCCCTCCCCCTTTATAGTTTCCTGCTGATATTAGCCAGCCTGTTCTGTGGATTTTAATATCTTTTGAAAGACATATATAGAGGAAACCAAATTTGAACTATCTATCTAAAATGTCTGCTTCCAAGTACATTTCTTAGTTTACTGTATATCTGTTGGAGGATTATATTGCCCACTGGTCCCTATTTAGTTGATATTTTGTTAAACATTGATACAATGTTCTTTGCCAGATCTTCCATTAGACTCCAGTAAACATGGTAGAACCAGAGCAATAGGACAGCGTCTTGTTTTTGTCATGCTCCATCATAGTATAGGTGAGTGCATTATCCACAATTCCTCTTCCCTTAGAGCTTTGTATCTATTATTAGGGAAAACTACCAAAGCCAGGGAATTCCACGCTCTGGAGAGATAACACAGTCTACGTTCAAACACCATATAAAGTTGGTAAAATGGGGCAAATTACATATTCTTAGACAATACATTACAATCACAAAGAATACCTAATCCACCGGGAAATTGATAGGGTAGATTAATCGGTGGTTTTACACCCTGCCTTATTTTATTCTGCATTAAAGTCAATGGAGAGCATAATTGATAAGTGTGAAATGGGCAGCCAACCCAGTCCCATCAGTTTCCAGTGGGTGGGTTTTGTTAAAATTGCCCCCATACTTTATGGGGATGTATCATCATGTTGTCACCATGGAGTACGTCAACGCTCTTTAAAATACCTGGCAGCAATCTAAAAGAAATTGACATTTCTCTAAAGTAACCACATTCTTCAAGTCAACATGTCTTGTGATTTTGTCAAGTTAAAAAAGCAGCTATTATTTTTGTTCATTAATAGTAGAACATAAGATGTAAAATTGTTTTCTTGTTTTTTTTACTTTGTTGGCCATGCTTACACAGAGTCAAAATTCTGATGCTGATACATGGATTTAGAATGATTGTGGTTTTCACTCGTTGAAGGTGAGTCCTTGGTGTTGCCCACAGTAATTAGGGTGTTTTTTCTACTCCCTGATCACCTCAGAGGGTTTATGAAAGGTAAGTTCAAAAGATCCTCCTCATGCACCCCCACCAAGGTATGCACTCTACCCACCCCTATGACCTTTCATGTCTCCATGCCAAGGTTTGCCCACCATTCAATCCCAATAGCTCCGCTTATGCTCCATGTCAAGGCCTGCCCCCTACCCACATACATAATGAGGCTTGGCTGAGAGCCCAGAAATCCATTCGAGTATGAAAACATCTGAGTCCAGGTAAAAGATTGACAGCTCTGGCTCTCTGATCTATTCTGTCAATTTCACAATGTTCATTTACTCAAAATAAAGGGGTTTCAGGTGCCTGCAGTTACAGTTACTAATATTTTAAAGGGTCTGGACAATTGACACTTTTATTGGGCTGTAGTAAAGATGAATTTTTAAATTACTTTTTAAAAAGTTTTTTTTACACATCCTATGGTCACCACAGAGTTCATTGCTTCTATACAGTGTATAGTGGCTGAATAAGCATGAAAGTGCCGTAACGTAGCATTAAGGGCCATAGGGATGGATGGGAAAACACACCTTGGCATGAGGACTTAGGCGCCAAAGGTGGCATGGATGGGACCTGGGGAGTATATGGGAATGAGAAGGGTGAGAGAGAACCTTTCTGTTTTGAATATAACACAGCAGCAAGGTGAGTCTTTTAAACAACTTACCTCCTCACCCAGCAGCCTCCGTAGCTGCCTCCCAATGTTTTCCCAGGTGGGTACGTCAGACTGCAAGTCACAACTCCCCCAAAATTCCATCCTTGCAAGCACTTTCTCCCAGAGTGGACTGGTCGAGCTGGGAATTTTTCCCACTCCCACGATCCGCCTTGAGGATGATAATCCAGCCCTACGTTCACACATATATCTTGTCATTGATGGCGACACGGTGGCATAGTGGTTAACACTACTGCCTCACAGCGCCAGGGTCCCAGGTTCAATTCCGGCCTCGGGTCACTGTCTATGTGGAGTTTGCACATTCTCCCCGTGTCTGCGTGGGTTTCCTCTGGGTGCTCCAGTTTCCTCCCACAGTCCAAAGATATGCAGGCTAGGTTGATTGGCCATGCTAAATTGAACCTAGTGTCAGGGGGAATTAACAGGGTAAATGTGTGGGGTTGCAGAAATAGTGGTCATGGAATTGTGGTCGGTACAGACTCGATGGGCCAAATGGCCTCCCTCTGTACTGTATGAAATTGATAATGAGGCTTTTATATTGTTCTTCAGTTACCTTTTATGTAACAGCGTAAAGGTCGTTGGAAGCATTCTTTTTTAATTGACACTGTAGGATGATCCAGCTTTTTGCTTTATAAGTGTCAAACGATTTTGATTTTTTGTACTAACTCTTGGATGCAATGTTTTTGAAGAAATGTTTGCAAATGTGTTGAGTGTTCCTGCATTCTGCAGAAGTACTTCATTAGCTGTGAAATGCTTGAGGATATCCTGAGGTTACAGAATCCCTACAGAGCAGAAGGAGGCCATTTGGCCCATCGAACCTGCACCAACAACCATCCCACCCAGCCCTATCCCTGTAACCATATGTATTACCCTGCTAATCCCCCTGACACTAAGGATTCAATTTAGCACGGTCAATCCGCCTAACCTGCATATCTTTGGACTGTGGGAGGAAACCGGAGCACCTGGAGGAAACACACGTAGACATGGGGAGAATGTGCAAACTCCACACAGACAGTGACCCGAGGCCGGAATTGAACCCGGGTCCCTGGTGCTGTGAGGCAGCAGTGCTAACCACTATTCCACCGTGCCGCCCCTTATAAAAGGCTATCCACAAATACAAGTTCTTAATTTGTACTTTTAAAAAATGCTATTATATTGTACGATTGTTGAATACATGGAAGAAAGCACCACCTTGCCCTGAAAGGATTCAAAAAGCTTAACGGGAGAATGTTTAATTCTCCAATCAACAATTCTACCAAATAAAGCATATATTTGAAAGTTACTACAGCTTGTTGTAAAAAATATATATAAATAGAATAGCATCTGTGCTACTCTGCCCTTGTCTCATTTTAAATATGCGGGAGGCTCAACAAATTGCAAATGTGCCCTCCCAGTGCTCCTGTAGCCTGACCCATCTTTCCAGATAACGTGGTGAAGTGAAGCAACAGTGATGGGGACAATTAAAGGTAAATATCACAATACAAGAAGAAAAAGTTTGAAAGTCCTCAGGGATCCTCAAATGGTCACCTTACTCCACTGACAGCTTTTGTAGAGGCTGAAGAGACAGAGAATTTTGAAGGAAGGAACATCAATAAAGGGGAAAGAAAATCAGCAGCCATTAGGCAGAGCACCTCAGGACCAGGCCCCTTGTTTGATAGCTGCCAATGTAGAAATAGTGCTACACGCAGTGGTCGTCAGGATGATGGTCATCTGTTCTACCAGACAACAACATTTATTTTTTAATTTATTCATTAAATTCAGAAGTAGGCTTACATTAACAGTGCTATGAAGTTACTGTGAAAATCCCCTAGTCGTCACACTCCGGCGCCTGTTCAAGTACACTGCGGGAGAATTTAGCATGGCCAATGCACTTAACCAGTATGTCTTTTGGACTGTGGGAGGAAACCGGTGCATGCGGAGGAAACTCACGCAGACATGGGGAGAACGTACAGACTCTGCATAGACAGTGACCCAAGCCAGTAAATGAAGTTGGGTCCCTGGTGCTGTCTGGCAGCAGTGCTAACCACTATGCCACCATGTCACCTGGGGATCAAATGATCCCCATTTGAGGCTCATGGAAGTGCTAACCACTGTGCCACCGTGCTGCCCCAAAACTCCCAAACTTCCAAATAAATCAGCATTTCAGCCTGTTTGCAAGAAGGTATTGGAAACTTTTGGACCAGTGTTATTACTGTTAAGTGTATGTGCTCAGCGTTAAGCTGCATGTTAGCTTCAGGTGTCATATGGCACAGCTGTGCATCTGTTTCTGTGCTGACCCAGATCCTAAAAGGACGTTTTCCCACAGTCATTGGCAGGTTGGTGAGCCAGTGATTGCAGACATGGTTGGTGGCAGCTTGGCAGCTGTAGGTAAACCAGGCTTTGATCTGTGTACTGAGATATGCTAATTCAATCAGTAACTCTGAAAGCATTACGTACCATGATTAGAATGCTCACAAGGCAGGATCCAACATAATGATCAGTTGGACATGATTAGTGATGATCTTAATGATTCCAGTGTGTCTGGGAAAGGAGCCTCCATCCAATCATCTGTTAAAATAAGGTATGTTCATCACCTACAAAAGTAGTTGAAAAGATACTCGTGGCATGAATAGGAAATTGATTGCCAGACATAGTAAATGGGTATCAGTCAGTCTGGAGAAGAGTTTGAT
The DNA here is from genome assembly GCF_964213995.1 of Mustelus asterias. NCBI lineage: Eukaryota > Metazoa > Chordata > Chondrichthyes > Carcharhiniformes > Triakidae > Mustelus > Mustelus asterias. The sequence goes on from NC_135820.1 coordinate 40,666,740, forward strand.
GTGGTCCTTTCCCTTACTCAACACTCTTGACCACTCCTGACCCAAACTTTGCCCGGCACAAGACCCTGGACTAACCTGCTCTGGGAACCCATGGGCCTTAACCTTCTTTTCCTTCTGTACTTCCGGCAGTGGCCACTAACGCCTTCCTAATGCTGCCAAGACTGATTGAGCTGCCGCCCTGTTGGATTGGCCAGCTGCGCCAGAGGGCAGTGCATTATTAGTGATGGTCTGACATAATTCTGCCCTGATGAACGAATGTCCCACTCGGCCCTCATTAATCTGCTCTACATTACTTTATGGCTGTGGGATGGGTCAGCATGGAGCATGACAGCTCCAGCCGACATTGTTTCTTCACATTGTTTCTTGGGGTTACGGATGCTTCTGGGGGGTGTGGGGGAGGGTTGCCATCCACCCCTCAGTATTATTCAGTCCTTTAGGGGGCATGAAAAGATGAGTAGAATGGGCAAACAGTTGGCAAATGGAATTAATATGGAGAAGTGTTATTTTATGCATTTTTCGGAAGGAAAGAAGGAAATGGAAATATACATTCCATGGAAAGCCCCTGAAGAGTTTGAATGAACGGGGAAATCAATGGGTTCCACTTGAAATTCCCTGAAAGTGTGAATGCCATTAGCTAATGTTATATAGAAAAGTCTTCTGGTGTTTAAAAATAGGGCATAGAATCAAAAAAGCAAAGAATTGATGATAAACACGTGCAAGACTATGGCTGAGCCACTGTTAAAAGTAGTCTGTTCCATTTTAGATGCCCCATTATAAAAAGGGTATTGAAACCATAACAAGTAGCAGGGCTATGGAACTACTTTTTTAAAATTCATTTGTGGGACATGGACTTCGCTGGCTGGCCAGCATTTATTGTCCATCCCTAGTTGCCCTTGTTCAGAAGGCAGTTGAGAGTCAACCACATTGCTGTGGCTCTGGAGTCACATGTAAGCCAGACCGGGTAAGGACAGCAGATTTCCTTCCCTAAAGGACATTAGTGAATCAGATGGGTTTTTCCGACAATCAACAATGGTTTCATGGTCATCAGTAGATTGTTAATTCCAGATTTTTTTTTATTGAATTCAAATTCCACCATCTGCCGTGATCGGATTTGAATCTGAGTCCCCAGAACATTAGTTGAGTTTCTGGATTAATAGTCTAGCAATAATACCACGAGGCCATCGTCTCCCCTGTTATGAGGAGAGACTTGAAACATCAGTACACTGGCTCAGAGAGAAGTTGTTAATGAAATTATGAACAGCTTTGATCGACTAACTGGGGAAATACTGGTCCTGATCTTCCAGGTGGCCAGTGTGGGGGGTGGGGGAGAGTGTTTGGTCGAGGAGTGTAGGGTTGTGGGTGTTGTTAGGCTCTGGAAAGCTACAAGCACGGGCTTCCCAAACAGCATCTACTTTTTTCTGGAGGTTTCCCACCACAGCCGGCCTGATTGGCAAACTGACAAACAGCTCGACCAAAACTGAAACTCGTTCCTTTTTCAGAACCGTAGCTTTTTAACCTCACACCAAAACCAACGCCACACATTTTGGGGTGTCCAAAATTAACCCATTGTCTTTTCTCTGATTGGGAGTTATTGACGAGCAGTCATCAAATTATAACACAAGCGCATGAGGGGAAAGGTCAAAGAATATTTTTTATTCTGAGATGTGTTGGAGCTTGGAATAGATGCAAGTTGCAGGGAAAAGTTAAGACAAGGGCATCTTTTAAGGGAAAAATGAATAAACATTTCAAGCATAAAAACAGTGTGTCTAAAGCAGTGGGATTAGTTTTGCATTGCTCCAACAGAAAGCTACAGTTACGCATGTTGAATGGCTTCCATCTGCATTGTAATCTTTTATGGCTGTGACATCACTTAACTTTCACTGCAACCCTCTGTTCAGAACTAAGTCTGACCTTTCTCCCTGATGTTGAGACTGCTGGTGATAAATCGAATGAATAGCTGTGGAACAAAATAACAGGAACTAGCCACGGTAACTTGAACAAATGACAGAACAAAGTGCTGCTATGTCAGCTTGCACTTTTATGCTGCCCCTTAATTGTATACCCAAATGTGTACCGGTTGTATTCTGGCCGCGGGTATTATTTGGGGATTTACCTACAGGGTGAAAAGGGGGTTGTTTGTGGAGCTGCATTGTGTGCAATGTGTGTCTCTGTAAACAAAAGATTGAAACTAAATAAAACTAGGCTCCAATGTGTTATCCTTCACCATTTGATTATCCAAGAGTTGAAATCACCTATCATCACGAAGAATGCCATGAAATGCTTTCAAGTTGGGAGGAGGAAGCCGAGTGGAAGATTTTTGTTGCATTTCAAAACATGTGGACAACACTACACAGTTACACTTCTTGTCCAATTCCTAGTTGCCCTGTGAGGTTGGTGGCCTTGTTCAAGCAATTCTTTTCTTCACAATGGAATGACTGGTTGGGCTGCTTTTTAGGACATTGAGTCTACTACATTTGATTTGATTTGATTCATTATTGTCACATGTATTATACAGTGAAAAGTATTGTTTCTTGCACGCTATACAGACAAAGCATACAGTTCATCAGGAAGGAAAGGAGAGGGTGCAGAATTGTAGTGTTACAGTCATAGCTAGGGTGTAGAGACAGACCATGGAACATAGTGTAAGAATAGTCAATGCAGGTCAGATCAGGCTGAATCTGCAGACTCTCTTCCCCAAGAAACATCGCTGAACCGGTTGGATTCTTAAGCCAATTCTGCCGCTATCATGGTTATTTTGTTTTATCCCATACCAGATTAATTTTGTTTTACATCTTAGAAAGGATTCAAGGGGCTTGAATAGAAAGCATGAAACCTGAACGGTTGAGACTTCTGAAGGGCGGAAACGAGCTCACAAGACAAAGACTTTCATGGAGCAGGACTGTAGTAATCAAAAGATTCATCGCTCAATCAAGGATTGAACAGTAATTCCCTTTGGGAGGTGAAGAAAGTGACACTGGCTGGAGGAGACCACTCACAGATCGAATGATGAAACTGTGGATGGATTTGGAAATGAAAATGAGCATCTTTCTGTCAGCGAGCTAGGAGACAGGGAAGCAGTGAACCTCACCAAGGACAGTGCTGATAAAAGTGCACGACTTATTATGGAAGAGGACTTCTTTCACGGAGTTGTAAATTAATTGGAATTTGTAAAAAGAAAGCTAGCGAACAGAGAATTTTAATTCTGGAGATGCTGAAGATATGGATTACGCACGAACCTTCTCCCTTTCAAAACCATCACAAAGAGCGGATTGAAATGATCAGCACTGCAAAAGATGTTAAATGTTGAGGAAGATGCAAAGAGCGATGAGTCATCGACATGAAGAGACAGACACCAGTTAATGCAATCATGAATCCAGGAAATGATAGGTGCTGTGAGCCTCCTGGATTTGTTATAACTCTAATTTTCCAGATGCAGTATCCCCAAATACTCATGATGGGCGGAATTCTCCCAACAAAATTCTAAGTGTCGAATTCGCATGAAAACTGGAGTAATTTACGTTGAATTTTTCAGTGGGAGTTTCAGAGCAGAATCTCCCACATGTTGTGCACTGCAGAGGCCACCAGCGTGATTATCATTGAATTTCAGGGGGCGGGGCCTATTCCCACTGGATTGGCCCCCCGCCCCCCCCCCCTTCACTCCAGCAGGGCCGGGCTGCTAGCTCCCCGAAAGTGTGGAGCTACTGTAAACCCTGCTGTAATGAAACACGCTGGCAGGGTGGGAGATGCGAGCGGGCCCGGAGACTTCAGTCTCAGGCCTGCTAATGATATTCAAGTAATATCAAAATGACCATTTAAATGGTCTGTGCGTCTCCCCACCGATTTCCGACGCAGAGCAGACGCCGCCGGAAATCCGGCACTGGGAGACGCAAGCGGGGCGTGAACCCTCGCGCAAACCCCGCAAATCAGCCACCGCAGGCGAATCGTAGCCATAATTACTGGAACTAGGTGGAACTTTAGCTAAACAGTGCGTGCTTGCTCCTAGGAGCTTGCTGAATCCCCTCTGGGGACTGATGGTGGTAAGAGTCACATGTTCTGCCCTTTGCAACCACACCACGGATGTTACATGTTGCATGAAGCAGTCCAGCAGGTGGTTCAAGAATAGATCATGTAGTGTTCACAATCTAGGTCAAGCCCACCTTCAGTGCTCTTTCCAAACAATCTCCATGTCTGTTGTATCTGACATCAACAGAATTTTGTGCATTGGTCTCCAAGGTCCTAGTAGCGATAATCAGAAGGTTTGTGAGGAAATACTCTTCTGTGATACTTTGTTTTGCTACCTTTGCCTCATCTACAGTTGCTGTGAAGATCTAGCTCACTCTGTGGTGCTCTCTCTTTGAATAAATCCTTCCTGCAGCATTGAACTGATGTCTGAGGATTGCTGCCGCCTTGGAAAAGTGCTTTTGACTGCTTAAGAACAACACTTATGGTTGAACTTAATTTCTTGGGCTTTTACATCATCTCAGGTTTGAGAGTGAGCTCAATCGGATAATAATCTGCTCAGGTTGTTTGGATACATCCACAGCCTGCTATAGTCTGTCATCTTCTATCGTGCCCTTCCACTTGCTGCTCCTGGCTTATGGGTGTCGCTTCACCCCTTTCTCAAACTGCCGAGTCACCTTCTCTAGGGGCCTGGTGGCTGGACTGCCTCTGAGTGCAGGCAGAATTTTTGGTACACTCTACTGTTATGTTCAAGAAGCTGTAATGCCACTGTGTCCTGGGCCCTTATCTTTGGAGTAACCTTGAGTAAGATACAAAGAATCCCCAAAACAATGCCTTGAGAGAGAGGCAGGAGCATAAACATGTTCTACATCATACAGCTACTTATATAAATGTAGTCCAGGGTAAGAGGAGGGCAGGACATGCGGAATGTGTGACAAAAAAGGATACTCTTGCTAGCAAATGGGTCACACCTTGAAACTCAGTCTTACCAATGCTTTCCCGTTCCAAAGACTTCCAGATCTTTATCGTGGAAAGGGTCAGTTTATTCACATTGTCACTCATAGCCATTGTCTAGCAAAGAAATATTGTTTGGTACAAGAGGAAAATGTCTCCTTTTGTATGCAAGTATTCTCACTGTAAAGAAAGTAGTCTGTCTGCTTGCTGACCTGAGCTGTAATTCCGCAGCAAAGGTGGGGGCCTGTTTTTGTCAGAAGCCTATCTTGGTTGAGAAACTGACCCAAGTTTGGATTTTTGCAAGAGTGATTCCTTAATTTCTGGTTTCCTGTCCAATTAAAGCTAGTGGGATCTGGAATGGAGGTGGAGCCATCACTGAGGCTGTTTATCTAATTACCATAGTCCTCCTGACACTAAGGGTTAATTTAGCATGGTCAATCAACCTATCCTGCACATCTTTGAACTGCGGGAGGAAACCAGAGCACCTGGAGGAAACCCATGCAGACACAGGGAGAACGTGCAAATTCCACACAGACAGTCATCCCAGGCTGGAATTGAACCCTGATCTCTGGCACAGTGAGGCAGCAGCACTAACCAATGTGTCACCTTGCAATTGGACTATTTAGAAGCGTGAGCAAGTAAGGCAACCCCCCGTCCCCCACAGCCCCTACACAACCATCGAGAAAATCACAGACACCAAAAATGGAGGTGGATGTTCCAGCCATAAGGCACGCCACCAGTTTTTAAGGTTGCCTGTCACCATTCCAGCCCAAATTGGTTTGTGAAAATCCATCCCCAATCCACATTTAAAGTATAAAGGGAAACTAGACAAATAAGGATGCTGCATTTGTATCTTAAACTCTGTCAACTTATGGTGTGGGCACAGGTCCATGCCATATGTCAGTGCTATTATACTTCCTATGGATTCATAAATTGGAGCTCATATTTAGGATTGATTTTTTTTGCATTCACTGTGGTTATCACAGTGGCAAAATGTGTGTCAACAAGTCATCACCATTATCACAACCCTTAACCATCCTTCTCCAACCAGTACAGTCAGACAGAAGGTGAAGTCATCCCTGGCCAGTCATGTGGCTGCCCATTTTATGTCTTGCTTTCCAATTTTCCTCGACCCAATAGAACTTTATTCTCACTCTAATCAATTCTGATTAGTTTTCCTAATCCCTTTCATCTCCTAAACCCCTCTGTGGCTCTAAAAATGTTGTCATCTTTTCTCATTGTGTTTGGTTGAATGAATTCAAAACATCACTACAACTTTAGCGCTATCCTTTAGTGCATTGTTAATATTAAAATGTACTAATAGCACAGTGGAGAAATCAAATTATGCACATAAATATGCTTGCGTAGCAGGAATAAAACTGAAGTTAGTGACAATGATGCCAGTTTGCATTTGCAAATCTACCATCAATCTGTCATTAAATATGTTATCAGAGGATGCTAAGTGTATGGTCCTTGCTTGCGTTGCTGCTTATTCATGATGCTGATGTGCAGTAATGGGGCAATGTACATTAACATATTCTTGGTTGGATGAACACAAAACATTCCTAGAAGCCTCTGCCTTGATTCCCCTTGTGACCAACTAGCAAGTGTGGCACATCCTTAAATTGCCAGAAAAAAGCAAAAACACATTACTTTTAATTAATAGTCCCATCACTTATTTATCAGTTGAATCCTCCCATCCTGATAATTTAAGTGATATATAAACCACAGGCCATTTGAATTATTAACTCTTTGGGCACTGGAATTATAGCTTTGCTCAGCAGCTCCGGTATTTATTCAAAAATATTGTATTTTTAATGCTGAAAAGCTGATTAATAATTTAGAAGCCGGAACAGAAATTCGCGTCTCTTCATTAAGTTGATTAATTCTGACGACAACATTTACTGTCATGGCCGTGATTGGGATAAAGCCACACCTTTTTTCCAATTGAAATTCCACAAGAATAAATGAGTTTTGCCCCTGAAGATAATACTGTAAATTAGGAAAATCGAATGCAAAACTAAGATGGTATTGTGCTGCAAGGCTCAATTTGAGATGCTTATCAGAAAACAAGCAGCAGTGGCCCTCAGTTTCATCCACCTCAGGCTGGTCGTATTGAGCGAGGTATTTTACGTAAATTTAGATTGGGAGAACTGACAATAATGCTGAAGGAATTAGTGCTCGCACTTAATGTTCATACAATATCTACTTTATTTAATTATATAGAGTTAAGTCACATTACTTTTGAGTTTTGACAGCATTCTTTTATTCTAGCACATACGTTTAAGTGGTTTAGTTTGAAGAATACCTGTGACTGAAATTAATAGGAGCTATCTGATTTAATTTGTGTTTCCTGCATTCGCATGTAATAATCAAATTATTTATTGTGGAGCCTTGCTCAATGAGAACTGGCCACCACATTTCTCCATGTAACAATTACTCCACCTCAAAGTAGTTCTTGTATGTGATGTGCTGTTTTGGCAGCCACAGTTTTGATGCACACACTTTTAGTTATTGCAGAGACAAGTAGGGTCACTATGCCTCAAAGATCAGAGTTATAACAGTGCCAGGGGGCTCACGGTATCCCATCTCTTCCCCCAACTGTGAATGTGGTGTCATTTCCCAACTTTCCATGCCTGTGGCACACTGCACATCTCCTTCAGTGTCTATCAGCACTTTATAAATCCTCGTCTTTCTAATAATATTAATCATTCATTAAATCTGTGATGTATAAATAAATAAGTAACACTTAAGTTGGTATTTTACTAAGTGGATGAAGTGCAGCACCCAAATAGTCAACTGAAGTTAACAGATAGCATTCTCCAAATGGTTCTGAATTGACACCTAACTTAGTAACATGAAATGTAATGTATTGATTTCATAAATGTCACAATTTTTCTGCTGTGGCATCACATCAATTCCAATTAAAGAAAAGGATATTCTGATTTCAGTCAGAATAGTACACGTTGGTTCATAAAAAACCCATTGAAAATCAGGTTTAAAAGATCTAAAATCAGCAAGGTCACATGACAAAATCATTCTCAGAATATGGGTGCTGCTGGAAATGACAACATTTACTGTCATACTTTGTTGCACTGAGAAGATGGTGGTGACCCTCCTTTAACCAGTGCAGTTTGTCCTTTCTAGTGGATTAATACAGCTCAGTGGCCTGTTAGCTTACTTCAAAAGATAGTGAAAGTCGACATTGGTGTGGGACTGGAGTCAAACTAGGGCCAGGCTGAGGATTGGCAGCAGATTTCCTTTTTAAGGAGCTTAGTAAACCAATAGAGTTGCTGCTCGTCCAATTAACCTTTCATGGTCAGATACCTTCATAGTCACTCTTACTGATAGCAACTATTTATTTCCAGATTTTGTTTTTATTTGACTTGTGTAAGAAGAGAGTGTTTGGCAGAGCCAGGGTTAATGTGGGACTGGAGAACTGTACCATTCACAGTAGTGATGTAGAAAGTCGCATTATAGTAAACAGTCTGAGGAGTAGCGTCTAGAAGGAGCCAGCATGAAGGCCATGTCTGACAGTGACTTGGATAGTTATGGTTTATCGATAAATGGTTTATGTTTAAGCATACAAGCCTCCATAAAACACCAAACAACCTTTACAGCAACTTGAATTCAGCTTCTCAATCCGATACTGTAGGAATTGAATGCACATTCTCTGCATTATTAGTCAAGGCCTCTGGCTTACTTGTCCAGTAATATACCTACCATGTTCCTGTAGCCTACCCAGTGAAAAACCTGTGTGTAAAAAGGCAATCAAGATGTTACAGTGGACAAAACTTTAACTTACAAACTGTATTTAGGGGAAAGTGGGGACATTGTAGTACTTAACCTATGATTGCAGTGTTACCAAGCATACTCATTGCTCAGTGATTATTGATACACAGAGTTGACAAAATTTCTTCCTGTGTTGCCCACTTTGAAGGGATGAGTGCACAGCAGTTTGCAGCAGGCAACTCAAGTCGATTTTCTTTGGCAGTTGATGGCCACCAGATTGGAAAGATTTACAAGAATGGCCACTTGCTTGTGCCAATCAACATATCAAGATCATCATATTCACTGATGAGATTTATTTTGTAAGCTGTCTCTGCAACCCCTACCAGGCAGGAAGCACCTGGTGACATCCTATTTCCAAGTCCACTGTGACCCCATCAGCATGTGGAATTGATTGAAGCACTAAAAATGTATTATAGGGATTTTATAGTTGTGCATTGACCTCTGCCATACATTATTAACATGCTACCTCAGTAGTCCTTGTCGGTAGCATGTCCCTGGCAAGAACTGCATTATCTTGACTGTAATCTCCTGTATACCGAAGGCAACATTTTATTCATGCAATACATATTGATTTTAATTCCATTGCTAAAGAAGATTTTCACTGTCACAATGCTCAAAACGTATTATATTATGGCAATATAACATTGAACTCTGTGTCACCAGAGGGAGATTTGAATCTATTACATCCAGCGCTTTTAACATGTGCTCATGGCAAAGAAGCAAGTTCAATGAGCTATGAGAGGAATAGCATGCCATGGTACTAATATTTGCCACTTAAATACAGTAACAAATGCCAGAAACTACATTGGATACCTATTATATTCTGATATTTGGTCCATAAAGGCAGGAGGTACAACGCTGACATACGATTAAATTCAGGTTAAAATCAGTAGTCAAATTTATTTACAAGGAAGATAATGTATAGAAACAGAAAGAGAAAGCACATAATTTCTGTAACAAATAGTTAGAACAATAAAGACCTAATTGGTTCTTCAACAATTAAAATATGTTCTTTATTAAACTGACTGCTAGTGGATGAAGTAGATTTTTGTAGATATCCTGATATGCAATGATAGGGGCAGCATTGTTGTTAGCACTGCTGCCTTACAGCGCGAGGGACACAGGTTTGATTCCCAGCTTGGGTCGCTGCCTGTGCGGAGTCCGCACGTTCTCCCTGTGGCTGCATGGGTTTCCTCCAGGTGCTCCAGTTCCCTCCCACAGTCTGAAAGATGTGCTGGTTAGGTGCATTGACCATGCTAAATTCTCCCTCAGTGTACCTGAACAGATGCCAGAGTGTGGCGACTGGGGGATTTTCATAGTAACTTCATTGCAGTGTTAATGTAATCCTGCTTGTGACACTAATAAACTTTTTAAACATTATGTATATTTGTGGACTAATTCCTCAGTCAGCCTCATAGAATTCAACCTCACAACCTGGAATAAATAGGCAAAAGAAATTTCCTGTATATGCCCTAACTTAAACACCACTCAATTAAGTACTGTCAATTAATCAAATTCCAAGACACAGTGGAATGACTTGCCAAACAAATGTGTACATCTCATTCAAATGTTGCATGCCTGTTAATGCTTTAATGATGCGTAATTTAATTTGTACCTAGCAAAGCCTGGCTAATTCACAGGTCAAACTACAAACAACTTTGTATTAAATTGGGCAAAGGGAAGTCAGTTCCAATCTTAACTTGGTTCTGTGTTTTGTCCGCCGCACTCCAACACAGAAACTAAGCAATTTCCTTACGGCTTTAGTTTTTGAATATCTTCCCATCTTAAGCTATTAAAAAGAATGTAATGCAGATATATTCCTTCCTAAACACAGGATGAAAGATCTGCTTTTGTCACATGGTATCGTACCATTGTTATACTGCTTACAGTGCTCTTATTAGCATTGCTGGCTCAACCAAGATAGCAAATTAAGAGTGCCACATTCTATGCTTATTTGCCTGATCCTGTTCTAGACAAAATAATGTGCTGTTGAAATCTAGCATCGAGTCTAATCTATTAAAATATACATCTGTTCTTTCACCCTGCCTTTCAGGGGTAGAGGCAATCATATCAAATTAATAATATTTATTAATGATATTATAAGAATCAAATACTGTCCTGAATGTATCATGACTTCTTTCACTTTCTGTATTCTTCGTAGAAACATAGATAACAGAAGCAGGAGTGGGCCATTCGGCCCTTCAAGCCTGCTCCACCATTCATTTTCATCTTGGCTGATCATCAAATTCAATATCCTGATTTTCTCTCTCTCTCTCCCTCTCTCTCTCTCCCCCCCCCCCTCCCCCCCTCCAATATCCATTGATCCCTTTAGCCCCAAGAGCTATATCTAATTTCTTCTTGAAATCACACAATGTTTTGGCCTCATCTACTTTCTCTGGTCGTGAATTCCACACATTCTCCTCACCTCAGTTCTAAAAGGTTTGTCCCTTATCCTCAAACAATAAAACCTAATTCTGGACTCCTGCACCATCAGGAACATTCTTTCTGAATCTACTGTGTCAAACCCTGTTACAATTTTATAAGTTTCTATGAGATCCCCTCTCACTCTTCTAAACTCCAATAAACATAATCCTAACCGACTTAGTGTCTCCTCATATGACAGACCTGCCAGATGAAGTGGAACAGGAATGGTAACCAACAATAAATGAATAAAGCAGTAATATGACCTCAAGAACATTAAAAAGCCTATCAGATGATGTTCCAGTGTTGAAATCTATATTCAAACAATTGGTTCCAAATGGAATTAACATAATGACCCAGGTTTTGCTGTGGTAATGATAGAATAACAGACTCTTTGCATTACTCCACTGAAACTGACATCAAATTTGGGAGTTCAGACTTGAGCAGAATAACACTGAACTCCAAAAATTGCTCTTAGCTAGCCTATGTTCTTCAATAGAATGTGCTGTTTTGATTTGATTTATTATTGTCACATATATTAGTATACAATGAAAAGTATTGTTTCTTGCATGCTGTACAGACATAGGATACCATTCATATAGAAGGAAAGGAGAGAGTGCAGAATGTAGTGTTACAGTCATAGCTAGGGTGTGGAGAAAGATTACCTTGGTGCGAAGTAGGTCCATTCAAAAATCTGATGGCAGCAGGGAAGAAGCAGTTTTTGAGTCGGTTGCTACATGACCTCAGACTTCTATATCATTTTCCTGATTGAAGAAGGTGGAAGAGAGTATGTCCGGGGTGCATGGTGTCCTTGATTATGCTGGCTGCTTTTCAGAGGCAGTGGGAAGTATAGACAGAATCAATGGATGGGAGGCTGGTTCGCGTGATGGACCGAGCTTCAATCATGACCTTTTGTAGTTTCTTGCGGTCTTGGGCAGAGCAGGAGCCCTACCAAACTGTGATACAACCAGAAAGAATGCTTTCTATGGTGCATCCGGAAAAGTTGGTGAGAGTTGTAGCGGACATGCCAAATTTCCTTAGTCTTCTGAGAAAGTAGAGGCATTGGTGGGCTTTCTTAACATAGTGTCGGCATGGGGGGACCAGCATGGATAAAAGCATCCAGTCTAACTCTTGCGAAAACCCTAAAAGAAGTTACACCTTGTCCATTGAGGTGTAACTGTATTTTTAACCATGTACTATCTTAATAATTATTACCAAACATCCTCAGTGGTGCTGAGAAGCTAATATTATGTTCGTGGAATATCAGATTTCTCCACAATGATTAAAGAATTCCACATATGTTTTTAACATAAAAAATTCTTTCCTTAGACATCTGTTAATCTTTACTTTAGTTTCTATCCTACTGCAATCATACTTTTATTTCATTCTCTTAAAATGTTAAATTCAAAGTGAAGGGTAATTACTGCGTCTAACTTTCTGGTTCACTTTAATATGATTGGCTGCCTACCTGCTTGCTGATATCGCGGCCTCCATATGCCAAGAGATCGCCTCAATTTGGGGCCAGATTCAAATCGGCATGGAAAAAGGGGAAATTCCTGCCACATAGATCATTAAATCCTTATGGGTAGCTTTCCCCAAGGTCAGAGGTGAGCGTCCATATTTTATCACAGAGTGCAATATCCAAGCCAATCAGGAAATATGGCAGAAGTGGCCAAAATTTGACCCACTGTCCCAACTGAGATTTGCATTCAGCCTTTCCCCTTGAGTGAGTATGAGTCAACAAAGGAGGCAATCTTTTATGGATGTCAGGATTGTGATGAAATACTCTCCACTTGCCTGAATAAGTGCAGCTCCAACAACACTCAACACTATCCAGGACAAAGCAACCCCTTTGATTCGCACCCAATCCACTAACATTCACTCCCTCCACCACCGATGCACCATGGCAGCAGTGTGTGCAAGATGCACTGCAGGAGCTCACCAAGGCTCCTTGGACAGCATCTTCCAAACCCATAACCATATCATCGAGACAGAAGGACAAGGGCAGCTGATGTATGGGAACACCACCATCTGGAAGTTCCCTTTCAAGCCACACACTATCCTGACTTGGAAATATATCACCGTTCTTTCACTAAGACGGGATCAAAATCCTGGAACTCCCTAACATCACTGTGGTTGTATGTACACAGCACGGACTGCAGTGTTTCAAGAAGGAGGCTCAACATCACTTTGTCAAGGACAATTTGGGATGTGCAGTAAATGCTGGCCTAGCCAGTGATGCCCAGATTCCATAAATGAATGAAAAAACAGATTGCATGATAGCATCCTGTGATGGAGCTAATAAAACCACTTCAAAGAAACTTTAAATACAAAGTTAACTAAGAGAGTGGAAAGAATTGTGAGCCCTGTTAATAAATTAAAACAATGTTTACTGAATGAAGAACTGTGCCTTTGACATTTTTGTTTCATTGCTTTTAAGATTGCCAAGTTGCAGACCCTAGCGGAACTGACCTCTTTACTGAAATTATTTGTCACAAGATCTTAAATTTGAATTTTGTATATGCATTATTGCAAAACTTAAATGGCTAGATGTGTATTCCAAGGCACGGTAGCACAGTGGTTAGCACTGCTGCTTCACAGCTCCAGGGTCCCGGGTTCGATTCCCGGCTCAGGTCACTGTCTGTGTAGAGTTTGCACATTCTCCTCGTGTCTGCGTGGGTTTCCTCCTGGTGCTCCGGTTTCCTCCCACAGTCCAAAGATGTGCGGGTTAGGTTGATTGGCCCAGGTTAAAAATTGCCCCTTAGAGTCCTGAGATGCGTAGGTTAGTGGGTAAATATGTGGGGGTAGGGCCTGGGTGGGATTGTGGTCGGTGCAGACTCGATGGGCCGAATGGCCTCCTTCTGCACTGTAGGGTTTCTATGATTCTATGATTCTAAATACCTTCCTTACAGAAAGGTAGAGCCAGATGTTTGCCACTGAGGCAGATAGCTCAAGTTGGGAAATTTACCAACACACATGACCCACCTTGGTAAAATGTTCCCTGATGCACAAAGTTTTCACTTGCGGGATGTGTTGGGATAGAATTGGGCCCACTGTCCCTGTAAATGGAGCATTGGTGCCATGAAGTGGGCATGTGGTTAAGTGCCGAAGTATGCTGGTTAGAAGGCTTGTCTCAGTTCTCTGGGATTATTTGGTCCTCAACCCTTCATTACTCTTCATACCTTCCATAGCAACTCAAATCCATAAGTGTTCCCCACCCAGCCACTTGCCTCTTCATACCATCCTGCCACCTCCATTACTACTTGTCCAGTATCTACCATGAACAGAGCTCAGGATCCCCATGTGGAGAAAAGAATAATAAACTTCTTGTAATCTTATGCAGCTCTCATTTATACAAACTTGATAGTGGGAAAGTTCCCATTCATAAAATCTATTAAAACCTTTTAACTTTCCTTAAATGGATAATCTCTTATAAAATGAACAAACCTCTATTCAGAATCAACATCAAAGGCAGCTGATCCTTTAATGGCTTCTTTAAACTGTCGCTAAAACTGTGAACTCAGAAAACCCCTGCTGAGATGAAAGCAGCTTTTAAAACTCAGCCAAACATTCATAATGACATAATAATAGTCCTTGGGAAAATGCCAACTCTGTTGAAACTTCACAAACAGATGCTAATGTTTTTTCTAACCTACATCAGATGAACTGTCAATCAAAGCAGTCCAAAAGTGGATTTTTTTAACTCTTACTGTCAACCTTGCCTATTTTATTTTATATTTTTAGAGCGGGGCTTTCAAGAAACTTTGAATTATGACACTTATCCATCCTTCAAGAATATTTCTGTTGACTCCATCAATTTGTGACTCCCACACTATAGGTTAAGGCTCTTGCAACAGCCAAAATGGGATCTGTTTGAACTCCACAAAGTTCAAATGATCCTGCTGAATTCAGGATTCCACCTTGTGTGATTTGTGCCCCACCTCCTTTCCTGCTGGCAGAAATTGGATCTGTCGGAAATGAGGGCCAAACTTCCGCCATTTGTACAGGTCCACAGAGTCTTTCTGATTAGCAAAAATCCAACACAGCGTCGGTGCGTCAGAACTCTGAAGAAGTCACCTTAGGTTCAACCTGCTTGGAGGGCTACGCAGATCTGCAATATTTCATTGCTTACATTGTGCTGACTGCTGTTATTTGCTCATTTACAAACTGCGAGTGCTTAGCTGAATTTGTTGTCAGGCTAGCTGCTCAGAGCAGACTGTCATTCAACATGACATGTATCAGTGAGGATTGTAACAGATATCATCTATTCCTTCACTTGTAAACAGAGCAATTGCTTGAAGACTTGAGCAAATGTGTGTTCTGGAACTGCAGCTTGTTGGGTCCTAGGATACACCTGTTCGGAGCGGAGTCTGTTAGGTATTCTGCAATGAATAACCTAGAGATTTGAGCAAGTCCACCAGGTGCACCAATTCTGGTTCTTGGATCTATTATCATCGAGCGGGTGATCTGCTGGAACTTACTGGGCATCCCCAGACATTGTTCTGGTAAACATATCTGGCCACAGCTATGCCAGCAGCGATCCTCAGCAAAGTGGTTAAAGGAGACCCAAAGTGGGGTGGACAGATCAGGGGAATAACAGTTGTTGGGTAAGTAGGGGGGAGATAGCAGTCACTGGCAATCAGAGAGGGCAGGGACTGGGATTGCAGTGGGAGGTGATGGGGCTGGGGTGGGTAGAAGGACGGTTATGAATTGGTATCGGGAATGGCTGGACGGGTATTCACTTCCACATTCAGCTGGGCATATTTTGAAATGCTTAGCTTGTGGTGGTGGGCTGCAGGACAGACAGTTGGGCCACATCTAGTCCCAGTTTTTCTGCAGACAGCTGGCACGAATTGCCTCATGGCAAGCCAATATTGCAAAGGGGACTGAGCAGAGAATTTTCTCCAGTACCATTATAGCAGGTGGCACCATTCCAGCTTGTAATGGGCCTTAAATTACTTCCTGCTATATTGGAGGTTTAGGAAGCCATTGGATACCCAACACTGTGCGGTCACATTTCTAGGCCAGTATGATTTTTGGTATTTCTCCTTTTGAAAGGGGTGTGTTTACCTATATAATGAAAAATCATTGTAATGCAGTGCTGCCATGTATACTACCTGTTTGATAGTGAAATATGATAGCACCTGCTTCACAATCCAGAGGTTGCAAATTTAAGTACCAATTTTGTCTGTTAATCAGTTTCTGAACCATATTTTCCTGACTGTTGCTATGGAAATTCAGAATTTTGACATGTTATTTTCGGGTACACGGTTGACCCAGAAGAACGTGAAATAGCGCAACAAAAAACGCAATGTCATCACGCGTGATATTTCGGCCAGCAGACGCATACAGGAGTTGGCAGTGCACCCGCCGACAATTAATCAGCCAGTTCTGGCAATTAATAGGGCAATCGACTGGAATTTAACGTTATCCCCATATGACTTTTAGGTTGCTGCATGGGTAACACGAGCAGGCGGCCGTCCCATTTTTCACTTTTCACATAAAAGTGGGCTGGAGCATTGGCTGTGTGAGTTGTTAGGAGTTCAGGTGAAAGTTTGCTGTTGCTTTAGTCTTGAAATTTCAGATCTTTTCCTTGGGGCAGTGCTGTGGCACAGCGGTTAGCACCGCTGCCTCACAGCACCAGGGACCCAGGTTCGATTCCTGGTTTGGGTCACTGTCTGTGTGGAGTTTGCACATTCTCCCTGTGTCTTCATGGGTTTCCTCCGGGTGCTTTGGCTTCCTCCGACAGTCGAAAACACATGCTGGTTAGATGCATTGGCCATGCTAAATTCTCCCTCAGTGTACCCAATCAGGCGCCGGAGTATGGCGACTAGGGGATTTTCACAGTAACTTCATTACAGTGTTGATGTAAGCCTACTTGTGACACCAATAAATAAACTTTAAAGACTGTTTTCTTCTGAAGTATTTGCTTTGCTAGCCTTGATCTGAGGACTCTTGTCAACTCTCATAGAAACCCATTCAGTGCAGAAGGAGGCCATTCGGTCCATCGAGTCTGCACCGCCACAATCCCACCCAGGCCCTATACCCATAACCCCATGCATTTACCTTAGCTAGTCCCCCTGACACTAAGGAGCAATTTAGCATGGCCAATCCACCTAACCCGCACATCTTTGGATTGTGGGAGGAAACCGGAGCACCCGGAAAGACACGGGGAGAATGAGTGTTGGAGCATCTCTGCCCAGTGCAACTTTCAATGCACAGGGGCAGTGCCATATGCATTTCAGCAGATGGGGATTGTGTACACTGCTGGGGCACCTCTTTAGAAGGGCCGAAGGGCCAGGAGGCCATGTGTCTGCAGGCAGCATCACAGGGAGAGCCTTGTGAGTGGGGAGGGGCAAGCACAGGGGGAGCAGGACCGGCAGAGAGAGAGCAGAAGACGCCACTATCCTGCTGTCAGAGTGTACAGGCAGTGATCAAGCTACCTCAACATGTCCAAGGTCCAGTACTGCAGGGGGGTCTGCCTCTCTAAGGACATTGCAACATTATTATGCCACATGATTGGGCCACCTCCAACTGTGTGGGTGGACACCCAATGCCAGTGGCTCTGAAAATCACAGTTGTCCTCAATTTTTGCGTATCTAGATCATTGCAAGGATCTGTGTGGAATGTCCCAATCAGTTGTCCATAACTGCTCGTAACTTTTCAGATGGGTCCACACATTCATTCGTTACTGGATGGACCAAACCAGTAAGGAGTCTAACAACACCAGGTTAAAGTCCAACAGGTTTATTTGGTAGCAAACGCCACTAGCTTTCAGAGCGCTGCTCCTTCGTCAGATGGAGTGGAAATCTGCTTGGACCAAACCAGTCAGGCTGAGCAGACTAGAGGCTTTGCAGTTCTTTTTTTATTCATTTATGGGACACGGACGTTGCTGGCTGGCCAGCATTTATTGCCCATCTCTAGTTGCCCGAGGGCAGCTGAGAGTCAACCACATTGCTGTGGCTCTGGAGTCACATGTAGGCCAGACCAGGTAAGGATGGCAAATTTCCTTCCCTAAAGGGAACCAAATGAGTTTTTCCAATGAGCAACAACGTTTCATGGTCATCATTAGATTCTTAATTCCAGATTTTTTTCTTTAATTGAATTCAAATTCCAACATCTGCCATGGTGGGATTCAAACCCGGATCCCCAGAATATTAGCTGGGTTTCTGGATTAATAGTCCAGCAATAATACCACTAGG
Source organism: Mustelus asterias (assembly GCF_964213995.1). Taxonomy (NCBI): domain Eukaryota; kingdom Metazoa; phylum Chordata; class Chondrichthyes; order Carcharhiniformes; family Triakidae; genus Mustelus; species Mustelus asterias. The sequence continues at coordinate 40,685,069 of NC_135820.1, forward strand.
CCATCGCCTTATTGCTGGGAGCCCTGCACCCAGGCTGTCATAGACTGCACTCATGTGCCCATCAAGGCTCTAGCGGTTCAGCTGGGTGCCTTTGTGAATAGGAAGGGTTACCACTCCAGACAGATAGCACTCAACCACAAGACTCAGATTCTGCAAGTCTGTGCAAGGTACCCGGGCAGCTCCCATGATGCATAAATTCTCCCAGGTGCCAAGGATATTCATGGCTCCAGCTCGGTTGGATAGTTGGTTGGGTGACAAAGGGTATCCATTTAAAAGGTGGCTCATGACACCACTCCAGAACCCTAGGACTGAAGCAGAAGAGAGATACAATTGGTGTCATGTCTGCACAAGGGCAATAGTTGAGTAGACAACAGGCCTATTGAAGATGACATTCTGCTATCTGGATCATTCCAGATGTGCCCAGCAATACTCCCTTCAGAGCAAGTGTCATTTATTGTCGTGTTCTGCTGTGCTCCATACAACCTGCATTGGCAAGGAGTGGGGAGAGGGGACCCAATTAAGGATGAGGATATTAAGGCAGCTCCACACAACTCAGAGGAAGATTCTGCATATGGATGTGATGAGGAGCCATGCAGGTACAGGGTGAGGATAAGGAAGCAGATGTGATGAACCTTCAGAGAGGCAGGGAACCAGGGAGCCCTTGGTGGAACGTTCCTTCAGCTAGACTTCCAACTCAGTGCAAGGGCACTGCCTCCGTCACACACGTTTCTGAGAAGGCAATGCCATGACCCCAATGTCACTTCGCAATCTCTGTTTTAAAGTTTGCTGCTCCTACCGTCTATCATAAGGCACTGCTGAGGCCTGCACCAATGGAAAACATAAAGAACACTCAGGGCATTGAAACTCTGAACACGCACCGGTATCATAGAATCCCTACAGGAGGAGGCCATTCGGCCCATCGAGTCTGCACCGACAACAATCCCACTCAGCCCCTATCCCTGTAACCCCATGTATTTACCCTGCTAGTCCCCCTGACATTACAGGGCAATTGAACATGGCCAATCCACCTAACCTGCACATCTTTGGACTGTGGGAGGAAAACCAGAGTACCTGGAGGAAACCCACACAGACATGGGGAGAATTTGCAAACTCCACACAGACAGTCACCTGAGGCAGGAATTGAACCCAGGTCCCTGGCGCTGTGAGGCAGCAGTGCTAACAGTATATATGTATGTGCCTTTTGTTACTCTTTGTTCCTACACTGCTGAGCACCTCCATGGATGGCCAGCCTTCCAGACTTGCACATTGGACCATGTCAACTCAGTACTCACCCTTTCTGAGCACAGAAGGCATGGAACCTTTTTTGGCAACGTATCCAGTGTGGCACATCATGTTGTGCCCGCTGGCCTGAGTTGCCACCTCTGCCCAGGCCTTCGCACTGGCATTGCCCTCCCGCCTGGTGTGCCCTGTGAATGTTGAAGCCACAATTGCTGCCTCAGTTTATATCCTCTCCTGGACAGCTCCCTCTGGCTTCTCAACAACTCTTGTCAGCCTTCAAGGAGCTGCTGTTGTTCTATTTGAGGCCCCCGCCGGATCCTCATTGGAGTGCCTGACAGGTTGCCGCCTCCACCAGCAGCGCTGAGCTTATGTCTGGCTGCTTTTCACACTGGCCTTGAATTGGCTGGCCAGCCTGTAATTGTGTGTCAGTTGCAATGGTGGTTGGAATCAGAAATCGTGGCTGCTTCCATATGCACCAAATTCAAGCCCCTGGCTTTGCCTGTCCTAGTGTAACCCTCTCCAGCCCTCTTGAACTCTCTGTTCTCCTGACTCTGGTATCCTGTGTAGTCCCCCTACTTTTGATGGCTGTGTGAACCTCATGCTCTAGAAACCCCTTCCCTCTCTCCATCTTGTTCTCTGCCTTTCAGAACACTCTTTAAAAACAGCCTCTTCACTCAAGGTTTTGGTTTATATATTTCCTTCTATGACACCGCATTCTTTTTTTCCAATCACAATTTTTGGAAAGTGCCTCGGGATGTTCTTCTAAATTGAGGACACTATATAAATGCAATTTGTTGTTGTGGTTGAGACATTTCTTATGGACAGTAAATGATTTTACAAGCAAAGAGTGACTGCTTTAGGCTAATGGTCTTCATCCTCAATGCAGGCCTTCTCACTGATCACCAATTCTGCCTGTGAACCTCAGTCAATATTGAGGTACAAAGATTAGAAGTGTTATAAAGCCAATCACTTCACTTTTTCTACATCCCCTCGGGCTAGTAATTTATCGTGAGGTTTCTCGAAAAAGATGGGGGGTGCGCTGGTTTTTGCGCATTACAACCATGTTTGTGGGATTGGGATTAATCGCCATGAAGATTAAATGGTAAATCTCAATCTTAACCACTCCTCATTGTAGCTAAAGAGAAACTGTGTAAGATTCTCAGTTTGCAAAGGATTTGTTAACTTTTAAAGACAGCCATTTAATAAGCCTAACTCTGTGTTTTGCCCATTCCTTAATTCAATTAGAACCAGAGCACACATGGAATGTTCAGTCACAGCTGTAAGAAGGAATCTGGGGCCAACTATCAAACATTTCTTGCAATTCCAAGCAGGAGGATGTTAATATGCTGCAGAACTGCTGCTGATGACCATGTCTCACAAATTTGATTGAGTTTTTTGAAGGGGTAACCAAGAAGGTAGATGAGGGCAGTGCAGTTGATGTTGTCTACATGGACTTTAGCAAGGCCTTTGACAAGGTGCTACATGGTAGGTTGTTGCATAAGGTTACATCTCACGGGATCCAGGGTGAGGTATCTAAATGGATACAAAATTGGCTTGATGACAGAAGACAGAGGGTGGTTGTAGAGGGTTGTTTTTCAAACTGGAGGCCTATGACCAGCCGTGTGCCTCAGGGATCGGTGCTGGGTCCACTGTTATTTGTCATTTATATTAATGATTTGGATGAAAATGTAGTAGGCATGGTTAGTAAGTTTGCAAATGACATCAAGATTGGTGGCATAGTGGACAGTGAAGAAGGTTATCTGGGATTGCAACGGGATCTTGATCAATTGGCCAGTGGACTGACGAATGGCAGATGGAGTTTAATTTCGATAAATGCGAGGTGATGCATTTTGGTAGATTGAACCAGGGCAGGACTTACTCAGTTAATAGTAGAGCATTGGGGAGAGTTATAGAACAAAGAGACCTATGGGTACAGGTTCATAGCTCCTTGAAAGTGGAGTCGCAGGTGGACAGAGTGGTGAAGAAGGCATTCAGCATGCTTGGTTTCATTGGTCAGAACATTGAATGCAGGAGTTGGGACGTCTTGTTGAAGTTGTACAAGACATTGATAAGGCCACACTTGGAGTACTGTGTACAGTTCTGGTCACCCTATTTTAGAAAGAATATTATTAAACTAGAAAGAGTGCAGAAAAGATTTACGAGGATGCTACCGGGACTTGATGGTTTGAGTTATAAGGAAAAGCTGGATAGACTGGGACTTTTTTCTCTGGAGCGTAGAAGGCTGAGGGGTGATCTTATAGAGGTCTATAAAAGAATGAGAAGCACAAATCAGCTAGATAGTCAATATCTTTTCCCAAAGGTAGGGGAGTCTAAAACTAGAGGGCATAGGTTTAAGGTGAGAGGGGCGAAATACAAAAGGGTCCAGAGGGGCAATTTTTTCACACAGAGGGTGGTGAGTGTCTGGAAGAAGCTGCCAGAGGTAGTAGTAGAGACGGGTACAATTTTGTCTTTTAAAAAGCACTTAGACAGTTACATGGGTAAGATGGGTGTAGAGGGATATGGGCCAAACGTGGGCAATTGGGACTAACTTAGGGGTTAAAAAAAAGGGGCGGCATGGACAATTTGGGCTGAAGCGTCTGTTTCCATGCTGTAAACCTCTATGACACCAAGATATTATAAAGGATCTGAGGGAAGTAAGAGCCCTTCCTCTGGAATCTCATATGCCACGTCACCCGTCCCTGAATCATAGAATCCATACAGTGCTGAAAGAGGCCTTTTCGGCCTATTGAACCTGCACCGGCAACAAATCCCACCCTGGCCCCATCCCCGTAACCCCATGTATTTACCCTGTTAATCCCCCTGACATAAGGGGCAATTTTAGTATGGCCAATCAACCTAACCCGCACATCTTTGGAGGTGCAGGAGGAAACCGGAGCAGCCGGGGCAAACCCATGCAGACACGGGGAAAACATGCAGATTCCGCACAATCACCCGAAGTCAGAATTGACCCAGGGTCCCTGGCGCTGTGAGGCAGCAGTGCTAACCACTGGACTGCCAAAATTGACATGGTCAGAAATGTAAATGTTCAGAGCATCCCACTCCATTCACAGAACTCAATGGAGCTCATTGGAGGCCCTCAGGTGGAAGTTACAGGGTTGGCAGATTTTGGCTTCGGTGCTAACTCGTATCATTTTTGTAAATTCCATGATATCGAGATGCAAGTCATATATATTAAACCAACCAAAACAGTGGAGTTTACAACAATTATCCTTTGATATTCTTCATGAAAATAACTACAGTACAGTGATACTGTGGGTAGGACCCCAGCTAAAGGCTGACGAGAACCTTCAGTATCTCATTGTGACCTTCATTTCCATCTGGTCATCAGCGGAGAAGACACTGAGTCCTAATCAGCCCTCTGTCTGACCCAAATCATGTTATAAAGTAATTAAAGAGGATGTTGGCAGCATGAAGCAGTACTGTAGTAATTAGCTGTTGTCTTTTAAATTCTATGGAATAAAAAGCACAGCAGTGAAGCAGTGAATTGCAGGGGAATCCTGATAAATATACCACAAGCTCACCTGGAAGTGCTACACTTTGATGAAGATTGTTCTTGGATTGGGACTTTGACAGAATTGGGGGGGGGGGGCGGTGAATGTGGTTGATGTTCAGGATTTCTTTCTTGCCTGTACTTAACTGTGTTAATGATAATTGCACACAGGGGAAAAAACAAATATTGCCCATATCTGCTGCAAAAGTTAGATTTGAAACCATTACAGATGTTGGATTTAATTTTTGGCATGAGAATTCGTGTCTGGAAAGTCATGGAGAAACTGTTCATGTTCGCGACCAAACCCAAGCAGTGTCATTTTTGGCAGCAGGTGCTTAAAAATTGCATTATTCTGCACAAACCTCATGCTGGGGCGGCACAGTGGTTAGCACTGCTACTGGTCCAGATTGGTCATGCTAAATTGCCACTTAGTCAGGGGGACTAGCAGGGTTACAGGAATAGGGACTGGGTAGGATTGTGGTCAGTGCAGACTCGATGGGCCAAACGGTCTCCTTCTGCACTATAAGGATTCTATGATCATAGAAACCCTACAGTGCAGAAGAAGGCCATTCGGCCCATCGAGGCTGCACCAACAACAGTCCCACCCAGACCCTATCCCCGTAACCCCACATATTTACCTTGCTAATCCCACTAACCTACACATCCCGGGACAATAAGGGGCAATTTAGCATGGCCAATGCACCTAACCTGCACATCTTTGGACTGTGGGAGGAAAGTGGAACACCCAAAGGAAACTCACGCAGAACGTGCAAACTCTACACAGTGGCCCAAGCTGGGAATCGAACCCAGGTCCCTGGAGCTGTGAGGTATTGTGCATTAGTGGTGGAGGGAGTGAATGTTTAATATGGTGGATGGGGTTTCAAACAAGCTTTGTCCCGGATGGTGTCAAGTTTCTTGAGTGTTGTTGGAGCTGCACTCATCCAGGCAATGGAGAATATTCTATCACACTTCTGTCTTGTGTCTTGTGGATAGTGATTGACTTTGGGGAGTCAGGAAGTGAGTTACTCACCACAGAATTGCTAGCTTCTTCCCTGCTGTTATTGCCATAATATTTATGGTTGGTCCAGTTAAATTTCTGTTCAATGCGAACCAACAGGATGTAGATGGTGGGGATTCAATGATAGTAATGCTGTTGAATGTGAAGGGGCGATGATTATACTCTCTTTTATTGGAGATGGGCAATGTGTATTCAAATGATACTTTCCATTTATCAGTCCAAGTCTGAATATGTTCCATATCTTGCGCAGGCACAGACTGCTTCAGTAACTAATGGGTTGTGAATGGAATCACCTGCAAATATCCCCATTTCTGTCCATTATGATGGAGGGAAAATTGGGCCGAGAAAACTATTCTGAGGAAAATCTGCAGCAATGTGATGGGACTGAGATGATTGGCCTCCATAATCAAAGCCATCTTCAATTGTGCTCTGCGTGATTCTAATCCCTGATTCTCGTTGTCTTCAAGCAAATGCAATGTTGCCTTAATAATTGTGAACAGCCATTTTAAGTGGCAATTAGCTGAATATCGAGCCTCAAGATGGTCCTAGCATTGGTTTCAACTCCTTTACCAAAATGATGCGATACGTGCTCTGCTCAAAACTCCATCTTGGCCAACTCAAAGGATCGTTAACACCAGAACCCGCTGCCAAAATTTGTTCCCCATTTTTGAATCTGGCTTTTCTAAGTGTTTTCTTTATTCACTTGTGGGATGTGGGTGTCACTGGTGAGGCCAGCATTTGTTGTCCATCCCTAATTGCCCTTGAACTTAGCATGTATTCAGGCCATTACAGAGGGCAGTTAAAGTCACCCAAATTACTGTGGATCTGAAGTCACATGTAGGCCAGACCAGGTAACAATGTCAGATTTTCTTCCCTAAAGGACATTAGTGAACCAGATGGATTTTACAACAGTTGTTATATTTTCTGAGATTAGATTTATATCCCAGATTTATAACTGCCGTGGATTTGAACCCATGTACCGAGTGCATGAGCCTGGATCCCTGGATTTCTAGCCCAGTGACATTATCACCACACAACTGTCTCCCCACCAACTGCAAGCTATAGATTCCTTAATTATACTTGCTTTCAATTCCCCAGTGCTAGATAGTTTTCCTCCAAACTCCATCATCTCACGGGTCTGTTTCCTACAAGTACCATTATAAGTAGATTGTAAGAAATTGTAAGTCCTTGTTATTTATTATTTAAGTTATTTATTATTAATTCATGTAACGTTTTACATCCTGCTGCACAGATAAGTATTATTTCGATGTAATGTAATTTAAGTTTGAATTTCCTCGCTCACCATTGCTCCCAAAAGGCTTGATCCTCTCCCTTTGCTGCTTGCTTCTTGTCTCCATGTATAGAATTCCCCCGCTGGATCAGATCATCCTGCTCCAGTTCGGATGCACGCACCCCTTCTGATAGCACTAACTGCACCACCGGGATGCTTACCTGCCAAGTCCTGAGCCAACTTGAGCTGCCTTGCTCTCTTGCAAATCTGGTACCATGACCAGCTGAGCCTCTGCCACCTGTGCTCCCTCCCTTCCACAGTCCTGACTTCACTGGTGTTGGCCCATTCCTGACTTTGCAGGTTTCTCAGATATTGTGGTTTACTTTTCAGGTGCTGTGTGAAGTTCATAAATTGCTGTTTTCCCAACTTACTACTGAGAATCTAGGTTATCACTGAGCCTCTTGCGGGATTTTGGGAAAAATAAGTGAGAGGCGAGGTGGTGGTGGTGTTGGTGGAGAGGGGGGGTGTGGTGCAAGGGTGAGGGAGCGGTGGGGAGAGGGAAGTCCAAGGACGGTATGGTGGAAAGGGCAAAGGTGATGGATTGAATCATAGAAACCCTACAGTGCCCCTGACACTAATGTTCAATTTAGCATGCCAATCCACCTAACTTGCACAACTTTGGAGTGTGGGAGGAAATTGGAGCACCCAGAGGAAACCCACGCAGACACAGGAAGAATATGCAAACTCCACCGAGTCACCCGAGTCCCTGGCGCTGTAAGGCAGCAGTGCTAACTGCTCTGCCACCTGGACTCAGAAGATTGGGTAGTGGAGGACGGTGGGATCGATTTGGCAGAAAGAAGGGCACACATTAGACAGAAGATGGGAAAGGATGCAGATGAGAGAGGAAGGATATAGTGGTTAAACAGATTATTCAAAGGGGAAAGCTTGAGGGAAGCAATGGCGCAAGATAGTGATAGCAAATAAATATGCTACTGAGAGATTTAGAGAATGTAATGGGAGCAATCATGCTGGCTTCTTTTGAGCTGGAATAAGAAACCTCCAAGCAGCTACAATTAATCTCTGATGAAGCCTTTGAGGTTACAAGTGGAAACAATTACATGGATTGCCCGATAGGCTCCTTTACCATAGAGAGTACTTGAATAATGACATCAAGGGACAAACCAATATTGTCGCCATTTTGCCATATTGGCAGAATGGCAGCATGGAAGGCTGGGATTGCCAGACTTATCAGCACATCAGATAAGCATAAAATATTCATGATGGGACAGGAAAATATAATAAAGGCATTCCAAATTTATCAAGTTTGAGAACAAAAGATTGCAAATTTTAGAATTTCAGGTCATGTGACATTTAATGTTCTGCAAATGAAGAAAGTCACATGACCTGCACTGATACCTTAAATATCAAGAATTAATGTTCATCAGTTCGACAAATGTCGAGGTAATAGCATGCAGCTTCTGAACATTTTTTCGTAAGCTGGTTAGAGATCATCACATATAAGAATCCTTTCATTTTAAAATCATCACAATATGCTTCTTATTTAATGGAGTGGAAGTTTTTCTTCTGATTAATTGCTGACAGTCAGTTGGATGAGTATTTCTTTTGTGTTTCATAGCAGTAACCGAGGCTTGCATCATGGGGAATGAAAAGGGGACAACATTGATATTGTTAGAACTTAACAAGGTGGTTCAGTAGCGTTGTCTGCGAGTCTAAAACACACATCGGCCCACTTTCACTCTCTCTGCATTTTGAGGAGGTTAAAGCAGGACGGGTGTGTGAGCATCTGGGGCTGTCCATCCCTCCCAACTCCATTCTGTTCTATGGTTTGAAACTGCACATATTTTTCAGTGTCTGACACTCATTCCTTCATCATACTGCAAGGTCTTGAAATTACTGTTGGTGAGATTAGCAGATGAATACTTAATATGGTCGTGTGACATTCCTTTGTCTGTTATTTAAAATAAAAAGGGTTGATGCCTGCATGAAGTAACAGACAAAGGAATGTCATATGAATGCATTAAGTATTTGCCAGCTAATATCTCGAATGATAATACCTGGGTTTAAGTGTATCTGAGCTTCAAATTAGAACCTATATTTCACCTACTCCCAAAAATCATCCTGAATTGACCATGTACACTTTGCAAGTCCAGATTCCTCTTTATTCCCTTCTTATTCTGATTCTTCACTGCTGATTTTCCCTAAATGTCCTGAACGGAGCTCCATCTTGGTTTCTTAAGGTTGGCCGAAGAATTATCAGAACTCACGCCCAGCTGGTCATCAGTTTTGAAGTTAACCAATTCCATTTCGCATGAACTTCATTGATGATACTCACAGAGACATGGCATGCTATTATTTGCACGTGTCAATACCATTTCCAGATGCCAGAGACACCCCACTGTAGCCGCACGTTAACAAAGGGTTAATGCTCCAAAATGGCACCATCTCCCGGAGATGCAGGATGAAAACCTGCTGGATCCATTCTGGAGTAACTGAGAAAATATTCACTTTAAAAGATGTGCGTGCAAAAGCAGTTTTGATTCCAGAGTTTTACTAGGGTGTCTTTTATCCTTTTTAAGGACTTTGCCGAGATCTAAATTGGGAAGACTGGCACATAAAATAGTGAATGCTGCATAATAATATTTGTTTCAGCATTGTGAACTCGAAAGGGTACAGTGTTCAGTGCAGAAGCTGGGTACCTGATAGGAATGAACAGTACAGACAGTTTTCCAATAAGAGAAATGACTGTGCAGCTTACAATTGAGAACTACTTTACCTATCTTTTACTAATAATATAAAATAAAACTGTATATTACACAGAGGTAAAAAGAAAACAGATAGTGAACCTGCATTAATGGCCACCTTCTGCTTAACAGCTCGTGTTTCAGCGACAGTCACATTATTGGTAACAAAAGCTGTCCAGAATTAACCTCTTGGGGGTTGCAGCAAGCATTTCTCGCACAAACAAAAGAATACCCTGACAAGATTATTTATTACATTCCTCAGAATGTGCAGTAACTCAGGAGACTTCTATGTGCTTCCTAGGTTTTACTGAGCAGGTGATGGAATGAGGCAACAAAATGGTGGAATACAGTTTCTATACCCACACACCACCGAGTTTTAAAAATCAGAATTAATGTTTGTTTTATTCATTCATGGCAGGTGAGATTCAGTGGTAAAGCCAGTGTTTATTGCTCATCCCTAATTGTCCTTAACAAGGTTGTAGTGAGCCACCTTCTTGAACGACTGCAGAACACGTGGTATAGGTACATCGGCCGAGCTGTGAGGGATGGATTTCCAGGATTTTAACCCAGCAACAGTGAAGGAACGGTGATATAGCATGGTGGGGCATGACTTGGAGGAAACCTGCAGGTGGGTGTTCAAAGGCACCTGCTGCTCTTGCCCTTCAAGGGGGTAGAGGTCATGGGTTTGAAAAGTGCTGTCAAAAGGAGCCTTGGGTGTTGGTGCAGTGCATCTTGTAGATGGTACACACTGTTGCCATTGTGCATCAATGGTGGAGAGAATGAATGTTTAAGGTGGTGAATCAGGTGCTGATCAAATGGACTGCTTTTTCGTAAATGGTGTCAAGCTTCTTATGAGTTGTTGGAGCAGCACTTATGCAGACAAGTGGGGAGTATTCCATCACACTCATGACTCGTGCCAAGTAGATGATGGAAGGCTTTGGGGACTCAATAGATGAGTTGATTTCTTCAGAATTCCAAGCCTCTGACCTGCTTTTGTTGCCCCAGTATTCATATGGCTGGTCCAGTTCAGTGTCTGGTCAAGGGTGATCCCCGGCATACTGTTGTGGAGGCATTCAATGTAATGTTGTTGAACCCCCAAAGGGCGATGGTTCGATTCACTCATGTTAGAGATGGTCATTGCCCACGTGTGCCATGAATGTTACTTGCCACTTAACTGCCCAACCTGTATGTTTCTAGGTCTTGCTGCACGTGGACATGGACTGCTTCGGTATCGGAGGAGTTATGAATATTCCTATTTTGAAATCGATAAATAACTACTTAAACTATATCAAATGAACTGAGGGCGAGTTACAAGTACTACTGAGCACGGTGGATTCATCAGTGAACATCCCCGCTTCTGACCTTAGGTTAGAGGGAAGGTCATTGACAAAGCAGCCAGAGATAGTTGTGCCTCAGGATCTCCTTCAGATGTTCGACCCCCAACATCTTCAGCCATCTTCCTTTGTGCTAGATCGGACTCCAGCCAGTGCACAATTTTCTCCCGATTCCATAGAAACAGAAACATAGAAGATAGGAGCAGAAGGAGGCCATTCGGCCCTTCGAGCCTTCTCCACCATTCATCACGATCATGACTGATCGTCCAACTCCTGCTTTCTCCCTATAACCTTTGACCCCATTCGCCCCAAGTGCTATTTCTAGCCACCTCTTGAATGCATTCAATGTTTTGGCATCAACTACTTCCTGTGGTAATGAATTCCACAGGCTCACCATTCTTTGACTCTTTGATGCCGTACTCGGTCAAAGGTTGCCTTAATGTCAAGGGTAATCACTCTGACCTCCCCTCTGGAATTCTTGTTTGTAAATGTTTAAACCAAGGTTATAATGAAGTCTGGAGCTGAGCGGCCCTGGCAGAACCCAAACTGAGCATCAGTTAATAGTATATTGCGATGTAAGTGCCACTTGTTAGCGCTGGGTGCAACACCTTTCATCACTTTGTTGATTGAGAGTAGGCTGACAGGGTGGTAATTAGTCAGATTGGATTTGTCCTGCTTTTTGCGGCCAGGGCATACTTGAGCTATTTTCAGGTACCTGCCAGTGTTGTAGCTGTATTCAAACAGCTTGGCTAGGGGCATGACGAGTCCTGGAGCACAAGTCTTCAAGCTGGGATGTTGTCAGGGCCCATTGCCTTTGATGTCTCCAGTGCCTTCAGCCATTTCTTGATATCACTTTGAGTGAGTCAGATTGGCTGAAGGTTCACTGAAGCATCTGTGATGCTGGGGACCTCTGGAGGACCTGGGATGAATCATCCACTCAGCAATTCTGACTAAAAGTGGTTGAAAATGCTTCAACTTTGTCTTTTGTACTAATGTGCTGGGCACCCCCTCCATTGAGGGTGGGGATATTTATGAAGCTTCATCCTCCGGTTAGTTGTTTAATTGTTTGCTGTCATTCATGACTGGATGTGGCAAGATTGAAGTTGGATAGCTCTGTCTATGACTTGCTGCTTCTGCTGTTTAGCTTCAGATTACCATGCTGTAGCTTCAGATTACCATGCCACACTCTCAGTATGTTCTCATACACACCCTATTGAATCAGGGTTGATCTTCTGGCTTGATAGTAATGCTGGAGTGAAGTTACAGATTCTGGTGAAATCCTCTTTGCAAATCCTTTGCAAAAGTGGAGTTATTGGGAATCAGGAGGAAATCTCTGAACTGGTTGGAGTCATACTGAGCACAAAAGAAGACAGTTGTGATTGTTGGAGGTCAGCCATCTCAGTCCCAGGACCTGACTGCAGGAGTTCCTCAGGGTAGTGTTCCAGGCCCAACTATCTTCAATAGCTTCATCCATTACCTTCCCTATGTCATAAGGTCAGAAGTGGGATGTTCACAGATGATTGCACAGTGTTCAACACCATTTGTGACTCCTCAGATACTAAAACAGTTTCTGTACATATGCAGAAAAACCTGGACAACATTCAGGCTTGGACTGACAAGTGGCAAGTAACATTTGTGGCGCACAAATACCAGACAATTACAATTTCCAACATGAGAGAATCTAACCATCTCCCCTTGAAGATCAATGGCATTACCATCACTGAATCCCCCACTATCAACATCCTGGGGGTCACTATTAATTAGAAACTGGATCAGTCACATAAATACTGTGGTTATAAGAGCAGGTCAGAGGCTGGGAATTCTGTGGAGAGTAACTCAACTCTTGACTCCCAAAAGACTGTCCACCATCTACAAGGCACAGGAGTGTGATGAAATACTCTCTACTTGCCTGGATGAGTGCAGCTCCAACAAGACTCAGGAAGCTCAACACCATCCAGGACAAAGCAGCCTGCTTGATTGCCACCTCATCCCACCCCATCCACTACCTTAAACATTAATTTCCTCCACTAATGATGCACAGTGACAGGGGTATGTACCATCTACAAGATGTGCTGGAGCAACTCACCAGGGGTCCTTCGACAGCCCCTTCCAAACCTCTACCACCTGAAAGAACAAGGACACAGTCACTTGGGAACACCACCACCTCCAAGTTTCCCTCCAAGCCGTACACCATCCTGACTTACCATATCGCCATTCCTTATCGCCGTTCCTTTACCGCCAGTGGGCCAGAACCCGGAACTACCTTCCTCACAGCACTATGGACACCCCTTCACCACATGGACTACAGCAGTTCAGGGAGGCAGCTCACCACCGCCTCCTAAAATGCAGTAGGGGATGGGTAATAAATGCTAGCTTTCCCAGTAACACCCACATCCTAAGTGCGATTTTTGAAACATTTTCTGCTGCCAATGGCCACAGTGCCTCGTGGATGCCACGTTTTCAGCCACTGGATATGTTCTGCATCTATCCAATTTAGCACAGTTGCAATGACACGCAACAAGGTGGAGGGTGACCTTAATACGAAGACGGAACTTCAAGACTGTGTGGTGATTACTCTTACCCATACAGTTATGGACAGATGCATTTGTGACAGATGGGTTCTTGAGGACAAGAACTTTTTGGTTGTCTCACCACATGCCACAGGTCTCATTTGATAAAGATATCCTTCAGGACTCAGCTATTAGTCAGTAATGGTGATTCTGGGCTTGTCTTGAGAATTGACATTATTTTGTCAACCCAGAGAGTACATTCTGTGCCCTTTATATACTCAGTAGTTGTTCCAAAGAGATGTTCAACATGAAGGAGTACTATTTAATCAGCTGAGGGAGAATGGTAGGTGGCAATCAGCAGGCAGCTTCCTTGCCTATACCTTACAATATGTCATGAGGCTTCATGCGGTTCAGAGTCAATGTTGAAGACACCCAGCGACATTTCCTCCTGACTATATGCGACTATGCCACCACCACTGTACAATGGGAGAGGACATATTCAGGAATGGTGATGTAGGAGTCCGGGATCTTGGCTTTAAGGTGTGATTTGGTGAGCATGACTATGTCAGGCTGTTGCTTGACTTGTTTGTGAGGCTGCTCTTCTTATTTTGGCAGAAGGCCTCATACCTGCAGGGTGGACTGGTGTAATGTCCTAACTATGTTAGGGGTTATGGGTTTTAAACCAAAAAAAAAGATGTTTGCATAACGTGGATTCAAACTAACAATGACAGATTTATTGAAAGTTGCCCGTACAGAGTACAAACTGAAACTAAAAACAGGAGCCTCTGAAACACCCCAATGACATCACCATCAAATCATGCGACTTACTCTTAAAGCAATCATGCAGCACAGTGGCACAGTGGTTAGCACTGCAGCCTCACAGTGCCAGGGACCCAGGTTTGATTCCAAGCTTGGGTCACTGTGCGGAATCTGCATGTTCTCCTCGTGTCTGCATGGGTTTCCCCCAGGTGTTCCGGTTTCCTCCCACAGTCCGAAAGATGTGCTGGTCAGGTGCATTGGCCATGCTAAATTCTCCCTCAGTGTACCCGAACAGGCGCCGGAGTGTGGCGACTAGGGGATTTTCACAGTAACTTCATTGCAGTGTTAATGTAAGCCTACTTGTGACAGTAATAAATAAACTTTTACTTATATAACAACTGGGCAGTATGTGCCTTTGTACTAGCAAGTTTGGTACTCGGTAGTCCTTCCAGTTTCATTGTTATTTTAACATTTCTGTAGCAGTTTGATACAACTCAGTGGCTTGCTAGGTTCTGAGGCCAATTCGGAGTCAATGACATTGTCACATGTAGGCCAGACTAGGTCAGGATGGCAGGTTTCCTTCCCTAAGGATGTTAGTGAACCAGATTAATTTTTCTGACAATCCAGTAGTTTCATGATCATTGCTGCTGAGACCAGCTTTTTAGTCCAGATATATTAAATTCTCCAGATGCAATGGCAGGATTTGAACTCACGTCCCCAGAGCATTAGTCCAAGCTTCACTAGTCCAGTAACATCGCCACTATGCTACCCTCCCCATCCATCCAAATGATTAAGGTTAAGGGACCTTTAACATTAATGCTAAATTTTCTTTTCTCCCAGTTTGCAGTCTGCCAGAGGGTGAATCATCTTCAGTTTCCTCTTGTGTACCAACCAGCTGCTAGAACAAGGTGACTGAGGGCTTCAGAGCATGTCAACAGCTCAGCCACCTTCCTTGGTCACAAGACATATGTGACCAGAGAGACTGGATCAGAGATTTTATTTTACATACTGCCAGGGCAATAAATGTGCACACGACGATTCTTAATTGAGTTAAGCAATAAAAATTATATATTTAATGAATTGTAAAGGATGTTTAATACGCAAAGAATTGAGGAACCAGTGCTCCAGAACAGCCAATCTTTAGGCCACATTGATAGTCTACTGTTACATCGAACCCCCATTCAATTGATCTCAAGTTCATATTAACAGGCTAAAGCAATCTTGTCTTCTTGTAAAAAGTGTCCAACAAACTGTTATTAGTTTGTAAACAAATGGAAGGCAATGATACATACCAAGTTGAAATGCAATGTAACATTGCTTGCGTATCATAGTCCCCTTTGAAGCAAAAATGACCTGTGGCTTTCCTAGCTTTTTCCTTCTAACACAAAAACACCATTTCATAATGACTGAACTTGTTTAATCAGACAAAAGAGTGAACATACAATATCCAATGTTTGTCTTTCACTCATGTTTGCTTTAGGAGGGGTACTTCTCCTGAACTCTTGACTTGATTGCCGTAATTAAATGATATCAAAGCAAAGGAGCCATTTTGTACTTTATAATTTCTCCACTTTAAAAAACAGATTGTAACAAATAAAATGAACAATATATAAATTGACTCATAGTTCTGTTTATTGAATAGCCTATTATTTGTAAGGACAATATTTACTTCTTCGTGTACTATTTATGTTTTGTGTTGTTTATTGACTTCTATATTCCCACATGTGCAAAGTGGCAACTAATTGAATATAAAACCAACGTCAAAGCCTTGTGCACCAGCAGAGTTAATTAGTCAAGAGATGATCACACTGGACAAATTTGTGTGCAAAGGCAATCATACTAACATGAAGTTTATTCACGAACAGTAGTTCTTCTGAATATGATCACACTATGATGCATACTACTGAGCTAGCCAGAGGGTACCATCATTGATTGAGTTTGCAACTAGACCACTCAAGAATGGTGTTCAAATAAAGCCTTCCATATTAACAGCATACACAGGGGTCAAATTTTCCTGTTCAATTTTACTAACCAGTTCACTGGTGCTTTCCTTTAAACCTCTTTACGTTAATTAAGATATTGGCCTGTTTATTTTAAATGAAATAACATCTTTGTTCAGAAAAGCAAGTGGGTGGTGAGGAGGGGGGTGGGGTGAGGGTGGGAATGAGCTGGCATTGAGTTGGAATGGAGTGGGCACAGAAACGGCATGGGCTCATGAGTAAGACCTTTCGAACTTAACTTTTAAAAGGTTCCTGAATCCAGACTTTAGTTCATGACCACTTGAGGAGCCATGGACCATGCATCATCCCGAAACCAGTCTGACTCCATGAAAATCATGTGGGTTAGGAAACACCTAACCCCACAATGGCCAGGTCAGGAATGCAGGGTGCAGGCTCACTTCCCTGTACCCTTATCTCACACCAGCAAAAATTGGGGGTGCCAGGAATGGGAGTGAGAATTCTGAAATCAGATCCCACCTGCCATTTTTAAATGGCTCTGGAGCCGCACAGACTGTGCAAAGATCCGGGCCTAGTATCAGCATAAAGTATTGCTAGGTCAGGTATAATACAACTAGATGAGTAAAGCTCTCATTTTTTATCCCCAATGGTGCCTAGCTTAACCTCGATAAAACTCCTCTTATTGTGCCATGTGTAATATTTCCAAATCCTGCACCAACTATCCTGTGGTCTTTCTGGCAGACATTGCTAAATTAACACAAGCCTTGCACCATGGTATACTAAGAATTGAATTGAGATTGCCCAAACTCATTTTACATAGAATTCTTACAGTCAACAGAGAATACATTCATCTACCAGTCTAGAATGGATTTGAGCCCAAATCACACCACTTCTTACCACTCTTTAATGAAAAGCAGACATACGGAAAGTATAATAGTATTTTTCATTGCTAACATTTATAATGAACAATTATTTTTGTAATCTCTCTTTACGTAAAACAGTTGGCTAAGTCAGTTAGAGCCAATTTACAGCATAGCTGTTGACTTCTCTGCGGCAGTCAACTGATCAGTTCATTAGACACTCGAGTGTAAGCCTGCCGGTGTGTCACATCCACCTTTCGCATTTAGGATAAGATGTGTAGTTTTCAGCTGCGCTGCTGAGAGGAGCATCTTGCATAAGAACTGTGCTTCCTGTTGGCTAAATCTTAAAACTAAATCGTGAGCAGCTAGGAAGAAATGTCACCAACCTGCTGCCAGGCTGCAGGAGGATCCATAACAAACAGCATTGTAATGGGGAACAATAAAGGAATTTCTTTTTTGCATCAAATAAAAGTTGGAAACAAAATGTAAATGGATTCAACAAAGTCGATTCAGAATTCAGCTCAATTTGAAGAATCCAACATCTGTAATGTTGGACCATCTTGAGATTTAAAAACAGTCAATGCAGATTAAACCTGTGTGCATATATCAAATCCAGACCCTTGCTTGAATTTAGTTCTGCTTGTGTGTTTACCAGTGTACACAATGCAAATGATGTTACATTTCTTAGTCTAAATCAATTTTTGCATGTGAATATGTCAGAACTGTGAAGTAACTCAGATCCAGCGGATCTGACCTTGTACCTGTCTGCTCCTTCTGCCTATTACCTGAGAATGAGTATGTTGTTGTTCTGATTTATTTTCAATAATGTTTCACCCGCCAATTAGCAGATTTTGCAATTAAAGGAACTGCTGATTGTTTACAGAACGGCAGTCGTACAAAGCTTCTTTAGAGATATAAACATGCCCCTTTCACTCCCAATTAGAAATGGCAAACTTCAAAATTCTGCTTCGTAGTGACTGCTGCTCAGAAGCTAATGCCTTGCGAGTATTGAATGCTGCCTCACAAAAGGCTGACTTGAGAATATTAGAAAATGGGGTTAGCAACTTGCATAATTAACATTTTATGAATGGCACGATTAAACTTCTAATGTTGCTTCAAGAGCTTTGACTCCTCAGGAGTAAAATAATCTTGGGGAAGAGACAGAGAAAAGCGTTGAATGCATTGACCAACAAGGCAAAAAGGAAATGGATCTGTGCAAACACATTAATAATTGTACTGACCAAAGAATCCAGTTTTATTAAGAAGGGCTGCACCTTATTTACCGCAAGATTTTTTTTCCCTCCTCCTCGTCCAAAAAAAAAGTCTTATACTAATTTCTTTTCTCAGTTAAACAGCAATCACTCTTCTGTCACCAGAGTCTTAAACTTTTGAACCCTGTCAGCAAAAAATTCCAACAAAATGTAACCAAAGATTCACAGGGGAACAATTCAGCACCATCAAAATGAACTGCTGCAATACATTAGTGTCTATGTGCAGCACGGCGAATATTGAGCTCTGTGTGCAGTAATTGTCACGATGACAGAGCTGGGAAAGCTCTTTATAATTAGGATGGTTGTTTTGTCATGTGTAATGATCTGGAGAGGAGTCAGGGAGGGTAGAGGAACGAGAGCTGCTTTTCCCTGCAGCCTGGAGACAGAGCCGGACGGCAGCTGGTGGATTGGCTCAGCAAGCCACCCATCAGCTGTCAGAGAATTGTACAGCAGAGGCTCGGACGAAATAAAGCCAATCAGTGAAATAATGAGCAAGGTAATATTCCCCCAGAGACTTCCTGCAGGTTTTGTCAAGCCCACCGCAACTGTCCAACTATTTGCTTTATAGGCGCCACATTTCTCCATTGATATGGGAGGCCTTTTGTTTTGTGTTAGGCAGAGGGAAAAATAGTTGATTTAAATCAGCATTTTTCCTGCCAGCGTGCCACACCAGGCTCATTCTTCCTGGTTCTAATTTTGGTCAACTAATTTTTATCATTTTCTTTACGGTGGATCATTAAATTTTGGGCAGAAACCTAAAATACATTCCTCATCCCTTTTAATCATGTGAAGAAATATTAAATTTTACCTTTTCTTCAGGTTTTCAGTACAGTGCTAACTAAAGTTTCACAGCTGCCATGCTCGGTGTATTAAGACTTTATTGAAAATATGAGCACTCTAGCCAGGATTCTTTAAGTTTTTTTGGAAAAGTGCAGTATTTTAATTAAGGGCTAACATACGCACAGTCTTAGCAAACAGAGAAATAGCTGATTGAAGAATCAGGGGTGGGATCTGTCAATCTCTCAGTCCCGCAGCTTTCCAGGAGAATGCAAACATAATCATTATTGCCATGTATTCGCACCATGTAATTTTTATATTTCAGGCTATATCTTTGTATTAACTTTCCTTTTGAAACCTAACACTGTGCAACTCATGCCCTACCACCTTCATCATTATTACAGCCTCAACAGTGCAATCATATTATTATGACCACATAAGGTTATCCCTAATAGTCCAGCCATGCTCAATGGAATATGATGATAGCTTTCAGCTGTTCATTCAGGTATGATTGAATTACTTTTGATGAATATGAAATCATCGTGGTTAAATAAGCTTCACTGATGCCAACTGATAGTGAGGCCACCTTGACATGCCTTATCCTTGGACACCTGTCTGTCTGCATATATGGACATCAGGTGAAGACAGGATCAGGGTTGGTTGCTACCCCACAGGATTAAATAAGCCTGCTGGCACTTGAGCCAAAGTTCACATGTGAATAATGGCCATGAGTACCTGAGGAAGTTCACACTCTTGAAAGCGTAACCAGAAGCATGGACATCTTCAAAGAGATGGGGAGAAAATTGGCATAGCATAAACAATGGAGGGGGGGGGGGTGGGGGAGGTGGAATCTCCGATCTTGTCCGTGCTCGCCCCACTGCAAGAGAGAATGGAGAATTTTGCATTCCAACCAAAACTCCATTCACTTTCAGCGACACTGTAGAATCTCCGCCACGAACCGAGGATGGAAATTTTCGTCAAACATCTCAACCATCATCATTAACGTTTAGAATTACGCAATGTAGTGCATACCATACATTCCACTTTAAATAATTACCTGCTTCTGGGTTATTACAATCACAGGTAGAAAGAAACAGGTAAACACTGTTAGAAAGGGCCTTACCAATAACTCTAAATAAGGCTGTAGTTCAATGTACCACAATGACTTGTATACGGTCCTTCAGAAAATTGAATTGTATGATTCTGATTAATTCATCGTCTAAAGCTAATTCAGTGTCACCAATGGAAATACTGCAGTGCCCAAAGTCAACTTGGATTAAGGTTGGAGTGACCTAGTGAGAACAGCCACCCATTAACTATGTACTCTGCAAAGTGACGTGGGTAATCCCTGTACACAGATCAGCCAAAAAAATAATTGACTCATTCATTATGCTCTAACTGTGACAGATAAATAGCCTTCCTCATCCAGTATTATTACTGGTACACAACCTCTCTTCATTACACTATCCACACAACTGATGAGTGTATAACATTAGCAGAAGGATAAGAAATCGGGCCCAAAAGCTCAGTGCATAGCAGGTGATGATTTCCCAACATGGTATTGCGGGGGCGGTGGGGATGAAAATATGGAGATTGTTTCTGGTATAAATTTGCGCAGAAAAGGCAAAATTAAGTGAAAACTTTCTTCAAAATTATAGTCAGAACAGCTTTGGAAATATTAGTACCAAAGTAAAACTTAATTAAATGAATACAGTTCAGGGGAGAATATACACTTCATCGTCAGCCTTCCCTGACCATTTCAGCCACTGGGTGAATTATGCAGTCTGGGAAGGTCCATAATATGACCACTGACCAAGCTGACCTTAGCTGAGAGAGAGTCGTTACAATTGGGTTCACCCCTCACCACCACCGCCCCCCCCTCCTCCCCCCCCCGCCCCAACCACTACAGCAATCTCCATTATTGAATAGGCTGTCAACAGAATTTGGAGTGTTAACACTTGGGTTTGATCCTGGGATTCCATACAAGGCATTTCTAATCTTGGCTATGTTGCAAGTGTGGCTGCCAAATAGCTAGCAGGCACCTGCTCAAAAGAATGCGTGAGCATGCGAAGATAGGGCTTTCCAGGATGTTCTCATTCCTTGGGTTGAAATTTCTTTGCATGCTATTTTTTAGTAACAGGTTAATATGGTCATAAAATATTTCTTGTGTCCAGCTTTAGAGCAAAATTGTTAACTCTATGTTTTAGCTCTAAATTTTAAGCCATTGGAAAATTGCATTTAAACAGCTCACACAGGAATTTGGCACGGACGTATTAATGGGTGCATTTAAAAAAAAAAAGAGCATGCAGAGAAATTCCAGCCCTCCTCAGTCTGCTCAGCAATGGCAACTGGCATTTCCATCTTGCAGTGCCACTCAGATTGGAGGGCTGGGATTTTCCCCGAAATCGGCAAAGGCCGATGTTGGGTAGAAAAAGCAACGTTAAAGCCGCTGACAGCAATAACAGCTCTCTCCACCATATAGTGCAACAGTTTGAAAACAAATGTTAAAGTCACGGGTCCCATGACGTATCACTGGTGGGTCGGCCTCTGATTCACCCATGCTGCCATCAGTTTAGAAACTCATTGATCCAGGTTGCCACTTTTAAAGGTTGCCCCAGCGCACAGTGAGCAAACCAGTTCACCCAGGATTGCCCGCTGCCGTGGGTTAAATTTTTGATTTGGGAGATGATTCCAACATACAGGCCTGACAATAATATGTTAATTTATTATAATGATGTTCCCGACATTCAACTTCGGGAAACACTGTCCATCACTGACAAGAGGAAGGTGGCGTAAAATCCGACTCTGCACTTCTCGCAATATTTTCCACTCCCATCACTGAACCTGCCTGACGTAAACAGGACTGGAAACTTCCAGCCAATGGCTCAAAAAGAAAGAGGAAAATACGTTCTAAGCAGAAAGCTAGAGAATAGTTTTACCCAGTATTCCATGTTCCTTGGGGGGGGAAACATTTTCACTTAGAATTTACACAACTCAGATATTCAAATCACCCCAAGGCATGAAAAGTGTTTTATTCAGATTGTTTGAATTCCAAGATTGTCTTACTGCCATTTTTCTGAACTCTTCCTTGAATCTTTCTAATTAGTATGTATAATATATATTATTTGGGCAAACTTTGTAATAGTTCCTCTGAGTCATTACCAGCAACACACTCCAGTTTTCAATGTGTGCAAGGCTCACCGGTGTACCACAGCGTCTTCCATTCTTACTCATGCCTCCAAGTAGCTGACAATGTAGACCAGTGGGCTAACCCTACAATACAAGAGTACTAGAGTAATTCCATCAGCAATGCCTCTGGCACATCCTCTGGATTCATTGGAAGGACCATTGAACAAATGCTAGTGTCTTCCTTGAAGCAAGTTCCACATGCATTCAGGCATTGATGGACTGGGCACTATGTCTGGATGACCAAAAAGCATCTCCCCCACCACATCCAGTTTTCTCAACTCACAAATGAACCACATTCCAGCAGAGGAAAAAGAAAAAAATTCTGACACACCCTGAAACTGTCCTTGAATCAAAGCAGCATTAAATGACTGGGAGGAGTTTGCTACAATTGTTTAAAATGGCAGCAGCTTGTCCATTAAGCTGTATCATGCTTTGACTCTAATTGCCTCAATGATGAGGCAGAGCGGCAGCAGAGAAAGAATGAAAAGGAATCAAATCCTACAGTCCGGATCCCACTTCCTAGTGGGATAGCCTGTCCTACGTGCGAAAGATTCAGCCCATTCCGTCACATAAAGACCCCTGGCAGAACTCGTGACCCTGAGTGGATGTCATCCTCGAATTGAGGGATAGCCAATGACGACAAAGAAGAATGCAAACCAGTGGACACACCCTGTTGCCTCATTTTGCTTGATGAGCCAAACTAAGTGACAATGTCATCAGCTTCCTCTGGTGTAAATGGGGAATGTCACCCCTCTAACTGCACAAAGTCTGCAACATTGGATCCTAGCAAAAGAACACTGGCTCTGAAGGCGGTAACCAGCAAGATGTGTGGCACATCCAAAGCACCCTCCTGAATAAGGGGACTTATGATCAGTCACCTTAAAAAAGATTGGGACTTTACAGGGTATCATCCCATAGCAATGAAACCTCATTGCAAAAATGCCGCTGTAAGTAACTGTGCAACATTGCATTCAACTATCAGCAAGAGAGAGGAAACTGAAGAAGAGTAATTTTTATATAATTTTTGAATAGACAGAACCATTGTGAGCGTGACATCAATGAGTGATGTAAGGAAGTATATAACATTGACATGGTGACTGGCAAAACGATACCAACACAAAGTTGTGTTTTTACATCAGAGCTATGAAGCTATTTATCACATTCTATATATTACACATAGGAAAAACATTGAGTTACTTGACCGTAATTCAATTAGGCAGTTCTGATGATGTTCTAAACCATGAGAGTAAAGCTTGAACGTCAGTAGAATTCTGTGATTAAATAATTGCCTTAAGCAATTTGATGGTGTGTATAATATGGTTCATTCTACTTTTTAAAATTTAGTTTGTCTTCAATTATTTCTACCATTCATACTGCAGTAGAATTGGGATAATGTAACTTAAGGATAATAAAACTGAAAGGTAATTTAAGACCTAAAGGCTGGTCAGAAGCAAGTGATAGCAATTACAGTATTACAATTTTTTTCCCCACTCCCCTCCCTCCACTTGCCCCCATCCTTATCACTGCCAGCCTGTAGTAGGTTATTGGTAAAAAAATTGTTCAGCATTCTTTCACTTATTGGTGCACAATGATAACACACTCCTCAGACTACAAAGTAAAAGTCATATAGTACTCAACCCTCAATTGTAATCCATTTTTGGTTTGCATTTTATATTAAAATGTCATCTGGGTACTTCTATCAAATTCTTGGGTTATGAGTGCTTACCTCTTTATCACACTGCCACAGTTTTACTGTAGACAGTAGGACCTATATGATGAATTCACATAAGTTGAAGTGGAGTATTAAATTGAATTGTAGCCTACTGTTCATATGCGAATTCCTCAGTGTCAAATCTAAGTGTCATCTCCTCGGATGAACTAAAGCCTTCAAACATTTTGGGAGAAAATGACTAGCGTACAGGAATGAAACAGCTGTGCTTGCCCTGGTTGGGTTGGCAGTGTGCTTTCACAAGCGACTCTACAAATTACATACCTCTGTCCAAGGGCTATGAAGTTCGGATTATCAGTTTAAAGGCAGTAAGTGTACGAAATCATTCATGAGAACAGTGATTAAAGTGTGAACTCTAAGCCTTGTTTACATGAGTGGATTTAAAGTCCATGTGTCATCAAGAATTTCTGCCTTGCAAGTCAGAAACTCTTTACCTCTAACATTTCAGAACATGAAGACATTATTGCTGAGACAGCAGACAAATGAGTAATATCAAAGATGGTGCTTGACAGATCAAATCTACTGTGATGCTTATGTTAAAAGGGGAACTCAGCCCTGTTTTAAAATGTTAAATGTTAATAATTTACTTACAAGCTGAACCTTCTTCCCGACCTTGTGTGCTGCATGCAGCTGTAGTACAGAGAATTGCAGCTTGTAACATTACATTTCGCCTCCATGTCAGTGATGACACTTGGCATTCTTTTTTGTTCTAACTTCTCTGTGGATGAGTAACCTGGTCAAAATTCTCCCAAATAGACACATCAGTAAAAGTAGTCACTTGTCACAGTAATGTAAAACGCAGTGAGGTCAATGACGCATTTTATCCGTGATGAGAAAGCGTGGTGATATTCGCAGATAAGCGACAAGGAGTCTTATTACCAATGCAGAGATAAAAGGTAATACCGCGCACTGGATTTCTTTTCAGTTTAGTTGGCTTGAATTTTTTTTCCTGAAATGGTGTTCAACAGTCTTGGAAGTGGCAGCACCTCAATAGACATTCTTGATTTCCTTGGCTCAGTTGTGTGCGCGGTGATTAGTTAAGTTATACAGACAAGGGTGAACCAGGATTGTGCTGAGTTAGCTGCTGTTAGCCTGGGTAAATGGGCAGAATTGGCATCTGTTTTCCCGGGGCTAAGAACAAGAAAGCTCAGATTCCCACTCGTGACTGGGGTCCAGCAACTTCTGCTGAAGATGAGGATTACCTCTTCTGCCTCCCTCTCCGATGGTTAAATAAGCCTGCTGATACTACCCATTCAACATAAAGAGATGCCACCTGAAAGCAACACGTGTATTAATATATAAAACTGCCAGAGGTTTACCAATAGCTTTAAAAAATAAGCTGTTAGTGTAGCCACTGGAAAGCTGACAACTCAAGAAGTTACACAAGCATGGTACCTTAAGCTATAGGTATGAACAATATTCCTTCACACTCAGAAAGAGGAAAAACCAAGGACACATGAAAGGCCAAAGGTGTAGATCCATATATTGAAGGATAAATTGATGGTGTATTTCTAGATGAACCTGGAGATATGTTTCACTGAAATTTAAATTTTTACTTTAAAAGTTATGCATTCTAGTTATTATCAGCATAATTTTACTTAGCATGTAATATATTTTGTATGGATTTGCTTTCACTAAATCATCTAAATTGGCAGAAGAAAATCAGGCTAGAAGGACTGATGGGGGAAATCATAGATGCAGAAAATAGGTACCACTGTTCCATTGTTAATGCAAATGACAGACTCCAGCTTTCAGACATTAGTGTGTGGGTAGGGGCCATGCCTGGGTGTAACAGCTCTGGGACTAAACTACTTTGGACGTGATTACTGCAACGCAAATTCAATTTAAATTTCGTGAAATGTGCTTGATTTTTTTTAAGTTTTAAATTATTTGATTTTTGTTCCCCAGTTCCACCACTTTATAATTTTGTGCCGAAAATTTTTCCAAAAGTCCCAACGTTGTTGAAGAAGCTCAGATATTACTTTGCCTGAATTTATTTGTAAAATATAAATTGGTTGAAATTTGGACAGCCACCCAGGAATTAAAACAGGAAATAGAAGTGATCTTCATCAACATTTTATCAATTCTCATTACAGTCCTGAACTCTGCTGTTAGTGTGCTCCCTCAGGAACGCTAGATTTTCTCCCCTTACATAAATGTACCTTAGTCCAAAATTACAAGTCATATCTAACTTTAACGTCTTCGATGGCATCATTAGGTAGAAAATAAGTTCAGGGTGTGAATTATTACAGTTTGGAAGATAGGAGAATAGAGGTGACTGAAGACAAAGTTAAAACAAAGGTTTAATTTATCATTTAGCATGCCAATGCCTAACATTTACTACTATTAGGGATAACACTGCCCTTTTTATCCTTATTGGTTCCACAACAAGTTCAATTCAATGGCACCATTGTCCTTCATTTTAATATACACCTCCCAAGAAGAATGTGTTGCACCATTTATGACTGATTGCTGAGACACTTGCAGCACTGAATGTCCTTACTCAGATGATCAGCTTAGAGGGCTGCAACAGAATTATGCAGAGTTGATCCTGACTTGATACGTGAAGGTGTCACACATTACAGAGGGAAGTTTAGTCCTGCAATCTTCATTTCTTTTCGGATGCCGACTCCAGTGACATTTCATCTAGAATTCAAAGAGCACTGCCTTAATGAAATGCATAATTAACATATTATAATTGTGCTGTGCAGTATGATGATTTTGACAGAACTCACTTTCCATGGCTAATTCTATGCTAATTTAATCTGTTCCTCACTTGCCAACATGACCTTTCCTGATTGAGTTTCACAGAGGAATTTTTTTTTTGATGGATTGATTTATCAGCATTGCAGAGACAACACTTCAGAAGGACTGCTGGACTGGAAGGAAGGAAGGAGCAGAAATTGTCACAAAACAGTGTTGCAAATTGCACTTGCAGCTTCCCAGTGCTGTCCTGTAAAAACGACAGGTGATTTAATTACCAGTCAGAAGCAAGTTCATGAAAAAAGCATTAAAATGTGTCATAAAAAAAAGTATCACATTGATAGATTTTAATAGTGCCGAATATTATTATGCATCTTTGCAGGGACAACTTGAGGCTAAAAATGATTGACTAGTCAGTGTCATTTGAACATATGGAAATTACAGCTCGTGCAGTACCACCGTTCGGCAATACCAGAGATGCCAGATAGCCAGACCGCTGACACATGAAGCAGAGTTCAATCACAATTAATAAGTAGCTTAATTGCCACAGCATTTTATGCTTGGACTGTCGATCTCTGTCTTTTTCCTTCTTCTGAATTTTTTTATTGGTTGCGTACAGTGGCAAACTACTGAAAATCTATCGAAGCTTCAATAATTTCAGCAACAGTGGAAAAACTGGTTGGTGCAGAGACTGTTTCTGTCTGACAATCTATCAAAGTGGGGGAAACACGATTAAAAAGGTTGCAAAGCTGCAAGGCAATGGAGGGTATTAGTGGTATTCTATGTGCATGAGATCAGGTAACACCTATTCACAAATAACCTACTCACTGAAGCTCAGTTCAAATTCCACCTGAATCACTCAACTCCAGATTGTTTCACAGACTTAACCCAGTTATGAACGACAAGTGAGGCGAGAGTAGCTGCTCTCAACATCAAGGTGGACTTCCACAAAGTATGGTACCAGAGGGCCCTATGGAAATCTCTATGGAGTCAAAAGGAAAACTCTCACTACTTGGGGTCATACTGGTGGTTGGTTGTGTGCCAGCTATGGCTCACTCTTGTCTCTGAGTCAGGAAATTGTGGGTCCATAAACATAAACATAAAAATCTAGGCTGACACTCCAGTCCTGTATTTCTTAAGCCTTAGATGTGCCAAATTTTCAGAGGGTTATAAAATGCTTTGGGACAACTGGAGGTCATGAAAGACACTATTGGATTGCAAGCAATCACAACCCCAGTGCTTGCAAGCAAAACTTCTTCAAAGAAGTATGCTCAGCCCATGCCACCACCTTCAGCTGCTTCATTCATTACTTTCCCTCCATCATAACATATGTTGCATATATGTTGGCTGACAACTGCACAAGATTCAACTTTATAGCTGATCTGGAGATGAAACAACCTCTAAAAGCCTATATCCAGAATTGGGCCTACAAGTGGCAGGTAACATTTGTGCCACATAAGTGCCAGGTACAAATAATCCGTGTTCCATCCCATTCCTGAATCGAGCTCTGTAGATGAAGAAGGGGTTTTTCAATGTTAATATCCCAGGGTGTTGATTAGAGGAGAAGGAACTCAGTGAAGGTGATGCCATTGAAAGTCAAAATGGCATAATCTCTTGTTGAAAATGGTCAATAGCTGACATTTGCAGCTCCAAATATGGCGACAGGGTACTGGGATTGGTCAAAAGCAGCATTACCCACATTCTACGAACAAATGTAAAAGCACTGGAAGCAGCAAGATTCTCAGGTACATGGGCATTAGGAAGTCGCACATATGAATGGTAGTGGATGCACTGTGATATAGATTCTGCCAACCTGCATTTGCAATAACAGTGATAGATCTTAATCAGTGCTTGGGTATTTTTTGCTGTGGCCCTCTTTAAATAGAAGTGAATTGCACTGTCCCTTATGCAGGGCTATGTACTGGTGCAAAACTGTATTTGATTGAGTGGCAATCAACTGTCTGGAAGTTTGGACACCTGATTTTTCATAGTAACTATGATAATATTCATGAGGGATGGTCCCACTGTGCCAATCACCTGTGTAAATGGTGCCTCCACTCAAGATGGTACCAACATTACCCAGTACTGAATGCTAGATTGCAGGGCAACTAACAATTGGACCAGTCTAATTGCAGTTCCTCATAATATCACATACATATCCATTGCAGACCTTGTGCTCCAACAACTTCTGCCAGAAAGCAGTTCACTCTGAGTTCCGAGGCAATGGCTTAGTGGTATTATCGCTAGAATATTAATCCAGAAACTCAACTAATGTTCAGGGGACCCAGGTTCGAATCCCGCCACGGCAGATGGTGGAATTTGAATTCAATAAAAAATATCTGGAATTAAGTATCTACTGATGACCATGAAATCTTTGTCGATTGTCGGTAAAACCTATCTAGTTCACTAATGTCCCTTACAGAGGAGATCTGCTGTCCTTACCTGGTCTGGCCTAACTGTGATCCTAGAGCCACAGCAATGCGATCGACTCTCAACTGCCCTCTAAACAAAGGCAACTATGAATAGGCAATAAATGCTGGCCAGCCAGCAACTCCCATGTCCCACGAATGAATAAAAGAAAACTATACAAGTCAAATAGAGTGTGTAGCATGCTGGATCCCCATACCGTTTTTCCTCATCAGCATCCCAATCTCCTGCCAAGTCTTCAGAGTAGTTGGCATGGAGTTCACCCTCTCTGTAACAAATAGTCAAGCTTGTTTGCCTCCTTTACGCATTCGTAGCTGGTTCCCCCTTATAAAAACAACTTGATGATGCTCGATTACTGAGGTTGCCAGTGCATTCAAGGCCTGATTAGTAAATTGGGCCATTCTCATTTTTTTTATTGAGCCATTTACTGTACACTCCACAGCTACATTAATAAACCTTTCACCATTTATTCTGGCTAAGTGGCTTGTTAGCTGCTTGAGAAGTGTTAAAGGATCATTATTGTAGCTGCATCGTAATTGGCTTCTATTTTTTTCATTATTGCAAACAAAATCACGTTCTCAGGGCATACGAGTTTGAAAGCCATGCATTCTTGAAACTTTGTTAACCGTTCATAAATTACAATAAAAAATAGTTAT
This sequence comes from Mustelus asterias, assembly GCF_964213995.1. Lineage (NCBI taxonomy): Eukaryota > Metazoa > Chordata > Chondrichthyes > Carcharhiniformes > Triakidae > Mustelus > Mustelus asterias. The sequence continues at coordinate 40,715,003 of NC_135820.1, forward strand.
CCATCTGTGTCTTAAGAAAAGAGGAAATAGTCACGTACTAGAAACGGGAATTCATTTATCAGTAAGGTTTGATTGATCTTTTCTTTCCATAATGATATAAAATTGGAATGTTAAATACATGTAAAGCTAAACTGGCAGGTGTGAGTCACCCAATAATACAATATCACCTTCTTCCCTGCCGTTTATAAGATTATCATGTTCCATGTTTCACTGCAGCCCACTGTCTATATAACTATTGCAGTTACAGGAGCTACATATACATCAGTTATAGAGACAGCTGTCTGCAGTGACGTGTAGAATGTGTTCTTCAGAGATGCAGACAATAGAGTTACAATTACAGTATTGTTGACTGGATAATGGGTTAATTCTGGCAAAGTATATTTACAATGTATAACAAGCCCTCATTATAATGTGGTGTTTGGGAGCTATCCAACATCTATGTTATAACAGGGAATGCAGTGGAACAAAAGGATACTGAAATCCCACGTTTCCTGCATGATTTTATGAGTCCAAAATGGGGGAATCTTCATATGCATTGTCCTTAGTGTATGTGCAACTACTGTGGTATCAGATCAGTCTCATCTGTATTTTGTAAAATATGCAACAGAAGTTAAAATGGGGAATTTTCTTAACCAACTGCATTCATATGTAAAACTGCTCCATAAGTCTGCAGTATCATTTTCACAGATGGTAGGTTGAGATAGCATGAACCGTTAAAGGTTAAATTGTGTACAGCAACATAATAATTCAAAATTTATTGTCTGTGTTTATCTAAAATTAGCATCTCTCAATGAGGCAATAAAGGAATCCAGTATTAAATAAGCTTCCACTTTCAGTGCCTCGAAAAGCCTGGTACTGTTATTCAGTTAAAAAAATGTAGAAAAATAGAAAGGTTTACAGCACTAAAGGAGGCCTTTCGGTCCATTGTGTTCATGCTGGAAAAGAAGAGCTATTCTGTCGAATCCCACTTTTCCACCTTCTAGCTCTTGATCTGTAGTCCTATAGGTTACAGCACCGCCAAGTGTTTTATTTAATTCAGTGAGGGTTCTGAAATAACCATCTATTCAGGAAGTGAGTTCTAGACACCCAACCAGTATTTGGCCAAGGTGTTATTTCAATCCCCTCTGACCTTTCTACCAATTACTTTAAATTTATGCTCCCTACTTAGTGACTCCTGTACTAACAGAAATGGGTCCTTCCTATCCACTCTAATGAGGCCCCATTATTTAACACACGCCAATTAAATCTCCCCTCATCTCCTCTACTCCAGAGAAAACAATCCCGATAATCCATTGCTAAAGTTCTTCATTCCTGACAATATCCTCATAATTCTCCTCTGCACCCTCTCTAATGTGACCACATTTTTCCCAAAATTACATGTAGGACTCTAGCTAGGATCTGACTAGTGTTTTATACAGTTCTAGCATAATATCGTTGCTCTTATAGGCTAGGCCTCAACCACAATGGAAACTATCCTGTATGCCTTGTTAACCACCTTATCTACCTATCCTTCTACCCTCAGGAATCTGTAGACATGGACTTCCAAGGTCTGCCTTGCTCCTTCACATTTCTCAGAATTCAATCATTTATTATATATTCCTCTACCATCTTTGCCTTCCCCAAATTCATTACCTCACACTTCTGTGGACTGAATTTCACTTGCCATTTTCTGCCCACCCGAATAGCCAATTGATATCTGCCTATAGTCAACAGCTTCCTTCCTCAGTATCAACCACATGGCTAATTTGGATACCATCTGCAAACTTCTTAATCATGCCCTTTTTATTTATATATCATTGATATATACCACAAACAATAAGAGGCCTAGTATTGAGCCTTGCACAAACACTCTGGAAAATGCCTTCTTCAAGTCACAAAAGCACCCTTTGACCATTACCCACTGAGAATGTTGTATCCAACTTGCCGCTTTCTCTTGGATCCTATGAGTTTATAATTTCCTGACTAGTCTTGCAGCCTTGTCGAAAACCTCACTAAAATCCATGTGGAGTACATCAAAAATGCTATTGTCACTGGTCTTCCTTGTTAGCTCCTCAAAAAAATTCAATCAAGTTATTCAAGCACAGCCTTCCCTTAACAAATCCATGCTGACTGTCCTTGATTAATCCATGCCTCTCTAAATGACGGTATATAGTGTCTCTCAGAATTTTTTCCTATCACTTAGATTGGGCCTTAATTACTTGAGCCATCCTTCCAGCCTTTTTAAACAATGGTAAAATGTCAGCAGTCCTCTGATCATAGACCTCGAGCCACAAGGAATTAGAAAATGATGATCATCACTTTAGCCATGTTTTTCCCTTCCTTAGAAACCCAGGATATCTTTCGTCCAGGCCTGGTAATTTATCTGCCTTTAGTCTAACCTCAGTAGTAGGGAAAATGTGAGTTTATAAAGGATATAATAACAGGACACTTAGAAAATATCAGTTGAATTAAACAAAGTCAACATGGATTTATGAAAGGGAAATCATGTTTACAACCTACTGGAATTTGTTTGAGGACAAAACTAGCAGAATAGATGAGGGTGAAACAACGAATGTGGTGTATTTGGAATTTCAGAAAGCTTTTGATGGAGTCCTACATAAGAAATTAGTGTGCAAAATAAAAGTTCATGGGACTGGGGGTAATATGTTGGTATGGATTGAAAATTGGTTAGCTGACAGGAAATAAAGAGTAGGAATTAATGAGTCTTGGAGTGGCAGTGACTAGTGGAGTCCTGAAGGGAATAGTGATTGGGCCTCAGCTATTCACAATATATATCAACAACTTGGCTGAGGGAACCAAATGTAGTATTCCCAAATTTACTGATGACATGAAACTTAGTGGGAACGTGAATGGTGAGAAGGATGTTAAGAAGTTTCAAGGCAATTTAGACATGTTGAGGGAGTGGGCAAATAGATGCAGATGCAGTATAATGTGGGTAAGTGTGAAGTTATCTGTTTTGGTAGAAAAAACAGAATGGCAGAGTATTATTTAAATGGCGCTAGATTGAGAAATATCGATGTACAAGGGGGCCTGGGTGTCCTTGTTGACCAGTCAGTGAAAGCAAGCATGCAGGTGCCGCAAGCAGTTAAGAAGGCAAATAGTATGTTGGTCTTTATTGTAAGAGGACTTAGGTATAGGAGGAAGGATGTCATACTGCAGCTGAATAGGGCCCCGGTGAGATTACACCTAGAGGATTCTGTGCAATTACCTATGAAAGGATATACTAGCCATAGAAGGAGTGCAACAAAGGTTCACCAGACTGATTCCTAGGATGGCAGGATTGTTGTACGAGAGATTGGGATGACTAAATTCATTGGAATTTAGAAGAATGAGAGGGGAAGTAATTGAAACATAAAATTCTGACAGGGCTGGACAGACTGGATGCAGGGATGATGTTTCCTCTGGCTGGGTTCTAGAGCAAGGGGGTCACAGTCTCAGGATACAGGAAAGGTCATTCTGGATTGAGACAAGGAGAAATTTCTTCCCTCAGGGGGTGGTGAACCTGTAGAATTCTCTACCACAGAAGGCTGTAGAGGCCAAATCACTGAACACATTTAAGGACATAGAATTCTTAACTCTAAAGCAAACATGGGAGTATGGCATTGAGATAGAAGATCAGCCATGATCAGGTTGAATGACAGAGTAGGCTCTAAGGATCAATTGGCTTACTCCTGCTCCTGTTTTCTATGTTTCAAGAATGCTAAACACCTTAATATTTCCTCCCTCACTATGTTGATCCTATCCAACATTTCACACACCTCCTTAACTACAACATCTGTTTTGCCCTTTTCTTTGGTGAAAACAGCCACAAAGTATTCATTAGGACCAAGCCCATGTCTTCCACCTCTACATACAAATTACCTTTTCAGTGTCAATTGGCCCTTGTCTTAACTATCCCTTGCTTTATAAATATTTGGAAAACATCTTTGGATTTTCCTAGATTTTACTGGGCAATATTTTTCAATGCCCTCTCTTTGATTTGCTAATTCCCTGTTTTAATAATTTCACCCCTTTCTGTGCTTCTCCAGGTTTTCTGCACTTTTAAGATTTTGTTAACTAGCATGTTCTTTTTTTTCTTACCTTGTCCTGGCTCTGTCTGCTTTTTAACATCCAGGGGTTCTCTATGTTGCTCTGCTAATGATTTACTGCTAATTAATACCTCTTTCCAGTCTATTTTGCCAAATCACATCTCGGCTTAATTAAACTGGCCTTTCCCAAATTTAAAACTCTTACTTTTGGTTTACCTTCTTCCCTTTCTAGAACTAAATCTACACACCAATCAGCACTTTCCCTTGTGCTGCAGGAGGGAATGTTTCTTCCCTCTACCCTTCTCTCTCTGATGTTTCTCTGAGGCAACAGTCACTTTTCTGCACTGTCCCCAAGTTCCTTCAGGTCTGTGCCCCTCACCTCACTGCTCATAGATTTAAGCAAATAATAGATACATTTTCCTGGCTCTTAGTTTATACAACAGCCCTAGCTTCAGAAGACAAACAAAGAGTATAAATACTTACCAACCAATCACCTACTTGCTCCCCTCTGACTGACAACTTGATTTTCGTTCTATTCTTTCAGCATGATTTTTTAAAACTTATTTAAGGGGTGTGGGCATTGCTGGCTAGACCAGCATTTATTGCCCATCCCTGTTTGCCCTTGAGAAGGTGGTGGTGGTGAGCTATATTCTTGAACTACAATGTGCATTCCCTGAGGTGTAGGTACACCCACAGTCCTGTTAGGGAGGGAGTTCCAGGATTTTGAGCCAGTGACACTGAAAGAACAGTGATATATTTCCAAGTCAGGATGGTGAATGACTTGGAGGGAATCTCCAGGCGGTGGTGTTCCCAGGTGTCTGCTGCTCTTGTCCTCCTAGATGGTAGGATTCGTGGGTTTGGAAGATGTTGCCTAAGGAACCTTGGTGAGTTCCTGCAGTACATCTTGTAGATGGTACATATGGCTGCCACTGTTCGATGGAAGTGGAAGGATTGAATGTTTGTGGAATGGGTAGCAATCAAGTCGGCTGCTTTGTCCTGGATGGTGTCAAGCTTCTCGAGTGTTGTTGGAGCTGCACTCATCCAGGCAAGAGGAGAGCATTCCAATGAACTCCTGACTTGTGCCTTGTAGGTGTTGGACAGGCTTTGGCGAGTGAGAAGGTGAGTTATTTGCCGGAGGATTCCTAGCCTTTGACCTGCTTTGGCAGCTGCATTTATATGGCTAGTCCAGTTCAGTTTCTGGTCAATGCCAATTCCATACCATATTTATGAGTACAATTTGCCACAGAGGGGGATTTCACACACACAATCATGGTATTGAATTAGATGTTTTCAATATGTAAGCTGTATTATTTAAATTTGGATGGTTTCAATCTGAATAACGCTGAAGTTTAGGCTGATGTCTGACGGTGACATGTTCAGCACACAGCATGGGAACAGGCCATTTGGCCCATCATACCTGTGCCGGCTCTTTGTAAGACCTATCCAATTTTCCCACACCCCTGTCCTTCACATAATTCCACAGGAAACATTTCTTTTCAAGTACATCCAATTCATTTTAAATGTCACTATTTAACCTGCTTCCACCATCCTTACAGCCAGTACATTGCGGAATATCACAAGTCATTACAAAAGATCTCCCCTCTACTTTCTTTCCCAATTATTGTAAATAAAGGTAAAAGTAAAGTCACCAAAGTCTCAGAGGACCATAGGCCGCTCTCCCCTTTGAGGGGGAAAGCTGGATGGTGGTATTTAACCTGAGAATCACGGCACCTCAGGCGAGGGGAAAGTATCAGAAGGCGGGGCCTTCATGAATTATTTTAAATCTCTGTCCTCTGGTTACCTACTTTCCTGATGTGGAGATGCCGGCGTTGGACTGGGGTAAACACAATAAGAAGTCTAACAACACCAGGTTAAAGTCCAACAGGTTTTGCTACCAAATAAACCTGTTGGACTTTAACCTGGTGTGTTAGACTTCTTACTGTGTTTACCTACTTTCCTGCCAGTGGAAACAGTTTCTCCTTACCTAAACTATCAAAAACTGTCACACTTTTAAACATGGAGCGGCATAGTGGCACAGTGGTTAGCACTGTTGCCTCACAGCGCCAGGGACCCGGGTTCAATTCCAGCCCTGGATCACTGTCCATGTGGAGTTTGCACATTCTCCCCCTTTCTGTGAGGGTTTCCTTCGGGTGCTCCAGTTTCCATCCACAGTCCAAAGATGTGTGGGTTCGGTTGATTGGCCATGCTAAATTGCCCCTTAGTGTCACGGGGATTAGCAGGGTAAATATGAGGGGTTACGTGAATAGAGCCTGGGTGGGATTGTGGGCAGTGCAGACACGATGGGCCGAATGGCCTCCTTCTGGACTCTATGGATTCTATTCTATGACCTCCATTAAATCTTCCTTTCATCTTCTTTGCACTAAAGAGGACAATCCCAGCTTCATTGTGATGTTTTACTAGAGAGCAGCTTTGTACAATCAGGAGACCATTCAACCCCTTGATCCGGGTCCAATATTCAATTAAATCATGGTTGACCTTTACCACAAACCTATTTTATGCACCCTTAATCCATGATCAGACTTTTTTTTGCAAGGCATCCCAAATGATGTGTAATGCCCAAGAGTTTGTTTAGCTATGCATAGTGATATTTCCCCATCAAAGCTGAGTAAAGTATTTCTAAAAGAGACTACAGCATTTCCCAGATTTTCCAAACCTTCTGTTGCACCTTCCCTCCAACCTCACTCTCTGTCACAGGTTCTCCTGCTAGCCAGCCCATAATTTGCAGCATAATCTCAGCTGTGTTTAGGATTTTTAGGGCTTCTGTTTTTTACTGGTTGCATTTGATTCACACTGGTCATGTATCAGTCTATAAGAGGCACTTTCCCCCATATAAGTACATGCATGCAATGATGATGCATTGTCCCTTTTAAATTTGCTGTCTTTCCGAAGACGAGTTGTAGCCCTTGTGGCAGACAATGTGATTTAGCAGAATGAAGGTCATGTTTTGCCAAGGTTATGTTTTGAAAATTCTCTCCTTAGTCAGATGCAGAGGCAGTGAGAGTATGAGAAGTTAGTTGAGTGAAAGTTCCTGAGTCGTTTGAGGATAAGTATTGGTGAGAGTGCCACCTGTGTTGGGGTCACTAAGCTCTTCCTATGTTGTGTGCCAGTTTTGTGGGTGGTGGATGGTACTGAGGATCTGTGCCAACTCCAGACAGCCTGCACCACCCTCTTACAGGGTCTCCTGCCCTGTAGTGCACATTGATCTTGCTCTTTCACTGCTGGTTTCTGCGGGTGAAACCAAGAATCTGGGAGCCCTTCCAGCTGCTGACACACTCGAGGCTCCTGCTGTACAGCCATTCATGCAGAAAGTGATCCAAGCCTTTAACTGGCTGCAGTATCTTAAAGTTTGTCTCAGAATTGTACTTCCCTCTCTTCAAGCAAGAGTAAATCTATCAGAAGTACTTATTGCCACTCCAAACCTATCCTGTTTTGCAGGTGAGGAGCATTGGGGGGGGGGGGGGGGTACTGCAACAGGTTAGCACTGAGTTCACATTGATGGTGGTAATGTGAGGGCAGCACAGGCCAAGATTTTCATCACCTCACTGAGGGATGGATGAGGCCATTATAGGGTGTTAATGACTTTGTGGGCACTGCACTATGACAAAGGTTTCCTGCATGTACTGGCTGTGGTAAACGCTGATATTCAGCAATCGAATCAAAGTTGTTAATACTATTCTTTTGACAGTATGTGGCATTCAGATCAGTTTGTAAGTGTCACCTTGCTTGATCTGAGATAATGAAGATGCATGTCAGCCATGAGCAAAAACACAGCTTGAGAAACAGAATTAAAAATCTCACTAACAAACTAAACTGTGCGCATTTGCAAAAAAACAATGGGCGCGATCTTACCAGCCGTCCATGCCACGCTCCTGCTGCAACGAGGTCGGAGAATTTGGTGGCCAGCCAAATCTCCATCCACTGTGGTGGGATTTTCCAATCCCGCCGGTGTGAACACTTCTAAGATCCCAGCCAATGTAACTTCATGGCCTAATCTCAAAATTAAAATAACATCAATGTTAGCTAAACCCTTTGATTGGATTGCATCCTCGTGACTCTTTCCTGATGTCCTATTTAGTGTTGAATGGTAAACATACAGGATTTTCCAGCCCCATCTGCTGACAGAATCTTCCAGTCCCATCAAAGCAGACCCCTCCCGCAGCAGGTTCCCCGTCGGCATGGCCAGTGAACAACAGAAATGGCTACTGATTTTCTGCCTGCGGCCAATGACAAGCTGCCTCTGCCAACAGAAAACCCACTGCGGCAGGTCTGCAAAATCCCAGCTATACTGAGTTAAATCCTCGACTGCAATGTGTTTCTATTTTAAATATGCAACTATCATATTTCTAAGTTTAGTTTATATTTTTGTAATAAAAGTGTCCAGGCAATTTGAATGTCACCTCATGAATGTTATCATACATCCCTTTTCCTGAGGAATATTTTCCAGTATTCGCCCTTCAAAGTTATTGACCACAGGCAAATAATGTGGGATTGTGGTCAGTGCAGACTCAATGGGCCAAATGGCCTCCTTCTGCACTGTAGGGATTCTATGATTAAGGTCTCAGGTTGGCGAGTAATGTAAGGGCGTTGTTCTCCTTCTGGTTGCTATATGATAGTGAGATTGCTAGCATAGGACAATTTCTTCCGGTCAGCATTTTTAGTTCTGAATGTGTTCTTTTGGAATATATTTATTATATTACTTGGAAAACTTGCCAAACATGATCTTCATTGGGATTCTGTTATGTGCACCATGTTCAAACTTATCTATTCAATAGCTCTTCTTATGTATTTGGTGAACTGTACATCATAGTAATGTTGAAGAGTTAATCAACATTAACAAGGTAAAGGTTCCTTTGTATTAACCCTCTCATCAATGGATACAGTTAAAGGGTTGAAGGAAGGCTGGAGGGGACTAACCTGTTCCTGGTTTTACATAGTTGTTCTCCTACTCCTGCATGATCAGTAAAACTTCATAACTCTTGCGTACGCAAAAGAATACAGGAAGCAGATGCAGTTCATAAAGACTTTAACCGAATTATTCCATAAAAATCAGATAACCAGCTTAAAGCATTTTTCAAACATAATGTCATTTTGGGTAGGAGATTATACTCAGAGCTTTGCAGTGAACTTGAAGCATCCCTGCAGGGGAACGTTTTGCGTTCCTCCTTTGATGTTGGGCAACGAGTTGCGGAGGCAGGGAGGGAAATGTTCTCACTGGTTCAGGTTGACATCCTGCAATTGCTGCCGCAAGCCAACACACTGAACTATTTAAAAGCTGTGTGTTATCCCATTGGGCTGAGGTGGGGAGTGTCACTATAGAGAGATTGTTCAAAGCTATTACCATATCATAGTAAGTGGTTACCACAGTGACGTGACTCAAAGTAATAAAATCTAAGATGGCAGTGGGAGTGAGTGCATACTGCTCTGCCCAGTCCTCAGATAAAATTTAATTGGGTTGTGTAAATGACATATAAAATTCTCTCCAAAATACCGTTGTCATGGAGATTATGACATACAGCGTGCCACTGTATATCAATAGAGTACTCCAAAATGACCAACATTTGCAAGCCGAGCATTCTTATTTGGTAACGAAACAGTTTCCATTAATAAAATGGTATTAAACTGGCGTGTTTGTCTTCACGTGCAAATGCATTACACTTCAGCTGTAAGTATTTGCACTTAAACATGGATTAACTGTGAATGTCCTCAAGAAGTTTAAAACTATTAGTGATGAAGAACCTGCTTCCCAATACCCATGAGGGAGAAAGAAGAAGTAAAGAGGATAGCATCTTGAGATCCTACCTTCACCCACAAAGTTTAGATGTTCTCAAAGCATTGATGGGGAATTTGTTTGAATGCTGTTGAGCAGTATGTTTTAGATGGTTTTGTTACCTGGCTAATGCAGGGCAAGGAAAAATAGATCTGTGCTTAATGCTGCATTTTGAAGGATTCAAGCACGGAGCAGGGAATTGTTCCGGCTTTTACATTTTTGTATGGTTTGTTTTATCCTGATGCACTATTTGAATCTCAAGCCCATGAGTTTTGCACTAATATTTTACCCTTCTTCCAATAAATTCGCCAAAAATCACCATCCACGTTTGTGGCTGAGATTCTCCGGTGCCACCAGAAGTGAAAAAAGTCTTGGCTGGAATGCCAAATTCTCCGTTCTCACTTGCATCAGGGCAAGACCGGAGAATCCCACCCATTATGTTAGTGATCCAAAAAGGATAGTGGGCAGGATTTTCCAGCCACGCTCATCCCAAGACTGGAAAATCCCACCCTAAGTCAGCAGACCTTTGCTGTCTGTCCCCTCTCGCCTGCTACGATTCCTGTGGCGGGCAGGACGAGAAAATTCCCCCTAGCATGTTTGCACAGTAGAACAACATTCTCATGGTACATTGTAATCTGCGGTTCTTTTAGAGAGAATAGAGTTTCTGATGAATAAAGAAACATCCATCGTGGTACTTTCAGTAGCACTGAATCTTGGAGTATTAAGCAATGTAGTCCCCTATAAACAGAAAGGTTGCAAGGTCAAATTAGCTCAACTTAGCTTGGGTGGCACTTGTAACTTATAGTTGGCCTCAGTTACATTGGTTAGTGCAAAGGAAATGATCCAAGGTTCCCATTCCTGATCATCAGCAAGATTGCCCTTCTGAAAATGCATGAATATCAGGCACGAAGACATGATTAGGTCCCGATGGAGTCACTGGCATCAGGAAAGGAATGAGAAAACTAGAAAGCAAAAAAGGTCAATCTTCAGCTAACAGCTTTTAGATGATTAGAGGGCCTGTTTTGAAGCTTGGCATTGTTAAAAACAAATAAAGTTATGTTGCAATCTTGATATACAAAAATCCATTCTATTGTTCATGGTTTCCATTCTTAATTATTTTATTCTCACAAATTTGGGTTGACCTAATAACATAGCAATTGTTGAACAAAGAACAAAGAACAGTACAGCACAGGAACAGACCCTTTGGCCCACCAAGCCTGCGCTAATCAAGTTGTCCTATCTAGATCAGCTGTCTGTATCCCTCTATACCCTACCCGTTCATGTGTCTATCCAGATAAGTCTTAAATGTCGCTAACGTGTCTGCTTCAACCACCTCACTTGGCAATGCATTCCAGGCCCACACCACCCTCTGTGTAAAAAAACTTCCCCTGCACATCTCTGCTGAACCTTTCCCCCCTTACCTTGAACTTGTGCCCCCTTGTAATTGTCATTTCTGCCCTGGGAAAAAGCTTCCAACTGTTCACCTTATCTGTGCCCCTCATAATTTTGTAAACTTCCATCAGGTCGCCCCCTCAGCCTCCATCTTTCCAGGGAGAACAATCCCAGTTTATTCAATCTCTCCTCATAGCTACTACCCTCCATACCAGACAACATCCCAGTAAACCTTTTCTGTACCTCCTCCAAAGCCTCCACTTCCTTCTGGTAGTGTGGCGACCAAAAGTGGACACAATATTCCAAATGTGGCCTAACCAATGTTTTATATAACTAACGTAATTTGCCAACTTTTATACTCGATGCTCCGGCTTTCTTCACCACCATGTACCCATCTTACATCAGTGTGATGTTGGTTAAAACTCCCCAAAGCAGCTTCCAGTTTGACTGCCACATTTAAGGTAAGCATCAACCCTATCCAATGTGTTCACCAAGTGGGATGCTTCACAGAGGCTTGCCCAATTGGGAATCTGATTTGATTCTATCACCCAGAGGCAAGGTTTTCCTATTAGTAAGCATTGCGATCACAGATGTGTTGAAGTGTGATTTGGCTTGTTTGGTCACACTCCTTTCAGGTTATGGTGAACAAAAAATGGGGTCGATAAATTCTTTATAAACTAATTAAGCAACAAACTCAACATTCACCAAAAATATTTAGTCCCTTGCAAAATTCAAAAATGTAAAAGGTTGGGTTAGTGCTACCAACACTAGTTCTGTTGATCGCATACATTCACCACTACCCAGATAAAATCACTGGCATTTAGAGTTGCCAGTTCCATAAAACATTGTACACTAATAGGAACAGGAAGCGGCCATTCAACCCGTCAAGCCTGTTCTACCATGGTTGATCTGATTTCAACTACATTTAGTTCCATATCATTTAATATCCTAGCACAAATCTATCAAGTTACGTTTTGAAATGTTCAGCTGACCTTCCCTCAACAGTATTTTGGGAGAGAGGATTTCAGATTCCCATTCCCTTTTTGTTAAGAGGAACTCCCTGATAATAATAAACATCTGTCCTATTTTAGCACTTAAAATGCTAGGTGATAATGCAAGAGGACCAGTTATAGTGGTGGGAATGCAATCTTTTTATCAGGTGTAACAGATGTGGCTGCCAGTGCAAATAATCTCTGACTAAGCACTTCCAAATATGCAAAATGATTACTCGGGAAACCTCAGAGCTGTGAAATTAATGCAAAGAAAAATGTCATCATTTGCAACACAATTGTAAACAGCTAAAGTTGTAAATCATCTGAAGGATCAAAGTGAAAAAATGTTATTCTGTCGCATCATGGTCCCACCACCGTGTTTCCACTTGACCTGAGACTTGATTGGGGGCGATCTTACCATTGTGCCCTGCCGGCAAGATCACACGAGAACCAAGAAATCAGGTCCATGCCCGTTATCTCATCTCTCGCAATCTTACTGGCACCAGATATCTGGCCCAATCAGCCTCATGCCCATGTTAAATATATTTAAATTTCTGCATTGAATCAATGAGCCCGGGATGCTATCGTGCTGCACACTCTGCATTGGGATCGGTGGAGGGGGGGACCCACTGTCACTCTGCATTGAGATTGGGAGGAGGATGGTTGGGACTGGACATGGGAGGTGTGGGGTGGGGTGGGGGGGGTGCAGGGGATAGTCAGCTGGCTGATCACGGTCGGGGGGGGGGTGGATCAGGCTGGCGATTATGGGGGTGGTGACAGAGAGGAGGAGGGGATCAATCCAGGCGGTGGGCAGGGTCATGATAGGCTGTAGGCCCCCGCGGTAGCTGGTGGGGGTTGCTGTGCTTCAGGCTGGGAGGCTGGCAGAGAGCAGCAAAGGTTGAGTGACAGGCCTCTGCTGCTAGACGCCTGCAGATGCGCAGTGACTCTCAGCCAGTGTTCGGGTGACTAAAGTCTCGCACCCGCACCCCTTCCCCCTACAAGCAAGAAACCATTCCTGCTGTTTTTTCATGCACTGAGTGGATAAGATCGCAGATTTGAACTCACCCAAAAATTGGATCTGAAACTCTCCCGTTTCTGGGCTTAGAATTTTTTTGGTAAGATTGCTCCCCCTAATGTCTTTGAACGGCTTGAGTTGGAGTCTAGTCCAAGTTGAAACTGAGCCAACAACCTGCATGAAACAGGAACTCAAATGAGAGCAGGGATCCAACACAAAAGTGTTGCACCGGTTCCATACATTTCCTCTTTGCATATTGTATAAGTGGAATTCTCTGCTCCTCTTGGTGGTGGGAATCACAGTGTGCGGGAGCAGTAAATTTGACCTGATGGAAAATGTCTACTCCCCACAAGTAGGAATTTAGTTTGGAATTTTAATCTCCCGATTTTCTGGCAGGTCAAAGGCAAGTCAAGTTTCCCAGTGATCCATGTTAGGAACCATATTTGAATTCATTTGCTTTTCATGAATGCTCATTAAAAGGCCAACTCTCTGGAATTAGGTTCATTCTCCAAATTAAGTGCCCTACCAGTGGATAACTAGAATGGTTTTCCGACTGAATATAAATGGCATGCATACAGCGAGCTTCAGTTCATTGACTTTGAGGTACGTTGCTGCTATGGAATGGAAGCCAGGGACAGAGGAATGGATTTTCGCTTATCTTCAAGAACATTGCTGTGAAATATCGTGTGTCTGTATCTCAAGCTGCACCAAGGCTGGACACAGGGGAGGCAAGACCTGTGGGAAGGGGGCAAACGGAGGAAGGACTGAGGGAAAAGAGGGTTTGGGATGTGAGGGTGAGGGAGGAGACTGAGGCAGGAATAGGAGGAGTGGGTGGAGGAGGAGGGGAACATGAGAGTTGAGGAGGGAGACAAAGACAGGTCTAGAGAATGGTCAAGGAATAGAATGGAGTAGTGAAAAACTGTCCTAGGGCAAGCGTTAAAAAACTGCCCAAGGAAGAGTCAGTGACTGTCCTGGGGCTCATACCTTGCTGTCAGAGACATATCGAAGTGATTGTTCTGGGACTGAGACCACCCTGACAGGGGTATATTGAAGTGACGGTCCTGGGGCTAAGGCCACACTGTTGGGAGCATATTAAACAGACTGTCCTGGGGCTGAGACCACCCTGTCTGGGGCGTAATGAAGAGACTGTCCTGGGGCTGAGGCCACACTTTCGGGGCATATTGTAGTGACTGTACTGAGGCTGTGCTATCAAGGGAATATTAAACAGACTGTCCAGGACTGAGGCCATGCTGCCAGGACATCTAAAGAGACTATCCTGGGGCTGAGGACACACTGTCCAGTGCAGATTGAAGAGACAACGTTGGGACTGTGCGTGGCATTCATGTCTTGGTCCTGGTCTTCAGCAGGCAAAAGCTTCTGCGCGCAGTGATGGACATCCACAGTATGGCATGCAGGGTGTGGTCAGTCGCCTGAGGAACTTGGTCCTCAGTGTCCAAAGTCATGGTATTGTGAGGCAGAGTACAGAGTAAAGTCCATGGGAGATACCTGACTCCTGTAAGTTAGTGGCTGAAAAGTCATGTTTGGGAGGGGGAGGGGGCTATTGGATGGTCTCATGGGTTGTGGGGGGGCTCACGAAAAGTAAGGGTGCATGTGGTCTCGAGAAGGGGAGGGGTAGAGTTGACAAAGGGCACGGGGACATCAACATTTAAAGGGTTCAGGAAGATCAACAAGGATAATGATAGGTTCAAGGGTACAGTGGGCAGGCTGGATAGTGACAAGAGGAATGGGAACTAGGAAGCGGTGAGTATGGAGGAGAATGGGAGGAAGTTGTGGTGATGGGGGAGGCTGGATGTTGGTCTCCCAGATGAAGGTCCGCAGCGCCATTTTTGATGTCACCTTACAATGACGCAGTTCGAAAAACAAGCTAGAAAATAACGATCGGGGAGGGGTCTCAGCAAATGTGGAAGGAGTTCAGCACAGCAATCCCTGGCCAATTGAAGGGATGCCCTATAACTATCCTGCTCAAACCATGGAGAGGATGGCTCAGCAGAGTGCTGGACTCAAGGAGTAAAGTACAATCTACACACAGGTAACTATACAGCTTCATCAGGATGTCACACCTCTGGCATCACACACTCATTCCTATCCATCAGATATTTCAAATGTCACTGAGTGAAACTAACTTCCATTGCTCAGCATCAAGCATGGGGAGAGTGGAACTAATAAAGGAATAATGTTCAGCCTTAAACACGGAGACAAAATAACACCGCAGGGAGGCATGAAAGGCTATGGTGCTCAATGATGACTACCACTTTTCCCTAAAATTCACAGCTCTAAAGTAAATGCCATTGCAAAGTGCACTTGGGTCAACAGATTCTAACATTGGTCACGACAAATGCTTAGAACATCCACAAACAACAGTCTTCAGCGTGACAGCGTTAGGATAATCACTAACCTTGATGAACAATTCTCAGGTCACATAATGTCTGACTGAGATGCAAGGGTTACATGTGTGTCATCCAGCCATCATTTTCATATTGGAAGTGCCTTTCTTCATGTTCTTCATGTTGCTGATGTGGAAATAAAAGCCATTCACTGTGGTGAGCTTTAATGAAACTGAGGGAGAAAAATGGGAGATAATTGGGAGGATTCATTTTGTACCTTCAAATGAACATGGGATCCTGCATCATATCAATTAGCCATTCAGTACACGAGACTTGGAAAGGATTAATGTGAACTGTATTTAAAATAGTGCTGATTATGTACAGTGACCAAACAATGTCGCCATTGTAAATTTAAAATTTTAAATTTTCCTATCTCTACCGCTATGTCTGCGTGCAACCCTAATATCCACAGCAGAGGTGAGGGCAGCCTGCTGACTGCTATTAAATGACTTTAGTGGGTACATTCTGGCGTCCCGAAGCCTGGAGGGTTCGGTCTGCTAAGGGTCTCCTGGTAGGTGCCTTCTCCTTGGCCTGACCTGCTGGATTGATGGGGTTATAGGCAGTGGGGATTTGGAGCAACAGGACACCCTTGGAGTGTCCTGGATGGATGTCCCCAGGATGTCCCCCTGGTATTCCTCCTCCTTTTGGTACCCAGCAGCCCCTCCTGACTTCTTGAAGGAGAAGGAACACCTGGAGGGATGTCAAGGTGCCTAGTCCCCTTCTCACCTCGCCACTGCTGGCGTGATGGTGTGCAGATCAGCGCACCAATCCAGCAGAAACTGCTAGACCTGGGATTCCATGGTGGCTGCCACCCTTCCAATGGAGACTTTATTGTGCTCATATGTCAGAGCCATGACAGACAGATCGTAGACTGACTCCTCCATCTTACAGTCCAGTCTGGTCATGGCCTCTGATAACTCTGTCTGATGTTCCTATGCCTGTCTTTGCATCTCCAACATTTCTCTCAGAGCTGATTCCAGGCACTCACCATGGGACTCAGACTCTGAAGGGCCTGGTCTCCAGCAATCCTCCCAGTGTCAGAGACCTCAGCTGCCATTGGCTCCACCTGCTGTGGACATGTGTCTGTGAGCTGACCACCAGATAGTGACCCCCAGCCTACTCTGTGCTGGTGGTAGGTGCTGATGAACACAGGTACTGGTTTTCCTCTGATGGTTCCTCTATCTCCTCATCCGGAGTGCTTTGGAGTTGGGGCTCAGGCACTTGGGAACGGACCTTCTTGGAATATGGAATAGAAAGAAGAAATAATTAGTGTTTGGCTAGGCAGGCTCTAACATTATAGGTCACATTAGTCATTCTCTCGATGTTATCAATATATACTAGGTGGACCCTCACTAGCTTGTTGGAGGAGACTGATCTTACCTTCCATTCAGGAATGATCTCAGTCCTTGATCTCAGCCACTTGCTCCTCATGGGCGAAGAGTGTCTTCAGCTCAGGAGTACAACCTCCAGTTTTCACTCTCTCCTGTTGTTTGTGGGAAATCTTGTCCTGCTTAAAGACAGATGGGTAACCGTGAGAACTATGGGGTAAGGGATTAAGAAGCCATTTGTGCAGAATCTTATTTGAGATGGTGAGCTTAAAGTGCCTGTAACACAGTCAGTGCTGGTGACCCATCTGCTGGTCATGTGACATCCCTGTGAATAATGCTTTTGACTACTGCTGCCCTTATGAGAGTGTGAACTTGGAGTGAGAAGAGGTTTCACTTACCCTGACGGAGCACATCAGATCATTCATTTTTTTTCCTGCACTGCAGGGCGGTCCTTTTCTGTTGCCAAAGGGCACTTACCTCCCTGGTGACCTCTTCTGAGGCCAGTGTGATCAGCTGGGAGAATCTCTTGTTCTCGTCCCTCAGATAAAGGGCCTCCTGCCTTTCCTGAATGAGAAGCCCCAGGTGGGCCTCGTTGAACCATGGGACTGAGGGTTTTGTATGTTTGGGCGCTGTGGTGAAGTAGAAGTCTACATCAAACCTGGGCTGCAATGAGAAAATGTCTGCGCAGGTACCAATCAAAAATGACACCAGGACCTTTGGTCCTATGAGGTAACGGCAAGGTGGATATATCTCTGCTTGTTCTGCCACAACATTCGATGAACTCCTAACCTTGTCTCCTCCACCTTCACCCCATTTCCATTTATTTTATTTCATTTTGTTTCATCTCATTCATCCATTTTATCATCCTTCTTTCTCCTTTCCATTTTTCCACTTTCCCTTCCAGCTCTCCTTTTGCCCCTTTCTCCCCAACCCCTTCAGGGCAACTGCCACATTCCTCAGGCAGTCCTTTAACCATCTGTACCTCTGTTCCACCATTCATGCATTCTGATCACTCAATGGATACTTTCAGCACCTTCTCAGCCTTCTGCATCTTCATTTACATTCCCTTTGTCCCATTCCTCCCTCACCCCCACCCTCATAGAATAAATCTCTGCTGATTCTCTTTGCTCTCAGCTCTGACGAAGGGTCACCTAGACTCGAACCGTTGGTTCTATTCTCTCCCCAGGGATGCTGTCAGACCTGCTGAGATTTTCCAGCATTTTCTGTTTTTTGTTTCAGATTCCAGCATCCACAGTATTTTGCTTTCGTACTTTCTTTTTCTTTGTTCATGGGATGTGAGGCCAGCATTTGTCACCCATTCCTAATTGCCCTTGAAAAGGTGGTGATCATCCGCTTCGTGAACCGCTGCCGTCCATCTGGCAAATGTGCACCTGTTGGGAAGCAAGTTCCAGCTTTTTGGCCCAGTGACAGTGAAGGAGCGGCTATCTAGCTCCAAGTCAAGATGACATGTGACTTGGTAGGAAACTTGCAGGAGAGTGGTGTTCCCTTTGAGTCTGCTTCCCTTGTCCTTCTAGGGAGTAAGGGTCACTGGTTTGGACAGGGCTGTCAAAGGAGGCTTGGCAAGTTGGTGCAGCTCATTTTGTACATGGTTGAAGTTCAAAAGGAAATCTGACGGCCTTTGGACCCTTTGAGGTATGATCATTTTTCCAACGGGCCAATCTCATTGTACATTATTGCACAGCTTAACGGCCTGCCCTTATTTTACCGATCATTGCATATAGCGTTGGACAAAACAATTGCATTATCAAGCCATTTCTTTCACGCCACTTTTAGTTTTAACTTAGTTTTAATATTTTATGAGAAGAAAAAAAAAATCCCAGAAGCACATTCCCTGAGGGAGCTGCTATTTTATTTTTTGATTTGAGTCTGAAGAATGGCTGTCTGCTCTGACTGAAGCCCGTATTGTACACAGCCATGGAGCAGTAATTGAACACTGCCGGGCCCGCCCTCATTTGCATTTGCCTGCCTTTGAGTGACAGCTGTACACGAAATGCCACATCAGTTGCCAGTATGTTGTGAGTCCGCACTAACAATCCCATGGCTCGGGGGAGACCTGCCATATTGTGATTTGGCTATCAGGCATGAAGGAAATAATTTCAAGTGCCAGGAATATGAGGCTGAATAAATGTTTCAGTGCTTCTGTATGCTGGAGGTGACAGTTCTGATTTACTGTAAAGTAATGCCTTTTTATCTACGGGATTGGCTTTCCTCGTAGTATTCTAGACATTTGTAAATTAAAAATGAATATTAGAATTATTTCATGCCAGGACAAAAATCACATGGCTGGATGAGTATTCTTAAAACAATTGCCCTTTTTGCCATAAATAGACAATAATTTCAAATGATCTAAATATGCTGATGAATTCGGCAGCACTACATGTATTCCAGTCTCCTTAAACTCGTGTAACTTGGCAGTCAAGTATTTTGAATGATCGAGCATCAGGTTTCCTATCTCATTGGGGTGGGTGGGTGGGTGCGTTGCGGGGTGGTGTGGTGGGGAGCAGTAAGAAGAAGGGGTAATGTTTGGATACATTTTGATCTGGAATGTCTGGAGTTTCAATGTTTCAGAGTCCAAAGTCCACATTTCAAAATGTAAGGCAGCATAAGCCGAAAAGCTGCCCTGAGTATCAGCAGCACTTAATCTTCATTATACAAATAGTGCCAATATTCAGATTAACCCCTGCGAGGACAGAGGCTTTGGAAGTACCACCTGTGGAAAGGGTGTCTGTTCCTAAGCTTTGCTTTGATTTGCAAGTTTTAAATATCATTATTTAAACTAGTAGGTAATGTGTTTTGATTTTCATTATATGCTGGGATGAGAACTTATGGAAATTGATTTTAATGATAAAGAGTTTTAAGGAAATATATTTTAACATTGTAACTATACTTCAGCCATCAGTTTGCAAGACAATAGTGTAATAATGACTACACAGTGAGGCATGTGACCAACCACAAGACAAGTAGGTATTTGCGCATTAGCCTGCATTAGGGGGACATGAATTACCAAGAAATCCGAAATATAATAGACCCGTACTTGCAAATAGGTTACCAGTAAATAGTAGGCACATATTTGCCAATGCAGTGGCAAGAGAAAGAGATGCTTAATCTTTGGTAGCCCGGAGGAGAATTGGGGCACTCCATCCCAATTTCAACCACTTAATATGGATACAATGCAATAAAAGGAGGCATTTTTGACTAAGCCATCATAATTGAGTCCAAAAGATTCAACAGAAACCATCTTTAAAGAAATAATTATCTTCCAACTGCAGACATCTGCTTTATTGTGAACTTTAGGAAACAGAATAAAAGGGTACTCCGCCATTCAGTTGCTGATTTGCATCCCAATTCAATTTACATACCTTTGCTCCATATCCCTTGGAACATTGACTGACATAAAAATAATCATCCACCTTGGTCAAAACCTTGGTCTTGATCAGTTCAAAGTGGATGACCTCCCATTTGCCCACATTAAACTACATTTATCATAACTTTTCTCACTGAGTTCATCTGTCTCTGATGCTTTGCAACTTTCTACTCTCACCTGCACTACTTCCTGTGTCTCCAAAATTAGTGTAACCTGCTCTGTTCCTTCATCCAGCCATTTCATAAAAAAACTACAGCAAAAACGGAAAACCTTGTCAGCAACTGGGAGGGACCACCATCAGCTAAAGATCACAATGGAGATTCTGAAGGACAGGCCCAGCAATGAAAGGAGAGGGGGGATCTTGCTGCACTCAAGAAAGGGGACAGAAGGTGCCATGAAGCCGGGATAGGAGGGGATGGCGGAGAGAGGCTGCACTCAGGTGAAGGTAAAGAGAGGCCGACATCAGCGGGAGGGAATGGAGGCCTCGATCAGGAGAGGATGTCATTGAGACAAGGAAGAGAAGTCCTTAACTGCCCAATTAAGTGGCATTTAAGGACCTCAAGTGGCAATTAAGGACTTCTATTCATCTCCACTGCAATGGCAGGCAGATCAGAGCACAAGGGCCATTTTTGAAACAGCTTCTTTGAAAAGGCATGTAGAAAGAGGCACCTCATTAATCAAGGGGTGCCCTGTGTGCAGCCGGGGCACCCCTCCTCTCCCCAAGTTATCACCCTACCCTTTGTTCTTCCCCACCTGCCCGCCAAAACCTGCCTCCCCCACCCTAGGCTCTCTGACCCCTCTCTGCCCTAAAAGCCCAGGATTTACCGCACTCCAGTCACCATCACTCTTCTTCCCGGAGATGTTTGCCACCCAGCAGTGCCCACTACTGAGTTCTGGCATCTGGCAGGATTGCTGGAGTAATATACTCTTCAAATAGCTGCAGAGAGACCTGAGAAAGCCAAATTCTTGAAGGTGACAAGACTAAAGCTGTTAAAAACACATTGACTTTATAAACAGAGTTATAAAGTATGTAAACAAGGAAGTCATGGTAAACATCTATGAATTAGTATTTGGCCTCACAAAGAGGATGATGTCCAATTTTAATCCTTCCTGAAGCTCCACACTTCAGGAAGGATTAGAAGAGATTAGAATGGTAACAGTTTTGAGGGAATTCAGTGAAGAGATGAGAAAACTGGATTTGTTCTCCTTGGAGTAGGGAAGGTTATAGGAGATTGAATACAAGAGTTGGGAAATCATGTTGCAGCTACATAAAACCTTGGTTAGGCTGCATTTTGAGTATTGCATGCAGTTCTGGTCAGCACACTACCAGAAGGATGTAGAAGCTTTGGAGAGAATGCAAAGAAGGTGGTGACTAGGGGATTTTCACAGTAACTTTATTGCAGTGTTAATGTAAGCCTACTTGTGACACTGATAAGTAAACTATCATGTTGACATGAGGCTAGATTGGAATGTCTGCACATAGCACTGCTGAACTCGGGGAGGTTCTGACACCTTTTCCAAACACACACTCCACCCCTTCCCCTCATTGTCCTATTGTCCGTATATCGTTCAGCACTGGATGTGAAGTACACACATTTGGAGTAAGTTGCAATATATGTTGGGAAAATTATTTTGTCACAGTGCAACGTCCTGCAACAAATGCTGGCCATTTCTGCACTGACTGACTGCAGTGTGATTTGTTGCTCTGGTATTGTGTGTTGAAAACATCAATTTATGAGCAGAGCTGAATGACAGAATGCTGAAATCACATACTAACAGTAACTCTCAGTGTATTGGGTACACTCTTATCAAAACCCGCTGGCAGCCAAGTGAAAAAAGCATTGCTGGCTGCTGTTTTAGTTATGGCCCCAGATCAATAGGCAATAACTACAAATGTTGAGGTATTTGTGTAAATAGCTTTATACTAAAGCAATTATTTTGTTCCCTGTGCCAATGTGCCCTCTCCAATAAACCCCGGTACTGCTGTGCAGCCACACTGCTTCACAGGAATTCTGTCAGGATCCTTCTCAGAGATAGCATAATCAGCAAGTGCTGCATCAATGCGAAATGTAAATCTGGTAATTTGAGAAAAGGAGTATGAATGCTGTCACACTGTTGCAAAAACCTTACTGGTTCACCAACGCCCTTCAGGAAAGGGTACCAGCCACCCCAATTTGGTTTGGCCTACATTTCATTCCTGCCCCATACTATGTGCTTTAGTGTTCTACAGAATTAGCAATTAATACCGGTGCTTGTCAGTGTTGTCCAGTACTCAAAAAAAGATGGGCTCAGTTGTACACCACAGCAAGTTATGACTATAGAAACACACACATCTGACGAGCATGCAGTTCCCTTGCCAACTCTCACAACACCAAGGTGTGGAGGTAGATGCAATGGAGGGAACTTAGTGCGTAAGAACGGAGTTGGAGGGGCTAAGGAATCTTTGCTGTCCTTGACCCTTTCACTGCTGGATGTCTTCCAGTGCTATTAATTTTTGCAGCCTAGAAATTAATCCACGCTAAATGGCCTCTTCAGCCTCCAAATAGCACGAAGGAAGCGCTGTCCACCTTTTAGAGGTAGGCAAAAAGAAATTGGCATCCAGGGCCTGTGCTTGAAACAGACAGAGGTTTGCTAACCGTCCCATGTTTGGCCTTGAAGGAAAAAACAGTAAAATGGGGAAATAAGAATACTGGTCCAAACTGTTTCCAAGATTTAAATATTAACAGCCAGGACACTACTGCAAGTAACCAAGGAGAAAAAAATCAAAGACATTAATTTGGACACTTAAGTTTCAAAAATATCAGGAATGGATAAAAAGGAAGTTTGGCTTACATCAAATATCATCGTCAAATAAAAAATCAGAGGACATCACTTTCCAGTTGGCATGAGAAGGATTTTCCACTCCAGAGACTAAGTCCAGTGGTGGAAGGGAAAGTTGACGTGATTCCTGTTGGGTGACGGGATGGCGTGATCTTCTGCTCTTCAGCTTAGTAATTATGCATCTGTGAGTGGCTTGGCGAATCTCTTTGGTTCCTGCCCACCCTACCGTTATGTCCTCAGGCCCAAGGTTCTGGCGCCATATTTAAAGGGCACCCGAACAGTCATTCGCTCAATGTAGGCCAGGAGCTCCTCATTTCTCCTCCAGAATCCTTGTGGCTGCAGCTTGTATTGGAGAAGCCGGCAGATGGAGCAACCATATCCAGGAACGTATAAAGGTGCCTCCGACATTGTCTTTCAATCATTTCTAGATAAGAGCACCAAAGCCAATATACCAGTGGCTGGCTTGAACCTCCACGCATAATCCTGGACCCTATCATGATCCACCTCCATATGCAATTCTCCCCCTCGGAATTGATACCCATTACCATCCCTGTGCCCACCCTGACCCTGCCCCCTCCCATTATTCAAGCTACCTCTCTTATCCCCCTCCATGATGCTCCCCTCCCACCACCCCTCCCATGAGACTTTCACCTGTCTGAATCTCACCCTGCACCGACTGCATCCCACTCCCCCCTCTGACTGTGATTGTTCTCTCCTCTTCGCAGAACCCACTACTGACTCTGCCTTCTAAGAGAGTCCTCTTTGTTCCACAGATACTCTTCCCCTCCTTCCCCAGACCCTCACTTCCCTGCTTAACCTACCTCTCCTGCTGCACCCTTGCACCCTATCACCACCTGCCCCCCCCCCCCCCCCCACCCCCCGCAACATTCATCTGCCTCCCATGCCCAGACGTGACACATCTTGTGATGTAGACATTCGATGTTTAGCCTTTACAGTTTTAAAGGAAGCCAAAAGAAGCATCTACTGACCTCGGAATTGTGGCTGAAATGAAGCTAACCACTTACGTGCCATTGTAAAACAGACTATTCAAATTATCCGCTGCCAGGGCACTTCATTTGAAGGGGGAGTATGATTCTGGCAAGATGACCTTTAAGAAGCATTCATAAGATGCAAATGAATATAAATGTGGTTCCCAACATTTGGAGGGGGATTTTGAGCCCACACTCTCCATGTAAAAAGTCTGGATAGAATCGGATAAGGCAATTCTCTCGTGTTTCCAATTTTTCCTGCCCCTCACCAGTGAAGCCACGAGGTTCATGCCCACAGCGGGCGGGAACCTCTTTTAAATAGATTTTCATGTATTTAAATATTATAAACGAGGCCCCCCATCACATGATTCCCTCCTCGCTATATATTAATGCCCCTCCTATATCACATCACATTGGCGAGGTTCACAACAAGTTTGGTCAAATGAGAGACAGTCAACAGGATCCTTCTGGGGGCACAGAGGTAAGTATAGTCCCCGGAGGGGGGGGGGGGGGGGGGGGGGCGGAGTGGGGTGGGGAAAGGAACATGGCTGGTTACTGAAGGAGTGGGTGGGGGGAGGAGCGCAAAGATGTCCTTGTTGGGTGGACAGACTCTGCATTTGCCATCAACATGGGTAAGTAAGTACCGTAGATGCTTAGAATTGACACATATCAATGAGGTGCTCTTCCCATGACCCCATACGCCCTGTTGAGCCCACACTGAGGCCATTGTGGAATGCAATCCTGGCAAAATTGTCTGGATCCCTGTCTGAGAATCTTGGGGCCCATGCCCTTTCATAAGACCACGATCTTTGTATTCACAATAGCGTAGTGTTATATTAGGACCTGTGTACCAGGTTTTTTTTATTACACGAAGAGTAAATAGCTTTTTTGTGTCTCTCTATTTAATTTTGTTCCCTTGCATCATCCACCCACTTTTAACCAGCAGCTGTCTCCCAAGCTGCCATTGTTATTCTACATGCTGTTTGTGAGAGTGATCCTGAGTGACGTGGACCCACTCCCCCATCCAGTTTCCCACTGGGCTGCTATCTTAATGTGATGATTTTTTTAAAAATAGCAATTTTATGCTACAGCACTGAGTCTATCCGTTGCAAGGAATCCAGATTAAACTGCCACAGAAATAATTTGGTTGGGATTTTAATTTTCTAAAGTAAGAACCGTGGTGTTTTTGACGCTGCGATACTCTTCCAATGTCCCATTGTTGGCTTGTGGTGCCAAAGGCGGACAGAAAGATTTGGAAAGCAATGTTATGTGCCCAGTACTTCCACAAACAGCGCCAGCTGATACAGAAACTCTAGACTGGATCCAAGCTTTATCACTTCATGCCATATTGTGTTAATACCTGGACCACTGAGCCAACTGCCAGCTTTCAAAGCTCTCTTTACAAAGACTGATGGGTTGTATTCCTGATGCCATCTTGAGTATTTCAAACTGACACAGCATTTATCATACAATAGTTTTATGCTTGCAAGCAATAAAATTATTGATACAACTTGCATCCGAAGATTCTGCAGCAAATATAGCTGATAATGCTAATGGTAGCTAATTTGTTGACTAGAGTGCCATAGTTATTCAGAATGAGATTTGTGCATATCTAGATCTGTTTGCCAGCAACAGCAAATATTTATTTGTAATTAATTTGTTTACTTAAAGGAACTAAGTTCAGGTTAATTTTATCCTTTTGCTTTCCAATGTCTTACGACAACAGATCAACACCTTACTAAACCTTACTAAGGTAAGCCTATATATAAGCCTAGGTAGGTATGGACATGATCGGCGCAACTTGTGGGCTGAAGGGCCTGTTTGTGCTGTATTTTTTTCTATGTTCTAAACATAGAAATGTGGAAACATAGGAAATAGGAGCAGGAGTAGGCCATTCAGCCCCTTGAGCCTGTTCCGTCATTCAGTATGTTCTTGGTTGATCCTCTATCTCAATGCTATACTCACACTCTCTCCCCATACCCCATGATGCCTTTAGTGTCCGGGCGAGGGGGGGGAGGAGACCTTACCAGAATTTGGCAAAGTGTCAGGGTCGGACTGAAAAAGATCATGTTTCTCTCCAGAAAAACAGACTGGTTTTCTTGCCAGATCTTCTGCCACTTTGTCAAAAGAAAACATTGGGTGTATTTCACGTCATCATGCTGAGGGGCGGGGCCTAAACACATTGGTAAAGCACAACTGCACTGAGATTGGGGTGCTTTTTAAGTAACTCCCCCCCCCCCCCCCCGCCCGGTACAAAAATTTGGCGAGGGGTCAATATATGGCCAGGGTGGGGAGGAGGTGGTGCTGAATTGTATATTGTATGTTAATATATTAAAATGTACTGAAATCAGGTTCATGCCCATTATGGCCTGATGATGCCGGCGAGGGATAGCGAAAATTGGGTGTCGCAATCTAGTTGGCGAGATTTGCGATTTCCGAATCTTGAGCCCCCACTGCCATTCCTGTAGACAGCGAGAGTGGACTCAAGATCCCACCCTACAAATCTATTTCCTTCTTAAATATATTCAGTGACTCGGCCTCCACAGCCTTCTGTGGTAGAGAATCCCACAGGTATTCCACCCTCTGAGTGAAGAAATATCAAGAAATGTCTCCTCATCTCAGTCCTAAATGGCCTACTCTGTAACCTGAGACTCCTTGTTCTGGACCCCCACTCCCCTCCCTCCTTCTGCACTGTCAGGATCCTTCGATTCGATGACTTACCATGTTCTTTCCTAACTGCTTGCTGCACCTGTGTGCTAGTTTTCACTGACTGGTGTACAAGGACATCCAGGTCTCTTTGTACATCAACATTTCCCAATCTATCACCATTTAAGTAATACTCTGTCATTCTGTTTTTCCTACCAAAGTGGATAACTACACATTATTCTACATCTGCCATGTACTTGTTCACTCACTCAACTTGTCTAAATCGCCTTGAAGTCTCTTTACATCCTCCTCACCACTCATATTTCCACCTAGTTTTGTGTCATCAACAAACTTGGAAATATTACATTTGGTTCCCTCATTCAAATCATTGATGTGTATTATGAATAGTCGGGTCACAAACACTGATTCCCGCGGTACCACACTAGTCACCGCATGCCACTCTGAAAAAGTCCCATTTATTCCTACTCACTGTTTCCTGTCTGCTAATCAATTCTCAATCCATGCCAATATATTACCTCCAATCCCACATGCTTTAATTTTGCACACAATGTGGTACTTTAGCAAAAGCTTTCTGAATATCCAAATACACCACTGGTTCTCCCTTGCCGATTCTACTAGTTATATCCTCAAAAAAACTCCGGTACGTTTGTCAGGCGTAGTTTCCCTTTCATAAATCCAAGTTGACTCTGTCTAATCCCATTGATATTTTCGAAGTAAAAGCAAATTACTGCGGATGTTGGAATCTGAAACCAAAAGAGAAAATGGTGGAAAATCTCAGCAGGTCTGGCGGCATCTGTAAGGAGAAAAAAGAGCTGACGTTTCGAGTCCAGGTGACCCTTTGTCAAAGCTTTGACAAAGGGTCGTCTGGACTCAAAACGTCAGCTGTTTTCTCTCCTTACAGATGCCGCCAGACTTGCTGAGATTTTCCAGCATTTTCTCTTTCGACATTTTCTAAATGCCCTGTTATTGCATCCTTTGTAACAGACTCTAGTATTTTCCCTACTGCTGATGTTAGGCTAACAGATCATGGGCGGGATTTAACAACCTCGCTCGGGTGAGACCGGAAATTCCAGCCCAAGGTCAATGGAAATTTCCATTGTCAGACCCTCGCCCACGCCAATTCCATGGCGGGCAAGGTGGTAGATTTCCAGCCCTTAATTTTACACAGTGAGTTATATTTGCCAGTCCCCAATCTACAAGGACTATTCCAGAATCTACAGAGTTTTGGAAGGTGACAACCAATATATCCACTATTTTCATGACCGCCTCCTTTTGTACCCTGAGATGTAGATTGTCAGGCCTGGGGGAGTTATTGGCTTTCAGCTCCATTAATTTTTCCAGTACTATTTGTTTTACTGTGAAGACCCAGGCCGGAAGCTCCAAGGTGTTTAATGAAGTTAGCCTTGACCCTAAGTATTACAGTTGATTTTGGCATGGGTGAGCTTAAGGTGTTTCACTCCAGGTATGATTCAACTGACCCACTAGGAAGCTTTTATCAAAAAAAGTTTATTTGAAAACACAGTTAAAATATAACAAAAAGATTTAGCTTTTTTTTACCAATCACAAGAAGGAAATACAACAGTCCATGTGTCTCATTAGGCCCTGTGAGTAAGGTAACATTTTTGCAAAACCATTTAAATTTACCAACACGTGCTTTTTGTATGTTTGAAGTAAATCTGCACTTCAGTATTGAAATAGTGAAAGTTACTATCCTGCCGCTTTCTTTCATTTTGGCACCACCCTCTCTGACCACAACTAAAGATGTAGCATCGCAGAAAATGGCGTAGGAGGAAGGTTCTAGGTGGAGTCTTCATCTGCATCCCAGTTTCACGCTGGCCACCAGTGGGTTTCCTGATCTGCCATGCACCTGCGTGCAGCCCGTGCAAAATTCACATCGGTGTCAAAGTGATTTTGGGGCTCTCCATCTGTTCCACGCCCCCCCCCCCCCAACCCCCCCCCACTCCCCTCTCTACCCATCATTGAACCTGACGGTGGAGCATGGGAAAATTCCACCTGGGGTCACACCAGCTTAAAAGTTTGGGAAACACAATTCTGGGTCTTTATCAATATTTAACCATCACCGCGGGTCTGACATGGGCCATCGTTAAATTTGTTTCTCTCACCACAGATGCTGCTAGTTCTGCTGAATATTTTTAGCATTTTCGGTTTTTAACTTCCAAATGTCAAGTATCTGCTGGATTTTGCTTTTATTGCAGGTACATTCACAGGCTGAGTAATTAGAGACATTAAGAAGTGTATGTGAATGGTTCTGGGCAGGGTAGGGTTCCCCTGTGAAGTAAAGTTGGCAGGAGGAAGTGGGGAAGGCGTGAATGCTGAGGTAGCTTTTGGGAGAGTGATCACCTAATATTCTTCTCCAGGCTTTTAGTTACTTTTTTCCTTCAGTGCAAGTGAAGAAATATACAGTTCTTCTACAGTTTTAATGAGAAGACTATGACCCACTACATGTCAGTGTAATGATTAGCTTTTTTGTGTCATAGGCTTGTATTGTTGCAGCTTTTGTCAAACTTTTACAGGATTTTCTAGGTTGGCATACATGAAAGCAAAATTGCAATGATGTGGTGACGCTCACTCTCTGAAGTTTGTGCTCTCTGTGTGGCAAATTTCCCCATCTAGAAACGAAAGTGCCAAAACTGGGTAGCAAACTAGTCAATAGCAGAAGGGATGCAAGGTGCTACCTTTGTGCATGCAAACCCAGTTAGATTGTGCAGATTGGCCAATGATTGGTGCCTCTCGCTCAGACTGGGAATGTTCTGTTTTATGCCGTACCCTTTCAATAACAGTTGCTTAATTTGTATTATCTTGAAATTGAATATTTTATTAAGCATCAGCCTTTATGCCACCTGGCCTCATTTATTTATTTTCTTCAACAGTCCCGCCAGAAAAAATAAGCTTCCAAAGGAAATCTGATATATTTTGAAAGAAGAGATGTGTCTGGTGCACGTAAGGCAAGAGATTCTGTCTTTCCACTCACCAGCACCCTGACATCTGCGGAAAGCATTGCGCACGTCTCACTCTGGCAAACAGTCAGAGAAGGTGCAGGCTCCTCTTCCCAGTGGAAGCTGGGACCACAGACCCGATGACACCACTGATATGTGAATAAATGACTAACTAATGTTCACATCCCAATCACAGTATGTTCTGTCTTCAGGGGCACTGCATGAATACAGCTATGGCAGAGCGATCAAGAACCAGTGAACTCTGATTGACTGCTCCTGCCAAGATTACACGAACCATATCTGGAGACCTTGGTACACCTGTATGTTGATGGCAATGCAAAATTATAAGCATTGACTTAAGCTGGATGTATCATTCTACAGATGTCAGGTGCCTCCAGTGCCTTAGCCGAGTGGCTGTCTTTTGAAAAATAAGCGGAAGCAAACTGGGAGGATCACAGCAAAGGGCAATCCTGTCATCATCCAAGGCACGTACACATACACTTTCCAGGAGCAGTTATTAGCTAACTGTAACACTTAAAACCTTGGCTAATCCTTTTTCCCTTTTGTAACACTCACTTGCTGCCCTGTTGAGATCAAATAGCTCTGCTCAGGCCTAACATTTGGAACGATTGCCTGGATGTGTTCAGCTTCAACAACCCCCAAGTAGCTCAACCTCATCCAGGTCAAGGCAGCCAGCTTGATCGGCACCCCATCAGCAACCTTAAATATTCATTCACTCCACCACCGATGCATGGTGGCAGCATCTGCAAGGTGCATAAGAACTCGCCAAACCTCCTTTGACAGCACCTTCCAACCTGTGACCCCTACCACCTAGAAGGGCAAAGGAAGCAGGCACATGTAAACCTCACCACCTGCGAGTACCCCTCCAAACCACATACCAACCTGGTATGGAAACATATCGCCGTTCCTTAGCAATCACTGGGTCAAAATCCTGGAACTCCATCTCTAACAGCCCTTTGTGCGTATAGCACAGGGACTGCAGCGGTTCAAGATGGTGGTTCACCACATTCTCAACTGCAGTTCGAGATAGGCAACAAATACTGATCTTGCCCGCAATCCCATGAATGAGCAAAGAAACATTGATCAAATCATGGGTCTTCTTCATCTGAATGGTGTAGTTGGACTCCAGACAGTCTACTCCAGGGAGTTGTTTCTGATTGAACTCCTTCTGGTCCCATATTTCACTCACAAATAACTTTTCAAAATAAATACTTTTATAAGGGTGTTATTTGAGGACTTGAACAATCAGAAGTGAAATACATGATGTACAGGTTAGTTACAATACTTCCCCAGTTCCCTTTTTGAATGATGCACAAATTCTATGATTTCTCTGCCCGATGGACACATTTATCAATCAGAAATAATGGCCCCGATATTAATGTGGGGGAAAATCTGGCAAGTCTTTGGAAACACTGCGATTTTAGCAGCAGGGCCTTGTATGAATAAAAGAACGCGGTCTCCCACCCAGTAACCACCCAAATTGACAGCCCGGCCAGCGGGCAAGAACAGGACATTTGAGGCAGGAGATCACAGCGGGGATCCTGACCCAGAACTTATTGGAAGCTTTGACCACAGTTACCAGGTGGGGGAAGGTAACATCATCCCCAGTAACCCTGCTGCTCTGAACTTTCTGAAGGCTCAAGCAAGTGCTGTCAGTGCATAGGCTGGGTCATTCACAGGTTTGAACAATGGTCTGTGCTGATTGAGTTGATATTGTTTGAGATGCAAGTAGATGCATTGCAGTTGGTTTCCTTGTCCTGGGGAATGTAAGCTGGGGGTCCTGATCAGAACTGTTGTCCTGCTGGAGATGTGGACTTTTGTACATGAGCTGAGCACAGGGTTGGCCCAGCTGCAAGATTCCCCTGCTGGAATATCCTGCAGATCCTCACTGTCAGGATTCGTATCCAAGGAATATACTCAGGTGAGGGGCCAGATGGTATCCATCCAACAGCCTCCAGGAAAAGAGCAGGAATATTAATAAGGGAGAAAGGGTTTTATGGATTAGAACAGAGAATAATGTGAGAGAGAATTAGTTAGGATTCAGGTAATATGTGCAATGAAATCACAATGTCATTGAAGATGTCTCATTGCTTCAGTGTAGTAAAAAGATTATTGGTTCCATAGCTGTAAAGTTATGAATACAGGGAATCATTGGATAGTATAGGATATTTGATTGGTGGCAGGGTGATTGCTGAGGAAACGTGTTCTTTTTTAATGCTTCATTCTCTGTAGTTCATGGATATTACAGTTATTACACCTAATGGGATCCGCCAATCTAAATTGCGGTTGAAAGCAATTTTTTTAATGGTACGAAAGCTGCCTGGGTATGTAACAGACAGTTGCAGAATAACAATGTAAAATAAGCCCGGCATCACTTCCTTTATAACATTGCTTCTGCGGCTGCTCTATGCACTATGAACGATATTTCTGCGCAGTGACGAAAAGCTTCTCTTCACTGGTCTGAGCATGGCCACACAGCAGTGGAGGAGCCACATACCAGTTGTCTGACTCTCAAGCAATCAGTTAATTTATGGGAGAAATGCATTAGATTGTGGCAGGAAATGGAAAACTTCAAAACTCAAAAGGCATCTGAGCCCATGAACACAGTACACGATGACAGGACGTAATGACCTGGTGTATTTTTTTACAATGTTCATAGCTGGAGACACCTATTTTATATTGGGTAAGTTCCCATCCTTAGCTAGACCACCTAGAAAAGCAGTCTTTTTCCCGCTGACAGAAAAATAAAGCAGCAGGAGGTGTTGAGATGCTTCCACCCCTTGTAAAAGCCATACAGAAATTTTAGGATCACAGAGCACATTCCCCACCCTCTTTATAAAGCAATGGAGTACGGCAGTGGGTGCCAGGAGGGGCAATGTGGGAATATCAAAGATCACTACTGCAAATATCATATTTACAACATTAAACCAGTAAATCTCTTGCTTCGCTTTTAATGGACAGAAAATCACAGAGAAACTTGCCTGAATTTATCATGTAAGCACCATGAGAATATACTGCCCCAACCCCCTCATTTGTGACAGGCCTTTTTTTAAAAAAACAATATGCACCACAAGAACTGTAAATTGATGGGGCTCTTTGTAAGTTACAGAAAATTAGTGTTGGATTTTACCACAGAATTCAGGACCCCGATGCCAGGGACAAGTGAGGGTCCTGAGCCCCACACACCTGCCAGCAACAAAAGCAGCTCAGCAACCCTCCAGGAGGGTGTCTCCTAATTGGCCACCTCTGTGTTCGCTGCCCTATTAAGAATGGCGGGCGAGCTCTCAATGCTGCCTCTCCAATCAAAGGAGCCATACTTCTGGAGCCTTCAGAGCCCGACCAAGAGAGGTGGGTGCTGCTGAGGCAGGTCCGGGCCTTGAGGGCACCTCAACATGAAGGCACCCTCGCTGGGCTGCAGCAGCAGCGCAGAAATAAACAAAGTCTAGTCCAGCGGGTCCATCAGCGCGGAGAGGAAACCAGTCCACTGGATCGAGATTGGCCACGATTTCAGCCTTTCATATTCACGGCCTCCATCAAGTGAGCACAGAGCCTCTAGCTCAGGGAAGCTGCCAGTTTTGGACAGGGGAGATGCCTCCAGTGCGTTAGTGGCTCCACATGCAGCAAAGGCCCACTCTGCCAGAGACAAAGCATCAGAAAGGCCACAACATCCCCTCTGATTAGGGCCTTCAGCAGCCTAACTGGCTGCCTGCCTCCGTGCAGTGGGCAGCTGATCTGATTGCCAGCCCACCCTTGCAGTGCATCGGTAAGTGACTCAGACACAAATTTTCCCATATCTTTCCAGCTCCCCAGCCTCTGAGCCCAATAGTCAGGGGGTCTGGAAAATGTAGTCCTTCATAATGTTGCTGTTATCACAGCAAAATGAGCAAACTGCCATTGTTTTAAAAAAAGCATTCATATTTTACCAGTTACTGTTTTATTATTGTGATAACCCCATAGGGTCTATGGGGAATTACTGATTGAGCACCCTATGGGGCTCGTAGAGTATGAATTCCCCTGGTTACTGGCAGTGGCCTGCCCAGCTGGAACTCATTACCTTAGCCTTTTATGAGGCAGGCCCAGGACTGGGCCTGTTGAACTACTTGTCCCAGGCAGGGACTATTGTGTGTACTCCATGGCAGTGGTTTTATTTTGCATTCTGTAAATAAACTATGTTCCTTTCCAGTTGGGCCTCCCGTGTTACTACAATTATAATGTAGCATTTAATATTCAGGTTTTTACAGCTCCCCGGTATTCTGCACCATTGAACTTGGCAATTACAGGAGTTTACTTGTTCAATAATTCAGTAAGTTTTAGTGCTTTCAATCTGCCCTTGCTTTCGACTGACAGATTCGAGGTAAATTAAATTTACGTATGTGTGGTAATAATAAACTGGAATTTGGTTCAACTAGCTCTGTTGAAACTTGAGGGGATTGCCAACTTTGGACGTATTCCTGGAGTTTTCATCACATGACCTCTGATTACTCCCCGCTCTCCACCCACAGGCTCTTGACATTGGCCCACCGACAACCACGCACCACCTCCCCATGCCTGATTGGACAGTTCCTTTCTCCGCTCGCCAATATTTTTATAAATAATAACAAAAGATTTAAAAGAAAATTATTGCCTGGTGCCTTTATTAATTTTCTCCCAGGTTTCTCGCTGCAGCTTTCTGATAATTTTTTTTTTAATTCCTGAAGACTCTGGGATAAACCTGGAGACTTGGTGAAGAAGAGCAGAGTTTGACTAAGCGATTGAAGGTATCCTGTCCTCTCTGGCACAGATGTGCAGAAAAATACCCATGTCCAGAGGGGCAATTTTTTCACACAGAGGGTGGTGAGTGTCTGGAACAAGCTGCCAGAGGTAGTAGTAGAGGCAGGACAATTTTGTCTTTTAAAAAGCATTTAGATAGTTACATGGGTAAGATGGGTATAGAGGGATATAAGCCAAATGTGGGCAATTGGGATTAGCTTAGGGGTTTAAAAAAAAAAGGGCGGCATGGACAAGTTGGGCTGAAGGGCCTGTTTCCATGCTGTAAACCTCTATGATTCTACCTTATCGAAACCATGCCCATTTTAGAAAGAAGGACCCATTCAAACAAAACAGAACCTGTCATATTGACAGCATATTCAAAGTATTATTAGGTAAGATGGTTGGACATGGACTTGTAGCCATGATCACCCAAGGAGTTGCCAGTCTAAATCATTCTGTCAGGCAAAAGTGCTAAGTGGAGTCCAAATGACCTCAAACGTCCCTACCCTCTTACTGGTGGCTAATTGAAAAGCAGCGTTGGTGGAAGTCTAGGCAGAATGCAGGTTAGAGTTGTTTCATAGCAAGGAGACAGATAATGCATCTGTTATGTCTTTTATCAAGTAGTTCTTCTGGGGGAATACTCAAAATGCTTCCCACTGGCTTTCATTCTCTTTTTAGTACACAGTTTTGGACTCCACTCACAAGATGTACGACTCGTAAGTGTATCTGTAACCAGAGTTCTCAGGCTTTCAAACTCTGATCTGAGTGGAAGGCACCTTATTATATGCACTGGCTGCTTCAGACCAGCCAACATGGCTGGTATTGGATCTAAATCCCTTACCTGTCCTATTAATATCTTGTATAGTATTGACTTCAAGAAGTTCAGAAGAAGGGGAATTGAAATGTCTGTGGAAGTATTTCACAAATAAAATATGGGTTGCCTTGCTAGATTATGCTGTGTAAGTTAATATATTCATCATTATTTGTCAAAAATCAACAGCTACCTCATTAGGAATGCCTGATGATTTTTGACGCTTTTGCAAGTGATCACAGTTTTTATGTGGGTGTGCAGTGTGCAAAAGGAGATAGTAAAGTCGAAAGCAACAAGAATCAGCTGTTCTTTGCAGGTTGTAAATAGAAAACAACATACCTTTAAATGCATTTGAATCCTGTGATAGGCAGAAGGTTTGGGACAAATAAAAATGCACTACATGGCAGAGAGGGGTTCAACTGAACAACACTCGCCAGCAATGTTAATGAGCTTTCTAATCTCCATTTGTTTTGTTTCCTCTTGGTTGGTTAATTTAGCTTTCCCAGATGCATCATGTGTAAGTTATGTTCTTCAGTGGGTATCTCCATTAAGTCCACCTTGCCTGCAATGTGAGACTCAAATGATCATTGCATCAGTGGCTTTTAATTGCTTCCAGTAGCCCCGGTTGATGATTGACGGTCCCATGTGCATTCCATCCTGCTTTACAGTGAGATAAGGCGATGAAAAAAAAATTACTTTTCATGATAATCAGACAATTTTCATTACAATCGGATTGAAAATAAAACTAAAATATGCCATAGAATCCTAAACACAGATTTAGGACCATGTTACATTGGACTGAAGCATAGCGTTTCTGCTAACAATTTTGATATTACCCTAATAATTTCTGTGAATGATCAGTAATCACACTCCAGTCTCCCTTTCCCACTTTTGCTAACAAGTAATAACTCATTGTGTGTGCATGATTTATCAAGTATGCTGCATGAGTGTGCATTACCTTACATTTATCTACACAGAAAAGAAGATTGAGTGGGAACATGATGGGGGTCTCAAAAATGCTTAGAGGGATGGATAATGTAGGAGTAAGCAGGTTATTTAACTCTGACTGTGATTGCAGAACTATGAAACATTAGTACAGCAAATGCTGTTTAATCAGAACATCTCGGTGGATACTAATTCATCCTGATTCACCAATCATTCTGTATAAATAGGAACCATAACTCCTGTTTTCAGCCTGCTCAGTCTCTTGACTTTTCCGCCAATTGTGAGAGTCAGCTTTCTGAAGGCTGGTAAAACAGTTAGGCCTTGGACTAAACAGCAGCCATGCCACGTGCCCGAATGGGCTAGATCAGTGCAGTAGGGAATCATCAAAGGCAATCATGCAGTTCCCAGGAGATCGTCCCCGTAAAGCTAATGAGCGGCATTTTCCGGCCGCGCGCGCCCCAAAACCTGAAAATCCTGTCTGAGGTCAACGGACCTTTGCATGGTCTGCTCCCCAGCTGCCCCCAACCCCCCACCCCCTCCAACCCCCCTGCCCACTATGATTCCCATGGCAGACAAAATGGGAAAATTCCCCCCAACGTCTCGCCTACCTGTGCCCCAATCAAATATCCTGTAACATAGATTAATTGAAGATTGGGGGAGGGGGTTTCATTCTCCCCCCACCGAGCCCATAACATGGAATCTTAATTCCAGAAGAAAAGTTCAAGTGCCTGGATTAATTGTGTAAAATGAGCTTGTTAAATGACTAGTTACAAATGGGATTGAAGATGATACATACAGGCATAGATGGTCAAAAACAAATAGTTTCAGTCTTGCTTCAAGTCATCGGCATGTCACCTGTGCAATGCAATTGGTTAGGATTAAATGCTTGGCTGCTATTTTGTAATTTTCCTTCATTTGCTTGGAGATTGGAAGGAAATTTCATATTCCTTCATCTTGGGAGTTTACCTCTGGTTATTCATTCTCTCAGAGAAGCTGAGAATGTTCTTTGAATCCGGCCTTTCGAAAACACAGGGTTGATGAGTTTTATTTTGTTTTTCCTTATGAAATAAACGGTGCTCAGTAGGAGCCGCTGTTTGGGTGCTCTAGATGCCATTAGATTCCATTCGGAGACCAAAATGGCATTTGCTCCATCTTGGTGAAGGCACTTGCACAGCTCAGGTCTGACATAGGTATGCAGAGCCAACAGTCCACAATGTCTGTCAACATAAAGCACTGATTTCATGCCAGCGCTGTCATTTTGGAGGGCCATGCTCCAGCCGATATCTCTTAATCTCTCGCAGCTAACCACTCATTAAGCAGCAAAATGTAACCCACACCGGCTCTATTTAAAGGGATCAGAAACTACTTGCAGATTAGTTGCTGGTTGATTTCGACTGGTTGGTGCTACGATTCTACGAATGATAGATGCTATCTATAAATCTATAGGAAACCATATATAAAGCGTGCAGGGTACTATTCTCCTACCTAAGCTTCAGCAGGAAACAATGTGTGACATATTTATGCTTAAATAGAGACTACCTCAAATAAATCTATCACATGCTATCACTCCAACTTCAACCCCAGAACAGGGTAAGTACCAAATTGCTGGTGAATGTTTAAGTGACCATGGTAATGAACGTTTATGTGTGTGATTCCTTCTAGGTTTTGTAGAGGTGCTGGAACATTTCACAGTTTGCTGTTCACCATTGTGCAAGAGAGGTCACTGGCACTCTCGATTCAAACAGAGCTAACCACATTTTATTATGCTCGTCAGAGACAGGCAGGTGGAGTGAGCAGAAGAATTTGCTATGATTACTGGCTTCCCCATGGTGCAGAGTGCCATTGATTGCACATCAGTTTCTGGACACAGCATGTCATCCCTGTTGTGTACCGGAACCATAAAGGATTCCACTCCTTCACCATACAGTGCATCATGCAGCTGAATCCCTAGTGTCCTGGCAGCAGTCACGATGCCTTCAATTTGCAGTGTGCCAGCTGCATTTCATTGACCAAGGCAACCCCTACTGTGCAACGAGGGCTATTCGTTGACCACATGATTCATGTAACAGGTTCACAGCGCGCACACGCATGCACACATGCATACACACACACCATGCATAAAATGAGAACCATACTGCCTCAAAAATGTGATAGAGCAGAACATTGGCATGTTGAATCAATTCTGCTACCTAGACTGATCTGTAGGAACCCTGTAGAATTGGGCTAAATGTGTCACATGATTCGTAGTGATTTGCTGCAAGTAGCACATTCTCCCCATCATAAGGGGACAGCCCTTGCCACCAGCTGTTGTGCTAGCATCTGAGGATCAGGAGTATGAAGAGGCGGTATGAGGGAGGACAAGGAAGGAAGGTGGCACTCTCGCTGCCAAAGATATATGTGAAAGGCTAACTCAAATGTGATAACAGTAACCTTAATTTGCCAGGGATCAACATTCCAATCCTCCTTACCTTCCCTCTGTCACTGACCATCGTGCCGTCACCTTGACCACAATGCAAAAATGAAACTATTATTCCAAAAAAAATTTAGAAGTGAAACCCTGCTATTTATTACAATCAAAAGTCAATCATCATTCTGGTGCATTTGCTTTCTGCTGTTCTTTGTGCGTTCATTCGTCCTACAGCATCTGTGCCGTGTTCACTGAGTGGTTGCAACATACTGACTTTCAGTGGAGGAGACTACAGATGGCTGCGGAAGACAACCTCGAGCAGCTTTGGGCCTCGAAGGCCTGGCATCAGGCTGCACTATCTTAGCACATGCAGCAGTCTGGACTGGCTGGTTGACAGGTAACATCAGGAGCACTGGCAGGGAATGCTTTCATTCCTGAGGGTGACCAACAGGGTCATGGTCCATGGAACCACTGCCGCTCTCTGCAGTACCTCAGCAGTTCCAGTAATCTGGTGAAGGACTGCTGTGACACCCGGCAAAGTTCCTTTGTGCACCTGTATCCACAACCATGATGCCAGCGGGCAAAACATTCATAGCAGCCAGTTGATCTTGTATGACTACAATCTGAGTTTGCACCGCAGCACTCAGAATTCTGAATATTGCTTGTCAACAATGGAAATTACGACATTGGCCATCACCATAAGTTTGTTGTATTATGTGTTGCTGACCGTGCCAATGCATTTAAATGCATGAGCCGAAGAGTTTAGTGCAGAAGAAAAACATGGCTGAGAAGCAGATGAAAGGCTCGGAAATACTTCTTTGACACCGGACCCGAACTGCAACAGCAGATGGTAATGTGGAGTGAGCAGATGGCTGTGAATGAAGGAAAGCTATCGGAAGTAACACAAAGAAGCAAAATGTGCAGAAAGTTAATGCAGCTGTCCTATGAGAAAATCTTCACACCAGAGCTGAACTGGAAGACTTGAAGTGCACGATTCAAGCTGAGTATATACCTTTGAAAAAACACCACAACTGAAGTCTTTAATGAACCAAGCTGTTCGAAATCTGAAGAAACACATTTCAGAGATGACACAAAGGAAATCACAACCCTCGATTCCACAGTTGGCAATTCAAAGCAGGAGTTGGGAAAATGCAATCAGTTGTGCAGCCAGACAAAACAGGAGGCAGAAGAGGCATGCAAAGAAGTTGTGACCCTGAAAGGCTACTTGAAGAATAAATGTGTATCGCTGGAAAAATATGAAGAGCTAAAAAGGACATTGGATATTACTTCAGAAAAAGCTGTGTTGGAACTATCAGAAGCAACAAAATGAAGCACTGAAACCCAGAGCGAGTTGACAAGAGCTCAACATGAAAATAAACAGTTGAAGGAGCCGCTGATTGTCCTTCAAGATCAAATGTAAAAAGAATATGTGGCCATACAGCAATGTAAAGAAATGAAGGCTGTCTTAAGTAATAGAATAGAAAAACAGCAGAAAAAACTCTGCTGAATTACCGGAAAGCTCAAGATGAAGTAAATGAGCTTCGTAAGAAAAATGAAAATCTATCGAAGAATCTTCTTGTGCTACAAGAATCCCTCAGGAGAAAGTTTCTTTCTCAGGAAGATTGCGGAGAGAAGCAAAATGAATTTAATGTCACTCTGAACAAACTGCGGAATCAGTTGGCAGAGCAGACTCAGCAATGTTCAATATTCCAGGAGGAAGCCGGAAACTACGAGCAACAGACTGAAGAGCTGAAGAAGCAGCTGAACGAAGAAGAGGAAATATTGAAAAGAAAAGCTTTCCAAACTGCAATGGATAATGAAGCCATGAGTAGCACAATTACTGAACTAAAGCAAGTTAAGACTTTGTTGGAGACAGTCCTAGAATCTTAGAATCCCTACATTGTAGGAGAGGCCATTCGGCCCATCAAGTCTGCACCGACTCTTTGACAGAGTACCTTGCCCAAGCCCTGTTCGCCGCCCTATCCCCATAACCCCACATATTTCCCGTGGCTAATCCACCTAACCTACACATCTTGGGACACTAAGGGGCAACTTAGCATGAAAATCCACCTAACCTGCACATGTTTCGACTGTGGGAGGAAACCGGAGCACCCGGAGGAAACCCACGCAGACACAGGGAGAATGTGCAGACTCCACACAGACAGTCACCCAAGGCTGGAATTGAACCTGGATCCCTGAAGCTGTGAGGCAGTGAATGCAGCACTGTGCCACCCTGCTGTCTGACAGTGAAACAATGGCCAACAGTGAAACGAAAATAAAAGACAGACAAAATTCCATTGCAGGCAAAGAAAGAACAGACAGAAATGAGATCAGAAAATGTAAATCCGACACTGAAGCTCAAGGAACTAACTAGAAGAAATAAATATTGAGCTGAATGAAAAGATTCACAAGCTTGCAAAATGACTTGAAAATAATACAGCAGACAAATGATTGGCTGGAATTGTGAAACAGGTGGAAATGAAGCATCCATTTATGAAATGCGTATGTCCGGCAAGAACATGCCTGACACCAAGGAGAAAGAAGCTTCAAGTCCAAATTAAGTTAAAAGTTTAAAGTTTATTTACTAGAGTCACAAGTAGGCTTACATTCACACTACAATGAAGTTGCAGTGAAAATCCTCTTGTCGCCACAACTCTGGCGCCTGTTCGGGTACACTGAGAGAGAATTTAACATGGCTAATGCACC
Source organism: Mustelus asterias (assembly GCF_964213995.1). Classification (NCBI taxonomy): domain Eukaryota; kingdom Metazoa; phylum Chordata; class Chondrichthyes; order Carcharhiniformes; family Triakidae; genus Mustelus; species Mustelus asterias. Next base: position 40,756,408 of record NC_135820.1, read on the forward strand.
TAACCAGCATGTCTTTCAGACTGTGGGAGGAAACCCACACAGACATGGGGAACGTGCAGACTCTGCACAGACAAGGGATCGAACCTGGGTCCCTGGCGCTGTAAGGCAGCAGTGCTAACCACTGTGCCACCATGCTGCCCTAACTAGAGTGCACATTCCCTTCAGGAGGAATGGAACACCCCCGCAATGTTTGAAAAAAGCTGATGAGTTTTTAATAAGGAGAAATGCAATTCAATTTAAATGGAGACAAACTAGTACCAGAAACACAGCACACTACTATCATTTCTCTGCAGGCGAAGACTGAGATGTGGAAGTACAGTCAACACTCAAGACAGTCTAAACTTAAAAGTCAGAGACTTGAGGTGGGGGAGATGGGATAGCAAGTAAGATTGTATTGAAAGTAGGTACACGACATTGGAAGGGAGGAAAGTTTTCTATTGAGAAGAAAAGGGGATGCTGTATTGAGAAGAAAGGGGGATGTTGTATTGAGAAGAAAGAAGGGTGTTTTATTATGTGCATGCATGCCATTGCAATCTAAAGGTGCTTGGCAAAGCAAGGGTTAATGTGGAAAAAAGCACCGACTGCTGTATGATACATAGAGTCACATGGTAAGAGCTTAGAGAGAACATTCTGGAAGCAGCCTCCATGGAGAAGCAGCTACATGCATGACAGTAACCTGGGAACTGTAAATAGTTAAAGATTAACGATAAGTAGTCCATTTTTAAATATTCAAGAATTCCTCATCACTGCAACGACACAATATTACATCAGGGTTGACCATCACTTTGATGCTGGAAATGATAGGCTCCAAGCTCTCCACAAAGCCCTGTGCCAAGTGAGCGCCAGACTCCTCCATGCTCCACGATAGTGAATGCAGATTATTCCACAAACTCATCAGACTTCAATCTCTGTTCATCACAAATCACGTCTAACATTTGGCCTCACACCCTGAGCACCGTGCAAGCTTCACACACACACACACACATCAGAGCTTACACATACTGCCAGCTATTCAACCATGACAGCCACATCACACAAGCAGATTGTAGGCCCTATCGATGTCTTCACCAGAGTCCATGCAGCAGAACGACCTACATGAACTCACCTTCCAGTGAATTGGTATCTACATTATTCTTCCTCCCTATATTGGCTGCAGGCCAGCCCGGTGTCACATCACATGAAGATCACACCTCTAATCTGTCCTCTGCAATGCTAGTATCTCAGTGGATGGAAGCAGGATGCTGGTCAGCAGGAGGCCACCATTTAGGTAAGTAGTTGAAAGGGGCTCATGATTGAGGGGATGGGAGGGGGGAAAATCCAGTGCGGGGGAGGCCTGAACTTTCCTTGTATGACACCGAAGGAACACTCCTGATTCACCTGGCCCCACAATGACATTAAAATCTCTTTAAAATTCCCTTTTTTAGCGTCTGCTGGCCTATGGCTCCTCTTCCCGTTGGTTTGACCTGGCAAGGAAGCCACGATTATTAGAATTCCAGTTGGTGACATTGTCGGAGCCTAATCTGCAATTTTAATTGCCTGCTCTTGCGCAAGGTCCTCTGTGCAGCAAGGCAAGATTTAGTGTTTGTACTCTTCACCTGAACCCTAAGCTTGTGTTTATGTCCTGAACACTGTTATTCTTTTTTAAAAATGTTACCATACATGTAAATTTTTAAATTAAAAATGTGTGTACATCAGAGGTAGATAGGTTCTTGATCAATAAGGGATCAAGGTTATGGGGAGAAGGCAGGAGAATGGGGATGAGAATCATATCAGCCATGATTAAATGGCAGAGCAGACTCGATGGGCTGAATGACCTAATTCTGCTCCTATATCTTATGGTCTTATGGTCTAATCAAAAGAGTGAGCTACACACTGGAATAATGTATGACAGAAGTGATGGTACAGAGGATACATATATTGTTCACTCACATCCTGAATCTTCATTTGAATACAATTCAGACGATGGTGTGAACGTCAGTTTCCAGGCTACAAGGTTGTCATTTTCTGAAATTACACTCTTTCTAGAGCTTTAAACGTTGAAAATGAATTTGGACATGCTCTCCCCCACTCTTCCATTGGATGGAAAATCAGGGTGTAGCAGACAACAGGGGCTGAAACTCAATTCCAAAATTGCAAATACATCCAATTACCCTTTTAAGAGTTCTGCGCGAAATATATTTTGAGCATGCCATCACTGTTTCTAATGGTTGCCTGTCCAGAGTATGAATCAGCCTCGAGTTTTCTGTTCAATTGTCTCCTTTGCTTAGAGCGAGATAAAGAATGGCTTGAACAGGAAGTGGCAAAATTCACACGCGCTTAATCCAGACATCCTCCTGAGGTTTGGGATGAAGCCATGTTCGGGCAGAGTAAAGTGAACGTTTGATTTGTGTTGTCCTTAACTGGGTCTGTTTGACACTGTTACTGGATGATGTCAAAAATGGAAGCATGTTTAAGTGATTGGAGCTCTGCCCTATTTCAAATCATAAAAGGTTCTATCCCTTGATAGTTCATCTTTGATGCAGCGAAATGGGTGGCTTTCGGGTGGCCACTTCAATATTATTACTGCACGCTACAAACAGATTGTCGCTGTGCACCTGAAACTCATAATGGACTGGATTATAAGTTCCCCAGCCGATCGGTTTGAAGGCAGGGCAGCATGCAACATCTTGGATTCAATTGAGAAGATAAGTAGCCGACTTTAAAGTACTGCCTTTGTCTGCACTGTTGTGCACCTTTGAACTACAGTGTGAGTGCAAAAGTTGGAGTTTGATCACTGAGGGAGTGGTGAGGAGGGAGCGAATGACACTTTCGCTCACTACCTTTCCTCAGAAAAAAGAGTGACAGCCTTGGTAAGTAGGACTTGGTGAGTATTTCTACTCTCCTTAATATACACTGAACTAGCAGACGTGAAAGTAAAGGGAATAAGTTAAGGGTAAGATATGGCAGGACAGTTCAGTCATGTGGAATGCTCCTCCGGCGCAATGTGGGAAGTCAGGGACACTTCCCGTGTCCAGAATGACCACATGACAGGAAAAGTCTCCAATTGCAGCTCCTCAAAATTTGTGTTTTGGAACTGGAGCTGGGTCTGGAGTCACTGTGGAGCATCTGCAATGCTGAGATCTTTGTGGGTAGATAGCGTATGCAGTGAGGTGGTCTCACACAACAGGTAAAGAGTGCACAGGTAGAAAGGAGATGGATGACGGCCAAACAGAGTAAAAGCATTGAGCGGGTAATGCAGAAGTTCCCTGGGTCCATCTCCCTCTCTATCAGATTTTACAGTTTGGACACTGTAGGGGGAGGTGGCTTCCCAGGGGAATATAACAAGAGTCAAGTCCTTGGCATCGTGAGTGGCTCAGCTGCGTGGACGTTGGGGAGTGGGGGGGGGGGGGGGGGGGGGGGGGGAACGAGAATGGGAGAGTACTGGTGATAGGGGATTCCATTGTAAGGGAAATTGATAGATGTTTGTTGGCCGCAGATGTGACACCAGGATGGTGTGTTGCTCCCTGGTGCCAGGATCAAGGATTTCACTGAGCAGCTGCAGGACATTCTGAATGGGGAGGGTGAACGGCTGTGGTCCATATTGGTCCCAACAACATAGGTATGCAGAAGGATGAGATCATGAATAAATCAAAAATCAATAGGTTACTCCTATTGCCACATGCTCGTAAGAGTAGGAATAGGAGAATGAACTAAATGAATGTGTGACTGGAGAGAGTGATTGAAGGTGGGGCGGGGGGGGGATTTCAATTTCCTGAAGCATTGGGACCAATTCTGGGGAAGATGGAACCTGTACAAACTGGACAGGTTGGATCCTTGCAGGACCGAGACCAATATTTGAATTTTCAGAAAGCTTTTGATGAAGTCCCACATAAGAGGTTAATGTGCAAAATTAAAGCACGTGGGATTGGGGGTAATATGCTGCCATGGATTAAGAATTGGTTAGCAGATAGGAAACAGAGTAGAATAAATGGCAGGTGGTCCCAGTGGGGTCCTACAGGGATCAGTGCTTGGCCCTTGCTATTCACAACTTACATCAATAAGCTGGATATGGGAACCAAATATATTTCCAAATTTGTTGATGACACAAAACCTGGTGAGGAATGTGAGTGGTGAGAAGGATGTAACGAGGCTTTGAGGCAATTTAGACAAGTTGAATGACTGAACAAGTACATGGCAGATGCAGAATAAAGTGGACAATGTGAAGTTATCCACTTCGATAAGAAAAACAGAGTATTACTTAAATGGTGATAGATTAGGAAACGTTGATGTACAAAGGGACCTGGGTGTCCTTGTACACCAGTCACTGAAAGTAAGCATGTGGGGCAGTTTGCAATTTGGAGAGTAAATGGTATGCAGGCCTTCATTGCAAAAGGATTTGATTACAGGAACAAGGATGTCTTATTTTGACTGTACAGGGCTTTGGTGAGATCACACCTGGAATATTGTGTGCAGTTTTGGTCTCGTTATCTACTTGCCAGGGAGGGACTGCAACTAAAGTTCACTAGGCTGATTCTTGGGATAATGGGATTGTCATATGAGGAGACATTGGATCGACTGGGTCTGTACTCACTGGAATTTAGAAGAATGAAAAGAGATCCACTTCTAATGTATAAAATTCTGTGCGGAATGGACAAACGAGATGCAGGGATGACATTTCCTCTGGCTGGGGAGTCTAGAACAAGGTATCAAAGTCTCAGTCCTGTTCGTTTAGGACTGAGATGCAGAGAAACTTCTTCCTGAACCTGTAGAATTCTCTGCCACAGAGGCAGTGGAGGCCAAGTCACTGAACATATTTAAGTAGTAAATAGACAGATTTCTAGACTCGAAAGGTGTCAAAGGGTAGGTGGAGAGGATGGGAGAATGATGCTGAGACAGAGGTTCAGCCATGATCATATTGAATGGCGGAGCAGGCTTGAAGTGCAAAATGGCCTACTGCTGCTCTTTTTTTATGTGCTTCTATTCAACTACCCATGTACCCATACCTCCACCCCAGTTAAACAGGGAAGGAGATGCTATTTGATAGCCCAATGAAGTCCTTCAGTATTTGTTTATTCATTCATGGGATGTTGGCATCACTACCTAGGCCAACCTTCATTACACATCCCTAATTGCCCTTCAGAGGGTGATGGTGAACTGCCATCTTGACTTGCTGCAGCCCATGTTGTGTAGGAACACCCACAGTGCTGTTAGAGAGGGAGTTCCAGGATTTTGTCCCAGCGACAGTGTAGGAATGGTGATATATTTCCAAGATGTGGAGATGCCGGCGTTGGACTGGGGTAAACACAGTAAGAAGTTTAACAACACCAGGTTAAAGTCCAACAGGTTTATTTGGTAGCAAAAGCCACACAAGCTTTCGAGGCTCTAAGCCCCTTCTTCAGGTGAGTGGGAATTCTGTTCACAAACAGAATTTATAAAGACACAGACTCAATTTACATGAATAATGGTTGGAATGCGAATACTTACAACTAATCCAGTCTTTAAGAAACAAAACAATGGGAGTGGAGAGAGCATCAAGACAGGCTAAAAAGATGTGTATTGTCTCCAGACAAGACAGCCAGTGAAACTCTGCAGGTCCACGCAACTGTGGGAGTTACAAATATTGTGACATGAACCCAATATCCCGGTTGAGGCCGTCCGCGTGTGTGCGGAACTTGGCTATCAGTTTCTGCTCAGCGACTCTGCGCTGTCGTGTGTCGCGAAGGCTGCCTTGGAGAACGCTTACCCGAATATCAGAGGCCGAATGCCCGTGACCGCTGAAGTGCTCCCCAACAGGAAGAGAACAGTCTTGCCTGGTGATTGTCGAGCGGTGTTCATTCATCCGTTGTCGCAGCGTCTGCAGAGTTTCCCCAATGTACCATGCCTCGGGACATCCTTTCTTGCAGCGTATCAGGGCATTCGGCCTCTGATATTCGGGTAAGCGTTCTCCAAGGCGGCCTTCGCGACACACGACAGCGCAGAGTCGCTGAGCAGAAACTGATAGCCAAGTTCCGCACACACGCGGACGGCCTCAACCGGGATATTGGGTTCATGTCACAATATTTGTAACTCCCACAGTTGCGTGGACCTGCAGAGTTTCACTGGCTGTCTTGTCTGGAGACAATACACATCTTTTTAGCCTGTCTTGATGCTCTCTCCACTCCCATTGTTTTGTTTCTTAAAGACTGGATTAGTTGTAAGTATTCGCATTCCAACCATTATTCATGTAAATTGAGTCTGTGTCTTTATAAATTCTGTTTGTGAACAGAATTCCCACTCACCTGAAGAAGGGGCTTAGAGCCTCGAAAGCTTGTGTGGCTTTTGCTACCAAATAAACCTGTTGGACTTTAACCTGGTGTTGTTAAACTTCTTACTGTGATATATTTCCAAGTCAGGATGGGGTGTGGCTCTGAGAGGAACTTCTAGGTGATGGTGTTCCCATGTGTCTGTAACCCTTGCCTTCTAGATGTTAGTGGTTGTTGGTTTGAAAGTGCTCTCCAAGGAGCTTGGTGAATTCTTGCAGTGCATCTTGTGGATGGTACACACTGCTGTCATGTGCACTGGTAGAAGGACTGAATGTTTGTCAATGGGGTGCCAATCAAGCGGGCTGCTTTGTCTTGGATGGTGTCGAGGCTCTTAAGTGTTGTTGGAATTGCACTCATCCAGGCAAGTGAAGAATATTCTGTTACACTCCTGACTTGTGCCTTGTAGATGGTAGACAAGCTTTAGGGAGGTCAGGAGGTGAGTTACTCACCATAGAATTCCGAGCCTCTGATTTGCTCTTTATAGCCACAATATTCATATGGCTAGTCCAGTTCATTTTCTGATCAATGATAACCCCCAGGATGTTGATAATGGGGAATTCAGCAATGATAATGCCATTAAATGGCAAGGGGCAATGGTTAGATTCTCTCTCATTGGAGATGGCCATTGCCTGGCACTTTGTGGGGCATGAATGTTACTTGCTACTTGTCAGCCCACACCTAGATATTATCCAGGTCTCGCTGCATTTGGACGTGAACTGCTTCAGTATCTGAGGAGTCGTAAATGGTGCTGAACATTGTACAATCATCAGCGAACATCCCACTTCTAACCTTATGATGGAAAGAGGGTCATTGATGAAGCAACTAAAATGGTTGGGCCTAGGACACCACCTTGAGATTGTGGTTGACTACAATTCTGCTGCTGCAAATGGCCCACAGGCCCTCATGGTTGCCCAACCTGCTGGGTTGCCTAGATCTGTTTGAATCTATCCCATTTTGCATAGTGGTAGTGCCACACAACATGATGGAGCTTATCCTCAATGTAAAGATGGGATTATGTCACCACAATGACTGTGCACTGGTCACTGCTACTGATACTTTCATGGATAGATGCATCTGTAGCAAGCAGGTTGGTGAGGATGAGATCAAGTATGTTTTTCCCTCTTGTTGGTTCTCTCACCACCTGCCACAGACTCAGTCAACAGCCATGTCCCTTAGGACCTGGCCAGATTAGTGATACTGGTTCACCGAGCCACTCTTGGTGATGGACATTGAAGTCCCCCACCCATTCTGTGCCGTTTCCACCCTCAGTGCTTCCTCCAAGTGGCGTGCAACATGAAGGAATACTGATTCATCAGCTGAGGGAGACAGTAAATGATATTCAGCAGGAGGTTTCTTTGTTTGACATGATGCTATGAGACTTCATGGGTTCCAGAGTCGATTTTGAGCACTCCCAGGGCAACCCCCTTCTGACTGTATACCACTGTGCAACCACTCTGCTGGGTCTGTCCTGCTGGTGGAACAGGACATACTGAGGGGTGGTGATGGTGGTGACTGATACATTATTTATAAAACATGATTCCATGAGTATTATTATGTCAAGCTGTTACTTAACTAGTCTGTGGGAGCTCTCCCCACTTTGGCACAAGCCCCCGGATGTTAGAAAGGGATACTTTGCAGGAGTGACAAGGCTGAGTTTGCTGTTATCATTTCCAGTGCGTCGGTTGATGCCGAGTGGCCTGTCCAGTTTCATTCCTCATTGACTTCGTGGCAATTTGATACAATTGTGTGACTCACTAGGTTATTTCAGAGGCCATTTAAGAGTCAACAACATTGCTCAGGATCTGGAGTCACATGTAAGCCGGACCAGGCAAGGGCGGCAGATTTCCTTACCGAAAGGACATTAGTGAACCAGATGGGTTTTTACAACAACTGACAGTGGTTTCATGGTCATCATTAGACTATTAATTCCAGATTTCTTTTTATATTGAATTCAAATTCCACCATCTGCCATGGTGGGATTCGAATCCAGGTCCCCAGAGTATTACCTTGAGCCTCTGGATTATTAGTCCTGCGACAATACCCATATGCCATGGCCTTCACCAGTTAAGAGTCTCATTCCACTGCCACCAGTATCATACCCCTGCAGAGGAGGCCTGCACCTTTCGGGAAGCCTGCAACTTCATCTGTGCAGGCTGGTGTTAGCAACAGTGGGGTGGACTTCCTTTAAAGGCCCTTGGGTCCATGGGAGACAGCGCCCTTCCAAAGTCATCTCTTCCTTCTTGGTCTTCCTTTGTCACTGTTTCTATCACTTCATATAAAGTGGGGATATTATGGGGCACTGAAAGAGTGTACTTTATTGGACCTCAGCTTCATCAGACAGTTGAATGAGGTCGGTTTAATGGGAGTAATAATATTAATTATTCAAGTTATCGAAGTTTCAAAACGTTTATTATGTTTTAAACATTAATGCTGGTCTGAAATCATATCCTCTTCCTAACACTGTGGGTACACCTGAACCAGATAGATTGCAGGGTTCGGGAAGCTGGCTCACCACTACTTTCTGGAGCAATCAGGGATGAGCAACAAATGTTGGCCGAGCCAGCAATGCTAACATCCCATTACATTATTTTTAAAATATATTTTATTAGAATCTGGTGAAACCTGTTTGCCCTTAGTTCTGTTTTATTTTAAATGTTTGTAATCCTGATGGGTAGTTTTCATCCTGAGATGTATGGACCCAAATTCTCCGGCCCCGCCGACAGGATTCTCCAGTCCCGTCGGTTGCGCACCCCTGCCCATGGATTTCCTGCCAGCGGGGGGGGTGACATCAACGGGAATTCCCATTAACAGCGGTGGGACCAGAGAATCCTACTGCTAGCAAACAACCCACCACCTCCCACTGGCAGGAAACACTCGGCTGGGAGGCCGGAGCATCTCACCCATATCTTTGAATTGGTTGTTTGCCCAACAGATCGGAAGTTAGTATTTCCAGCCCTTTAGTAAGTATAAATAGTTTATTGTTCACCCCAAATGTGCTACTTCCTAGATTGATTGTAGATATGATCATATTTCCATTCAACTGTGCCAGCAATGGCTCTTGGCAATTCTCCTATGATCAGTGCAAATCTTACAAACGTCTCAATAGTCATGGAGCTAGGTCCCACCCTGGATTTAGGCCTCGAGCTCTGAAATTTTTGCCTTGCAAGACTTTTAGTTCAAACACCATTTTTTTTGTAACCGTCTTGTTTCCAGCTGTTGTTGTGCTTGAAGGAACCCAGATAGACAATGAGGTTGAACCTCAATAGGATGGCAATTCTGTTGGGGATGTCAATGGTGCTGCTAGATTTGAGTTCCTGAGGGGATAAGAAAGGCAGATATAGCTAAAGGTCATGTTAAATACCTACAGAAAGGCCTTTCGGACATGTCAGAATATGGTTCGACTTCATAAAAGAGGCTGACATATGCGTATACCATCTCCTAGAAAGTAACCCGCAAACCACATTTATCAAATAGGTGGCTCATCCCAAGGATATAAAGGTCAATCTCGCATTAAACTTTTATATTACTAGATCCTTCCAACCCTACACTCATGACATTTGCTAATTCAGTCAGTCAGCCATTCACAGAGATCTATTTTGTAAGGGGCACCAAGCTGATCATTTTCCCTGGAGAAAGCTTGTACTGATTTTTCAACAGCAACGACCTGTATTTATATAGTACCTTTAACGTAATAAAATATCCCAAGGGCCTTCGCTAGGGCAGAAGACCAGCTTGATCAAAGAGTTAGGCATGGAGTGTCTTAATAATGAAGAAAGAGAGGAGTAGCAGTTTAGGGAGAGAATTCATAAGTCCAGGCAACTGAAGGCACAGCCAACATTGATGGGATGGCTAAAATTGGAAATGATCAAGAATTGGATAGTGCAGGTATCTTGCAGGCTTGTGGACATGGAGGAGATAAGAAACAGTGACACCATGAAGGGATTTGAAAACTAGAACGATTTTTTTTCAAATCAAGGCATTGATTAACCAAAAGCCAATGTAAGTCAGCAAGATCAGGGTTGAGGGGTCAACGGGACTTTGTGCAGGTTAGGCCACACACAATAGAGTTATGGAAGATCTCAGGTTTATCAAGTAGCAGGGTGTCCAAGATTCCAAAATATTGCAAATGTTACTGAGATACTATATAGACCAAATGGCCAATCCAAATTAAGAAAGTTGTTGATTCTTCAATGCCACATTGGGACCAAAACTCCAGCCCAAATCGAAGGTGAAAAACAGGCAGGTGGGCCGCCAGCAACCAACTCTGTGATGGAATGTGGGCCTGCCGGGATTCAACCTCATTTTGTCTTTGCAGTCATCAAAGTTTAAAGTTTATTTTAATAGTATCACAAGTAGGCTTACATTAAGACTGCAATGAAGTTACTGTGACAATCCCCTAGTCACCACATTCCAGCGCCTGTTCGGGTACACTGAGAGTGAATTTAGCATGGCCAATGCACCTAAGCAGCACATCTTTTGGGCTGTGGGAGGAAACCGGAGCACCCAGAGGAAATCCACACAGACACTGGGAGAACATGTAGACTTCACATAGACAATGACCCAAGCTGGGAATCAAACCCGGGTCCTGGTGCTGTGAGGCAGCAGTGCCAACCACTGTGGCACCGTGCCGCCCCCATGGAGTCATCTGCCCGCATGTCAAGGGGGCATGTCTCAGAAGTTTCCAGCCTTCTCTGTGTAGTTCTTCACCTTGTAACATTCTTGAGAATTGTACTGGTGAATTGGGGTAAGTATCACTGATGAACCGCGGACAATTTGCTGCCACCATGTAGGTGGCCCTGTATCCAGTGCTGCGGCAGGATCTCCGAGCCTGGAATAGGGAAATAGGAGTTTCATCCTAGCACATTTGCAAAGAGGGCAAGGGCCCCAGGATTGCTTGAGCCAGTTAAGAGGTTCTTCACATGTTTTCTTTTTTTATATTATTGACACTGAATATCTTTGACTCTCCGAATCTTCTGTTCATAGAATCATAGAATCCTCACAGTTCATAAGGAGGTCATTCGGCCCATCGAATCTGCAACAACCACATTCCCATCCAGGCTCTATTCCCTAACCCCACATATTTACCCTGCTAATCCCCTGACACTAGGGTCAAATTAGCATGGCCAATCAACGTAGCCCCCACATCTTTGGACTGTGGGAGGATATCGGAACACCCAGACGAAGCCCACACACAGACACGGGGAGAATGTACAAACTCCACACAAACAGTGACCCGAGGCCAGAATTGAACCCAGGCCCTTGGCGCTGTGAGGCAGCAGTGCTAACCACTGCGCCACCCATGCCACCTGTTATTCAGCAGAAACTACATCTGCAGCCATTTTAGCCCATTTTAGTTGATGATCCAGGTAATTACCTGATTTTATTCTGCTAGAATTGGTTTTCTAGAGATCTACCACTTTTGATTGAACCATTAAGAAATGAAAAAGAGTGAAGTGGAGGGAATTGGCTTCAGACTACCCTCCTTTCTTAGAGAACCAATTGGAAGTAGTTGGGTATAACTCACATCCTGTCACATTATGATGCAGAGTGTTAATACATGCCTTGGAAGGAAGAACCAACATGTTTTTACAAAGTCCATCTTACCACTCCCGCAAGATGTCTAAAATACATCACAACCAATAGATTGCTTGCAAATTATAGTCAGCCATTGTCGATATGTGTGCAAATATCTAGTTTGTTATTGATCTAAAATTGAATATCAAAAGATTTTGAAAGCATTGTTTGTTTGGAGGATGGTTTCAATTAAATTCATGTCGGTGGGAGTACAGTTTGTTCTCAGGCAACTTAAGAAATTATGCATCCAAAATAATAATTACTAAAGAGGACTTCTGATTAAACATGAACTGCAAATTAAGGACTTGAAGGGTTAACAAGTATTGTATTTTATTAAATGTAGATTTTTTTCAGTGATGTATTAGAAATGTGATAAATATTGTTACAGATGAATGCTTCTTTTGTGTATATTTACAATATAAATGAAATAAGAAAAGTTTTGATAGTAACCCAATATGAAATGGCCAGACGATTAATACAGACCTAAGTGTCATGCTAAAAGAAACCTGCTACAATTTTCTGTGCTGGTTTTTCATTGTTATTTATTACTTACAACAGAACATTTTTACAAAGACTGTGAAACCTTTTGCCTTCCCTGGAAGAGGGAGCTTGTTTGAAAAAAAAGTGTATTAATGCATGCTTTTAAAAATATCTCTCATTGAAGGAAACACATTAAAGGAACACTGTTGTCATAAATTTCAGGCCAGCTAACCAGAAATATCTGTACATCTGGAATGATGAGCAGATGTCAACATTATCGTCACAAACATAGAATGTTTTCTTATATTTACATCTTTCCTCTCTCTATTTTCCTTTATTTTGCCTACTTTTATTTATTTTTCTCTTTTTCTCTCCTCCTTTGATGTACTTTACTAAATCATGTTACTGTCACATTCTCTCCCTTCTCCTTGGACTCTGCTCTCTTCATTCTTATTCTGGTGTAGCTTGCAAAAAGGAACTCTCTGTCACTGAGGGTGACAATGAGGAGGGTCACTGACTCACAAAGTCATGATATTTAGTGGTTCCTGTAATTGTATCATCATGCAGCCACACAGAGTGATTCTGTGCTGTCATGAGATACAAGTTTATTGAGCTGAATCTGAGTTAGTTTCTCTTTTATCTCCCTTTCTAGTGGGCTAGCAATAAGCTGAAATCGCATGGTACCAGATTTACTACTGGCATGTGAAATGATCTTGTGTATTCTTGGGTTGTAAAAAATGGGAGTTCATCTGTAACTTACTGAGTTCTCTGTGGGAAATGGTAGAACCATTCAAAACAAATATTCTTCCAAAACTGGAATACTGTAGGTCAGTTTTCCTATTGTCTTTAACACATTGGATGAGGAAAACCCTCTTCCAAACCTCAGATCACTTTTTGACCATTTTACTCGAAGATAGTTCTGCATTGGCTTTATCTAAAGAGATGAAAACTCCCAGCTTGATAACTGAATCCCTTTAGAGATGAGTTGTAACAGCTCATAGTTGCGCATAAAGTGTTCAGGGCAATCCATCCACTCTGTAGGTTGGGCTGCAGTGCTTGACTTGTATCTAACGAAAGACAACCTTGATTGGAATATGTAAAAAGAGAAAGGGATAGGTGTCATTAATTTCCACAGTTTTGCACCATTTCTCCAGGTGTTCAAAGATCATCCTCCAAAGTTACAATGAACAGTCGAAAGGCCTCCTGTAGGAATTATACCTCAAGTTGGATAAGGGATTTAAAATCTGTTCAACTTCTGTGTGTACTAGGTTGGCTGGCTTTTAGACAGCACATTAGAATGTCCGTTCTCTTTTCTAATGCACAATCCTTTCCTTTGCCAGTTTGTGTGTCAGGAGACTCTTTGGGCACCAACTCATCTTTAGCAGTAATACAAAATGGGATGATTGTGAATTGGCAGCCTGTTGTACACATTGCTTGATGTTCTGACTGCTTGAGTGGGAAAGAAAATTGATATGGTGCAAAAAGGCTGTCGATTTGTTATGAGTTCATATTATGCTAATAGTGTAGCCCAATTTCATAATCAATTAAAGTTTTCCTTTTGAAATTACAATTCATGCTTGTGGAGGAAGAGGTGTCCATTTTATCATTGGAATCCTGCTGAATGAGAGACATCTTTGGGACATTATGATTTAGGTGGACCTCCCCTAATGAGTGTCTCTGGGAATGGGTTGGATCTCTTGCACTTAATGATTCAGCTGTATGATAAGATTAGTTTCCTTGTATATCTCTTTCATTATCATGTCGGTGATGATGTCAGAGCTACCAATAGCTAACAAAAACATTTTGGCCCATAAAAATCAGGAGAATACGTCCTGAATTATTTTGATTATTGTTATTGACATGATGATAAGAAACTGTTCCCACTCCATTTCAAATTCTGGCATATTTCTAGCCAGCCAATTTACACCAAATTAGTTTGTGCACGAGAATTGCTGAGCCATTCACGTTTTGTGATTTTACCAGATGAAACTGGGGACTGATAAACATTAATTAAGTAAAAAACAAATAAAATGTTCATTGGGTACTGATGCTATACATGTGCATGATAAAATTCCCAATTTTGATTTGGCCTACAGCTTTTAACATTTCCCTGTTCTTACACAATCTTAATAAGACCATACTTGGCCCATCAGTTGTTACCCAAAGCACTCTTAAAAAGTCAGAATCCCAGAGAAGGAGGGAGAGTGAATAAGTGAATAGAAGTGTTATCAAAGGCAAACCTGTGAAGGATGAAGATAGAGAAATCCCTTTCAGTCTAATGCCTTTTGAAGAGTCAAAATGAGGGGAATGATTAACCAATGTGGGCTTGCTTTGGCAAATTCAGCAACTCAACTGACCATGTAAACAGCAGTCAAATCAGTCACAGAGTGACTTGTCATTGACCAAAAGCAGAAAGAACTTTTGACTTGTAACCTTCAGCAATTTGAATGAGAATAAATGGCTTAAAGCTGGAGTGTCACAAATTTAATGTAGAATAGCACAAGGAAGGACATGAAAAAAGCATTGTCAACAGAATTTTCACTAAACCATGAATGCTTTTGAGTTCAAATGTAGCCTCTGCTTGTATAGTGTCATTCCCAGTACTTGGCTGTCTCAATTCACATTTTTATTTTACTGTAGATAATTAAGAACATGTTGCTGACGATGGTCTCCCATAAGCATCTACTTAAGACATCAACTTTCCCAAGCCTGTCGAGTACAAAAAAGTCTGAATCAAAGCCTCTGGTTTTGGCACTGTGCCTAAATAAATCATCTGAGTCTTTATCACTCCGCACAAACACATGCCTTTGTTCATAGACTCTTCTTCCCCAGAATGTCTGCGGCTTAATTAATCCACTGCAAACATTGGAGTCAACTACATTACAGTTGATTGCTGTTAATTTTTTAAAAAATCCTTACCACAAATTATTATTCATTGAGCTGGACTATTAAAGAAAAGCTATGTTCTTTAAAAACGCTGGCAGCCTATTTGGAGAAATGATGGAAGGGCTTCTGAGAAACGGAAACTATTTAACTTACATACTGGGCTAAAAAGTTGAACCTACCGTATTTAATGGATTGGTGTTATTTATGGAACTGTTCAGAACTGTAGGGCTGTAATGTAAAAGAATTTCATCTCCATGCTCTGTTTTCAGAATCTGCAAACTGGACACTATGTCAGAGATCGAATTATATCATTGCTTTCTTACTGTTTATTGGAATATCCTTCCAAATGGTGATGAAAGCATTTACAAATGTTACACTGAAATGCTAAAATACAAAACATTTTACATAAGTATTGTCACATACATAATTCATGTGTTTTCTTTTGCCTGTGATCAGTGTGTTTTGTATCTGAGGGATGTATGTTTTCTTAAACTCAGATTGATTGCCTCAATTTAAATAATTCCAGCAGCAAGCTTTTCATGAATTTAAAAATAAGGATGATTATTTATTATCATACACTTGCCCCAGAAGTTTAAAACGTGACTTCTCACTCACTCAACTCAACCACATTACCACTCACACAAAGATTGGATACAGATAAGGGTGAAATAATACAATTGCAATGTATGATTGTCTCTCTGTAGTGGCAGGCCTGTTGTTTCTTAGATGAGTTAGAGGTTTAGTTGAAGTGAAGACCACGTACAGCAGAGGGTTTTCAATAAATAGTGAAGCCTCTTGTATTCGACTTTGCTGGAGATTGGCTCTCAGGTGAACTTGAATTTGAAACAAGTTGGGAAAAGTCCTTCTCCCACCTTCACTGGTTGTTTATTACTTTGGCTACCTATTTGACATGCTGTTGTTTTGATGGCTGTTGTTGGATTTCTCTCTGCATAACAGTTTCTGGCTATTTTCAAAGTAAGGCAACAAGCATGGCTGTTTCACCATGTGGCTTGTTACAAATCAATATCCCTTTTCCACATAAGGTGGGTGGCAAGGTCCAGTTATACATCCTATGTATATGTCATAACTTTCACATCTTGCGAGTTTGAGATGGCTGGTGTCTTTGTATGTGAAGGATCTAGTCAATTTGAAATTATTCTTTTGAATTAGTTTCAGGAAAAGGCATTGAGTCAATATCAGTCTGGAAAGTTCTTTTTATTCTCTCTTGAGATATGGGGTGGTTCAGTTCACAGAAGAAGTCAGGTGATCCTTGGGCAGCTATCTTTTTGCGTGGTTTTTAATATTTAAGTATTAACTGAAAGTTCCTGACATACTGGAATATGACAGTATAAAAGAATGAATAAGCAGAGATAGCAATCAACAGAATTATAGGTAAACTTCTGTAATCATAATTTTCAAAAAGATGTGTAATTGAACATTTGAGCTCAGAAGCCAGTGCTTAAGGATGGGGGAAAGGGGCAGGTAGGACATCAATTTTATCACAACAAGGTGAATACAAGTGACCAAAGTTTCACAATAAAATGATGGGGTCGAATATCTGTGGCTGTGCTCCTAATTATCCACCATAATATGGAAGACCTGAGAAAAGTGGGAGAGAAAATGAAGGGACAGCCTTCTATGGGAGTCCATACAAGGGCAATTTTGGAAACTGACTACTAAGGGAAGTCCAAACTCTCTCTCCCAAAGACAACGTTATTTTATGTACTCTCTGATTTTGCAGAAATATGCATTTTCCCATCTAAACAATGGCTGCAAAATTCAGTTGCGTGGCACGTATGTTTTTGGCACTGTGGTCCAAAAAGGCACCCACATCACGCATGCACTTCTGTGGCTAGCCCTGCTAGATGCCATTTTGGTAAAGGCATGAACACAGGTGCAGGGATCGCGCAGTATGCAGAGTGGGCAGATTGTAACTTCAGTCAGTGTGTAACGTGCGTTTAATTCTCGCTGTATATTTTTGACCTGAATGCTCCAGCTGACAGCTTTAACCTTGTGCAGCTGAACATGTAGGAAGAACCCAGCACCAACACTGGTTAAAGAGATAATTAACCACTTTCAAGTTCATTGCTTGTTGATTTCTCTGGTCGTTGTTGAGTTAGTGGAGGTGTTTTGAGGTTTCTACTATTATTTACAATTAATGATGTCTACAAGAAATTGTGTGGCATGAGTGAAGGCCTTAGTTCCTATCTAAGACTACTTCCTCCCAGTCATGGGTGCCATCATTTCAATCTCCTTGGGACTGTAACATGACAAAGAATAAGTAGAGATGACATAGAGGTGGACAAGTTGCGCAAAGGGTAGGAGCAGCGCTCCAAAAGCTCATGATTCCAAATAAGCCTGTTGGACTTTAACCTGGTGTTGTGAGACTTCTTACTGTGTACAACCAAAAAGGTTGCACTGCTTTAGTGTCCAGCTATTGTGCGATCGAACTCAATGCATTGGAATGGCTGCTCATTCACCACTGCCTTGCGGGGTCACAGGTTCATGGGCATCTGAAAGGAGAAAGGCACAAGATTAGGTTTGCCATTCGGGGAAGGGGAAAAGCATAAATCAGATGAGATTACATGATGTGGGGGAAGTGGGATGTGACAAAGATCAGGTGTGAATACACCATCATCTATCATGATGCCAGCACCACCATTGATCAGGGCCTCTGTCATGGCTGCTAAAGTAATGGCTAATGTTATCACGTCCAAGGGTCTGAGAGTTTGCAGCCATGTCCATCTCCATGCTGGTGCTGCTGGCTACATTTATGAGCCATCTTATATTCAGCAGAGAGATTTATGTCCTTGAGTTAGGTGTCCTGTGTTTGGGTGATGTGGCTGTCACAGTTAAATAGCTGGCAGGATGTGCAATCTGAATGCTGTGGGTGTGAAGCTAACAGAAGTGCTAAATTTGTTTGTGAGGTATAGTTGTGGTTGATAGAAATTGTTGGTAGCTGAATGAAGGGAGGGTGGTGAAGTGAGTGGTGTCTGAGGTTGGTGCTTCAATTGTAAGGATCAGGCATTTGAAGATGCGTTCACTGGTTGTTGGTGGGGTTTTCGGGGTGACCGGGTACCATCAGAAATTTCAGACAATGTAAGACTCACGAAGCCAGTGTCTCAGTTTAAAGACGTAACCTTTATTCTGACCAGCGGCCGCGAGGAGAAATCATCAAAGGGTCAGGGCAGTTTCCGAGATGGAACTGCTAGACCTCTCCAACGAATTTGAATGTATACAATTCAAAACAGATCAATTATATATATTCTTATCATTTACTCCTGCCTTTCATTGGCTTTAAATCAATCATCTTCAATATACATAAATCAACAATAATACCTGTCATATACTTTAGCCAATCACATCTACCCTCTGGCACAATGGTATTCATTAGTCCTTAGAATTCGGATGTTTCCTCCCCTTTTGGCTAACTCAGCTTCCTGTGTTGCCTACTAACAGTAAGAAGTTTAACAACACCAGGTTAAAGTCCAACAGGTTTATTTGGCAGCAAAAGCCACACAAGCTTTCGGAGCTCTAAGCCCCTTCTTCAGGTGAGTGGGAATTCTGTTCACAAACAGAGCATATAAAGACACTAACTCAATTTACATGAATAATGGTTGGAATGCGAATACTTACAACTAATCAAGCTTTAAGAAACAAAACAATGTGAGTGGAGAGAGCATCAAGACAGGCTAAAAAGATGTGTATTGTCTCCAGACAAGACAGCCAGGTCTAGGCAACTGTGGGGGTTACAAATAGTGTGACATGAACCCAATATCCCGGTTGAGGCCGTCCTCGTGTATGCGGAACTTGGCTATGTGAACAGAATTCCCACTCACCTGAAGAAGGGGCTTAGAGCTCCGAAAGCTTGTGTGGCTTTTGCTACCAAATAAACCTGTTGGACTTTAACCTGGTGTTGTTAAACTTCTTACTGTGTTTATCCCAGTCCAACGCCGGCATCTCCACATCTTGCCTACTAACCTCAGACACTAGCCACAAAGTTCAAAGTGGATGTTCCCATAAATTCCCCTGGTCACTGCCAAACGAGATTAACATATGATTCCACGTCTGGGCATGCATCCATCTTGTCTGGACAGTGAACAAACCCTATTCAAGAATTTTGATTAAGTATTCTGAACTTTCTTGCCATTAGAAACTCTGCTGATATTTCCAAGGTTTCAGTATTCCTTTAGAATATGGCTTTGTCCTAATGCCCTTTACCATGATGCTTTGCAGCAATCTGCCTTTGGCTAAAGTGAACACTGATTCTTAAAAATACATTACTACATTCAAAATATCAGCATAAATGTTTTTAAATCATAATCTTTTGTTTAAATCTCTTACTGCATTTCATATGTGTGTAAACTGCTTTCTTGTTAGCTTATAAGTCTGTTTTAAAGTCATTTAACTCAGTGCTGGAGTTCTGTCAGTGTCTTAATGTCTAATGGTTTAAAAATCTTTACTAACCTATTAGGATTTCTTCCTCTTACACTGGTCTTCAGCCACTCCTGTGAGGCTAATGAACATCAGGTGGTCAAATCTCACTCCCGACATTGACTGTGAGATCCAACTGCTACAACTGCCTTCACAGTGTCTGTCTGAAGGGCCTCCTGGTGGCCAGTGATGGACCACCTCTCTCCTCCAACCCACCAGCTGCACCAAGGCCTGCAGTGCTGCAGCAGAGAATCTTGGAGCCTGCACTCTGTCCTGTTGAACCATTGTTCTTCCTGTACAGACACACTTCCCCAGCCTCTCATATAGCACTTGCTGCAGCCACAATGCACCTCTCTTATAAGAGGTACATGCTAGCTTTAAGTCATGCAGGCTAGCTTTGTCCAACAGAAAATGCTGTAAGTGCTCACCATGTCTGACATATGGATGGGAAACAGAGTTAGTAGGCTGGATCTTACACTGGGGGTAAGACTGCCTCCACTTGGCCAGACAGTTTTATTAGTATGAGGCAGGATTTCCGTCCATCTCCAGAAGGAAGTCTGACCTCAAAGAGCTGTTGACCAATTGAAGGTCAGAAACCAGTGCAACACCGGGATTGGTGGCTGCTGCCGGTATTGCAGGATTCCCAAGACGAGGAAGAACAATGGGTGACCCAAATCCCAGGTAAGTTCCAGAACTCACCAGAATCAGGTGGGCAGGCCCCAGCGAGCAAGGTGGAGCGCATGTTAGACAAGGCAGGGGGTTAGCGAGGATGCAGGGAGGCAAAGCTGGTGGGGGGGTGGGTGGGGGGGGGGGGGGAGTCCTCTGATTGGCACAGGAAAGCCGGGAACAAGGCAGCCCCTCCTCCCCTTTCTTAGGTTACACCTACCCAGCTACACGCTGAGTAGAGGCCTCTCCCACCACTCTTTGCATTGGAGCAGAGGCTGGATGAGGCCCTTAATTGGAACCAATTACCCACTTAAGGGCTTCAATTGGGCCACAGGCAGGTGACCCATGTACAATTATGGTGGGGGGGACAGGCTGGCAGTGGGTATGCTGCCAACGACAGGGTGCCCTAATTTATGCACCCAACCACCAATTTTTCCAGTGATAGGTTGCTGTAAAATTCAGTCCAGTGTTTCTGATTAAAGGCCTGACCTGCTAAGTATTTTTGGCATTTGCTGATTTTATTTTAGATTTTCAGCATCTGCAGGAATTTCCTTTTGTGGAAGCAATAGGCACTGGTTTATCACACACCTCAATCCTTACATCCACTTGTAGGTCTTTCAAATTTCACAGCCATTGACTTTTACATTTGAGTAAAATGGTTTTTAAGTTGTATAAGAACATAAGAACACAAAAAATAGGAGCAGGAGTAGGCCATCTGGCCCCTCGCGCCTGCTCCGCCATTCAATAAGATCATGGCTGATCTTTTTGCGGACTCAGCTCCACTTACCCGCCCACTCACCATAACCCTTAATTCCTTTACTGTTCAAAAATTTATCTATCCTGGCCTTAAAAACATTCAATGAGGTACCCTCAACTGCTTCACTGGGCAGGGAATTCCACAGATTCACAACCCTTTGTGTGAAGAAGTTCCTCCTCCACTCAGTCCTAAATCTGCTTCCCCTTATTTTGAGGCTATGCCCCCGAGTTCTAGTTTCACCTGCCAGTGGAAACAACTTCCCTGCTTCTATCTTATCTATTCCCTTCATAATCTTATATGTTTCTATAAGATCTCCCCTCATTCTCCTGAATTCCATTGAGTATAGCCCCCGTCTACTCAGTCTCTCCTCATAAGCCAACCCTCTCAACTCCGGAATCAACCTGGTGAATCTCCTCTGCATCTCCTCCAGTGCCAGTATATCCTTTCTCAAATAAGGAGACCAAAACTGTACACAGTATTCCAGGTGTGGCCTCACCAGCACTTTATACAGCTGCAACATAACCTCTATGTTTTTAAACTCCATCCCTCCAGCAATGAAGGACAAAATTCCATTTGCCTTCTTAATTACCTGCTGCACCTGCAAACCAACTCCTTGAGATTCCTGCACAAGGACACCCTGGTCCCTCTGCACAGCAGCATGCTGCAGTTTTTTACCATTTAAATAATAGTCCAATTTGCTGTTATTCCTACCAGAATGGATTACCTCACATTTACCAACATTGTACTCCATCTGCCAGACCCTCGCCCACTCACTTAGATTATCTATATCCCTTTGCAGACTTTCAGCGTCCTCTGCACACTTTGCCCTTCCACCCAGCTTAGTGCCATCTGCGAATTTTGACATACTACACTTGGTCCCCAACTCCAAATCATCTATGTAAATCGTAAACAATTGTGATCCCAACACTGATCTCTGAGGCACACCACTAGTCACTGATCGCCAACCAGAAAAACACCCATTTACCCCCACTCTTTGCTTTCTGTGAGTTAACCAATCCTCTATCCATGCTAATACATTACCCGTAACACTGTGCACCTTTGTCTTATGTAGCAGTCTTTGGTGAGACACCTTGTCAAATCCCTTCTGGAAATTCAGATACACCACATCCACAGGTTCCCCATTGTCCACTTCACATGTAATGTTCTGAAAGAATTCCACCAAATTTGTCAAACGTGACCTGCTCTTCATGAACCCATGCTGCGTCTTACCAATGTGACAATTTATATCCAGGTGTCGCGCTATTTCTTCCTTGATGATAGATTCAAGCATTTTCCCCACTACAGAAGTTAAGCTAACTGGTCTATAGTTACCCACCTTTTGTCTGCCTCCTTTTTTAAACAGTGGCGTCACATTTGCTGTTTTCCAATCTGCGGGAACCACCCCAGAGTCCAGCGAATTTTGGTAAATTACCACTAGTGCATTTGCTATTTCTCCCGCCATCTCTTTTATTACCCTGGGATGCATTCCATCAGGACCAGGAGACTTGTCTATCTTTAGCTCCATTAACTTGCCCAACACTACCTCTTTTGTGATAATGATAGTTTCTAGGTTCTCACCTGTCATAGCCTTCCTGTCATCAATTTTTGGCATGTTATTTGTGTCTTCCACTGTGAAGACCGACACAAATTATCTGTTCAATGCCTCAGCCATTTTCTCATTTCCAGTTATTACATCCCCCTTCTCATCCTCTAAAGGACCAATGTTTACTTTCACCACTTTTTTTCATCTTATATATTTGTAGAAACTTTTGCTCTCTGTTTTTATATTCTGAGCTAGTTTACTCTCATAATCCATCTTACTTTTCTTTATGGCTTTTTTCGTGGCTTTCTGCTGACCTTTAAAGTTTTCCCAATCCTCTAGATTCCCACTAATCTTTGCCACTTTATATGCATTTTCTTTCAATTTGATACCCTCCTTTATTTCCTTAGATATCCATGGCTGATTATCTCTTTTTTTATCGTCCTTCCTTATCACTAGTATATACTTTTGCTGAGCACGTGAAAGATCGCTTTGAAAGTCCTCCACTGTTCCTCAATTGTCGCACCATAAAGTTTTTGCTCCCAGTCTACCTTAGCCAACTCCTCCCTCATCCCTTTATAGTCTCCTTTGTTTAAGCACAAGACACTGGTATTGGATTTTACCTTCTCATGCTCCATCTGTATTTTAAATTCAACCATACCGTGATTGCTTCTTCCAAGAGGATCCCTAACTGCAAGATCATTAATTATTCCCGTCTCATTACACAGGACCAGATCTAGGATAGCTTGCTCCCTTGTCGGTTCCATTACATACTGTTCGAGGAAGCTATTGCAAATACATTCCATGAACTTCTCCTCAAGGCTGCCTTGACCAACCTGGTTTGACCAATTGACATGTAGATTAAAATCCCCCATGATAATTGCTGTACCATTTTTACATGCATCAGTTATTTCTTTGTTTATTTCTCGCCCCACCATGATGTCATTATTTGGTGGCCTATAGACTCCGCCTATCAGTGACTTTTTCTCTTTACTATTTCTAATTTCCACCCAAATGGATGTGTCTATAATGTATGAATGTGTCTATAATTTTGCAATAATGTTTTATTTTCTTTCTTCATCAATGTTTTCTAACCTTACCCTAGTGTCAGCCATGGCTGATTTGGTAACACTTTCCCCTCAGAGTTTGTAGGTTGTGGGTTCAAGTCTCATTTTAGAACTTGAGCACAAAAATCAAGGCTGACGCCACAGTGCAGGACACAGAGTGCTGCACTGCCGAAGGTCCCACTTTTGGATGAGATGTTAAACTGAGATTCCATGGCACTATTTCAAAGAAGAGCAGGGCAGTTACCCCAGGTGTCCTGGCCAATATTTATCCCTCAATCAACATTGGCAAACAAAATAAATTATCTGGCCATTGTCATATTACTTCATGTGGAAGTTTGCCATGTCCAAATTGGAGGCCACGTTTCCAATCTTCCAACAGTAACTACACTTCAGAAGTACCTCATTAACTGTAAAGCACTTTGGAAAATCCTGGAACAGTGAAAGGTGCTATATCAATGCAACACCTTTCTTTTTAATCTACGTAATAAGCTGACTCATTATTGCGGTTTAGCTCCGAGGGGAATCGGGTGCCATCCAATACCTCAGATATGTGACTATTGTTCATGTGAGAACCTTCAATTTCAATGGCAGTATCAACTGCAAGAACATTAGAATTAAGCCCAATCCTGTCCTTACCCAACATCTATCCACAAGTCATCAGAAACAGCAATTTGGCTGGCTTTATCCAGAATAACACACAATTATGGTACGTGTATTGCTACAGGAGCTAAGGTTCATTAACTCAATGTGGGAAAAATGTCAAACTTGGGACTTTTTTTTCTCCAGAGGGGTTGAACTGCACACTGGTCAAATTCAGTAATCAGGGAAATGTTTTTCTTGATAAAGTCAGCAGTCACATTCGATGACATAACACCTGAATTGGATACAAAGAATAACTCTGCAGCCCCACACTCACCAGCGAATTGTGCTTTCAAAGCATGCTGGTTGAGATAGAGCTTGAAGTTGTAGACCTAATTCTTCAAAGCAACCTCCCCAAGAGCAGGTCTTCCTGTGGCGAGTGCCGGATGGTAAAATTACCCATATGCCTTTTTTGTATTTCAAAAAGACTTTCAGTTCATAGATAGAAATAGATATAATTTCACAGCATTCGCATGAGGACTGTACATAAAACCTCAGGATCAGTGGAGATCAGTTTGCTACAAGACTCTCAAGTTATGTAACTACCGTTAGAATATAATCGGTGACAACTTTATATTGAATGTAATGTAATGTGACCAATGGTAATAAGCTGTAAGGGTCAGCTGACCCAGTAAACCATGGAACCAATGACAGAATGATGTAACAGTCAGCTGACCAACTGACGCACTATAAATATGATCCTGTTTGGAATTATGTGGAGCTTGGACTGGCCCAGGGCGAGGCCCCAAGTTTGGAGTAATGATGTTTCTTTATTAAATCCTTTCTTTGATTTATAAGTTGGAGTAAGTTTTGTTCTATTTTTATTGCCTGCATTTGAAGAGTTACTTCTGATGAAACAAGTACTGCTTGTTAGTTTCGGATGATTGTGGGAAATAAACTACTCAAGCCACCCATATGTGAATGAGAAAAAAGCTGATAGAGTGATTGAGTAATTGGTAGTTACCCCGGTCATAACAAATTTGGAGGAATGGACTGCTATTGTCAATGTTAGAGGGGTGAATCATGAGGAAGAATAATGGCGTTTCAAATGCGTTAGGATTATGGACCAAAAATATTGATTAGGAATGAAGAGGTTCCCATTTTCAGAGAAACCCCTATTTGTTTCTCATTTCACAGGGCTAAATGGATGACTTGTTTACAAAATGAATATTCTCGAAGGTGTTATGAAAACTACAGAATAATTGGTCACTCTGCAGCACAGTGCAAAGTCCTTTGCAACCAACTCACACATTGAGCTGTATAGCTCAATGATCCAGAATTTGAACAAGACTTCTGTATTGTTTACATGGGATTAGATGCTGTTTTAGTTGGAAAGTAGTGTATATAAAAAGGAAAGCAAACTATTTGGGGTGTAAGATGAAGAGGGTGGAGGGGCGTAAAAAGAATGTATAAGCATCTTTGCTGGCCTCTGGTGCTCTTGTTGCTTGTCAGTGGGAGTGCCCACAGGATTGTGTTTTAACATTGGACATGCCTCTACTTACAGTGCACTCAGAAGGAATCAAACATGATTTTTGACTGTGATACAGGACTGAAAAATAACTGCAATCCTTAAGGATATTAAAATCCAGCGGGTCTTCAACTAGATTTTTTAAAATATTGTTTGACATGATTAAATAATAAGACCTGAAACATTTAGATATCAGGGAAGGCAGTGTCAATCCTCTATATTTTATGAATGCAAAAGCATATCACCCAGAGTATTTTGAAGAACTTATTGAATTATATTTATACAAAAAATATGAGTTGCCACTGTCTTATTAGGTTTATTTATTAGTCTCACAAGTAGGCTTACATTTACACTGCAATGAAGTTACTGTAGAAAGCCCCCTAGTCACCACACTCCGGCGCCTGTTTGGGTTCATTGAAGGAGAACTTAGCATGGCCAATGCACCTAACCAGTATGTCTTTTGGACTGTGAGAGGAAACCGGAGCACCCGGAGGAAACCCACGCAGGCACGGGGAGAACGTACAGAGTCCGCACAGACAGTGACACAAGCCGGGAATTGAACTCGGATCCCTGGCACTGTGAGGCAGCAGTGCTGTATCACATTCATTCAGAGAAAACATCAGTTAGAGGCTAAAACAGTGAAAGATCCCAATAAAATGGCATCTGGCAACTTTTGAAGATCCAGTCATAATATAAAATTGCTTCAGGATTGATTTCTGCATATTCATTAACGTAGGTATATATATATATATATACACATGGCATGAAGATCCAAGACAAGAAGGAAATGTTCTGTGACTTGACATTATAAGAATGCATTATATGTCATTTTTAAAGATTCCTAATTCAATAAGGTGTCCTCTTAATTCTGTCGTATATTAATTGTACAGTATCTAACTCTGTGTGGAGAATCACAACACCCTTAACAAGAAAGTTGGTTTTGTTAGTTGTTAAAGCTGAGTTTTTGTTTATTTCACTTCTTATCACATCAGTAAAGCTCTGAAGAAATTTATGAAGCACTGACTGTGTCTTTTATGTGTGGTGGTCTGGAGACAGTGACTTGACTGGCTTCTGTTGAAAGGGAATCAGTGAAATTGTCAGTTGATTACTTTGCCTTGATTAGCATTTATAAGAGTCCTACGCTACATATTTGCATTCCTATTTAGCTGAGATTTTGTAGGGCACAAATGATTAAACTTGTCACCCAGGCTGATTGACAGGGTCAGATCTTTGCTTTATATTCTTTTGAAATTAAAAACAAATGTGTCAGCTTCTTCATGCGCCTGAGTGCTGAGAAGCTTGGCTGCCTTGTCATCGGAGATAGGTCAGGAATGTTTTAATTTTAGGGATAGATTCTAGTTGTCAAGTGAGTCTGATGGCGTGTAGTTCTGAAGACAAGATGTGAAGGGTGTATGGAAGAAGGGGGAACAACAGACAAAGACAAACACCCTCACATCATTACCAGAACCATTTGGATTCTTCTCTGACAGATTTAATCACTCTGAATGACTATGAAACTCAATCAAGCAACTAGATAGTGATCTTGCTGGTCAACTTAACCCCTTGAGGACAGAATCAAATAGTATCCGATACCCTGCTGCATTATCTTATGCACTGCGCAATGTCATTGAGATGTCTCTTGCTGTCTAATTCTGTTCTTTTCACTGGCAGTTGGGCATATTTGCAGGGACAAGAACTTAACTAGGAATTATGCCAGACGGGAACTTAAGTAACAAATTATTTAACTCCTTTGCTGACATATTTATTTTTGGCACTGGTTGAAATCGAGCAAACCAGGAAGAATGAGTCTGTTTGATTAGATCCGAACCGCAGCAAGTCTGTCAAACCCAAGCCCACTACGACCAAATAAAAGTGTAATTTTCCATCCAACGCACTGGAATTGAGAAAAATGCTTACTAGCCACAATTATCATTTTCCACGTTGTCACCGGAAGAGGCAATTTGAACCTGCTAAAAAATTACAAGAAGTTAAGTTTGCGAATTTGCTACCTTTACCCTACTTGATAGGGTACAGAGTTTGGATAATAAGAGCATTGTGATCAGATCTTGCTATTTGCACTACACAACCAGCCCTATTTTAATATAGTTCTTGAATCTCAAAAGTGGGTTACAGTGTGATACAAACGCTCAATCATTTGGTATGATTTATAATATAGATCGGCATTTACACTTTTTCCACCTGTTTGAGGTTGCAAGATATAGCTGCCAAGCACCTGGCACACAAGGCAACTTGCCGACCTGCCTCACATGGTGTCCAGTGCAATATATGTAACCAGCTATGTTTATCTTGGATTGGTCTCTGCTTCTATCAGCATGTCCCCAACAGTTGAGACTGATCCATCAATTTGACAGATGACTCCATGCATACAGAGCCTATCCAGAATCAGCATTAGAATTCATCATTAAAAACCTTGTGGATGTTAGGTTTGAAAATTATGCATTTTTGAAAGCTTTGAGTGTAGCCGAGATCCAAATTGTTAATATTACCTAGGTAATGTTCGAAAGATTTGTGACAGGGCTACGGTACATAATTTCTGTTGATACACATCTCTGTTCTGTGCCAACATTTGGCATTTTCCGCGAGTTTGATTCATTAGTCTTTCACGATAATTTATTCGATTTTAAGAAGAAATTGTTGGCTTTAGTTCAAAGCTACCAAAGTTCAAGTATGCACGGCAGGTTGGCGTGAAATCTGCATGCAGGTACAATTTCAGCGTTCTGTAGTTTCTCTAAAACATGGGCTGCTGAAGATAGGTTGCTGTCCAGTCAAGATGACCAGAATAATAGGCTTCACCTCCTGCCTTTCTATGACATTGAGCATTTCTTGCTAAGGGCAGGATGTATTCTTCGACATTAAAAAGTCTGCAGAGGGCCATGGGACAAAGGACCACAAAAGAATAATTGGCCTAAGCTTGGTGCTCTGGCCAGGGGCAGCGACTATGGGTTTGATTTCCAAAGTGGAGTCAGGAAGCTCTCATCCAGGTGAATTTCAGGTCACAACCCCGCACCTGAATATAAATGGGGCAAGAGGCAAGCTTGGTGCTAAGTTAAAGGCATCAAGTGTCTCCAGATGACAGGAGCAAAGATAGATTTATTTGTTTATTAGTGTTACAAGTAGGATTACATTAACTCTGCAATGACGTTACTTTGAAAATCCCCTAGTCACCAAACTCTGGCGCCTGTTCAGGTGCACTGAAAGAGAATTTAGCATGGCCAATGCACCTAACCAGCACGTCTGTTGGACTGTGGGGGGAAAATCAGAGCACCCCGCGGAAACCCATGCAGACACGGGGAGAATGTGCTGACTCCGCACAGACAATGACCCAAGCCGGAAATCGAACCCAGGTCCCTGTTGCTGTGAGGCAGCAGTGCTAACCACTGTGCCACCCCAAATGACAGCCATGCTGAAGGGGCAGAGCAAATTAGCCATGGATGCCTGGCTGAGATACAACGCTCAACCTGCCGCGAGTTGACCCCTCACATTTAACCAAAAAACAGATGGAAATAAATTGCCTGTGGCGACCCCGCCATCTATGCATGAATTTGCACCAAATCAACTTCAACTGGAAAGAAATGTGAAAAGCCAGTTCTGTTCCAGACAAGTCCCTTAACAAGCTCCTTAAGAGTAAGGAGCTGTTAATCAATGGTAATTTCCCATTCACTCCCTCTCTGCTGGCCATTTGAAAATTGCAAACTGTCGCAGAGACTGCAGGATGATTCCCTCCGGGATCACAATTTTCAAGTCACGCCTACACCAATTCCCGTTTTGTATTCTTATCATTATGTGCCGATGAACATACTCAGAACTGTAACTAGTTGACGTTTGTACAATGGAAAGCAAAATACTTTGTTCATGGAAAACCTGGAGAATTACTTGGCACTCATAAAGGGTGTGGAAACATGATGTAAGTTTTCAGCTGTTAATCTAAGCAAATGATAGGCAGCAACATTTTGTAACGTGAATGACTGCTAATCCTGAGGTTATGTATAATGAAAAGAAGTATTAAATTTACAAAGAAGATATCAAGAAATCTAACTCCTGAGAACTCCACAAGAGAATTGGACTACAGGAAGGAATTAAGGATCGTTGGCACTCATTGTTGACCTCGTGGCACTTTTGTTTGGCTGTTGGAAAATTAATAATATTCGTAACCTCACTTATGTTTTGCAGAAGAATGGCTAACACTGTTTCCGTGATAGTCTCTTTAACACTATTTGTTGTTACAGGGCAACTTCCATGAAGCCAAAGCACGTTCCTTCATTGTGTCATGTGAAGAAACTAAAGAGCAAAACAATGTTGATATACCATTGAATATATTAATGCTGACATAAATCTTTTATTTCTTCTCCACCAAAAAAAAGCAAGGAAGAATGCCAATATTCGAAGTTAACGCCGATTATAGTGCTTTTGTACTTTGAGAAATACGTGCATGTGTGTCGTGTGATCTTAATTATCAATCAGTTCTGTTTGGAACATGTTCCCTACTAGCTTACAGGAGAGAATTCCATGCTGTTCCACCAAAGATTTACAAAAGGTTATAATTGCAATGGAACACCAGCTCCATGCCAATAAAAGCTGGCCTCAGTCCAGTGAAAATAGGTGTTTCAGCATGTGCCATCGGGAAGTTAGAGTTGGCCTTTTTACCAGTTATACCTTAACAGTACAAGCTGTGTTAATGTCGATTTGTATAAGTTGGCCACCTGTCCTTAAATGCCAGGTTTCCACACTAATGATTTCTCTGTCCGAATGTATAAAATTGCAACTTCAATTAAGTGGACCCCCTGTGGATACAGTCGGTGACCAGAACCATGGCAGTCGGAAAGAGAAAGCTATTCAATGCTCATAGTCAATGTTAGGTTTTGCTATTGAAATTCTCAGCTGATCAGAAACAGGCCTCAAATTTTAATCAAGTCGAATATTTTCTAAGAATGCATATTAAGCAATTGGCTGGAAAATGTACTTCAGTACATGCAAAGCTGAATACCATTCCGCTATTGATTTTGGTGGTTCAAATTGATTTCTAACTAAGAGCGAAGATTAAAATCGGTGCATACCCGCACTGTAATAGCAGTGAGAGCACAATAGTGGCAATTATATGCACTCCTTGTATCACTGCTGAGCAAACCCAAGGCCAGAAATGTCAAGAATAAATCTGTGGAAAATAAAACACAATCAAGATCATAGGGAAAGAAGTGAAATGAGCTGAGTAAGAAAATGATGGGGATAAAAGAAAGAATTGGTACAATAAAACCAAAAGCAAAATAGAGTGAAATGGCAAGAGGGAAGGAAAGGCAAAGGAAATGCGGAGTATTATTTTTGGAAATAAAACATGGAAGTAAATTGGGGAAATAGAGAGGATAAGCTTCATTATGAAGAAAGACAAGCAGACACAAAGAGGAAAGGAGACCCAGAGAGAGAGAGAGCACTCAGGAATGGCATTACTCCAGATTCTTTGACCCTCTGGTGCTAGTGGTATCCAAATAATACAATGGAGACCATACCTGCAGTATCAAATTTCAAAATGAAAGTTGCACATCTGATTAAAGAATGCATTATCTAAAGAAAATGTACAAAGGTATCCAAAATGAAGTCTCAACATCTGGGAATAACTGGTGGGTTAAACATTTATAAGCCTTGGCACTAGATATCTGCTCTTCACATGTGCCACCTGTGGTGGACCTCAGTTGTGCCTTTGTCCTATATGGACCACCGTTGTGTGTGCTTGTCATACCTGGACACATCCCCTTCCAGTTTGGTTCCTCCCCTCGGCACCTAGTATAAAGGTGGCTGTCTCCTCCCCCTTGTTCAGTCCAGGTTGGTTATTTGTTGGGATCTGCTCCTGATTCTGTTGTGAATAAAAGCCTACACTTATATTGGCATATCGGTAGTCTTTCGCCTTATTGATAGCGCATCAATTTTATTCACAACAGTTACCAGCATGGAGCAGTTTCTAAAACCCGACAAGTTAGCATTAGACCCTCAAGAGGTTGGAGCCTCTGATAAATTTGATCATTGGTTGGACTGCTTCGAAGCATTCGTCGACACCGCTGCGGCCATCGACACCGACGCCGCTAAACTCCATGTGCTCCGCGCCCGGGTAAGCGAAGCTGTCTATGGAATCTTCCGGGACGCTGCTACATACGCGGACGCTATCGAACTCCTAAAAGGGCAGTTCCGAAAGAGCCCTAATGTGGTTTATGCCAGACATCTCCTAACTACCCGCAAGCAGCAGCCAGGAGAATCATGCGCCCAATTTCTGCGCGCCCTGCGGGTCCTAGCTCGAGCTTGTGACTGTAAGGCTGTTACAGCAGCTCAGAACATGGAGGACCTGATCCGCGACGCCTAGGTTGCGGGCATTGAGTCTACATACATCCGGCAGCGCCTGCTGGAACAAGATGACCTAGATCTCCGAAGAACAGCCACGATGGCTGAAACGTTAGAAGCGGCCTCCCACAATCTCGGGTCTTACCTTGCATCCCGTTCCACCGACGGCTCCACCGCGACGGCTGTTCCGGCGGGGTCCAAATGTTACTTTTGTGGCCTACCTAAGCACCCTCGGCGTCGCTGCCTGGCGAAGGACGCGATTTGCTCCGGATGCGGTAAGCTAGGCCACTTCGCTAAAGTCTGCCGAGCAAAGCCGCTTCCGAAGCCTCGTGGCGCCATGTGTGCTCCGCGGGCGCAGCCATCTTTAATGCAGGCGGCGGCTGCACGCAAATCGCCATCTTTGATGCGGTCACCGGAAGTGCGGGAATCGCCATCTTTGATGCGGTCACCGGAAGCGTGGGAATCGCCATCTTTGATGCGGTCACCGGAAGCACGGGAGTCGCCATCTTTGAGACTGGCATCAAGACGCGCTGAACAGGAAGCTTCATCCGTGACGTCATCAGTCGGCGACGAAGATGGATTCTTCTTTAATTCGACGGTGGCATCGATTTGCTTGGACCAGTCGCAGCCACATAAACTCTCCAAGTCAATAATGGAGATCAAGGTAAATAGTCATGCAGAAAACTGCCTGTTCGACTGTGGGAGCACAGAAAGTTTTATACACCCTCGCACAGTGCGTCAATATGCCCTTCCCGTGCGACCCTGGAGCCAGACCATCTCCATGGCCTCGAATTCCCACTCGGTGGAGGTCCTCGGGTGCTGCTTGGTGACGCTGATGGTACAGGGCACAGTCTACGAGCGTTTTCGGCTCCTCGTGCTGCCGCGACTCTGCGCAGCTGTACTACTGGGGTTAGATTTCCTCACCCATCATAGGAGCGTCACCCTGCAGTATGATGGCCCTTATCCCCCGCTCTCCGTCTGCAAGGCGCCGTCATGGCAGCGCCCCTCGCGCACCACCTGCAGTCTCTCGACCCTCAAGATCACCCCCCCCTCCCTTATTTGATAACCTCACCCCGGATTGTAGGCCTATAGCCACCAAGAGTAGGCGCTATAGTGCGGATGACCGGGCCTTCATTCGGTCCGAGGTACAACGGTTGCTCCGGGAAGGGATTATCCAGGCCAGCACCAGCCCCTGGAGGGCGCAAGTGGTCATAGTTAAATCGGGGGAGAAACACCGCATGGTGATTGACTACAGCCAGACCATAAATAGGTATACTCAACTAGATGCGTATCCTCTTCCCCGTATCGCGGACATAGTCAACCGCATCGCGCACTATAGGGTTTTCTCGACGATCGATTTGAAATCGGCTTACCACCAGCTCCCTATCCGCTCGGAGGATCGCCCATATACTGCCTTTGAGGCGGATGGCTGCCTCTACCAGGTCCTCCGAGTCCCCTTTGGTGTCACCAATGGGGTCTTAGTCTTCCAGCGGGCCATGGATCAAATGGTAGACCAGCACGGGCTACGGGCCACTTTCCCGTATCTGGATAACGTCACCATCTGCGGCCATGACCTGCAGGATCATGATGCCAATCTACAAAAATTCCTTCGTACGGCCACTTTCCTGAACCTCACATATAATGAGGCGAAGTGTGTTTTTCGGACACGCCGCCTCGCCATCCTTGGGTACGTGATAGAAAATGGTGTCCTTGGCCCCGACCCAGCCCGTATGCGTCCCCTTATGCAGCTTCCCCTCCCTACTACCCTCAAAGCACTGAGGAGATGCCTGGGCTTCTTCTCCTATTATGCCCAGTGGGTTCCCCGTTACGCAGATAAAGCCCATCCGCTCCTAAAATCGACCTCTTTTCCCATGGCGGAGGAGGCCCGTCGGGCCTTCGACGACATCAAAGCGGACATCGCGAAGGCCACGATGCATGCTGTGGACGAATCCATCCCATTCCAAGTGGAAAGTGATGCGTCTGACTTTGCCCTAGCCGCCACCCTTAACCAGAGGGGCCGTCCGGTGGCCTTCTTTTCCCAGACCTTACAAGGCCCTGAGATTCGACACTCCTCGGTCGAGAAGGAGGCCCAGGCCATCGTGGAAGCCGTCCGGCACTGGCGCCATTATCTCGCGGGCCAACGATTCACCTTAACCACCCTCATCCTTGACCAGTGAAAGCATCATTCCAGGTGTATCTTTATATATCTATTTTTGCTTCCCCTCGCTTCAAAATTTTGGAGCAACTGAGGTGCACACTATTGAGGCGTTTGAGCTGAAACAAATCCAATATTGCCTGGGCTGGTCAAGTGTTGGAGTTAAATACTTCAATTGTAATTAGAAGTATTCAACCATTTATCCAAACTCATTAACGAATACTGAATATAGCTGAAATGGGAGACACATTGCCAAAGTCTTTTGTCTTGCATTCCTCAGGCCAAACACAAGGATGCCAAATTTCAAACAATCACAACAAATTATACTACAGGAAAAAGGGATGCAGACTAGTTGGCAAGTTTACTCTGGGTGAAGCATTGCTGTGGAGAAAGCAATAGGGAACTATAACAAATATTATAGTGGTAAACAAAGCATGAGCAGCAGTAAAATCTGGGTTAAGTTCTGCGCAGGATTTAAGTTGTTCAATTTTCCTTAATTCGGCAAAGGCCAATAGTGAGCAGGGAAGGTTCTCGGCCTTATCGGTCAGAACGTAGAAAAAAAGCAAGGGGCGGGTCCCATGGCATCACACTAGTGCGGCAAGCACTGACTGAACTCACCCCACCAGCAACTTAGCTTTTCAAAGATCTTTTAAAGGCTGCCCCAGCACATAATAGTTCACTTGGAACACCCATGCAGCACCCCCCCACACCAACCCCCCCTTCCCCAGTGCTGCCCACAGTACTGCTATGTAGTGCCCTAGCATCACCCTCTTTCCCACCCCCCCTGAGCAATTTACTCACCTGAGCACCTCTAGGATGTCTGCCAACCAGGTGCAGATCCTGGGAGACCAATCGAATTTCACGCTGGTCTGTCCTCATGCCGATGTGAATGGACTTTCTTACAGCGGGGCTGGAGGGGTGGAATCATTCAGATGTAGAGGTCTGATAATTATATGCTAATGTATGGCAATAATGTTCCCAATGTTGGATGTCAGGAAATGCGTTATATCACTATGGAGGAGGAGAAAATGGCGTCACACAGTTATGTCAGCGTGAAGCGCAATTTGAACATCTCGTGAGATTTTCCGCTCCCGCCGCCAAATCTGCCTAACAAAAACAGGAGCAGAAAATCCTGCCCTCATTCTTTTTTACTGAGAACAATTTGTACAGAACTTGAGTATTGCTGAAAAAAAGAGACAGGTTATCAAAGCTTTTCATCTGGCACTCATCAGGACACCTTGCAAGAAACCACCAACAGTAAAGGGGACCAGCAGCATATATTGCATGAGGATTGAGTGCTGATTGGTGGAGGCATTGCCAAGGAGAATGCAGCATGGAACAGTTAACTGCCCAACTCTGTTCAAATTCATACCAGGGCAAGTTGACTCGGATTGGTCAAAGCATTGTCCCGGGGAATGAACCAGGGAACAGCTGTTCCCCAAGTTTTTTTTCAATTGAAGAAAGCGCAAAGTGTGGACATGTTAAAGCTAGAATTAAGTTGGAGTTAACAAAGTGTAAGAAAATTAGAAACAATTAGCAAGTACCATATACCCTCAATAATTATTACAAAGCATAACAGGAACAATAACTAATTACTATTGTTAGCACACGGCAGGTGTTGGTGCGCTGGAATGAAGTTTCTTACGAGTGGTTTACCAGAACATTTTCAATTCAGAAAATAGTCCCCTAGCTTCCCGATCAGGTAACGGCACCATTTTTAAGAACCCATGCAGACCAATAGAGATCCAAGTTTTAATTCCCAGTTTCAGCTGAGTAAGCTGAGTCTCTGAAGGAGCTCAACTAGTAATGCCAACAACTGGCTTAGAGAGTGAAATAAATCAGACATGATTCCTGATGATAAGGCAATAGCTTATTCTAAAAAGATTTGTATATCAGAACAGGATTAGGCTTAGCTGTGATCCTCCAATGTTGACTGCCACGAAAACTGTCGTTGTCGGGGGTCAAAGATAAAGAGCTGGATACCTGAGCTGTACATCTGAGCACCTGGAATTGCTCCTCAGCATTAGTCATTAACTCCAGGGGGGAGGGTTAAAATTAAGGCGCAAAAGCAGGAAAATGGGCTCCATTGTTGCTTGGACAGATCATGTGTTAAAAGTATCACCTATTACAAAACCAAGGCTGGAATTCTCCAGCCCGTCACACCCGCAGGATTCTCAGGTTCCGGTGCAACAAACAGAGATTTGAGTGAGCGCCAAATTCTCTATCCTCGCTGGCAGTGGGGGCGGGGCGTGAATGGTCGGAGAATTCCAGCAAAAATGATGCCACCATTGTGTACTGTCAAATTAATAAAAACTGTTCAAGTGCAGTTCCTGCAGCCTATCTTGAGGCTGAGCAGAAATTGCTCACCTTCCGGACGCCTATAATTAAATACAAAGTGCTTAAGGGAAAGCTATTGAAATGAACTGGGGGAAGATATAAATGAGGGAAGTTAGTAACATCAGGAAGTGAGCTTAGTTCTGCACACACTAAGTTACCATCAAGTATTCTACTTATCTATTCATTTAATTAAAGCCTATTTGATCTAATTGCTTCAACTTTATATTAATATGGGCTATTGTAATGAGGCTATTTTAATAAATTCTAATGTAGTCGTTTGGTAGTACAGAACTTGAGCATTGCTGAAACAAGAGACATGTTATCAAAGCTTTTCATCTGGTACTCATCAGGACAGCTACACAAGAAATTACCAAAGGGAACAATAACTTATACCACATGAGAAGAGAGTGCTGATTGGTTGGCAAGTGGGCTATGATTGTTGGAGGCATTGCCAAGGAGAGTACAGCAGGGAACAGTTAACTGCCCAGCTTTGTTCAAATTCAAACCTGGCAGGTTGACTCTGATGGGTCAAGGTATTTCCCTGGGGAATGAACCAGAGGACCAGATCCCCAAGCATTTGTTTAGTTGAAAACAGCACAATGCATGCATTTGTTTCTTCTGTCTGCAAAGGACAGAGCCCTATGTGTGAATATATGTGACTTCCAGTCACACTGCATGCCTAATAGACAATCTTAAATTTGTTTTCCTTATAATTCTTAGTATAATCAGGATTGTTTAGCAAGTGTTGTCCAATCGCGGAATCACATCTAATGTTGGACACTATGATTTGAGTTTTGCAAGCACTGGCTGGTTAAGTAAGGTCAGTACTTTGCCTGTTGCATACAGCTGTTTGATACAATCCACCAGTCATTAGGACATACAGCCTCTTGTGGAATCTACCTTGTCATTCAGCACCTTTTGGATCAGCATCTCCTCTCTCTGCCTCCAATTCTTTCTCTCTTACCTCTTGTTGCTGATCACTGCATCACCCCCACAGTCCCCACCCCGCCGATTCATCTGATGAGCTGTCCCCTTTGTGGGTCTTGCTGACTTCAAGATCTACACATTTACGAAGGGTCATGATATGGGGAGCACAGCAGACTACCATAGTGACCGAAATCCAGTGCCCTCTGAACCTGCAATGCCCCATCAGTTGTGGCAAACAAGGCAAATGTCACCAGATGTTGCCATGAAGTGCAGCCACCTGTGAGATGCTACAGATGTTTGACCTTTTATCGGATCCAGCAGCAAAGAGATTCAAGACCACAGTTACCTGACGGTTACTAGCAAGTCTTGGTAATCGGTGTTACAGGGTATGAGGTCCAAACTGATGAGGGCACAGGTGTCTGTGATCATGCCTGGAGAGTCCCTTTTGACCCTGGTTCTCAGTCATGTGCAAGTAGCTTTGCCTCTACCTTTAGATCCTGTGCTCAGGCTCGTGCCTCCTTCTCTTTTGTGCCTCTCGTCCCTCTTCTCTGGCCTCCTAATACCTGGTGCCCTGCACTTCCTGAGTAGGCTGCTGATCCTCGACTCTAATGGCCATGATTTTAACAGGTGTACACCTACATCCAGCTACAGCCTTCCTGGTGCTCAGGTGGAGTCCAAACAGTTGTGTTCACTGCTCCAATGCTCACACAATGTCAAGAGAGTGACAACCCGCTGAATGGCAGAGTTCTTAATGCTGGATGCTCTCCTGACCTCTGAGCTACTGCAAATTTACCTAAAGGGGTCAGCCCTTCCAGCTGCAGTCAGCCATTACACATACTTTCAGAATGTTTATGGCCTCTATGACTCAGTCTGATTTGGCCCACACCAGCCTGCTGCTGGTTTGAGTCAGATAGCCACTCAAAGACTACCGCCTCCACCATATTCAAGACAAGTCGATCTTTTAACAAGCTGTTAGTGTTCTTCGTTGGCCTCAACAGAGTGTTACAAGTTGTCTAAGACACACCATCCCTCGCTCTGGTCTTCACGAAAATTTTGGGTGACCAGAAAGCAAACAGGACATTGGCATCCAGGCGGTTGCCACCACTTTTTTCCAGCAGCCCGCCTCCATTTGCACCCGATTCAGATTACGAAAATCCAACCCCAAATCTTCCAACCCTGAAGAGAATTTTATTGGCAATCTATAAACTGAGTCAGTGAAGGTTCAGAAAGTTCTGGACAAGTATAGCACCACTAAGCATCTATTAATAACTAGCTGTTGTACTGATGCCATAGACCATGGCTCACCAGTAGCTTAAGCATTACAAGGTGATAAATAGATTTTGAATCTTGGAATGTGGTAAATGTCATTGACAGAAATGTGCTCTATAATTCAGTTGGTCCCTGACCTAAAGATTTTAAACCATATTTATATTAACCTAATACTTGCACTGCCATTAGGTCATAAATGTAGAAATTTTAAAAGGCTCTTGGCAAATTATTTTACAGTTTGGTCTGATGTAGCATAAAAATTTGACAGAATACAAGAACATTGTCCTAGTTCCTATAGCAGAATAAATCAACCCAGTGAAAGACCGTTAAATAAGAAAAAAAATCTTGATTCAAAGGTTTGGGTTTCTAGCCATGTGTTAGGAATAGATTAAATAAACAAATTTGATATCAAAGTTTCAGTGGACCCATGGGAATATTTTGTTCACAGATGTGTGTGTGTGTGTGTGTGTGTGTGTGTGTGTGCATGCATGTGTGTGTCAACTGTACAGAAGCCCCAATCCCTACCGTAAACTAAAATCCTTAACAATTAAATGTGGAGTCAGCAAGAAATTGTGCTCCAAGTATAGGTGAAGCTGAGCTATCCTGTCAAAGTGAAGGCATTCATCCTCTCACTAACGCAGCAAAGACATACAAACACACATACATTAGCTTACATTGCCTTTCCAGGCGCATATGAGACAATAAGAGAGAGAGGGAGAGACTCATAATATACTGCAGGGTTAATGACAGTCTCCAGACTTTCCCATAATGACAGGTTGTCGACAGGTTATTTACTCATTTTCCCCATAATACGTTGTTAGAATTTCACTTTCACTGAATCTGACTGTGAAACCGTGCTGTTCTCTGAAGTAACATTTCTCAACAGATGGAGCTAAGACACGCTACTTAAATACATAATACTGCCAAACTTACAAGGTTCACAATCACGTAATTAGCTGTAATTAAGGAACAGTAAGTGAAAAATAATTTACAGTTTAGTTTATTTATCACATTAGCTAGTGTCAACTTTTACTCACACAGAACAGCGTGAATTCAATTATTTTTTTTCCTTTCTACTGTGTTAATTTGAAATGTAAGAGATGCAATAAAGTGAGAGCTACAGTTAGAGTTTTTTTATTTATATAGAAAATGCATAATTAGTATTTCGGTTGAGACTTCTGGATATCTTTTAAGTGTACGTCCACAGTGTTACTATTTAAATGATCGAATTTACTGCCACCTTGGGGGAGGGGTTAATTCCACTTTTGAAATGGTGGACAGGGCTTTGTCCCTCAATTTGTTTATTTGTGCCAAAATAGTTTCTTCATTTAGCTTTTATTTATTTAGTGATTCATTTTGTTGTATATTTGCACATGCCAAGGTGGGATATATCAGTGGAATAGAACACGTTTCTGCTTTTGGCACTTATCGTTAGCATCAAGGACTGCCAGCTCTGGTCTAGCTCAGACAGCTGTACAGTAAGATGCCCTCTAAGCTCCTGCCACAATGTGCGTTGAATCAAGGAGCAAACCCCGTTGAACCAATGCAGATATTTCCAATTTTCATATTTTAAAGCCATATGTTTCCCCAAAAAATGATTGTTACAAAAATCTTGTTTAATTTCCTTACTCCTTGCAGGAGAGTGCAATTTTCCAACGAGAGCTTATCTTTAACGCTGCTGTAACAATGATTAATGTTTCTCAACTACTTATTTTTTAAAATTCTTTCATGGGATGTAGGCATCACTGGCAAGGCCAGCATTTGTTGCCTGTCCCTCATTTCCCTTGAACTAAGTGAGTGGCTTACCAAACAACTACATTGCTGTGGCTCTGGAATCACTTGTAGGCTAGACCTAGTAGGGACAGCAGATTTAAAGTTTTCAAGTTTATTAATTAGTGTCACAAGTAGACTTATATTAACTCTGCAATGATGTCACTGTGAAAATCCCCTAGTCGCTGGCACCTGTTCGGGTACACTGAGGGAGAATTTTGCATGGCCAGTGCACCTAACCAGCATGTGTTTTGGACTGTGGGAGGAAACCGGAGCACCCAGAGAAAACCCACGCAGACACGGGGAGAACATGCAGATTCTGTGGCAGTGACCCAAGTCGGAAATTAAACCCGGGTCCCTGGCGCTATGAGACAGAAGTGCTAACCGCTGTGACACCGTGCAATAGTGAACCAGATTGGGTTTTTACAACATTCAATGATGGTTGTGTGGTCACCATTATGGAGACAAGCTTTCAAGTCCAGTTATTTTATTAATTAATTGAATTTAAATTCCACACCTGCCTTGGTGGAATTTGAACCTGCGTCCACTAAGTCTTTGGATTATTAACATAGTGACACTACTGCCGCAATGGCCAGGATTTTAAAACCCCTCCCACCCAGCGAGATATTATGGTCCCACTGAAGTGAAGGACAATTGGAATGGCCCGCCTGCATCCACCAAGGGTGGGGGACATGCACAGTGGTGTAGCCATAGAATCCTGGTCAATGAGTACTTATAACTGGTATAATTCCTGAAATTAGTATTAATGCACAGCGCAGGATATATGGAAAAAAAACTCAACAGTGGCTCATTAAAGTGTGATTTAGCAACCAAAGGTGCTCTTGGACTCATTGTAATTAATTCTCATTATAACAACATTTGGCGATGGGATACAAACATCCAATATTTTAAGGAGGCATCAAGGGCGGCACGGTAGCACAGTGGTTAGCACTGCTGCTTCACAGCTCCAGGGTCCCGGGTTCGATTCCCGGCGTGGGACACTGTCTGTGTGGAGTTTGCACATTCTCCTCGTGTTTGCGTGGGTTTCCTCCGGGTGCTCCGGTTTCCTCCCACAGTCCAAAGATGTGCGGGTTAGGTTGATTGGCCAGGTTAAAATTGCCCCTGAGATGTGTAGATTAGCGGGTAAATATGTGGGGGTAGGGCCTGGGTGGGATTGTGGTCGGTGCAGACTCGATGGGCCGAATGGCCTCCTTCTGCACTGTAGGGTTGCTATGATTTCTATGAAGTGTAATAATTGAAACAGCGAATGGAATTGCAATGACTCTGAGAACTTCGTACAAGATCTAGAAAAAACCTTGTCACGCAAGGAAAGGTGTTGTAAAGTTTCAGAACAAAAACTTAAGGTTTTTTGCAGTTCAATTGAAAGGAAGCACCAATACCTGGGATAAATAACAATTCAAAAAAATGAAATGAATCCCTTGCTCTGCAGAACGTATATGTTCACACTTGAGATTTGGGGAAAAGCTTCCAGCCAGGAAACACAGCAAGAACCTAACACTGCAACTATAATGTTGACAGGCATCTTAAATCAATAGTTCAAGATTACCCCTGTTGAGCACTGTGTTTGAGAATAAGACAAAAATCATATTGGTTACTGACATTGATGTCTTTTTGTAGTAAATGCAAGCATTGGGATAGAAATGGGACTTGTTACACCTGTTTAACAATCATAAAAATGGGCAAAATGAGGCTCGGTTTTGGGGACCAACATTTTGTGCCTCAAGGATGCATGAGAAATGGACAACCCAGAATTGGAAAAGGCCATTCTTCAAGCATCTTTAGCAGCCCCTTAAAATAGTGGTAGGACCCAAAAAATGTCATAAGAGGCATGATATCTGCCTGAGGTCCCTTCAATGAAATTCAATTGTGCCTAAGCAGCCAACATCAACTGGAGATTTGACTTAAACTTTCTATGAAAACATTAAGAAGCAAGAGTACTCCCATGACTCCACAGTCATCTCAATAGTCCCCCTCTCATTGCCTACTTCAGCACACCCCTATCAGGACCTTGTCTTGATGTGGGTGAGACACGCAGCATGGCATTCAAGCTCTCAGAGTCATGAGCAGACTGCCGGTGGAGGCACAAAAAGCACTGGCAATTCACGCATAAAATGCTAATAAGGCCCAAGAACCAGCTTTGGGCTGGCTTTGAGCCCCTAGGTTGGGGAATATTCAAACCATGCAGCACCAAGCCAGGTTCCAAAAATGGGCTCAGGCAAATTTCACCCTCATTGTAATTAAAGTTGCACAGTCTCCTCATTTTAGCACATTTCCTGAATTGTGTTACAGCATTCAATTACTTATTGTATTACAGTGTTCACAAATATAAATGCCACAAATAGTGACACTTACATTAATCCAATTTGTAAATAATTCCTCAAGACAATGATATAGATACATGAAAAATCAATCCTCGCAAACCAGGGATCAAACCCAGGTAACTCAGTCTTAACTGAGCTTGCATTTGTCAACTTATTGTTTGAATTTATTGTAGCTGAAGGTTTTGGAAAGGTTGTTTTTAGTGTTGTTGCCTTATTGGTAAATAAATCCTAAGGCAAAGTGCCAAGATCTGTTCTTAT
Organism: Mustelus asterias; assembly: GCF_964213995.1. Classification (NCBI taxonomy): domain Eukaryota; kingdom Metazoa; phylum Chordata; class Chondrichthyes; order Carcharhiniformes; family Triakidae; genus Mustelus; species Mustelus asterias. The sequence goes on from NC_135820.1 coordinate 40,799,603, forward strand.
CAACAAACTGAAGTATGTGCAAATTAATGGCAACATGGGTTTAAACTTTGTGCGGCCCTGTTGCTCCAAGGTATGAATCTACTCAGTACATGAAAACAAAAAAAAACCTGCCATAATACATCTAAGCTAGTGATAGATAGAACCTAGGAACTGGCGTTTAATTTATAGAATTTAGTCTGTCTCTGCAATTTGGGAGGTAAATTGCACCACACAAGTTATGGTATATGAAAAATATTCTACTGAGTGGTGGAATTTACCTTGATTTGATTTGAGTTGATTTATTATTGTCACGTGTAGTAATATACAGTAAAAAGTATTGTTTCTTGTGCGCTGTACAGACAAAGCATACCGTTTATAGAAAAGGAAAGAGAGAGAGTGCAGAATATAGTGTTACAGTCATAGCTAGGGTTTAGAGAAAGATCAACTCAGTGCGAGATATGTCCATTCAAAACCTCGGAAGGTTTTTTGCAAGCTTTTCTTTCTTGATCCAAATGATTGTTCAATTACAGCTATCAGAAATAGGATAGTTTTCAGCTTACTGCCTGAGTGTAAAACCAACATTGAAACTCGGCCATCTGTTATGGAAACCAACTGAAATCCTTGAAAATCAGAAAATCTATGAATAACAGGTACCTGGTTTGTTTTTTCATCGAGCTGGTAAGTTGAAAATCAACATGATATTTTCTGATTTAGATCAGACCCATGCCATGTTTGTCCTTCTCTGCTCCAGCTTACTGGGAATTTTGTGTCTGATTCTGAATATGTGCAAGTTACAATTTTAAGGGGTTGGCACAGCTCCTTTGTGAGCAAATACAAAATGTAATGATGTAAATAGTACTGAAATGTTTTGTTTGGATAACCTGCTTATCATATTTGGGTGAAAATAACATGGCACAATTGGCTTTCCCCCTTTGCAAACATTTTTTAATAATGGTGCATCCTGTCTGAAAACATTTGTTGTAAGTGAATTATAATCATCCACACGTATTGTGCTTCAGTTGGTTCACACAAAATTAAATCAGAAAATGAGCATCCAAGAGTCTGGTGTCCATTTTAGAAAATACACAGATGATTTATTTTCACTGCAATTCTGCTCTCCTTTGTGTGTTTTGTGCACATTTTGATGTTTTGTTCTCCTGTAGCCTGTCATCATCCAAACCTGCAATTAGGACATCAGACTTCTTTTGTCAGTCTTTATAAGCCTAAGAGTCATTCTCGATGAACTGCCATTTGAAGACGAGAGTGCCCAGACAATCCCAGTTTCTGAAGTGTGTTCTTCTTTGCTAATAACACAGTTCTTGTTCGTTTTGCCTCGGGAAGGTCGGTGGTACCCAAGGGATTCAATGTTCCTTCCAACACTTAGTCAAACTCTTTACCCTGTGGCAAGAAGTTGATGTCATGATGGATCACATCTCCTTGGGATGCTTCATAGCAGAACAAGCCACAAACAGGTCGAGAAATGGCACCTCTGCATTTAATTAACTAAATCCCTCTCTTTCTCCTGCCCCTCATTGGAACCTATTTCCATTTATTCTCTTTTGTTTTGGAAGATGTTGTTTGCAGGCGAATATGAATCATTTCTAAATCGTGTCTGAGTTTTCTTTCTGTTTGATAGTTATCCACAGTCATTTCTTTTATTATACCCTTTTAACTCTCTGAGAGCCGGTTACTGCACTCTCCTCAATTGATGCAGCTTGTTCACACTGCTCCAATCAGGGGAATGTAATAACCGACCTACAGAGTCACAGCAAGTATCACAGCCATACTGCCATTTGCCACACTGCCATTTGCGTGTAAAATAATTAAAGATCTTTACAATTCCCTATGATTCAGTTCTTACATTAACTACCCAGTATGAAACTGAAGAATACGAAGAAGTATGGACTGAAATTCATCCCTTGAAATCCTGAAATAGCTAACCGCACTTCTATTAACTGTGCAGTGACTAACTGGAGAATGCATGTTGTGGACACTGTCACACTAGCTTTTCTAGGACTTGAGCATATAAATAAAGGCTGACACTGCAGTGCTGCACTGAGGCAGTGCTGCACTGTCTGAAGTGCCACCTTTCAGATGAGATGTTATAACGAGGCCCCTTCTCAAGTTGATGTAAAAGACACCCAGGGGCATTTTCAAAGAAGAACTGCTATTCTCTGTGTCCTCTCCCAGAAAGAGATTACCTCATCATTGTAACGGTGCTGTTGGCCAGAGCTTGCTATAAGGAAATTGGCTGCTGCATTTCCTACAACAGTGCAAACACTTCAGAAGTTCTTCATTGGCTGTAAAGTGCTGTGAGGCACCATGAAATCATGAGAGGTTCTATACAAATGTGAGACTTTCTTTAATTATCAGAAATGTGAATGGTTAATCAAAAATGCTGTAGTCTGTGTCCCAATCTCACCAAGCCCCATCCATTATCCCTGTGCTCACTGACCTACATTGGTTCCTGAATAAGGAACACTTCAAATTTAAAAATCTTCTCCTTGGTTCTCAAACCCCTCCATAACCTTGCAACTCCTTGGGCGAAATCTTCCGGCCGCATTTGCCCCAAGGCCCAAAGATCCCGTCCGAGGTCAACAGACCTTTACATAGTCCACCCCCACCCGCTACGATTCCCGTAGTGGGTAGGATGGGAAAATCCCACCCCTTATTTTTGTAATCTTCTCCAACCCCACAAGCTTCTAAGATATCTACTTGAGCATCCCGCTTTTAATCGCTCCACCACTGGCAGCCATGCCTTCAGCTGGCAAGGCTCTAAGCACTGGGCTTTGCTCACTAAACCTTCCAATCCACCCCCCCCCCCCCCCCCCCACACACACACAAATATAACACCTCTTCCCCCTCCCCTCCTACTTTGTTAGTTCTTAATCTTGGTGTCAATTTTTTTGATAATTCTGTAAAGCACCTTGAGACATTAGATCAGATGCTCTCTCTCTCCCTCTCTCCCACTGTCCCACTCGCATATATATAAAATATGTATGTACATTAAACAAGTTGTTGTTATTGAGGAAATGAATTTCCATGTTTAAGACCAAACCAATCTACAGGACGCAGGAAAATGTGAAGCTAAAATTGCTGTTTGTCCATTGTGAAGTACACTCATTCTTGATCGAGACATAGCCACTTACCTGTGTCCAGTCAGCTCATACACAGGTTAGCAAAGCTAAAGGGGTAGTGCTGAAGTTTAATCAACTAAAACAGCGCAGCAGTGGAATAAGCTTTCTGTTCTTTGTCTATCTTTGAATGTCCTATCACTGATGCACTGGTTTGCGGGGAGAAAATAGGGCTGAATCCTAACTCCCAGTGGCTCGTCAATAACCAACAATGCCTAATAGTCTGGTTCAGGTACCAGATTACAACGTCTGCCACAGAGTATTGAGTCTGGCCTTCCATCAGCAGGCCAGGGAGAATTTTCAATCCCAAAGGGTCTGCATTCTGACCAACAAGGAGGCTATGGTAGATTCAGTGCAATCTTCCAATATTCCAGCAGGTGTAGACACTCGCTATCCAGGTTTATTACAGCGCAATGTTCTCTTGGGTGAGAGTTGGTGGTAGCTGTGAAACTGTTGCCCCAGAAAAGTTTGGTGCCTTTGGGAGAGCTGAACTAATTCTTCCATATTTTGTTTACCTTCCTCCCACTTTATGCCCACCTGCTCCCATAGCAACAGGTGGACACATACAAAGGCCTGCTAAGATTTTGCTTGCAACACTCATATTGAAAAATGTGGATGAAAACTGAGGAAATTGATCCAATCATTGCAAGCAATTTGGAGTGACAGCAGACTTGTGACTCACACTCTCAGACACCAACAGTAACTTGTATATTTATATATGTAAACAGTTCAGCGTTAACGTAGGCCTGAATTTCCAGGATGGCAAGCACTCAGCACTCAGAGTCATGATGGGGCGGCACGTTAGCATAGTGGTTAACACTGCTGCTTCACAGCTCCAGGGACCTGGGTTCGATTCCCGGCTCGGGTACTGTCTGTGTGGAGTTTGCACATTCTCCCCGTGTCTGCGTGGGTTTCCTCCGGGTGCTCCAGTTTCCTCCCACAGTCCAAAGATGTGCGGGTTAGGTTGATTGGCCAAACTCAATTGCCCCTTAGTGTCCCGGGATGCGTAGATTAGAGGGATTAGCGGATAAATATGAGGGTTAGAGGGATTAGCGGGTAAATATGTAGGGATGCGGGGATAGGGCCTGGGTGGGATTGTTGTCGGTGCAGACTCGATGGGCCGAATGGCCTCTTTCTGCACTGTAGGGTTTCTATGGTTCTATGTGGAGATGCCGGCGTTGGACTGGGGTAAACACAGTAAGAAGTCTAACAACACCAGGTTTATTTGGTAGCAAATGCCACTAGCTTTCAGACTGTGCTGCTCCTTCGTCAGGTGGAGTGGGAGATATGCTCACAAACAGGGCATACAGAGACACAAACTCAATTTACAGAATAACGAATGGAATGCTAATCAAGCTAATCAATGCTAATACAGCTAATCAAGTCTTAAAGGTACAGACAATGTGAGTGGAGAGAGCATTAAGCACAGGTTAATCAAGAGCATCAAGCACATTTGTCTGCAGCAAACTACCCAGCCTTCAGGAGAACAGTGACCACGACACCACACAACCCTGCCACAGCAACCTCTGCAAGACGTGCCGGATCATCGACACGGATGCCATCATCTCACGTGAGAACACCATCCACCAGGTACACGGTACATACACTTGCAACTCGGCCAACATTGTCTACCTGATACGCTGCAGGAAAGGATGTCCCGAGGCATGGTACATTGGGGAAACCATGCAGATGCTACGACAATGGATGAATGAACACCGCTCGACAATCACCAGGCAAGACTGTTCTCTTCCTGTTGGGGAGCATTTCAGCGGTCACGGACATTCGGCTTCTGATCTTCATGTAAGCGTTCTCCAAGGTGGCCTTCACGACACACGACAGCGCAGAGTCGCTGAGCAGAAACTGATAGCCAAGTTCCGCACACATGAAGACGGCCTCAACCGGGATCTTGGGTTCATGTCACACTATCTGTAATCCCCACAACTTACCTGGACTTGCAAAATCTCACTGGCTGTCCTGTCTGGAGACAATACACATCTCTTTAACCTGTGCTTAATGCTCTCTCCACTCACATTGTCTGTACCTTTAAGACTTGATTAGCTGTATCAGCATTGATTAGCATTCCATTCATTATTCTGTAAATTGAGTTTGTGTCTCTGTATGCCTTGTTTGTAAGCATATCTCCCACTCCACCTGACGAAGGAGCAGCGCTCCGAAAGCTAGTGGCATTTGCTACCAAATAAACCTGTTGGACTTTAACCTGGTGTTGTTAGACTTCTTACTCCAGAGAGTCAGCAGGGGAAGCATCCCCGCTGACTCTGACAAGCCTGCTGCTATTTCACATTCAATTCAGATTGGCCAGCGCCTCTCCTGCCCATGCAGTCACAGTGCTGCAGTGGCCGGAAGAGTTGCTGCAGTGCCATGCCTGAGACTAACGCGGAAAGTTTCCCATCTCACCTGCCACGAGAATTGTAGCAGGCAGGACAGAAAATCCGGTGGACCATGTAAAGGTCTGTTGAGCTTGGGTGGGAATTTCTGGTCTTGGGGCGTGCGCAACTGGAAAATACTGCCCTAAGTCCCAGAAACCACAATGTCAGTAAGTATCAGTGGTCCTGGAGAGGGCAGGGGTCTCCAGTGCATGACTGGACGGTGCTCCGAGCATGAAGGGGCCTTCCAGTGGAGGTGCTCCCCCACACACTATCCATATCTCCCCCTCAGTCATCGGGTAGCCCACCAACCTAAAGATTTAGGCTGGGTGAGAAAAGGCCCTTAAGTGGCCATTTAAGGGCCTTAATTGCTGCAGAGGCAGGCTTCTCATCCAAGGCCCAGTCTACCCCACTGTAAAATCATGTCCATGTAATGGTGAACGGGATCCCAGAGGGAAATCCCCTCCATGCTATTTTACGCTCTGCCCCCCTCCACCCTCCCCCACCCCGCCCCCCCCCCCCCCCAATAACCACCATCACCTTAAAATTTGCTGGGGAATGCCAGAGTCAAACATGCCAAGGATCTTCACAGGAGCCTTTGAAAATAAATTTTGGCATTGTATCACATAAGGAGATTAGGGCAGGTGGCCAAAAGTTGCGTCAAAGAGCTCGGTTTTAAGAAGTATCTTAAAAGAGAAGACAGAGAGATTCAGGCAGGGGATCCTCGAGCTTAGAGCCTGTACAGCTGAAGGCACAGCAGCCAATAGTGGAGGGATTAAAATTTGTGATGTTCAAAAGGCCATTATAAAGGTGTATAGCCACTCTCATGGAATGTATATTGCCATCTCATTGTGATGTATATCATTCATCATTTTTGTAACAAATTTGTTACATTTTTCAATAAGCTAAATAAAAATCTTAAATGGCTTATTATTTCTAGTATGGGGAACAACATTCTAACTCATTCTAACATGTTGTAACCGTCTTTTGTCTTAGAACCTCTTTTAAAATACACTATGCAACATAAAACGAAAATTAACATGGAAGTTCACTCTTTTTTTCAAAATCCTTTCTTTCAGAAAATCGGTCAAAAGTCCCAAACATGACAAACATATTTTTCTTTTGTAATTTGTTGATTCAAACTGTTGCTGTGTATTTCTTCCTTGCCATGCTCCATCAGACTTTCAATGAGGAAATGTTACATAGAATCAGAATTCTAATACTACAGTGAGTCTTATTTTTAAGTTGCCCCTTCTATTAGTTCCCTTTCAGTTGCAAAGGCTACAAATCGCCACCTTGCATCATTCATGAAAAGCTGTGAGCGGCATCAAAATTCCCGTGGGCATTTCAGGCTGCAGTTCATGATGGTGTGGCCCGAAATTTCACAGGGGTGGTCTCTATCTTCCCCACCTTGACTTCAAAGGGTGATTAGTGGCAACTCCAGAGAAACTGCATAAATGGTTGGAAAATGGCTATTTTTCTGGGCATTCTGCCACTCTCCTGCTGAAATTAGCGTGGAAAATTCCACTAGCCATGGAATTCCGACGTCTGTATATTTTGTTTGATTGTTGAAGGCCTGTATTAAAACATATTTTGCACTCGTTAAGGGCAGAAATACCTGTGTTAGGAAACTATGGCCATCTATTGCCAGACTCTAACATTGCTATTTTAAGTATAAGTTAATTTAAGATTAAACTTTACTTTGCTTCAGCAATATCTCTTATCCTCCATTTCAGAACAGGAGCCATATTGCGCCAGCACTTTTTCTCTTTATTACTGACACCAGGCATCTTTACGGCCAGTTGCTGTGAAATGTCCAGTTGTGGTTAGGTGAATTTGTCCATGTTGAACTTTTTAACTTGTATTCATGCCATGGTAGAATCAGCATGCAAAGAGTTAAGCACCAAGGCTATATTCGCAAGCCACCAGCTTGAGCTATTCAGCCTATCAGTTTTCTCTAGGTGCAAATTCATTTAACTCCCCAACAGTGCTTTGAATTGTCAATCATCCTGCAAGAGTGAATTTCTGTACAGGTCTTAACATCTTGTAGCATTTCTGCAGATGGCCATGTCATTGTACAGAGGTACTGTATTTTTATGACACTTGCCACGTGGCTTGGGTTGCAACAAGGAGACTACTGGAAACACCATGGTATTACAGAAGAGGATAGGTGCTCAAACTGGAATTCATGAAATTTATTGACGGATTCCTTGGCAGCAATCCTCTATAGTTGGGAGTGTAACAGGCAGAGGTTTCAATGCCCAATTAATGTTGACAATACTGCGGAAAGGAAAGTGCAGCCAATGTGTGGGGCCAGCCATACTCAGGACTTGCAAAGCTTTTAAAATTCCACACTAGCCTGATAAAGTGAAATAGTTTGAGGATTATAGTGAAAGTAATCATATTGTTAAAGTGTTATGTTTAGAGAGAATGGGTGAGTTGTGACTTTATTGTTTTACATATGGAATGGTAAATGAAAATATGTCTCATTGTGTGAAACCTTGTACTGTTCACTTGTATGTCTTATATAAATTAAACCTGACATTGGTTCAAAGCCTGTGTCTCAATTGAGTGAGGTTGCCGATCCAATCCACTTTCCACAAGGAAAGGAGCACATACATGGCAGCACATTACAGACCAGGAGTTGGTGTGCGCAGTAAAGATTCTCTGTTCTCACTCATGGTGTACACTACAATTTATCTGGATATTGGACACAAAAAAAGGTATGCTCCAGCTTGTAAGAGACTTGAGGTCCCCTCACAGAAGTAAGTCCAGATTTTATCCTAAGAAAGAGTCTAGCATAAAAACCCGGAACCTGTCATAAAAGCTTGTGGTGAATTATATGTGGAGTAATCCAAGCTTCACTCAGAACGAGGTTTAGACTGCCTAACCTTCCTGAAGATTGTAAGGTTGATTTTCATCTCGCTGCTACCCTGTTTCTCAGCAAGGATGAGGCAATTGAAAACTTCCCACCAAGTTTCCACTCCAGACCCGTTCATTGTGATTTTTGAGTACATTACAGTGCTGATGAGTTGGATCCCTGAGGGTCTCCCTATCAATTGGTGTTAAGCGGAGCTTTGTGATAGCCAAGGAAGCCCCATTCCCACATGAAAACTTTTCTATGAAACCCTAAGCCTACAAATGTGGTCTAATGCAAGAATAACAGATTCAAATGCCACAGTACAGCAGTAAATGTGTGAAAAAGTCTTTATTCGGTCTGTTCACACTTTACAATGCCCTGGCCCTGTGAAAGGCTGGAGCTTTGCACTAAAAACTCTGGGATTAACTCCAGAAAAACTTCATATTCTTTCTCTGCTTAGCATTCTGTCTTCAGACATGCGTGATACAGTCTGCCATGTTATCAATGTAGTCAAACATGTTTTTTGTGTTTTGGTGTCCAGTTTCCGCCACAGTTGTCCACTTGTTGTATCAGCCGCACCTTCTCTCCAATCGACAACACTTTTAGCTTTCTCACAGATTTAGCCATATTCACAGGCTTTGCACATCTTTTCACACACAAATCTTGATGACAAATGATGGCTTGCCCAGAGTTCCATGATTTCACGCTCTTGTGTGGTCTAACTCTGCTTTGATTGGTCAGTGTGGTCATATGACAAGCTGGGACAAGTTCAGCTAACCTGGAATTACCAGGAAGGAATGTCGGCTTATTCTGGCTATTGTTCTATGGGATCAGGGCAGCATTTGACTGAGTGTGACATCAAGGAGCCCTAGCAAAACTGGAGTCAATGGGAATCAGGGGGAAACCCCCTGCTGGTTGGAATCATACCTGGCACAAAGGAAGATGGTTGTGGTAGTTGAAGATCAGTCCTAGGGCATCACTGCAGGAGCTCCTCAGGGTAGGGTTGTCCGAGGCCCAACCATCTCAGGGTTGTCCTAGGCCCAACCATCTTCAATTGCTTCATCAATGACCCTTCTTCCATCATAATGTCAGAAGTGGAGATGTTCACTGTTGATTGCACCATGTTCAGCACCATTCGCAATTCATTAGATACTGAAGCAATCCCTGTCCAATGCAGCAAGACCTGGACATTCAAGCTTGGGGTGACAAGGGGCAAGTACATTTGTGCCACACAATGACCATCTCCAACAAGAGAGAGTCTAACCATCACCGCTTAAAATTCAATGGCATTACCATCACTGAATCCCCCACCATCAACATCCTGAGGGTTACCATTGACCAGAAACTGAACTGGACTAGCCATATAAATACTGTGGCTACAAGAGCAGGTCAGAGGCTAGGCATCGTACAGTGAGTAATTCATCACCTGACTCCCCAAAGCCTGTCCACTATCTACAGGGCAGAAGTCAGGAATGCACTGGAATACTGTCCACTTGCCTGGACGAGTGAGCTCCAACAACATTGAAAGAGCTTGACACCATCCAGGATAAAGCAGCCTGCTAGATTCCTACCTTCCACAATCATTCACTCCGTCCACTACTGACGTAAGTAGCAGCAGTATGTACCATTTACAAGTTGCACTACAGGAACTCACCTAGTCTCCTTAGACAGCACCTCCTAAATCTACGACCACTACCATCTTGAAGGACAAGGACAGCACATACCTGGGAACACCACCACATAGATGCTCCCCTCCAAGTCACTCATATATTGCGGTTCCTTCACTTTCACTGAGTCAAAATCCTGAAACTCCCGAACAGCACTGCAGGTGTACCTACACCACATGAACTGCAGCAGTTCAAGAAGGCAGTTTGCCACCACCTTTTCAAGGGCAATTAGGGATGGGCAATAAATGCTGGCATAGCCAGTGACTCCCATATCCCATAACTGAATTTTTAAAATAAATTTGATATTCTGCCACTGGAAATGGTTGATGAATTCAACATAACTCGAATTTCGTGTCATCCGAGTTTGATTAATTTTCCCTGTACTCCTTAATTTAGGTGGGTAGTATTCCCAATGGAAACAAGCAAGAGTTTTGTGCATGTATTTAAGTCAGGATCCGACTATGTATTTGGGAAACAACTGCAATTTTGGATTTTTGAGTGAGCACTGGAAGTTGTTTGGAAAACATGAGTATCAGTTAAAGAAGGATTTGTTTTAAATTACTCCGATAAGACAAGCAGAATGGTTTCAAAAACTTGGTGGGCGTTTTTTCATGTTTATTTCATAGTTTAGAATTATACTGACAACAAGATATTTTTGATATTTGACCAGTTTTATTACTTTAATATTGTTTAACCAGAGCCATTGCATGTCACAAAAACAGCCAACCCAGAGATACAGTCAATTCTCTGAAACTGGCCACATGTAGCTGTGCTCCAACTGGATATCAAGTTGGGAAAAGTGCATTTTGAATCCAGTATTCCAATCAAACTTAGTTACTGATCCAACTATGACATCCAAAGGTGAAGAGAGACCAGGAGCCGAGTTGAGGAACTTGAGCTGTAAGGTCAGCTCACCTACTGCTGTGTGTCTCCTGGGAAACTGTTAGAGAGCAATATTGACTGAAAGCAGGTTACTTACCACCTTGTAAGATGAGGAAGGTTGAGTTATACATGTCACTTACCAGGAAGGAGAGAAATGGAGAAGAAGAATTTGCTTCTATAGTTGACATCTACAATTTTGCCACCTACTATGCTTTGTTATCATTCTTCAAAAAAAAATGCAAAAAGCTTTGAACTCATTTTGTTTTTCAGTTTACAATGACATTTTCAGGTCTCTGTGTTCTTCTCATCTGATTTGGACTGCCCTCTGAAAAGGTTCCAGGATTTTTTGACATTTATTTATTTTGGGGGGGGTTGGAATTTTGCAATAATTACTTTCCTGTATTTTTCTGTTTGTACATAAGCCAGAATCAATAAAAATGCTACTTTTATTTAGTGTCTCTATCTTTCTGTCTCTCCTGCCAATTCTTCCTTCCGTCGGATTTCGTGGTTATGTCCAAGCTCTCTCCCTTCAGCTTTCAAAATGTACAAATGGGCCGACTACCCTTGTCTAGCTTCTGATGCCAACATTACTGTGTTAGATAATAGCAGGGTAGGTAGACATCACAAGGAGAGATAAATAGATTGCTGCTTGCTTTGTAAAGTAGATTGCCCTACCCAGTGACCCACAACATACATTAAGGGCCCACATCCATTTAGGGACCATTCACGATTGCCAGCCATTTGTCAAGAGAGTATCCTTTAGCTTTCTTTTCAAAAACAAAGATTAAGAAAATTGAGCATATCTTCTCCCTGCTTTTGTGTAGTTTCATAGTACAGAAAATAGGAATGTTCCCTATTTTTACATTTGCTCTGATTGATTAAATGGTGAAACACATTTTAGTTAATTGCAGTGAAATGGGAGTACTTTCGTTATCGTACAATTTGTAACCAAGTTTTGACTATAACTGCATCTGTTAGAAGGAGCCAAAATCAAACATGCTATGGAGCATTAAACTGCAAGGCAGAAGTGCACGTTACCAAGTGATGAGTTTCTCACAACATTGCTGGTGTGAATTGAGTGCCCAGTCTGACTTTAGCACTACTGAACTGCTGTAAGAGGTTTGTTTTTACAAGGGTCTTGTCTTCAGATGCAATCATAGAATGCTACCAAGCAGAAGGAGGCCATTTGGTCCCTTGTGCCTATACTGGCTCTTGAAAGAACTATTCATTATTGCCACTTCCCTGTCCTTTCCCACAACCCTGTATTTATCCAATTCTCTTTTGAAATTTACTATTGAATCTGCTTGCACCATTATTTTAGGCAGTCCAGAACACTGCATTAATAAAAACTCTTCATCTCCCCTCTTTAATTTGATGAACATCTTTTTGTTATGGAAAGGTGAAATTGCTATGAATGATTTTTTTATCACAGTGGGGGAATCAGAGGGGTCAAGATAGACCCCAAAGCCTCTGTGCAGCCAATTCCTAGTACACTGACAAGGGTCTATGAAGACCAGTTGCTGGTTTTCACCAGACCAGGAAAACTGAAGTTGATAAAAATTTTCAATCAAATATATGAAGAGCTCTTTTCAGAAAGTCAAGCGATAAATACAGGAAAGGAGTACAAAAGTTTAAAAGACTAAATTCACTCTCAAAGAGTTAAAGTGAGCATATTCCCCCTGGACACAGGGAGAGGCAGTGTAACTGTGACAGACGATCAGAGGATCCAAACTGTTACCTTGGGAAGTTAGTACAATCTAAGAAGGTGACTGAAATTTCCATCTTACTGCAGCAGGCTAGAGCCCTAAAAAATCTATATCTTCATATAAAAGCTTTTAGACAAAAATCGCAGAACCTCCTGGAAACATCGCTGTTACAGAAAGCATGGCTGTTTTTGACTTTGATGCCACATTTGATACTATCAACTCAGGCTTGTTTACAGTCCAACCACATTCAGCCTTTAAATCATGAATGGTTTTATCATCCTGGACTCAGGAGGGGTGAGTTGAGCCCTTAGCAAATAGATTTAGTCATCCAGCTTTAATGGTTCAGTAAGATGAGAGAAGTTGCTGATTGGCTAAACATAAATGATTACATCAGGGAAAACCATTAGTAATTAATGAAATGCTGGCAGTAATTGGGAAATTGTAAGGGGGCTGTAATGGAAGTCATCCATTCTGTGCATCCCTCACAGACATGGAACAATCCCTCACCATCCTTATGATCTCACATGCTTATCCATGCAAATCTATCTGACAGGAAGGTACATCTCTGTCTCCTTAATTGGACAGAATGGAGTTGTTTATGGATATCACAGACATTTAGGCCTCAGTAGGGGGTTGCTCAAAAAACTCGTTAGCAAAAGCCACCCTAACAATCTAGTCAGATTCCTTCCCCAGAGTTCCCAGTGTCCAGAAAAATGGTGTTTCAATCAGACATTAATTTCTAGAACAGAAAAGGAGAATATCTCCAGCAGGCAGGAAGCCCAATCAAAGGCCTTGATTTACAACTTTTCATATCCCTGCTCTTTATCAACACTGAGAGGTTTTATATAATTTGAACCTTGTAATGTTCCCATGTGAGAAATGGGTTATGAATCATGCAGAGCAATAAACTATCTTATGTGCGCTGGGACAGTGTGTGATGTAGTGGAAAAATGTATTCAGTACAGTGTAATCCCAAGGCCCATCATTTAAAGAGACAGTAACATTTTTTAGTGACCTACTGTAATTCAAAGTTATCAAAATTCAGATCTATGCAACATACCTTTTTAGCCCTCACTTTTTATTATTTATGAAATGTGGTAATGATATAATTTTGTCCTCATTGCGATGGGAAACGGCGATTCACACAAAATGCTATTTAAACATCCCCAGGTCAGTTACGCCCATGGTCCATTCCAGATAAAAGTCAGTGCACAGTGATGGCAGTTGCTGACAAATGCCTGCATTGAGTCTAGAATGGGAGTGCATCTGTATCGTTTTGATAGTGTTCTGCTGCCTTGTCACTGTGAACAGTTTAGTTCACAATGAGGTCTATGTCATCAAGGTTTGATTGTAGTGTGAAGCTTTCTGAGCATTACATCCAGCTCTTGATACCATGGCATGAGTTAGCAGGCTAAGTGATCCTTAACGATGAGGTGCCAGAATCTATACCTCTTCCAGTACCAGCATTGAGAACAGCTGTTGAGAGCAGATAAATTCTCAAGGGCTGCTCTCAATGGAGTTTGCACTGAAATCTGAAAGAGATTTTCTAATCTCCTACATTGACTATTCATCCTTACCTCCATCCCTTTTCCTTTCTCTCCTATATTCCAACTAAATGCTAGCATACCCTTTCCTTTCTCTATTGTGCCTTTGATCCTTTTCAGTCTTTAGTTTCTTTTTTATCTATTTCTGTTATTCTCCCACCTACCATTTCACTTTTATGTTCTCTCCCTCCCATTTTATCCTTAATTTTTCTTGTTTCTGCTATCCTTTCAGTTTTGTTTGCTATCATTGTATGTATGCCATCTTTCAAAAATCTGTATTTAATCACAAGTATAGAAAGGGCTGGTCAGCATCTGAGAGAGAAAAAGGGATGACACTGTTTCCGATTCATCTTTCATCAGAGTTCTCAGCAGTTCCTGTTTTTATTTCACGTTTGCAGCATTTCCTTTTTTTTGTCCTCCATGTCCCTAATGCAATTCAAATGAAATTCTTCTGTTGAATAAAGGCACTAATCCATTCATTTTAAGCATGTTCCTTTATTTCAAATGGGTTAGCCCCTTTGCTAAGATAGCAAAGGAATTTCATTCACACCGACGTCTTCGTTACTGAAATTGGGTAACCCAATTTCAGCTATTTATCTCTGGTGTGTTTTCTCGATCTGTTTTGTGGATAATCGGTAAAATAAAACAGTGATGAATCACTTTAGGACAGACTGTTAAGTCCAGTTCACCTGGACATCACCCTTCTGCTTCTTTCAGTACCAGCGTTCTTTAGTTGCTTGTGTTTTCACCTAAATGAAGGCATTCAAACTGCTTCCTGATTATGGTTATCTGCAGATTATAAGTGTGTTGTATTGTTTTTTGTTTCAAAGGCATTGCCAGATATGCCAGTGCAGGTGTTGTACTCGTGAAAAGAAAGCCAATACATTGTTAATCGCATTAAATGATAAATAAATGACCATCCTAGTTTAAGACCATACCGAATCTGTGTCCTGAATTCCACATTCTGCAAAGATGCAGATGTAAGGCACAAGAGCTGGGTTTTAAGAGCCTTTGTTGCCATTATAATTTATTTTGCTTTTTTATTATTATTTGTCTGTAATACTGCACCATTTCGATTTTGAACCACATACTCGGTGTCATTAACAAATCAGAATAATCAAATCTTCCACATAGTCATCGAGTTAAATGTTATCCTCCTCATTTTACATCAATTAAAATGTAACCTTTGTTCTCAAAAAAAAAGCTGAGATCTCAATTTGAAATAGATTAGAAGCCGTGGCAGGTTGCCTGTTATTCAAATACACCAGAACCACTGCACACTAAGTGGGGAGAAGAGCAGCAGCAGCTCGACAAGTATATTGCAAACCAACTTGTCAAGCAGCAGTCTCTCAGTCCTGCTTCCGTACGCAGGGCCCCTGATGTAACAGTTTTCACTGGTGCGGAATGATGGCTGGCTTTCCTGACTTCCTAGTTCACTGTCTCCTTGGTCCCTGTTTGAGGACAGCAGTCAGCACCCATTGTCACCAAGCTCAATCTTCCCGTGTGTGTGATTGACGCTCACATCCACTGAAATCCGGTGAAGTATGAAACCTCAACTTGAACACAATTTCAAATTTCAGAGGACAAGCACATGGGAACAATTGCAATAACATTTTGCTACCTTTTTTAAAATTTTCCTATCACCAAACCCAGACTATTCCAGCATCACAGGTTCAAAGACAAGAACAGATTCTTTTAGTTCGCAGATCCCACAGAATTCACCATAGTTTGCTATTAACCCAACTCATTTGACGTGACGCTTTCTTTTCTTGTTAGTTTTTTGTTTGATTCAGCTTTCTCTTGTCACCTTTCCTCTACCTCTTTGTCATGCTGCTTTTTTTAAAATTTCTCATCTTCCTGAGTTTAGGACCACATGTGTCGGTGTTCTGTGCTGTAATGTAGAAGGGGTGTAGCAGGGAGCAATTAGACAGTCAGGGCACCATAAAGTTGAGACTGGAACCCCGTTGCAGAGGCAGAGCAGCAGACACAGGCTGTATGCACGAGAACAGGACGAAGAGGGAGCTGAAATAAGTAAATGAACCCTGTCCTGCTGAACTAAATAGGGAGACACCTTAAACAGTTAGTAACAAGGAAAATTGCAGACAATTATCTGTTGGTTCTGAAACCTAGACAATGTAAAATAATCCAGCAATCTGCTATATTTCCTCTCGATAAATTTCAACAGTATTGATTTTATTTAAGTCCCAATGTCTTCGTGAAGTGAAAATCATGGGAAAGAAAAGGAGGTCAAAATTTTGCTTGAAGTCAGCATTTAAATTCCCTTAACAATTAAAAATTGCCTTTTCTTGTCAGTTGTTGTGCCCAGTCGGTAATAATTTTGCAGTTAACAGTCGCCCTCTATTAATTACTCCAAAATCAATAGAAACTTGTAGTAATGCAAAATATTGATTGTTACAGTTTTATTTACTTAATTTAATTTAATTGGATGCTGCACGTAGAAAAACATTGATGTTGTATCAAATTTTCAATATATTGGACACCCCTAACTGGGTTATGTATGACTTAGATAATAGCCCCAAAATATAGGTATTTAGCATGGAGAGAGGTACAGGTTATGAAATGACATTAATACAAGTTTAAATAGAATTTAAAGCTTGCAAACTACAAAATGTCAGGATCTTCAACATTCCAATATTTTTATTGAAATTCCTAATATTTTGCTTTCCATGGACTTTAAAAATAGAGTAATTCCCTCAGATAGGACTTCAAATAACAATAATAGTGTCTGTGCTCAGAGAATGCTGTCGGCACAAAGGCCCTCCTGGGCTACACTAAAAATGCCACAGCTTGTTGTCTCAGCACCTATCCAGATACAGTGGCTTTTGTTACTGTGCTGCCTCTCCATGCGCAGACACTATCAGTAAGATTAAGTTGTGCAACATCGCTTTGTGTTAACATTTCTACTGGTTCATGGACTGCTAGATCTTTCTATTTCATATAGAGTAATTGAGGTCCACAAATATCCCCTTAAATAGACTGCCTTTGTTACCAGTATATTTATGTTATTTATAGTTACAGGACCTGTATTTGCTGATTAGGGTAGGAGGTGCTTTGTGATATTAAATATGACAGCGGCAATATGTAATGGTTTGCTTTAATTGATGTTTCGCTGACCTTTTCGAAGCCTGGTGTTCATATAATGCAGATCAGTTTTATTGTTGTAATTTCTCTGACTCGGGTTAAAAAAAAATCAATGGTTATTGCATCTTCTTTTTTGCAAAGATATTTTGCAGTTTGCTCAATACTTGTGCTAGGCCTGGTAAATGCTATTATACGTGCGTGTTAATGGAGCAGACCTATTTATCATATTACATTTATGCTTTGTGGCCTAACTGTGTTTCACAAGATGAATTTTGAGGCTGTACAAAGTATATTTCAGCAGGATTAGGCCCTGTCTCTTTCAGAATCAAATAACTGGATAATATATAGATTTAAAAAGAAAACATTTGCTGTGATTGCTGCAAAATCCTTTTATCAGCCTGCAAGGAATGTAAAGTAAGTGATGATGAAGGACCTCAATTTTGCACTTTCTTTTTAACAGTCGTACTGTTGTGTGAAGTTATAGTATTTTATTTAAAATGGCGTTCTATCCTTTGCAATTTTTGGCTGGATTTCTATCACAAATCATACATTCTTTATATAACTGCAGCGCCACTTCAATTATTTCCTAAACAGAACACTCAAAAAACATGAGAAGATCAAACTGAAGAGGGAAATTAATTTTTTTTTTTGCAAGGGAAACAAACCTTGTAGAAGGATCTGATTAGATTAATAGGTTATTTAAAGAAGGAATGTTACCTTCACTACCCCTTTTTCAAATCAGTCACCCAGAATTAAAATTAACATTGAACAAGTTTAAGTTTTTTTTTCACCCATTTCTGTTCATACTTTTATGGAAGCAGTATAAGAATTCCTAGCTGGGAAGATTTACTGAGCCTGACAGTGCGAGGGAACTGAATTAACATCAGCAGAGATACAGTCATTAACCCGGGAGTTCTTCAGCCATTGTGTCATTTTAGCCGTGTTTTAATTTAATGCTGTCAGGCTCAGTAACTCTTCTGAGCCAGTTCCCCAGATTACATCATCAGCACAGATCATTTAAACGTTTTCCATTTAAAATACTGAGAAGGACAGGGAGAGACATTTTAAAGTGTTTTAATTCTTTGTAACCATTTTGATTTGTCGAAGAGACACTTTGGTAAGAGACTTTCTCCCTCTCTTCCTTTCTCCCCCTCCCTCCTTCTTTTGCTTCCATTGTTTCTATAAGGGGCCTCAGCAGAGTATCCAACCCTGAATGAAAATATTTTGGATTTGTTTGGAAAGTGATTCTCACCTCACTGCTCCCTGTCCTAGAGATCCATGCTTATCGTTATCCACTTCTCCTGCGACTTCTTAACTAGTAATAAATTCTGAGGGCGATCCGATTGCCGGGGGTGTTCATATTGTGTAAATCACAGCCAAACCAGTGCTGCTGCTTAATACGTACGACAAAGATTCTCCCCAGCAGTCACAGCTCCTTTGGCTTGTGCGACCAATACAAAATTGAGAGCCTACCATGGTTTGTTGCAGCCAGCAATGCATGAAATTTGTAATTTACGGGGAGCTAAGGACTCAATTTTTAATGTAATTTATGAATTCTTATTAATATGGATAAGAATATTAAGATCTGGCAGCATATGTAACATTATGCACATAGATAGTCACTGGGTATATGTTTGAAAATTAAGATATAGATTGTTACCAATAATTTGAATAAGGAATTCAGAAGAAACTTCCATGCCGGAAAAGTGGTTAGAATGTGGAAGTGCTATCACAAGGTGTAGTTAAAGCAAATGCCCTAGATGCACTTATGGGGAAGTTAGGGAGGCAAATGAGGGAGAAAAAGATGAGAAGGATATGCTGTTAGGGTTAGATTTAGTAAGGTGGGAAAATGGTGTTGCACATAATCACTAGTTGAGCCAAATATTTTTGTGCTGTGAGCTCCATGTGTAACTTAAATAGCACCTCATCATATCCTGAGAATGTCCCATGATGTTCCATGTAATTAATTTGTTGCTGAGTGTTGCTGGGCAAATGACCATGGCAGCCATTTTGCATCATATCAGCATATGAGTTATAGACCAGGTAATATGTGTTTGGATGTGTTACTGGAGGAAAGTATGTTGACCAGGACACCAGGAAAATTTCCTACTGTTCTCTGAAATATCATAGAGTCATCATAGAATCCCTACAGATAGAAGGAGGCCTTTCAGCCCGTCCACTCTGCACTGCCGACAGGCCCACCCAAGCCCTTCCCCATATTTACCTTGATAATCCCCCAACATTAGGGGTCAATTTAGCATGGCCAGTAAACCTAACGTGCACATCTTTCGACAATGGGAGGAAACCGGAGCACCCGGAGGAAACCCACGCAGACACGGGGAGAACGTGCAAACTCCACACAGACAGTGGCCCAAGGCCGGAATCGAACCCGGGTTCCTGGCACTGTGCAAAGCACTGTGCTGCTGCTGTGAGGCAGCAGTGCTAACCACTATGCCACCAAGCCGCTCATTCTCACTGACAGACGTAGCGGAGCATACGAGTTCAGAGAATTCTGGCCCATATCTAATTGAGAAGGTGGACCTGCTACTTATGACATGCTGTAAAAGACATAAATGAATTTGAGCATTAAGTGCACAATATCACACTACTATTCTTGCTTTCCGATGCAGCGAGCTCCGACATGAGCTCCAACAATAGAGTGGTTCCTGCTTACAGTAGAAGTACAGATGCTGCAGTAATAAACAAATGCAATAGCAGGGTAAGCAGATGAAGGGAATGAAACAGTTTCAGCAGCATCAGCCCACTCTTCACAACTGGAAAAGTCACTGAGATTAAAGTGAACAGTTTCATTCAGGAAGATTATGAAACAACTGCAACAGCAGCTTGCAGTTAGAAAATCAGTGTGGAAGGGCTCTGGTCCAATGTATCACTGGGCTGCTACTTAAAATAGGGAGCAGAAACCACGGGCTGAATTTTTAGGTCCTAAAGGGGACCAAGCATGGGGTGGGGGGGGAGGGCAAGGTCAGCAGGTAAATTTGTGCCACCTGCTGCCAGTTTGCTACTCCATCCAATTTCACACAAACCTAATTGCAGTGTTAATGTAAGCCTTGCTTTTGACTAATAAATAAACTCTAGGCAGGTTTACCAGAGGCAAAATGGGAATGGGTTTGGCTATTCGACTGCAAACAGCAGTAGCCAGTTGAGCCAGTTAAAGGCTTTTTGATGCATAGTTTTTTGAGGCTGAATGAATTTTCCAGTCAGCCTCCAGAACTACCAAAATGTCAGGGTACAACCTGCCTGGAGGCAGCTTCCTGGCAGTAGACCGGGGAGCCAGCGCTGATGGAGAGGCTTTGAGGCCTTCCCCACCTTCTTAGCTGCAGCTGTGGCATCCTGTGGAGGAGGTGGTCCAGCTGCTTGGCCACTTTTTCCATTTAAAACTTTTAAAAGGTTGGAGAGAAGGCACCTCAAAATGGCCCTCATTGGATGGCCTCTGAGAGAGCCCTCCACTAGCTGCTGAGGTGCGGCACACTGGCACAGTGGTTAGCACTGCTGCCTCACAGCGCAAGGGATCCAGGTTCGATTCACGGCTCAGGCCACTGTCTGTGCGGAGTCTGCACGTTCTCCCCGTGTCTGCGTGGGTTTCTCCGGGTGCTCGAATTTCCTTCCACACTCCAAAAGACGTGCTGGTTAGGTGAATTGGCCATACTAAATTCTCCCTCAGTGTACTCGAGCAAGCACCGAAATGTGGCGAGTAGGGGATTTTCACAGTAACTTCATTGCTGTATTAATGTCAGCCTACTTGTGACACTAATAGATAAACTTTAAACTGACTAACTTGGGGTCAATCATAGCTGGGTGACTGTTCCCCATATCGTGCGGGCTGCTGGTGCTGACAGCAAGTCCTGAAGTATGCAGGGAAAAGTCCCTCAGTGCATCGTCACACAAAGTGCAAAGTGGGATGACAACAGCCACAAAACCTGCTGATTGCCATGCTTTATTCGTTTTCCTCTTTTATCATGGTTACAATTAAAACCACTTCCTAACGTAATTGGTGTGAGTTTAACAGCAGGAAAGCCAGAATGTGGATCATCAGAACCACTTGGTAAAATGGCGCCGCAATATAAATGGGTCATCGCATGGTAACAGTCAGTTTCCAGAGCACCCATTTGTCAATTTCAGTTTTTTTTGCTCAAGTAGATTGCTTTGCACACTCAGGTACATTTATCATTAACTGTGACTCTCAAAACAATGCAACTTTGCATAATAAAAAATATTGACGTGATTATAAAATCATAACAGAATCTATGTGCCCTTTGCATCATAGCCACAGAGCTTGAAATAAATGGAACATAGGTGTAGCTGCAAACCATTAAAATAAAACAGGGGAGGCACCTTCCGCCGAGACAGTGTTCCCCCTCCTGGGTGATGGGTTGTTTTGGCAAGTGATCTGCGGGCGGAGAAAAGAAATGGCAGGAACTGAAAGGAAAAGTCTTTCATCTTAAAACCTTGCGTCTCTTAATGAGAAAGCATTAAACTAGCTTTTGCAAAAGGTGCAAGTAAAGGGGCTATAAAGAAATGTGGGAGGGTGCGCACTGATTAAGGAGGGCAGAGTTATGATATGGACTAGTACTGGTCCAACTGGATGAGAACATCTTCAGCTTATCACTTAGATCTGCCCTCCTGGTGTTGAGATGGATTTCTTCTATTAGAGCAGCGAATGCTTCATTAGCTGTAAAGTGCTTTGACGTTCTGAGAGGTTGTGAAAGGTGCTATGTGAATGCAAGTCTTTTCCTTTTTGCCCTGCATGTTTGGTGGATTAAGCCTGGCCCTGTGTGAAACGTTTCCAGTGTGGTACAGAGGAGAAGCTAAAGCAAACGCCTCACTTAGATTTCATCGTGTTAGATTCCAGGATCAATATGTGACTTGTGGCCAACAACCAGTTTTTGTGTATGTAAAGAACAGCCCAGGCTGATCTCCTCTGCCCTTCAAAATTAAGATTGCACACATGTTAAAAGGAGGCGCCAGCGCTGGCGGGATCTGTGGGAATGGAGGTGGAGCCGGCTGCATGTTTGGAAATCCAGTGTAACCCAGTGTGTGAGAAATGGCTGCTCCCAGACTGCTGCTGTAATACAAGCTCTTGACTGTTGTGGAGCAGTGGTGGTGATGGTGGGCGACCCTAAGCCTCGCACCATGTCACATATAGAAAGACCGAGGAGGAACGAAGGGCTGGAAGGAAATCAAGTATATTCAGGATTCAGGAACTTTATTTTTCCAATGTGCCAACAACAATTTAATTATGAACATCCTATTTCACAGGTTTTTTTTCAGAAATCTAAAATCCAAGAATAATATGCTTCAAAGAATGTAAATCAGAAACGTCTGGGCCGCCTCCCTTTTACTTGTCTCAGATATTTTGTTAAAATCAATATTCTGAAGGTAGAATAAGAAACAAATGGTTGACTTCAGTTTCTGAGAATAACATTGGAGTTCCCTGATGAGTAAAAGTGATTTGATTTATTATTGTCACATGTATTAGTATACAGTGAAAAGTATTGTTTCTTGCACGCTATACAGACAAAGCATACCGTACATAGAGAAGGAAAGGAGAGTGCAGAATGTAGTATTACAGTCATGGCTAGGGTGTAGAGAAAGATCAACTTAATGCGAGGTAGGTCCATTCAAAAGTCTGATGGCAGCAGGGAAGAAGCTGTTTATGAATCAGTTGGAACGTGACCTCAGACTTTTGTATCTTTTTCCCGGCTTTCAGGTTTCGAAGCTAATTTTGAGTCAGAAAGTTAATCTTGGCATCCATACAATTTGGAAGCAGGCGTTGTTTCAAACGTGATTATTTGACCTTATATTGATGTTTTTAAAAGATCGCCGCTTTGTTGAAGTATTCCAAGGTAGAGCAGAAATGTTCCCCTGCAAAAGGTAACGCAGCAGCACAAAGGGCTGATTTTCAGCTTCACTGCTTGTGTAGTAACATGTCGGAGTGGATTTCCTGCCCATCACAGAACTCGTCTGATCTTTATCAATAGGATGAAACTCGAGAGGGTGTTCCGCACCACCATGTTAATGCCCAGGTGGTCAAGTAGGAACATATTCCCATGTTGCAGGTATCTCTTGTGCCAGGAAATATTAATTGTTGCAGTAATTACTACTCTTCATTTGTTTTCTTTGGGGGGGGGGGGGGTGGGGTTGGAGGATGTGCTCATTTTTAATTAAATGTAAGAAGGTACAATGGGTGATGCAATGGAATCTATCATCCTACCTGTTTCTGACCTTCTGCTAACCCTTGCTTTAAAATACAGTAAACGTCTCACTTAGCTGAGCTGAAGTGTCCACTTTAACGGGGCCAGTGACAGCTCACCACTACCTTCTCAAGGGCAATTAGGGATGGGCAATAAATGCTGGCCAGCCAGTGACGTCCATGCCCCACGAATGAATAAACAGAAAAAAAGCTTTACAATAAATCCCACTCCTTCTTCAGACAAGCACAAACTTGATGCTGAGCCCAGTTGACTTTATTCCACTGCTGGTGCCTCCTACCTGCTACCCCCACAATTAAGGCAACGTTTAAATCCGAAATGCACTGACATTGTTTCATCGTTGGGGTAACTTAAGGGGACAGGCAGTTGAGTGCAAGTGGGGGCAGATCGCTTTGAATGACAATAGCGAATCTGCACTTTGGTAGTTGAGCCCACCTATTGTGTTGGGAAAGATGCCAGACTGCCTCCATACAAAAAGTAGCACCAATGGGTGACTCTCATATGCCTCCTAGTGACTGTCTTTGGGGTAGCATGGCCAAGGGTAAGAACCGTTCAGAAAACGAGACAGAAAACTAAAATTATTCTTTGACTCCTGGGGAGGGAGATACATGATAGCTCAAGCACTATGAGCTGATTTACGAGCCATAAATACCATTCGTTTGAACAATTTCATACACTTTCTTCCTCTATGTAGTTATGAGATCCTGTAGTGTTAAGAATATATAAAATCAGGGATTGTAAAAGGGTGATTAAAGCATAATATTGCTGTTTTGAGCTTGTATTAATAAAATTTTATTAAATTACATTTTGTAAAATACAAGAAAAATGCAAGAAAAGTAAACAAGATGAAAGACGTTTCATGAAGATCCTTATTCTCCCGGTTTTGTAGAACTCAAGGCTATGACTGTGTCGTGATGTCTGTCAGTAGCTGTGTGTGCTTGTATAACTGGCTGAAATACTTATCGGAGGAAGGCATCAATACTGCCAGAATCTCAAAATGACCCTTTAAGCTTCCTCCTGAATGTATTCGGAGGAAAAGGCGGATGTTGTTTGCATCAAATATAAGCGTTGAAAGTTGCCAAGTATGGGACAGAGCAAGGGTATCCTGCAGAACGTTTCCAAATTTATTCCATTTTCTCTACCTCTTTCTTGATTTAGTGCTTAGGTTGCCCCACCTCCCCCGCGATAAAGTGATTTCTTTACCAGTGCGGGTTAGACTGTTGTTAGACGAGCGTCCAACAAGTTTCACTGTCCAAGAAATCCCTTGAAGCGTCTTAAGGATTGCAGTTGTATTGTTACACAGAAACAACCAGAGGTCACTCACTGCCTCACTGCAACACACAATTTTTATTTTATTTCCAGGACTGGCTGGATTACTCAGGGGGGAGCAAAGCAACAGAGTCAAAAGGGAATAAAAAGCTGCTTTCTAAGCGGAAATAAAAGCAACACATTGAGAGGCGTGGATGTTCTGTTGTAGATTATTCACGAAGCTGCTCTGTTTTAAAACAAAATGATTTTTTAAACTGCAAACGCAGATAGAAATACTAATTTTAGTGCGATAACACTGTGCAATTACAATGTCACGATTATGGAATTCCACAGGAATGAGATAAAAATACATTTATGGATCGAAAGAGTTATTTACTTGCTTCGGTAACGTTGAGTATACAAAAGAGCACTATTTGTTCTTTCATTGTATTTGATCGTCTTTAGCTTTGGAAATGAGCAGATCATTTTGCCAGATGCCGTGCAAGACTGGCCAAGGTTTCAAAACCTTTGTAGTTCTGTAGTTCAGCACTGTCATTTTCCAAGTGTTTCTTTTGCACGGGTTTTTTCCCCCCGTGAAACAGAATACAGTATTATTTAAACAGCTACCTTGAGTGGATACAATGTAGTCATGGATTTCTCTAAAGGTCAGTTAATAATAGCACTGTTGCAATACTGAGACACACGAACCCAGGACTCCAGTCTAATGCTGAGTTTGCAGGGAAACAGTGGAGGTGCTACAAATAGCTTTCCAATCCCCAGGGGGGTAAGAAAGAGAATGAAACAGAGATCCCGATTGCTCTCCAGTGCGTTCTGCTGGAAGATGCACAAGTCTGGACATTGGGTGGGATCAGGATTGGGTTGAGTTGCGAATGTCGCTTGCAGTTTGATATTTTGCTAACATTATGATGTGATACCGAAGAGCAAATGACCCTCGTACACGCATTGCCCGGCAGCTTTTGAAAAAAAAACGAGGGAAGCAAGTTAAAAAGAATTTGTTTTACTCCCTGCAAAAATTTGGGAAAAAATCCTTTTTTTTTAACCCCTGCAAAAAATTGGATCACTTTCTCACCGTTTGTTACTCAGTCTACAACTGTGCACAAACTGAAAATGCCCCTAAAGATCAATAAGTAAAGAAATAGTCTTTTTAGACAGAGGAACACTCAGTTAAATATGCACCAAATTTAATTATGGCGTTTGACTGCCTGCTTTTTAAGATGTTGCAACAGTAGCACTTGAAGAGTTAAATTGTCATTTTACATGTGGCGAGGGAGCAGTTGCATTGAGAACTTTGAAGAGTTACTCCAGCTGATGAGGCCCAGCCTTCCTGGTTGGTTAGATGAACCCTCCACTTCTACAGTGTACACGAGTGTCCAGTTTATGTGAAGAAGAGCCTTGAAATCCTGTAATTTGCAGTGAGGACACTTCAGCCTCAGCTCATCTCACTTGAGGATCCCTCATGAATTTCCAACCTAAATCAGTGAAACGTTCTCGAGTGATGAATGGGGATCAGGAAAGTTACTTGGCACTGTGCTGGTTCACGGAATCCAGGAACAGTTTTTTTTTAAAAAATGCTCCAAAAGACTTCAAGGAAAGAACTCTGTTTTTTTTTAATTACCTGTGTCTAGAGAGTTAAGGATAAAGTAGAAAGCAAGTTGAAATGTAGTAATAATGTCATCCCTTTTTCTTCTCCTCAGGGCAAAGGTAAACAATGATCACAATCTGCAGTCCAGACATCCTTTTCCAGGCTCTCTCCTGCATCTCTTCAGCTACGACATTGAACTCTAGGTGCTCTGACCGCAAAGAGCACTCAACTCCTGCAGTTACTCTTCATTCTCACTAACAATTTGGTAATGAAGTATTGATTTTTCAGCTCGATTCTTATGGATGTTATTAGATTTTCATTGATAAACTGTGCTCTGCCTCTCTACTCCCTGCTGCTTCTCTGCAGCACATATAACAAAGTGTTTCTGTAGGGAATAATGGCCGGGAACATTGATGTGCTTATTTCGTCAATTGGTTACTCCTGATGGCAAAAAAGGTACAATTTTTCAAACGTTAATGCCCGAGTTTAATGCAAAGATACAATCACATTGGACACTAATGTCTTTACTGCTGATGCTGACACTGAATTATGGCTGAACCGGGGTTGTGGCCCAGGGACCGCTCTCTACCAAGGAGGTGCTTTAGTTGTCAGTGCTGCACCTGGGTTTCCCACCGCAGTCTGAACAGCATAAGGGATCAATCTGTCTAACTAAGAAGAAAAGGACTGATGAAGCAGTGAGTGAGGTCCAGCCAGAGAGAAAAAAGAACGTGTGTGCTGTTAATCATCTGCTGCAGTAGTGCACAGAATCAGCTTTTTTTGTGTGTGTGTGGGTAGGAACAAGGACTAACATAGACACTTCCACTGCCAGGAGAATCAGTCTGCTGCTGTCGCTATGTAAAAAATGGCCTCCTCCACCATCCTACATCACACCGAGTATGAACCTACAGCAGAAGGGGAAGAAAAAAAACTTATCACGAGGAAGCAGACAACTGCAGTTCAATCCTGATACATCCTTGTTTCCACAGACAGTGTAAGCTATAATGCAGGATGCATGGCAGACACCTGAGGTGTAGGGAATGAATCTCCATTTATCCCTGATAAAGTCACAAGAGACAAAGTCACAAATGAGTGATGGTGTTGCAGCTAGGAGTTCAATAAATACCACAGGCATACACATCAGGTATTCAGTTTATTCAACACGGCTGGACAAATGTGTCAGCTTTTTTAGTGTAACTTTTATTTTTGGAATGCTCAAAGACTTTTTTTATTATTATGATGAAGACCAATCAATCTTATACAAATCAGTGTTAACCCGCCGAGCTTATAGTTTTTCCCTGAGATACAGCACTGGTGGTATAGAGGATGTACATCAGCAAGGTGTAGCTTATGAAGAACGTAATCCACTCAGAAAAGTCTCATTTCGTAAATGCAGGTGCCATGGGCTTATGAGATCTGCTCAGAAAATGGGATTGTTTTGTTTTGATGCTCATTGGCATGTATTCACTTTATACCACACGTTATTATTAATGATCATTTCAAATTATGCTTTGCTCAGTTTTGTCTGTTGGAATTGCGCACTTTGGCTTGATCTGGAGTTAAGTTCTACCAATATAATGTCTAAAAATCTTAGTTATTCAGTGGATTTCTCATTCCCTTTTACCGATACCAAGGACTAATTTCAGCCACCGCCCAAGAAAAGCAGACCAGTGCTGCACAGAGGTTGCAAATTAGTGCACAGCCTTTTCTTTCCTACCCCTTGTCACTTCATTAAAATACATTTGATGCCCTTTTACATAGAAGCATAGAAGATAGGAGCAGGAAGAGGCTATTTGGCCCTTCAAACCTGCTCTGCCATTCATCACGATCATGGCTGATCGTCCAACTCAATAGCCTAATCCTGCTTTCTCCCCATAACCTTTGATCCCATTCACCCCAAGTGCTATATCGAGCCACCTCTTGAATACATTCAATGTTTTGGCATCAACTACTTCCTGTGGTAATGAATTCCACAAGCTCATCACACTTTGAGTGAAGAAATGTCTCCCCATCTCCGTCCTAAATAGTCTACCCCAAATCCTCAGATTGTGACCCCTGGTTCTGGACTCCCCCATCATTGGGAACATCCTCCCTGCATCTACTCTGTCTAGTCCTGTTAGAATTTTATAAGTCTCTATGAGATCCCCCCTCATTTGTCTGAACTCCAGCGAAAACAATTCTAAACTAGTCAATCTCTCCTCATACATCAGTCTTGCCATACCCTTTTGGTAAAACAGGTTTTTGTGAGACCAAAATGGCCTGTAATATGTGACTCCCAGCACCACTTGACTCCACCGCTGCCATGTCATCAGTTCAGATCCGAGGCTATGTGGGACACAGTGAAAATGCCTCTATTTCAGCGCTCTCGCAATAAAATGCAAACTTCCGCATTGTAGATTGCTCAGTGCGGAAGTTCCTTTTTCTTATCAAAACTATTTCCAAAGGAAAAATGCACAAACATGTGTAGAAATCATGTTCTCTCTGTTGCCCACACTCCAACTTTGACACAGGGTAGACTTCCAACTTACTTCTTGGCTGTTTCAGATTGGTTCCTTGTTATAGAAATGGCCTGATAATGAAAATCAGGTGGTTTGTACGACAGCTGGCAAATTGCCAGCACCATATTTCAGACTTCAGTTTGAAAAAACTACTCCCAATTCATTCTGGCTGGAATAACCTCAGCTGCCAATATTAAACCTCGTCCATGCAGAATTCCAGGACATCACATGACAAGTACCACTTCAATATTCCACACTGCTGCATCCTACTTTTCTATACTCACTGTGGTTAATATTGATATTATTGTATGCTTTCATATTATTTGTGAGAGAGTTTGCTCCTCATATAAGTAGATCTCTTTATTTAATAGCTAAGGGATTTTCAGTCGGTGTTCTGGCATGGAAGACAGCGCAAGAAATGTTATAAAGGAACATTTAACACAAAAAAATCTTCACACATCAATCTGGTCAGTACTAATGACTAACCCATGCTGGACCAGGTCTTTTATTATCACATCGAGCCAACAAAATTACAACCAGTCGACAGCTCCCTGCCAACCCCCCACCCACTACTGAGATAACGGTCTCAACGATGACCTCTTTGTCACATTAGTGGCCATTGCTTCTGGCCAAGCAGGAACAGTATCCTGATATTTAAAACATAATTGCAAAGCATTTTATTATTATATTATGCGTATCAGTAACCATTCACAACACCACTCTGGATCACATAATCAGCCTAATTTGATACGAAATGTCAATTAAATACAAGTCCTTTCGTTCTTGGCTCAAAATGACAATTTGCTTTTGAGAATCCTGGAGCAAGCACAATATTCACAATGGGCTCAATTTGTTATTTATTTCTTATTAATACAGGCAACATAATAGTAATAAAAGTAGAAATCCATGAGTATAATCTGCAAACAAAACAACTCCTTACATTAATGGAGAGTTTGGTCACCAGCAAAATCCAACTGTTGATGGCTGGGAGCATGTGACTAAATGATGCAATTGTGGTGTTTGATCAGTGCACAACAACTGTTTATTGCCTCGCAATTCCTACAGCTACTCCTTAGCCGCTAATCCTATTGAACATTTGAAAGCCCAGTATAATTCATCATATTTAATGAGCTATTCCCAATCATACAAAAATAGCCTCTAACATCTTGACAGCATATATGAAAATGTCTGAGTTGAAGGTTTCGATTTTCTATTCAATACCGTAGTCACAGAAATAAATCCAATTGTCTGCTGATGGTTTCACATTGAATCAAATAACGTGGTGTCAGAAGCACCGCATGTTACTCTCACCATTGATAGCTCCAAGTGTGAAATTCTCTTGCAGCAATGTCCTCAACCCAATTTACCTGGCTCCTCAAAATGGCCATGGGAACTAGCACAGAATGAAAACTTCCATCCTTTCAAACTAACTGAATAATGGATCACAGATAATGATAAATGTTGAGAGGTTGTAGGTTTCTGCCCAAGTGTCATTACCTGGAAATCTAATGTTAATTTAAAAGTCCTTTGTCCGTTCATTGCAAATTTAAGCAGTTGCAGCTATGTAATATGTAACCATGGCTGTTTTTCCTATAGTGTAACTACTCAATAGGTGATCTTAACTGGATTGAACGGACGACACTAATATTACATGTAGAGAATAATGTTCCAGAATGAAACCCTCCAGTGATCACAGTATTTGTTAAGCAAGTGGGACTCCTTTTTGATATGCTTCAGGTACTGAAACAATCGATGTTCAAATGCAGCAAGACCCAGATATTATCCAGGCTTGGGCTGACAAGTGGCAAGAAACAGTTGCGCCACATAATGCAAGGCAATGACCATCTCCAACAACAGAGAACCTAACCATTGTTCCTTGACATTCAATGCCATGGCCATTGCTGAATCTTCCACTATCAATATCTTGGGGATTACACTTGACCAGAAACTTAATTGCACTAGCCATAAAAGCATCATAGCTACAAGAGAGGTCAGAGGCTAGGAATCCTGTGACCAGTAACTCACCGCCTGACTCCCCAAAGCCTGTACACAATTTATAAGGCAAATGATGGAATACTCCCCACTTGCCTGGATAAATGCAGCTCCAACAACACTCATCCAGGACAAAGCAGCCCTCTTGATTGACACCCTATCCACAAACATTCACTCCCTCCACCACCAACCACAGTGACAGCAGCGTGTACCATCTACAAGATGCACTGCAGGAACTCACCAAAGTTCCTTTGACAGCATCTTCCAAACTCACAACCACTACCATCCAGAAGGTCAGCAGATACATGGGAACACCACCACCGGAAAGTTCCCCTCCAAGCCACTCACCATTCTGACTTTGAAATATCTCTCTGTTCCTTCACTACCGCCTGGTCAAAATCCTGAAACTCCCTCCCTAACAGCACTCTGGGTGTACCTACACCACATGGACTACAGTGGTTCAAGAAGGTCGCTCACCACACTTTCTCAAGGGCAGTTAGGGATGAGTAATAAAAATGCTGGCCTGACCAGCAAAGCTGAACTCCCTTGAATGAATGTTTCAAATATATATATATATATATCTCATTTAGGGGAGCTCCTTAGTTACACATTATAATTTTCTATCACTGCCAGTGACCATTCTCTATCCCACTGCTAACTGCATCTTTTTCCTCCGATTCCCTCCACCCACCCCACCCCACCCCCCCCCCCCCCCCCCCCCCCCCGCCCCAATTGTCTTCCATCACTCCTCCCTTTGCCAACTTCCCCTTTTCTAACTTTCCACCTTACTTGTATTTGAGCTGGCCAATCTTTGTTCCTTCCAAGACTTGCAAACTGCCTCAGGGCCTGCGATGGGTGTCTACTAATCTCCAGTAGTAAACAAAAGGCCAGCCGATCATTCTTAAATGGTACTGTCACCCATCAGATGAGGTGCAAGTGCTGTGCGGGATTGCATCCCAGTTTGTCTGCAATCCAACTTTTAGGCAAGTTTCAATATCATTTTCCCTGGTCTCGTGTGCAGTGGCAGAGATAGATGAAGATAACCTTTTGAAACCACAAGGAGCTGTCAGTGTAATTCAAAGGATCTTTTTAATCATCCAGCCCAGTAACAAACCATGTTAGTGTATCAACACACTGTATAACTGAGGCAGGATAAAGCCAGACCCACCAGTCTTATCACATGGGTTCCTGATAATTACAGGGCTGTTGCACGATGCATTGAGAAAAAACAAAACACTTCCCAGAGTCAGAAAGGGAAATCCCCAAAGACACATCACCCATGCTCATTTTTATCACATGCTTATCTCAGTTGTCATTTACTGAGTGCCATTTATTGAGTCTTGCAAACCTAGCCAAACAGAAGTGTGTAGCAAGGGCATAGTCATTTTTTTTAAATAGGAGAGAAGTATCATCTTTATTTTGGGATTTTGAATCATTAACTGAGTCATTTGTTTTATTTCTTTTGCTTTTGGATTTCTCTTCTTGCCATCAGTTTTGGCCGACACCTGAACTTTCTCGAGGATGTTATACTCCACTCTGCTTACATTTACTGCCTGAACTACTGCCCCCGCTGCCACCCACCACCCCCCTCCACCACACACCCCTCACCCCCACCCCCCTCCACCACACACCCCTCACCCCCACCCCCCTCCACCTTCCGTTCCCCACCGATTAGTCCAGTCCCTTAAGAAGTTAATCCCAAGACTTTGTCTCGGATTGGATCACGCTGGCATTCTATTGTCATGCAGCCCCCTTTCCTTTGTTGTGGTTTTTTTTTCCATCCTCTTTAATTGGGCATTGTATATAATTTGAAGTTTTATCATTGAATCTCCACAGAGCCTAGATGCCTTTTTACGTCTGAAGGTTATATGATGCTTTGTGACCATGTTCAATAACAATTCAATAAAATCAGCCATCACTGAAAATTCTGGAGCCACAAATCTCATTTTGCTTTAATACAACTGACTACTAGCGCAGTTATTGTATATTTCTAGTGCAGAAATCACCTCCTTATCCTGTATAATTCAGAGTGGATAGAGTCCTTAGGGGCAGAGAAATCCTTGTCCACTGGTGAAGATCAAGGCGGGCAGACAGCAGATGGATTTGATTGTTCTGTGTCTTGTGCAGACCTGGGGAGTAGACTGGGGAGGTTAGACATAGAGAAACGAGCACAGGAGAATCTCGTGGTGGGTTGTGACTGAATGATGCCTGACAGGAAAGCCTTTCAGTCTTTTGTATTACAAAATAAATTCTGTAGCCCTCTTAAACCCAGCATAAAAAATCTGTCATTCACCTCCCAGGGACTGTGTCAGTCAAACTCCAGTCGGACATAATAGCAAAATTGCATTTCTCAGGGCACACGCAGCTAGGTTCAGAATACAAAAGTATCATGCTTTGGGGAGAAGAAGAAAAAAAGAAAATGAAGTTTCAGAAATGTCATTCTGAGGTAATGAGGCGTGGGCAGAAAATATACCCCGCGCATCATTTGATAGAGATGCTGGTCGAAATAGCTTCATTGATGTGTCAGCACTCGTCTATCAATCAATCATCCATTACACTTTGCAAGTAACAATAACTGCAAAAGCTACGGGGCAGCTTATGGAATTCGCTTATGGGTATCAAAAACAGCAGTTAAAATGCAGTTTTGACATGAAAAGCATGAAGCAAGTAATATTTTTTATGGCAGGAGGGAAAGATGCACTCGACCAAGGAGTGCTTTGATGATACGGTTGCGGTTTGACTTATTTAATGTTGCAACCTGAAGCGGAAATGAAAGTTCTTTCACTCCTTTTGTCTGTGGCATCATCCGGCCGGACACGTGTGTCAATCCTGCTGGAAAAGATGTCACGTAGCTGAATGCCTCATCTGTGCACAAGTGAGAAATTAAAACTTACAGTCATTATAAGCACTTCCATAAAGTGAAATGTTGTTCCTATACCGACCCCTGAAACTCCTTTTAACTAATCAGCTTTTTTGCCTGCATTCCACATGTTTACCATGTTTACATTGCAAATCCCTTTAGATGCTTGCCAACAGGACTGCAGTAGTTCGGATTTTTTTTAGCTTCCCTCCAAAATAGAGTGGATTAAAGTATGAAAGTTGTACTTCAGGAGGCTTTTGATTCCAGTTGCCCATCTGTTTACACCTGCGCTGTTGGCTCAGAGCATGCGACTAAAAGAGCCAGTTAGTCCAGTCCACTCTCATGTCGGTGCTGTGGCTTCCATCCTAGTTGCCAGTAGATCTGCTTGCAAATAACATTTGATCTGTGCCAACATTGATCGTATCTCTAACTATGTCCACATTTGGATGTCAAAAGATACAATTATTGAAAGGGTAAAGTAAACTTGGCAAATACATTCAGGTCACAGATTTAAGCTAATGGGGGATGCTGCAGCTTTAAATAAATAAAAAATTGAAATGTATGGGCTTCACTGTGGCACAGTGGTTAGCACTGCTGCCTTACAGCGCCAGGGACCTGAGTTCAATTCCAGCCTCGGGTGACAGTCTGTGTGGAGCTTACACGTTCTCCCGTGACTGTTTGGGTTTCCTCCACGTGCTCCGGTTTCCCCTCTCAGTCCAAAGGTGTGCGGATTAGGTGGATTGACCATGCTAAATTGTCCCTTAGTGTCGGGGGCTTGCAAGGCAAAATACATTGGGTTACGGGGATAGGGCCTGGGTGAGATTGTTGTCGGTCCGTGCAGACTCGATGGACTGAATGGCCTCTTTCTGCAGTGTAGGAATTATATTAAACAAGGGGCACTACTGACAAGAATCAACTTCCCTGAATTTTCAATGTCAGTGTTAGTCATCGACAATTTGAGAAGGCCTTTGCTGCAATGCTAAATTCTATTGAATTTAATTAGAACACATTGGATGTTTTACTTTAGATCACTTTCTCCTTCAGACTGAAAGCCTTTGGTTAAAGATCGAAAAAGCCAGGTCATAGCACAGACAGTCATTATCTGCAAATGGCCCCAACTCCTTAGGGTGTTAGTGTTAAAAAGCAACACAGTTGTCCAACTGTGTCATTTTAAAGCTCTCTCTGTTCATATGTCTCCCGCCGCCAGGGTATCCCTCACCCAGCATTTTCATTTTGCCAGTCAACATTATGCACGTTCCAAAATCTCAGCAGAGGAAATAAAGCAGAATTGACAAGCATAGATTTCATTTTTTAAGCATGTGGTCAAATTCATTTCACAAGGTTTGGCCTATTATTGGTGCACAGATGTGAGAGCAGCTCTGCCCTCTGCAGGGATACCCTGGGAAGCAAGGATCAATGCAGGTACTGTCAGGATTAAGTTTCTTGCAAACTTCAGTGCAGGTTAGCGTATTCCCATGGAGCCCCATTGATTTCTATGGGCTAGGGTGGGACAAAATCAGCAATTTATTCAAGACTGGACTCTGAAGTAGTCATTCAAAATGATGTAGCTTGTGAACTTAACTGATGAAGAGCAGCTCTGATTCCCAATAATACGACATTTGCATAAGTATGAGACCCGGATGTTTGACATCAGTTGCAAGGAGACACAGCCAAAAAAAAACTAATCCTTCAGCTGCCAAAGCAGCCAGCCATGAGTCCTCCACTGAAACGGAGAAAATGCGAATTGAAAAATAAACCATGCAAAAATAAGTGCTAATTGCCCAGAATTGGATTGGAGATTATGAAAACATGATGCCCATGTTCCATTATTTAATTGTACATTGTTTCTTAATTGTTAGATTTAAACATGATGAACGATAAGGACTAGGGTATGGTTTCAGTATAATTAAAATAGCTGGAACTAGGCACAGGGAGGACTATTGTAACATGTTACAAAGGAATTTCCTACAAGATCTAAATACTGCCCAATAGCTCTGGTATCTGCATTGTTTAAGATTAGAAACCAACAAACTAACTGTTAAGTCTCTGAGTGCTATTTTCTTGTTACGAAGCAGATATGCAAAATGAAAAAGTGCAGGACTGTATAGATGAAAAACAAAGTAATGCAAAGACTACAACAAGGTGGGAACATTCCTATTATGCTGCCAGCAATTGTTATAGATAGTATTTACTTGGGGATGGGCTTTTTGACTTAGTAACGTCTTCAGTTCATACACAAGAATCTTTAGCCATGTCTTGTACCTGATATTGG
Organism: Mustelus asterias; assembly: GCF_964213995.1. Taxonomy (NCBI): domain Eukaryota; kingdom Metazoa; phylum Chordata; class Chondrichthyes; order Carcharhiniformes; family Triakidae; genus Mustelus; species Mustelus asterias. Next base: position 40,835,561 of record NC_135820.1, read on the forward strand.
CCTGTCCCTAGGTACTGAGGTTGTCACCACGTTAATGTAAATAATACCAGCACAAATTCAGAGAGATTTGGAACAGCAAAAAGACGACAACAACCCACCAATTTTGAGGGTTTTTTTCATGTTTGTGTTGAATAAAATCTCATGCCAGTGTGTGCGTTATTTTGTGACTGAAAGACAACTGGCTCACTCAAAACATTAAAAAGAAATTAAACATTATCAGGTCATGTAGACAAAAAACAATTTTAAATATTAAATCAGGATGACCGGAATTTTGTATTATATTCAAAGCATTTCAACAGAGACAATGGGGACAATGAAACGGTTAAGCCTGGGAACTTGTTTTAACATTTCTCTTTATGTAAAAATAACTGGAGATATTCAATATGGCTGACAGCAGTAGTCCTCCAGTTACTTTATGTATCCATATAATTTAATTATGTCTATATATAGCCTGCTAATACTTATTCCGACATTTTATAACTCAACTGCATGCTGTATATAAATATTCTTACATTCTTTTTTTTTAAAAAAATCCAATTGTATATTCACATTACTTGCAGCCCAAAGGCTTGGGGGACGGGATGGGGTGGGGGGAGGGGCAGTGCAGGGGAGTAACAGACGCAGGGGAGCTACATTGTTTAGGAGTACCTTAGAGAAATTAGAAAAAAAACTGCACTTCAATTTTTATTATGAAGACATGAAGCACTGTATGAACATGTAAAATATTCAGCCCCAAGTCTGTTACGGGACTATGCTTTCATGTTCTGTTGGCCATTCCTTTGACAAAATGCTCCACTTATTTTGTTGTACAGATTATTTACCTGCTAAATGCTGTTCTACCCTTTGGCTTCCAGCTTTTGAACAGTTTAAACAGCATAGAAAGACTTTGGATTGAATTTGGCTTTTTCTAATCTGGTGATAATCACAGGAAGTATGGCCAAGTCAAAGTTACATTATTCTGAGGTACCCAATTGCATATAATTCAAAAACCATTGATAGGTAAAATCCACTAATATGCCTCAGAAGAATATCATGTAAATGTTTAGAAAGCAGAGACCACAAATGAGGGATTCTCATGCTTTTATTTAGTACTTATTTATTGCATCTTTTAATCAGTATATAAAAGAAATAAATGTAAACTATTAAATAGCAAAACAACATTGGAAATTGAGAGAAAATGCCAGCCATATATTTATGCACTGACTTCCAAAAAAAAAATTGAAGTTTTCTTGCATTTCCACCAAGTAATTATTTTTTAAATAAAATTGAGAAACTATTTCCTGACATTGAACAGAATTGTTCAAGGTTATAGTCTTGTACTGAATGGAAATTGTTTATTACTAAAATATTGTAACTTTTTTTATTGGTTGAAACCTATTCGTTATCTGAAACTTAACTGGTGTATAATTTTGTGACACACTGCCTTTTGTTTTAGTACAGTCACTCCTGTACTGTCTGTATTGAATTTTTAAGTTGAAACTGCTTGTAGTGTTGATCCACTGAGACGCAAGCCCGTAAAAGGCTCATTTTTGTCAGACTGGGTTCTCCAATGATAATGACCTACAATACAGAAAAAAAGTGGATATGTATAAAGAAAAACAAACTGATGCACTTATTAAAGAGAACTATTTATATGATTAAAAAATATATATTTAGATTTTTTCCAAGCACAACTCTGAACAAAAAGTGCTCTTTTTATGCTTTATGAAAATGAACTGTTTCTGATCTTTCTACATCAGGCTAAATAAACTCTGTAAGGACATTTGAAGAAACTGCTTTCTTGTGTGTTTATTGAGTACTGTTCACTACTTATTTTCCTGTATGATTTACAGTGACAACACACACTTCCTTGCATACTTTCCTTCTATCTCTTTCAGCCATCGGGTCAGGGTAGTTTGGGAATTAGAAACTTTCCTAGTGCCTATTAATGTCAGTTCATGATAGATGGTGTTCTATAGGACAGGGCTGGTCCAAGACAGTTCTGTCACAGATAACCCATCTGCCACCTCCCACATTCACAAGCTGATTATCAACTGAATATTATAGTCAGTCTTTTATAGATAGGCCCATATCATAAATCAGGCTTTTCCTAATGACTGCAACCAGGTAGAATTATATGTGGCTACAACCTGAAGGGCAACTAGGGATGGGCAATAAATGCTGGCCAGTAAGTGACACCCACATCCCATAAATGAATTTTTAAAATTTTAAAAACCTGTGGAGACAATGATTGCTTGGATGGATTTCATTTTGGAATTTGCAGTGGACATAATCTGCATGCAGAGAGCCTTGCATTTTGAATACAAAGGGCCACAGTCCCAAGCATTGGAGTGAAAAATCAGCAGAAGTCAACAACAGCTTAAATTCATATAGCACCTTCAAGATAATAAAATTTACCAAAACACTTTGGCAATTGAGACCAAGCCAAAAAAGGAGACATTCAGGCAGATGATCCACTGCTTGGCCAAAGTCCAGTCTCAAAGGATGGTACAGAGGTGGAGAAACAGAGATCTAGGGGTCTTATAGCTAGATGGCTGAAGGCACAGCCACCAATAGGGGATGGGAGAGAGAAGTGAGGGATGAGCAACAGGCCATATTAGGGGAATGTTTAGTTCACGCTAAAGGGTTGTGGAGATGGTGGTTACAGAATTAGGAAAGGGCGAGTTCACAAAAGGGATATGAACACATGGATGAGGATTTTAATATTGAACATAGTGGCCAGGAGGTCGAGCAGAGGTGCGAAAGATGAATGAGACTTTGTGCATGTTAGGATATGGAGAACAGTATTTTGTATGAGACGAGGGTGGAAGATGGGAGCTAGGGGAGCACTGGAACAGTCAAATCTGGAGATGAAAATGTGAATGAGGGTTTTAGCAGAAAATGAGCTGAGGCAGTGCTGGAGGCAGATCATAGAATCCCTACAGTACAGCAGGAGGCCATTCGGCCCATCGAATCTGTACCAACCACAATCCCACCCAGGCCCTATTCCCGTAACCCCACACATTTACCCCAGCTAATCCCCCTGACACGAGGGTCAATTTTTTAGCATGGCCAATCAACCTAACCCGCACATCTTTGGATTGTGGGAGGAAACCAGAGCACCTAGAGGAAACCCATGCAGACATGGGGAGAAAGTGCAAACTCCACACAGTGACCAAGGCCAGAATCGAACATGGGTTGCTGGTGCAGTGAGGCAGCAGTGCTAACCACTGTGCCACCAAGATGACAAATTGCCTTTACTAGGAGTTTAGCTGAGATATGGACCGGAATTATTCGCCCCACCTGCCCTGGGAATCGGAGTGGGCGAGGGGCGAACAATGGAAGGTCCATTGACCTTGATCAGAATTTTACAGCTTTGGGACAAGCAAGGACATAAAATCCTCCCAGTGGTTCGATAGCTTCCAGTGCCCTGGCCAAATGGCCAGTCACATATGTGAGTCTGCATATGCTAAACATTTACTGTATTAAAGGCACTACATAAATGCAATTTGCTGTTGTTGGATCAGTTTATTTGCAGAGGACAGATATCATTTTTATCAAAAATAAATCCTAATCAAGTGATCATAATTGGCAGAGGTTGATCAAGGGTTAATGTGCGTTGAACCTTCACCTAATACCACCAATCTCAGCCAATCATCCATAATATAAAAGAAACAATGCTTGCCTTTGTCTCAAGCAAAAATTCTGTTGAACTCAGTGTTTTTCACATTTCTTACACTGACACTTTCAGATGATTTATATTGGGCAGAGAAGATGGATTAACACTTTAAGGACTGTGGTGACACTCTAATGAGAATCTCATCTGTGAACACAGTACTCCTGTAGGGAGAAACTTCCTGATTTATTATGGGAAGAAAACCGGTACCACTACAAACGACACTGGTGCTAAAATCCCATGAGAAGAGTTGAAGAGTTTCTGATGCTATTATATTCATTTCTTTGGCTATGCTTATACATATTTCCTCAACTGTCACACAGTTAAAAAGTATGTATGGAAACTATGTGATTATTGTTATTTCAAAAGTAACGGTGAATCACTACATCAGAAGAGTTTAAACTTGGATTATTATTGTGCACATTGACAATAGGACCAATAACAACATCAAAAAGTAACAAATGAATTAGAGAAACGAATGGGGAAATGCAAAGTAAATGATCATACTCAATAGACTTTTCAGAGTCCAGGAGATCAAAGGAGGAAGCAGCCAAAGAAATCATGATGTATCTAGATACATTTTATAATGTTATCAGAACCAGTCTGATGGTCTTTGTCATCAGAATTCTGTTTTAGGATGGCTGGACATCCCAGGTCAAGATCCCAGGTTCTTTGAATAAAAGAAAAAGATCAAATAGAACAAGCAACATTCTCTGCAATTCTCAACTAAAGCCCTTTGTTTAGGTGGTGGTAATGATTGCTTGAGAATTACATTTAAGTAATGATTTTTAAAAGAAAGCAACTTTATGCAGACGTCATACTAAAGCAATCTCATAAAATGTTTAAAAATTGTTATAATTAAAATGTTATGTATCGACAAATATTTTTTAAAATCTATTTTCTGGTAATGCTGCCCCTTCAAATGGAGTTACATCAATTTGCTATGGAACCTACTCTTATTAAAAACTAAATATTGAATGACAAGCATATAGTGTTACAATCTTACACCCTGATTCATCATCAAACACTCCCTTGGTTTAAGCTCTAGATTCCTTGATCTATCAATACGCAATGAATGCAACCTCAGAAGGTCAGCCTGTATCGCAAAAATAAGAATTTTTATTTCCCACATTAATCATTCCGGTGGCCAATTTGAGCAGATCTTCTGTTCATGAGTAACTAATCATGCAAAGTTCTGTGTTGTGAACTTGAACCGACTAAAAATCTGGAATTAAAATATCTCAACTCAGCCTGCAGAAATGACTCCATATTTTTTCTTTACATTTTTAATGATATGGGCAGCCGATTGTACTTGTTTTGAAAAAAACCCACATTCCTTTCTGTGCCATTTGCTCTGAAAGCGTTCAAGGTTTTACTCTAAAGGTTAATTGTGAAGCTCATGCTGTTACCGCCCCTCAGTTCCAGCTCTTTAATTTGCAGGAATCGAGAGCCTGTAACCTCAGTTCACAAATTGCGTGCTTACTAACCCCGTAAATATCTTCGGAACAAATTGTACTAGAATTTATTTTTTAAATTCCATTTTTTTCCCTTTGGCTTATCTTCTAAATGTGCTATATGCTTAGCGTAGAGCCACTTTAAAACAATGAAAACTCTAAGGACCTGTTGATTAATGCTCGGACACGTTTGTGCCATAACAATTTGCATTTATGTACACATATATTTATCGCCTACCGACTTTCATATTGGGCCAGATTTTGATTGAGTTGGCAGTCACATAGCTTGAGTTAGCCAATAAACTATTTTTAAAGAAACATGTTCATTCATAAATGTATAATAATGTTTATGTATCATAAAGCTTGATTTATTGTTGTCACTCATTTAAGTAGTGATGTAAAGTACAGTCAATGCAAAGGCCTAACTAAACCAAAGTGAATACATTTTGATCTTTCCTTCATGGATTTACTTCATATCTATGTCACCCAAATAATACGCCAATATTAGTTTGTTCTGTGCTGTGCATACTCTGTAGCTTATGCACATAAGGTATACTACCCTTGTTAATTCAATAATTTCCGCACTACAAAATTTTCAATTAACCAATAATTTATGTTAAACAAATACCATAACATGGCAAAGTAGGAATTTGGTGTTGATAAATTATCAGATCATTTGACGAGAGTAACTTTGAATTCAATGGGGTAGAACGCATTAGTCAACAAAAGTTGTCACCCTTTGCTGCTTATTTTCAAGAGTGGGTAACGTTCTGGAATTTTGAGAAGTATATTTAGTAATTGGTGTCATCTTTATAAGATAAATGGAATGACAAAAGGTCATTCGATTCATCTAGCCACTTCATATGAACTTACATGTGAACATTTTCTAATTTTTTTTTATTAGGATCACAAGTAGGCTTACATTAACACTGAAGTCACTGTAAAAATCCGCTAGCCGCCACACTCCGGCGCCTGTCCTGGTACACTGAGGGAGAATTTAGCATAGCCAATGCACCTCACCAGCACATCTTTCGGACCGTGGGAGCACCCGGAGGAAACCCATGTAGACATGGGGAGAACTTCCACATAGAAAGTGACCCAAGCCAGGAATCAAACCCGGCTCCTTGGCACTGTGAGGCAGCAGGGCTAACCACTGTGCCACCGTGCCACTAAAACATACAAATTAAAAGGGGTCGCCCATTTGGCCCCTCGAGCTTGCTCTGCCATTTGATAAAATCAAGTCTGCTTGTGGCTCAACTTTATTTTCCTGTCTAACCTCATAACCGTTGACACTTGTTGATCAAGAATCCATCTAAATCAACTTTTAAAATACTCAATGACCCTGCAGAAAGCAGTAATGACAAGAAACGTAGTTGGCAGGTAACATGTAGCCCTACATGATCTCACTCTCACCTATCTGAAGAGAAAGTTTTGCATAGATAAAATGAATCCTTAAAAAGGCAATAACAATCCACATTATCTCTCTGTTCCCATGTCACTATGATGCAACTCTCCCCTCTGCACTCCAGAGACACTTTCCTGTCAGCTGACCACAGTAATCTTCACCCATAACATTCTGCTAGCATCTATCACCCAGTGTGTGTGTGTGTGAAATGCGTGGCTGCTATTTCTAGGTCAATATATCTTAACTTCATCCTTAAAAATTGTCCTTACTATCACCTTTAGGTGCTTGGTTCGAATCCAGCCAGAAAGATGGACATGATCATCTTCTATCTCTGAAAGCTGATGGCAAGTCAATGAAGTTTCAAATATTAAATCAGTTTAGATGCTTAAACACACGTGTAAGTGAGCTGGTTAATGAAAAGCAATATAGAAGATAAAGTGGAGAACTCCGCACAGAATTATATTAGTATTCGCAATATTGTAACACTAACAGCATTTACAAATTAGCTTCCAGAGGAATTGGGTAGCAAATTACCTCAAGACCTGTATTCAAATCAAGCATATGTTTTTCGCTACAACATCCACTTTTTGTAGGTTGTAAAGGTTCAAAACAAAATCGGCTCAATCAGTTTCAAGGTCGTTCTAGTGAGATTAAGACTGTACCATAGAACTGCTTGTAAGTATATTCTAATTCATCATTCCGCTCAAAGTAGTCACCAAGATGGCCAGTGTTTGAAATGGAAACATTAATACAATGCAATGGGAGATTGAAACTTGAGAGCTGGAGTAGGCCATTCAGCCCATGGAGCATACTCCGCCATTCATGGCTGATCATCCACTTCAATGCCTTTTTTCTGACAGTATCCCCATATCCCTTTACGTAATTGATACTTAGAGATCTTTAAATCTCTGTTTTAAACATACTCAATGACTGAGCTTCCACAGCCCTCTGGGGTAGAGAACTCCAACGATTTACAACCCTCCGAGTAAAAATGTCCCCTCATCTCGGTCCTAAGTGGCTTCCCCCTTATTTGGAAATTGTGTCCACTGGTTCTGGAGTCCCCAGCCAGGGAAAACATCGCAGTTGCATCTACACTGTCTATCCCTTTAAGTATTTTCTAGGTTTCAATGAGATCACCTCTCAATCTTTGAAACTTGAGAATATTGGCCCAGTTTTTCCAATCTTTCTTCATAGAATAGTTCCACCATCCCAGGAACAAGTCCGGTGAACCTTCTTCGCTGCACTCCCTCTAAGGCAATACTATTCTTCTTCAGGTAAGGGAACCAAAACTGCACACTGTACTCCATGCAGTCTAACCAAAGTTCTATACAATTGAAGCAAATCTTCACTACTCCTGTTCTCAAATCGTCTTGTAATAAAGGTTAACACAACATTAGCCTTCCTAATAGCTTGCTGCACCTGCATGTTAGCTTTCAGTGACTTATTGATGAAGACACACAGGTCCCTTTGTGTATCCTGTTGTGGTTCAGGTCAGAAACTCCAAAGTGTTTTATGGAGTCTGCCTGGATCATAAGTTTTGCATATTAAATTTGGCCAGGATAAGCATGATATATTTCTCTTCAGGTATGATTCAACTGATGCACTAGGGAGCTTTTATCATACAAAATTTATTTAAGAGTATAGTTAACATGTATAGTAAGACAATTAGCAAGAACTTTTATCAATTACAAACAAGAAATAAAACAACCACAATAATGTATAACCCTTAACAAATATATCTAATGTGTTCTGATCAAACCAATGCCATAAGCAAAAGACCCTTTTCACAGGTTTAACACAATAAAAACAAATGCTCACGTGATACTCACTTGAGCCCTTTGGATAAAGTCTATAGATCTCTGAATAGATTCAGAACAGTTTGAAGTCAGAACAGCTTCCCTAAACACTAGGGACTCTAGGCAGCCACCAACAGCAGATTCCCCCCTTCAGAAAGGCAAGACCTTGCTCTCAGATGACCAGCAGAATTTCCAAAACCAGGGAGAGAGAAAGACTTCTTTTCAGCTTGTTGTCCCTCCTAAAACTCAACTAAACTGCAGCCAAACAGAAAATTAAACCTTAAACTCACTAGAAAGGAAAGAAAACTGTCCAAAACACATGACCGTCCTCCTAACAATGCAGGATCATAAAACAACCCAGAGTTAAAATAAACGGACCCCATTTAAGGTATTGAAGTAACAATAAAAGGACACCTCCAGACAAGCTGGCAACAAATGACATCAGCTTAGGCTGTGAGCTAAGAAAACATTGAAGCTGGGAGAAATTATGATTTAAAAAAACCTTTCTTAAAGGCACACTAACGTCACAATCCACACTTTCTAATCTCTTACCATTTAAGAAATACGCTGCACATTTATTCCTCCTACTAAAGTTTTTCCACATATATCCCACCTGCCATGTTCCTGCCCATTCATTGAGGGAAGGTTTCCCATCCCACCTGCCAAGGGAATCAAGGTGTTGACCTTGGGTGGGATTTTCCAGTTTTGGGGCAAGTGCGACTGGAAAATCTCACCAACTGGGGGCGATTCTCCCGAAAAAATTCAAAGTGCTGAATTTGCAGGAAAAATGGAGTGAATCACAATTGTTTTTTCAGTGCAACTTCAGACTCGAATCTCCCACACTCTGTGCAATGCAGAGGTCACAATCGTGAATATCATTAAATGCTCGGGGGCTGGGCCTATTCACGCCAGGGTGTGACAGTTCCAGAACTCTGCGCATGGCAGTGGCCCCAAACTGTCAGCCTGCAGTTTGTTGGCCAGCTCGATCGCTGGCCAGCCCGGGACCCCTGCAGTGCTGCCCCTCCACCCCCCCCCACAGCCCCCACAACCATTTGCAGGCTAGCCGTGCCCCCATCCTAGAGCACCCCCCGATCTCCAGCCAGCCCCCCAGCAGTGACAATCCCCCCTCCCCCGCCAGCCCGCCCTGATCACTGGCCTCCGTCCAGTCCCGACCGGAACCAAATGGCAGGGTCCCCCAACCCCACTGATCGCCCCTAGGCCCTGTCTCCCAGTAGGCCCCACTTCTTTTGCACTGTCCAATGCCCGGTGGGCAGTGCCAAGATGCCCCCTGGGTATGAGCAATTTGCCTCTTGGGCAGTGCCAGGGTGCACAGGCTGGCACTGCCAGGGTGCCCATGCCCAGGGGGCACCAACGCCTGCCACCTGACCCCCTGGAGGGCCCCGATTGCCCCCCTTTCACTTAAGCAGGGTCTTCCCATTAGTTCCCCGAGAGTGGAGAGCCACTCTAAACTCCGCCAGAGTGAAATTGCACTGGCGGGGTGGGAGATGCTATCAGGCCCGGAGAATTCAGTCCCAGGCCCGATAATCACATGCAAATAACATTAAAAATAGATTTAAAGTACTTACCTGGTCTTCCCCACCGGTTTCCTGTGTGGTCCTGACCGCACCTGATTTCCGGAGGTGGGAGACGCGCATGTGTTGGGAACTCATGCGCAAATCCTGCGAATCGGGATGCACCTGCGCATCTCCCGTCCGAACCCGCCAAAAAATTAGTGGGTCGGAATGGGAGAATCGCCTCCATTAAGTCTGTCCAAACCCTCTTGAAGCTGTTTTGCATCTGCCTCACCAAATACGTTTCCACCTAGCTTTGTGTCATCCGCAAACTTGTAAATATTTAGTCCCCACATCTGAATCATATATATTGTATATATATATTGTGAACAGCTGGGGTCCAAGCACTGATCCTTGTGGTACACCACAAGTGACAACTTGCCAACATGAGAATGACTTGTAGATTCCTATTCTGTTTTCTACCTGTTAGACGATCCTTAATCCAATATATTACCTCCATCACATGCACTTGAATTTTGCTAACCAATCTCCTATGGGGGACTTTATCAAAAGCCTTCTGAAAATCCAAGTACTCTACATCCACCAACTCCCCTTTATTAATTCTATTTGTAACATCCTCAAGAAACTCCAACATGTTCGGTAAAGATGTTTTCCATTCATAAATTCATGTTGTATATCCCCAATCTGATCATTATTAGCCAAGCATCCATTTATCTCATCGTTTATAATAGATTCTAGCATTTTCCCAACTACTGGTGTAAGACTAACAGATCTGTAGTTCTTTTTTTCCCCCTTCTTAAATAATGGGGTGACATTTGCTATCTCCCAGTCTGCAAGAACAGTGCCAGAATCTACAGAATTTTGGAAGATGACCACCAATGTAACCATTGGGCCGATTTTACCAAACGGGCGTGAAAACACGGTAACGTCGGGTTTGAGGCCATTAACGCGATCCGCGCCCGCATCCGCACAGATCGCCACTTTACCGAAACCTGGGAATGGCGGCGATTCAATTCGCGCCCAAAGCGGGTGCAACGGCGATTTAAATGCATTTGCATGCATTTAAATTGAATTAATGAACTGCCCGCCCAACGTTATCAGCATTTCCCACTTTACCACCGCGTTTTCCAATCCGGAACGGCTAGATAAAAGCCTGAATCGGGCGCTCCAGCCTCTGAAGAGCGCGTTCAGAGCTTCCAACGGCTCTCTGACTCAGATCAGTGGTGGAGGGAGAGGAGGGAGGCAGGTCAGATCATTCTCTGGTTGTGGGGAGAGAGGGAGTGAGGCCAGATCGTTGTCTGGTTGCCGGGGGGGGGGGGGGGGGGGGGAGCGGAGGATGTGGGTTAGATGTATCTCTGGTGGGGGTGGGGGAGGGCTGATCGTTGTCTGGTAGTGGGTGGGGAGGGCTCGCCGTTGTCTGGTAGTGGGGGGGGGCGGTGAGTGAAGCCAGACCATTCACTGGAGGTGGGGGGGGGAGGAGTGAGGCCAGATCGTTGTCTGGTGGGGGGAAGGGGGGGTGGGGGCAGATGGATCTCTGGTGGGGTCGGGGGGGTCAGATGAATCTCTGGGGGGGGGGGCAGTGGCAGGGGGATCCACTGCCACTCTGCGGGCAATCGGTGGGCGGGGGGGAGGGAGGGCAGGGGTGGCAATCAGTCTGGGTAGTGGGAGGGTGGATAAGGGGGACAGTGATGTCTGTGGGTAATGGGGAGTGGATAAGGGGGACAGTGATGTGTGTAGGTAGTGGGGGGGGTGGATAAGGGGGACAGTGATGTCTGTGGGTAATGGGGGAGTGGAAAAGGGGGACAGTGACGTGTGTGGGTAGTGGGGGGGTGGATAAGGGGGACAGTGATGTGTGTGGGTAATGGGGGGGTGGATAAGGGGGACAGTGATGTTTGTGGGGGCCATCATTCCTGCTTGTCTGATACGGGCGTGCTTTTTCGAATTTTTTTCCAACTGCGCATGCGCAGTTCAGAGCTCCGATTGTTTCAGCCACGCTAAGCCCCGCCCACAGCGCAAATGGGACTGGAGATGTTTTTTTCAGGCTGAGTGCATATGGGGGGCGCATGAAAGCAGGTTTCTAAGTCGGATCTGCATTACTCCCAGATTCAGCACTTAGAATGAAAATGGTAAAATCAGGCCCATTATCTCCATGTCTACCTCTTTCAACATTCTGGGAGTAGAATATCAGGTCCTGAGGACTTATCAAACTTTAATCCCATTCATTTCTGCAATACAACCTTCTTGCTAATACTAATTTCTTTCAATTCCTCATTTTTCCTAGTCCCTTGGACCTCTAATACTGGCAGTTTTCTTATGTGATCCTCAGTGAAGACAGACACAAACTAATCATTTAGTTTCTCTGCCATTTCTCCACTCCTCATTATAAATTCTCTTGACTCTGCCTGTAAAGGACCAATATTTGGCTTACCCAAACATACTTTTTTACGTACCTACAGAAGTTTCTATGTTTCTTGCTAGTTCTTATTCATATTCTACTCTCACTTTTTTAAAATCAATTTCTTGGTCCTCTGTTGCTATATTTCAGAATCTCCCAGTCATAGATATCATAGAACGCCTACAGTGCAGAAGGAGGCCATTTTGCCCAACAAGCCTGCACCAACAACAATCCCATCTAGGCTCTATCGCCGTAACCCCACATATTTACCCTGCTAATCCCCATAACCTATGCATCCTGGGACACAAAGGGACAATTTAGCATGGCCAATGCACTTAACTTGCACATCTTTGGACTGTGGGAGGAAACCGGAGCACCCGGAGGAAACCCATGCAAACACGGGGAGAACATGCAAACTCCACACAGACAGTGACCTAAGCCGGGAATCGAACCCAGGTTCCTGGAATTGTGAGGCAGCAATGCTAACCACTGTGCTGCCGTGCCACCCCTAATCCTCAGGTAATACTATTTCTGGCAACTTTATTGGACTTTTAATCTTATACAATCCTGAACTTCCTTTGTTATCCATGGTTGACTAACTTTTCTTTTTGGTTTTTGTGCCTTTAAGGAATGTATAGTTGCTGTATACTATGTTATAATTCTTTAAACACTATCTGTGTACCATCATACCTTTTAATGTATTTTCTGAATCCACCTCAACCAATTTGCCCCTAGCACCTTCATAATTTCCTTTGCTCAAATTGAACACCGTGGCTTCAGATTGAACTATCTCACTTTCAAACATAATGTAAAATTCTATCATATTGTGGTCACTCATCCCTAAAGGTTCTTTTGCAATAAGATTATTAATTAGCCCTTTCTCACTACATCATATCAGATCTAAAATAGGCTGTTCTCTAGTCGGTTCGTTAGCATAATACTCGCAAAAACCATGCCTAGCTAACTCCAGACACTCATCCTCCACAGCATTTGGGCTTATTTGGTTCACCCTGTCTACACACAGACTGAAGTCTCTCCTGATTACTGCATTACCCATGCTACATGCTTCTGTTATCTCCCGATTAATATCATTAATTTCCTAGAAACAACTTCTTGCTGCCCTTACTGTTTCTTAGCTCCAACCAAACATAAACATTGGAACATACGAACACAAGAACTAAGAGCAGGAGAAGGCCATTTGGCCCCTCGAGCCTGCTCCACCATTCAATAAGATCATGACTGACCTTTTCGTGGGCTCAGCTCCGCTTACCCACCTGCTCACCATAACCCTTAATTTCTTTACTGTTCAAAACTCTATCTATATTTGCCTCAAAAACATTCAATGAGGTAGTCTCAACTGCTTCACTGGGCAGGGGATTCCACAGATTCACAACCGTTTGGGTGAAGAAGTTCCTCCTCCTAAATCTGCTCCCCCTTATTTAGAGGCTATGTCCCCTAGTTCTGGTTTCATCCGCCAGTGGAAACAACCTCACTTCTATCTTATCTATTCCCTTCATAATTTTATATGTTTCTATAAGATCTCCCCCCACCATTCTTCTAAATTCCAATGAGTATAGCCCCAGTCTACTCAGTCTCTCCTCATAAGCCAACCCTCTCAATTCCGGAATCAACCTAGTGAATCTCCACTGCATCCCCTCCAGTGCCAGTATATCCTTTCTCAAGTAAGGAGACCAGAACTGTACACAGATCCACATTTTATTCTCCCAATTTGAGATCCTGCCTCACTAATCCTATCTCTTTTTATCAGCATAACACCACCTCATTTTCCTTTTTTGCCTGTCCTTCCTAAACATTAAATATCTTCGAACATTGAGTTCCCAGTCTTGGTCACCTTGTAACCACATTTCCGTAACATCAATTAGATCATACCCATTTACCTCTATTTGTGCCTTTAAATTATCCACCTTGTTGCATGCATTCAGGTAGAGTGCCCTTAACTTTGTCTTGTTGACATTATTCCACATTTTAACCTTAGTTGATGCCCACTTCTGTTTCAGCTGCCTTTTAATTTTGGTTGGTATTTTTCTACTTCCATTGCCATCTTTACTTCCTTCCAATGTGAGCAATCCTTATGTTCCCTTCTCCATGACAAGCTACTTTAAACCCTCCCCAACAGTACTAGTGAATTTCCCTGTGAGGGTATTAGTCCCAATCCTGTGAAGGTGTTTTCTGTCCATCTTGTACTGATCCCACCTACCCCAGAACCGGTCCCAATGTTTCAGAAATCTAATGTTGTCCCTTCTGCTCCAATTCTCCAGCTATGTGTTCAATCGACCAATCCTCCTATTCCTATGCTCATTTTGGCACGTAGTAATACTAAGATCATTGCTCTTGAGGTTCTGTTTTTGAATTTCCTTCCTAGCTCACTAAAATCTAGATGCAGCCTCGCATCTCTCTCTACCTATATCATTGGTACCAATGTGGACCATGACCTCTGGCTATTGCTGTTCCCCAGAAGGATGCCCCTGCAGATGTCCTTGATCCAAGCACTAGGGAGGCAGCACTATCCTGGAATTACATGTACTCTCTGCTCCCCTGACTATGGAATCCTCTATCGTTAATGCTCTTCCACTCCCCCACCCTCCCCCCCTCTGCCACTCCTGTGCAGCTGAATCACCTGCGAGTGCCACGGACTTGGCCCTGACTGCACTCCCTGAGGATCCATCACCCTCACCAGTATTCAAATGGAAAATTGAAGATAGACCCAGGGGACTCCTGCACTACCTGCCTAGATCTCTTAGATGCCTATTGGTCATCCATTCCCTCTCTGCCTGTGTGCTCCAAATCTGTGATGTAACCACCTCCCTAAACATGCTTTCCCATGTAGCTCTCTGTCTCATTGATGTACAACAGTGACTCCAGCCACAACTGGAGTTCTAAAACCTGGAGCTCAAGCTTCTGCAGCTGGTGACACTTCCTACAAATGTGTTCATGCGTCCATGACTTCCCACATGCAGCAGGACGAACATTCCACTCAGCTGAGCCGACCTGCCATGCTGCAACTTTATAAACTATTTATTACAATTAGAATAACTTACCAGTTACTCACCAATCAGCTTATTCCCCTGTACCAAAGTGAGAACCAGCTACTGGAGGCTGAAAAAAGATAATGAAAGAAAGGAACACCTCCCTCACCGAACCCCCTAATTCACCAAACTCCCACTTTACACTCTGTACACCCAAAGCAGCATTCTCAGTGCAGACTAGATGTTTTGAGTATAGGTATAAAAATATTCATTGTGACAGATTTAAGACAGCTTTATTTTGCACCATACCTATATTATAGCCTTGCAAAAATAAAAAAAGTATCTACATCACTATATAAAAACCCAAGAAGACAGACAAGACAAGCACCATAATGAGCACGAAATTCACAGTGATTAAACACATTAGTTCCCAGTTTTCAAAAATGCCTCCACAAACCTGTTGTTGCGAGCAGCTGTAAGGAGGACTGACCTCTGCACTCTCTGTATCTACTACAGAACGCTTCAAATAACCTGAAAGAACAGCCAAATACTCAAAAATTTAAATTCATTCTTCATGTTTGGAATTATAAAGTAAGAACTGCATCAAATGTAAATTGTTTTTACCAACTTAGTCACTCTTTAGATTGAGCAGCAACCATTGAAGGTTAAACAGCAGCAAATATGGTAAGCGATTCCTTCCACTTGTATATTTTAGAGTCTTCTGTGTACTTTTAAATGGTTTCCCAGCAGGAACTCGCGTATTGGGGTAGAAATTCAGGAGCACAGTATAAGTGGTGTGAAATCAGCTACCAGCTCCCGCCCCCACAATATTCAGTTCAATTGACTTTAAATAGAATTGAATTTGAAGGAGGAAGTATAAAAGGGCGACCATTGTAATAATACCATTTAATACTATGGCCAACATTTAATCTCTACCCCTTCCTCGCTCCTTAAAACAAAAACAAAATGCTGAAAAATAAACAGCAGTTCAGTATGCATCTGTCCAAGGAAGGATGAGTTAAAGTTTCAGGATTACACTTCACTACCTTATTTTCCCCTCTCATTTTGGGGCACATTAAGTGTAAATGACTCCCATGCCATGTTCGGTTGTAGTTCATCATAGAATCCCTACAGTATAGAAGGAGGCTATTCAGCCCTTCAAGTCTGTACCGGCTACATTCCCACCCTGGCCCTATCCCCATAACCGTACATATTTACCCGGCTAATCTCCCTGACATTAGGGTCAATTTAGGGTGGCCAATCAACCTAACTCACACGTTTTTGGACTGCGGGAGGAAACCGGAGCACCCAGAGGAGCACCCACAGGGAGAATGTGCAAATTCTACACAGACAATGACCGAGGCCGGAATTGAACCCGAGTTCCTGGCGCTGTGAGGCAGCAGTGTTAACCACTGTGCTGCTGTGCCGCCCAAGTTCTAGTTCTTTTGACAAGCTCAGTCACTTGACCATTCAGATCAATGGCTGGATGTTTTAATTTCAATTTATCTTTTGTTAAATTTCACTGGAAATGTTTAGTTGTGAACTTTTTTAACCCCAATTCGCTTATTTTGCTGTGTTTAGGGTGCCAAGTATTTTCTATATTTGCTTGTGTGCTGGAGAAGAGATAAAGAGCAAATGTTACAGACCACACCAGATGCAGTCTTTGTGTGTAGCATGAAGAATCACACAGGACTCAATCTGACAAGACCTAAAAATCACAGCATTAGAGGATTGTGTGTACACTGGTAACTCTATCAATTTTGTATAAATAGCAGAAAAAATTAAAAATTGGAAATAATCCAAAAAGTGCACCATTCACTTAAACAAAAATTACAGAAGAACATGCCTTTCAACATATTGGAAGGCTATAAGTCACTCCCTGCTACACTGAAACTGAAATGATGGATTGGAACAAAATACATAATTATACTGTTATGATAAAGCAGTTAACGATTCCGGTGATGCCTTTAGAATGAAAAGTCAAACCAAAGTTCTCTGCCTGCTCAGAAGGACGTTAAAAAGATCCCATGGTACTTCTCAAAAAGAAGCAGTTCTTCTGGGGTCAGCATTTTTACTCAGCCAAAAAGGAAAGCATCCATTCTTTTTAAGATTTGTGGGATCTTGCTGTGTCCACATTGGTAAGTACCTGAGCCCTCATAACAAAAATCCTTTGTGACAGCCCAGCCTCAACTAGATTCACCAAAACGGATTATCTGACCGCTATCATATTGCACTTTGCAGATCCTAGCTGTGTACCATTTGGCTACTGGGTTTCCTACATTATAACAATGTGCACAACATGTCCATGGGGTGGCGCGGTGACACAGTAGTTAGCACTGCTACCTCACTGCACCAGGCACCAGGCTTTGATTCCAGCCTTGGGTGACTGTCTGTGTGGAGTTTGCACGTTCTCTCTGTGTCTACGTGGGTTTCCTCCAGGTGCTCTGGATTTTTCCCAAATTCCAAAGATGTGCAGGTTAGGTGGATTAGCAGGGTAAATACATGGGGCTACAGGGATAGGGCAGGTGGGTGGGCCTGAATAAGATGCTCTTGTGGAGAGTTGGTGCAGACCCGATTGGCCTCCTACCACACTATCGGGATTCTATGGTTCTGTGGTTAAGACAACAGTGCTTAATTGTCTGTAAGGTGCTTTGGAATCCTTGGAAGTTAAGTTTATTTATTAGTTTCACATGTCGGCTCACATTAACACCGCAATGAAGTTACGATGAAAATCCCCTAGTCACCACACTCCAGCGCCTGTTTGGGTACACAGAGGGAGAATTTAACATGGCCAATGCACCTAACCAGCACGTCTTTCAGACTGCGGGAGGAAACCAGAGCACTTGAGGAAACCCCTGCAGATACGAGGAGAATGTGCAGCCTCCACACAGACAGTGACCCAAGCCTGTAATCGAACCTGGGTCCCTGGCGCTCTGAGACGTCATGATGTGGAGATGCCGGTGTTGGACTGGGGTAAGCACAGTAAGAAGTCTCACAACACCAGGTTAAAGTCCAACAGGTTTATTTGGTAGCAAATACCATAAGCTTTCGGAGCGCTGCCCCTTCGTCAGATGGAGTGCTCTGAGACAGCAGTGCTAACCACTGTGGCACTGTGCCGTCCCATGAAAGGCGCCAGATAAATGTGATTCTTTCATTCCTTTTAGGAGTAAAGCATTCCTTAATTTCTTAAGAGGGCAGCACGGTAGCACAGTGGTTAGCATTGCTGCTTCACAGCTCCAGGGTCCTGGGTTCGATTCCCGGCTCGGGTCACTGTCTGTGTGGAGTTTGCACATTCTCCTCGTGTCTGCGTGGGTTTCCTCCGGGTGCTCCGGTTTCCTCCCACAGTCCAAAGATGTGCGGGTTAGGTTGATTGGCCAGGTTAAAAATTGCCCCTTAGAGTCCTGGGATGCGTAGGTTAGAGGGATTAGCAGGTAAATATGTGGGGGTAGGGCCTGGGTGGGATTGTGGTCGGTGCAGACTCGATGGGCCGAATGGCCTCCTTCTGCACTGTAGGGTTTCTATGGTTCTCATTGTATATTTAATGAAAGCATTTTACAATGCAAGTCAAAGCCAAGGAGATTTAATCTCATAGGATGCAAGCAGCTGAACAGTCTGATAGTACAATGATAAAACTAAAAGCAACAAATGTTCCTGCATATGCCTCTAGAGATGGACCCAGGTGACAATGTTATTTAATTTGATAAGTTTCCTTCTGTTTTATTTTGTTTTCTCTACAAGGGGAGGAAGCATTTTGTTTTTCAGTTTCTTTTTTTGATGACACTGGGGCAACCCAGTGCCTCCCTTATCTTCTTTCTGAATAAAAGGAAAGGTATACTTCGACAGAGTAGGATATACAGATGGCATGTGAGTTCCGAAACCAAAGGGAACTCGAGCATTAACTTATGCAGGAACTTTGGATAGGGATGGATTAATAGCACAAGGGGATAATTGTGAGATGTTAGACTGGTCCTTTCAATAGCTGAACCATAAATCAGCTTATTCTGGCTGCCAGAATTCTCTAGGCCCCTGTTTGTGGGAAATATACAGTTTTCAGCAGGAATGGTCATAGCTTTCCAAACCAGAATTTTCTAATCCAGTAGGGCTTGGGGAAAATTCTGGCCCTCTTCCGCTTGTTTTTAACAATCACTTTAGGGATCAAATTCAACAGAAGGAAAAAGATCCATGAACTTTTATCTCAAGTGTATTGCATTGTGAATGCCTGGAGTTTATCCACCCTGTACTTTAATGTTCCAGATACAGATCAGCCTTAGCAGTCACGTGCGTGCACCCACAGGAACCCTATCAATTGCCCCAGATGATGAACATGGCCATCTCCGCCTCAGAGGATAAAGAAGAAGAACTTTAACATTATGAAATTATCAGAAGGCTGGCTAAAATAGCTGGGGGAAAGATCTAGTCCATACAAGTTGTCAAATTTATTGGACATATGTTCTCTCTTTTATGTTTAATGTCCTACAAACAGCGTGTCCCTTTGTAGAAGAAAGGGAGAAATATAACTCGGAAATCCAGTTGCAAAAAAATTTGGAGCAAACTAGCTATGCCATTTTTCAGTCCTCAGAGGATTCAATGATACAAGGTTGAGATAGGACACTAGTATGACATTAAAACCCCTGAATAAAAATAGTCCACATATAAATTTGTACATGTATCTCAGTTCTGTTCTACGTTTTCTTTTCCCTTTGTTCTTTAGGCTTTCACCTCACCTTATGGATCAGAGTTAGAGGCTTCAGGTGTGCCAGTCAAGGCCGATATCCCTCAGCGTCCTAGGTCATTAATGGTGGTGTGGTTCTTTGCATAAATGGTTTTTGGGTAGGCAAATGGTTTTGGAATGAGCGCTACAAATAATCTGGTCCACAATCTTCTTGGAAACTAAAGTACACCCAAATAACTTTAAGAGGCACAAAAAGACAGACAAACCATCTCTGGAGTTCTGGTTATGTAAACATTTGGAGAATATGCATCAGCAACATATTCCATCATATAGAGGTGCCCGATTTAATTACATCATAAATTGGTCCTTCCTTGGACCGAGCAGCAGGGCTGTGCACTGATACACAGTTATTGTTTGCAATAACTATCACAGGCACAGAGAACCACAGGGTATGCTGTTCCCCAGTTATTGGCACTTAATGCCATCCAGAGATAGCATTTCCTCCCAATGTTTAATCTTTGAGGAACATTTACTTGTCCCAGATGTTGTATCAGAAATTGCTGCCCTTATGAATATGTTGGATTTGGCAATGACATTGCGCGGTCATTGTATGATTTCTTCCTAACTTATGCATAGGACGTGAATATTTTATCTTTTCTCTCTTTTCTTCCATCCACATTTAACATTCACTTCCCCGCACCTCTCCAAGTCACACAACATCCCAACATGGACATATATCATTGTTCCTTTGTCTTTGTTGGGTTAAAATCCTACCTAACAGCACTGTGGGTGCACCTTCACAACACAAGACTTCAACAGTTCACCGCCATCTTCTCAGGGCAACTAGGGATGAGCAACCAATGCTGATGCTGCTAGCAAATGATCACATTCCAAGAATAATTATGAAAATAAACCATTGAAGTTTACGGGTGATGTATTGTTTAACTAAATGCATTGATATCTGATTTTTGCAAGAACCTTCTTTCGACTCATTGGCGGAGAATAACTGAAGATGGATGGTCTTATAGAATGATGACAAATCATGCCAAATACAGTAAAAATAGAAACTGATCCTTGTAAACTACATAATGAGAAAGGGAAAACGATGTTTATAATTCCTAAAACTGAAAAGGAATTAGGAACTGAAATGGTTTGGATAGTTGTCCATCAATAGTTAAAACTCTGCCATGAGTAATCATGCAGCAAACTCTTTGGACAGGATTTTCCGGCCTTGCTCGCCCCGAAACCGGAAAATCCCACTCGAAGTCAACGGACCTTTCCATGGTCTGCCCCTCGCCCACTCTGATTCCCGTGGCGGGCTGGACAGTAAAATTTGCCCCTTCAACTCATTTTTCTGTAGTCCCAGGCTAATCAGTAGGCAACACTTAACTAAGAGACATCTCTAGTGCATTCTTGTTAATGTTGCTCTTATGACGGAAAAAAGCAGTCTGACTTGGTTCGGTCTCACCTCAAACTCTTATTTTCTGCCAGTCACAGCTGATGTGGCTATAGCCTTGGGGACATCAAATGGCCAGGAGTTAACTATTGCTATCCGACAGGGAAAATTTTCAAATAGAATATGGGAACATCTCTAATATTCTCGCACCAGTTACTACTAACCAGTCAAAGGCCAAGTTTTCCTGCTACCTCTTGAAGTATACAGTATTTTATAAAAGAGAATTTTTAATTTTCTTCACCTCCACCAAATATTACATTCAAATTTATTTTACCCTCAGAATAACTTAGACCATTGACGTCTCCACAACCACTGTTAACAGTTAACTTTGACTAACCAAACAGGGGAGCACTTCAGCAGTATTATCTTCCCCTGATCAAAGTTTCCGCCTTCTCCAGGGGATGATCTTTGCTCCTGAGCTATTACCAAAACGGTTTCGCTGGTCATTTTGTCCAATGCTACTTGTTGTGCACAATTTGGTTGTGGGTGTTTCCTCTACTTTGTGAATGCTTTGCTGGCTGTGAAGTATTCTGGAGAACCCCAATATCATAAAAGAAAGAGTTTGAATGCAATTTTTCTCAGACTGAAACTAGAAAATGACATCCTCCAGAAGCTACCCTTGGCTGAAAATGGGAGGGGATTACTATATGTGTTTGATCACCTTTGTTATCCTTTCATAGGACACTTGAGTGTTGTTGGCAAGGCCAACATTTGTTGCCCACCCTTAGTTGTCCTTGAGAAGGTCATGATGAGTTGCCTTATTGAACTGCTGCAGACCATGTAGTACTCCTCTGCCAGTTGTAGTTTTATAGTTTTTTTGGTTACAAACATGCTCCCCCTTTGCTGAGGTATCATTTCACAGATGTCAATATAGTGTTAACAAACTATACACCATGAGGTGCGTTATAT
Organism: Mustelus asterias; assembly: GCF_964213995.1. Classification (NCBI taxonomy): domain Eukaryota; kingdom Metazoa; phylum Chordata; class Chondrichthyes; order Carcharhiniformes; family Triakidae; genus Mustelus; species Mustelus asterias. Next base: position 40,857,822 of record NC_135820.1, read on the forward strand.
TCAACCTTATTCTCCAGGTGCCCATAAATCCATCCAGAGATCAGGACTGATAACGCTGGCTGGCTGGTTTCTTTCCCTCCTCAGTTCAGGGGTCTGATAAAAGCTGTATCACTTCCGGCCTATTCGTCTGAAATAAACCAACAAAAATATAGGAGTGAAGCCCTGTTATATATAGTCAATTTCCACCCCAGGCTGTGCATCTACAAACAGGTATTAGGGGAACTATATCAACCAGATTTAAATCACCAGGCAGGTACAAAAATTATAGTTTTCAAACAAAAACACTATGCATCATAATGTGTTTCTCAGCATAAAGCACAATATAATGCTCTTGGATAAATTGAACACTTAAGTTATAAAACACAATAAAAATGTTAACAGAACTTCAAAGTGTTAATGTGAAAAAATTTAGGTAATATCATTCAAAGCCAGTTTGGGGATAGCAGTGAAAATATTTCATCACATGTGACTGCATTTTAGACAGTCACATTAAAAGATTGAGCCTAAAAGGTACAATAAATATAGTATTTTGGAAAGCATAGAAGTATAAATTGTGTCATGTCCAGAGGGTAGAAGAATACTGAATGTAGTTGTGGTGGAAACTATTTAAAGGACACAAGACGGTGACTTTAAAAGGAGTTACTAACAACCATTTCCAACTGCTCAGAAATGATGCAGTTTATAGCATTTCACCTCAGAGTATGCAATTGTGTTGTGTAGTAGGTGGATCTTTGAGTACACATATTAAGCACCAACACCAACATTTTTAAGTGTGCACCTACACAGCTTATAGCACAATTGGAAGCTTCGTCACGGTTTTAATGGCTGTGCGTAAAATTAAGACATACTGCAGATCCACACCCAGCCCGAGGCCTGTACCACCTTACTGTTTGCAATTTTAATACCGTTTGATGTCTTTCATCGTAAGGGCTTTGCATTTCCGATAGTCAAAGGGGTGTGGTGTAATTTAAAGAAATCAAATCATTGCTTCTATTAGGAATACAGCTATGTTTTTTTCCTTCCTCGGCTTTGCAATTCCACCAGTAAACCACTGTAGAGCAGTGTATTTAAACCTCAGGAGTGCCATCATTTGATAATAAAAGGAGCTACAAGCATTTGCACGGATTTACACATACTGATGTAACTTCGGCCATCTCAGTTTCACTTGGCCAGGTATTAATCTGCATGGTCACTACAAAGATATTATATATTATTTTTAGGGTTTCTTTCAGTGGGAGGAAAATATTCCCAAGTTAGAAATATTCTGATCTTGTTTTATAACATCAGATGCTGCGGTTCACTTTATTCACTCTCAGCATTCCGAATCTGCTGGCTAAACAAAATCTTAGTTTATATTACAGGAGGAGATCAAATTTGAACAGGAAAATTTCCAGGGAACAATTTTATTTCCAGATACAGATGCAGATGCTTCAGCTTGATCCGTTCCAAGTAACATTCACCCAAATTGACTTGAGGATGAACGAGCAATTTGAAGAGTAGATTATTTTTTGCTTTTTTGATTTGAAATTGCAAATCACACCATAGAACTTCAGCAGATTTGGTCCTGATGTTGTTTGAAATCCCCATGAGAAGAAACACAAGGGCTGACAAGAGATAAATCAGCTATTTTAGCAAACATAGTAGTTCAGCTATATTTTTAAAGCAAAAAGAAAATTAAAGAGGTAATATAACAGCTACAAGCTACCATAACTCATTGGTATCTCTATGTGTGGTAAAAGTAGTAGGGCATGGCCCTTAATACTCAGACCTCTGAACTCCCCTTGCATAGCTGAGGGAAGGCAAAATCTTCCATACGGAGAGGTGGAAAGAGATAAACAAATCTGAACTATCACTGGGGAACATCCTAGCACTTGGGAAAGGGGAGCCACTGGCTGAGGCCAAGGAACACATTGTCTGGCATGCCCCTCGTCTGCAGCTTTTTTAACAAATTATTTTATGGGATGTGCGTGGCGCTAGCTGGGTCAACATTTATTGATCAAGGGGCAGTCGAATCAACCATATTGCTGTGGCTCTGGAGTCACATGTAAGCCAGGCCAGGTGAGGATGGCAGATTTCCTTCCATAGAGGAGATTAGTGAACAAGATGGGTTTTTTTTTAAAACAACAATCAACAATGGTTTCACGCTCATCAGTAAACTTCAAATTCCAGATTTTTATTGAATTCAATTGTCACCAGCTGCCATGGTGGGATTCAAACCCAGGTCCCCAGAGCATTACCCTGGCTTGCTGGATTAGCAGTCCAGTAACAATACCGCTACGCCATTGCCTCCCCAACTGATTGCTGCCCTGTGTTTTAGTGTTGAAAAAAAACTTAGTGTGTTCACCTAAACTAGCGTATTACTGTTGGGCTGGAAGGCAAGGCAGGTTAGAGAATTGGGTGAGGAGTTTGTTCTAAACGGCAATTCCCTTATTATAAACTCACATTTTACTTGTAATGATCAAACATATTCCCCCGTCACCTTTACCATCAAGATTAATAGGTTTGTATTAAATTTAGTCAAAGCAATTTTTATCCATGTTATTGGCTGTATTTGAGTGCATGATCCAATATTCAAGAACTCAAAACTGCTTAAATCTCAAATATGCCCACAGGCACACTGTCTGATGTTCATCTTCCAGGATTCCCTTTGCTCGGCATTGATGTGCATATGGCATTTTTAGAAAATGCAAATGGGAACTGTCAACATCTTCGTTTGACCGACAATTAAATTAATCTCAACTTCTGACAAACTGTGAGCATAGACCAAACACATTGTCAGTGGGTTACTAACTCCATAGAAATACTGAACTTAGTTAGGTTTAGGACTTTTGCTGAAGTCCTGCAGTTCATTTAACAGTACAGTTAATTAACAATAAAATTAATTAAAAAACGACAAGAGAAATCAGTTCCCAAGGTCAAATATCACTTTTGAATTGCTGATACAAGTGTGTTCCGGTATGTACGCATCTCTCATGCGTTGTGGTTGGGGTGGGGGGGGGGATAGCAGGGGTAAATATGAGGGGTTATGGGAAAAGGACCTGGGTGGGATTGTGGTTGGTACAGACTTGATGGGTTGAATGGCCTCCTTCTGCACTGTAGGCATTCCACGATTCGATGAAATTCAGCTGCCAGTTATGCTGGGTTTTAAGCTTTTATATGTAATCCACACTCAACTTTACAGACAAATATAGCTAAAGATGAAAATTCATTTCAGAGATCAGTAAGTTAGTTTATTTATTAGCCACAAGTAGGCTTACATTAACACTGCAATTAAGTTACTGTGAAAATCCCCGAGTCACCAAACTCTGGCGCCTGTTCGGGTACACTGAGGGAGAATTTAGCATTGCCGCTGCGCCTATCTTTTCGACTGTGGGAGGAGACCAGAACACCCAGAGGAAACCCACGCAGACACAGGGAAAATGTATAGACTCCACACAGACAGTGACCAAGCCTGGAATCGAACCCGAGTCCCTGGCCCTGTGAGGCAGCAGTGCTAACCGTTGTGCCACCATTCCACCAGTAATGCAAAATTTTAAAAAATACACATCCAGCCAGCTTGGAGAGTGTTAAAAGATAACACATGGCTACATAAGTCAGAATAAAATAGGTAAGCTTGGTTTAGAATATGAGGGGAACTCTTAAAGTTTAAGTGAGGAAGCATTCAACCAGGAATTATCAGATATATATGGATTTCAGTGGGGTTCACTTTACATCATGGGGATTGACACAAAGATGTTAAATTTGGACAATACACGAAGAGAAAAAAAATTAAAATGAAAGAAAAACGTTTATATAGCACCTCAGGACTTCACAAAGTGTTTTTTAGCCAATTAATCACTTTGCTTCTTGAAGGTATGGACATGCTGGCAATGTAGGAAATTCTGCAGCCAAAATGTGCACTATGAGCGTTACAAACGTCAATCTGATAATGACCACATAATCTGTTTCAGTTCTATTAATTAAGGAGTAAATATTGACCAGGACCCCAGGGATAACTCCCCTGCTCTTCACCGTTGGAGAATTTACAGATAAACATAGCCACTGCAGAAACAACGGTTTTTGTTAAAATTGATCAAAATAGTCAAAGAGGCTGACCAAAAATAAAACAGATTTTAAAAGGTTTGAATTGATTCTAGGAAAAGGGTAGATTAGAACATTTAAGAAGTAAAGTAAAAGGGAATAGAATTTGTGGGGTACATCATAGTTGACAAGGTGCCAAAGTGCATAAATTGAGATCCTAAATTATCACAAATAATGGAAGGGAAAGATAAATGACAGAAAGTGTTTGTAACATTTTTAGATTAGCTCAGTTCACACCATTAGTTTCTATCAACATGACTCAAGAGATAATACTCTGATGGTTGAGAGTTGAAATCCCACTCCAGAGACTTGAGCACATAATCTAGCGGATACTTCTGTGCTGAGGGAGTGCTGCAGTGTCACGCGCGCAATCTTTCTGATGAGATGTTAACACAAGGCCCCATCTGTCCTTTTATGGTGTAAAAAAAGTATGGCCCTATTTTAGGAGCTGAGGAGTTTTCCCCTGTGACGTGGTCAATATTTAACTCACAACCAACATTGCTATTAACACAGATTATCTGGTCATTATCTCATTTATGTTTGTGGCATCTGGCTGTAAAGCACTTTGTGAAAGCAGTTATCGAAATGTATTTTTTCTATAGATTTATCAAGTCAAGCCCCTTACCGCAATTTGAGGACACAAACTAGATCTGACACTGCAGTATTGGAGGGACAATGTTGCTAAAGGCAATTTAAGAACAAATCTAACTAGGGGCGGCATGGTGGCACAATGGCTAACACTGCTGCCTCACAGCGCCAGGGACCCAAGTTTGATTCCCGGCTTGGGTCACTGCCTGAGTGGAGTTTGCACGTTCTCCCCATGTCTGTGCGGGTTTCCTCCCACAGTCCGAAAGGGATACTGGTCAGCTGCATTGGCCATGCCAAATTGTCCCTCAGTGTACCCGAACAGGTGCCAGAGTGTGGCGACGAGGGGATTTTCACATAACTTCATTGCAGTGTTAATGTAAGCCGACTTGTGACACTAATAAATAAACTTTAAACTGAAACTAAGGGCCTGATTTTACCATTTTGAGTCCAAGTGCCGAATCTGGGCGTCAAATAGATCTGAGCCTGGAATCCTCTTTCCAGCGCGCCCATACGCGTTTTGCTGGCTCCGGTCCAATTTGCGCTGTGGGCGGGGCTTAGCGCTGCCGGAACGATCGGAGCTCTGAACTAGGCATGCGCAGTTCGAAAAAAAATCCGAAGCAGCGCGCCCAGGCGGGGAGAAAAAAAGCAGAGAGAGCAGCTCTCTGACCCAGATCATCTGGGGGTGGGGAGGAGGGGGGTGGTACAAGGAGAAGAGGAGGTGTGACGGGTCTATCTGTCTCACCAAGTCAGTTACAATACTGCGTTCAGCATCTACTGAACCATCTTGGATACAAAGGATAATGGCATTAGGGTTCTGCATGTAAGCCTTGCTTATGCTAAAAATTATATCCTTGGTGTCGACAGCCATTCCTGATGTTACAGTATTGATAGCACGAGGAAGATCGGCCAATACCATTCATTATCCTTTGTATCCAAGATGGTTCAGTAGATGCTGAACGCAGTATTGTAACTGACTTGGTGAGCCAGATGGACCCACAAGGCAGAAGGACCATCTTTGTGTCGACCAAAGTGGACCTAGCTGAGGAACATACAGCTTATCTTGCTAACAGCAGGATGGTGGAGGGAGACCAGCGATCGAGGTAGGTTGGGGGTGTGCTCCGCGAAGGATGGTGACTTCACAAGGGCAGAGAGGGCTTCGGAGGTTCCCCTGCAGAATAGAAATCCGCTTTGGACTTTTATTCTGCAGGTCGCTAAAAGCGCGGATTCGGAATGGGCCAGAAGACGGTAAAGTGGGGTTTGGTGGTAGAGTTGGGCGCACGGTTCATTAGGTCGACTTAAATGCATGCTAATGCATTTAAATCATCGGGCCACCCGAATCGGTGCGGGCCGGACCCACGCCCGAATCGGGTGTCGGTAAAGCCGCGATCTGCTCGGAATCGGGTGCAGATCGCGGTATAGGCCCGATACCCAACTTTACCGCGATTTCGCGCTTGAAAACAGGCGCGAAGTTTTGGTAAAAATTGGGCCCCAACTGTAAACCGGCTAAAATGGCAAACCAAGATCACATTGCCTGTTCTTGTGGTGCAGATGAATGTTAAAGGCCTTGCAAGTACCCATTCAGAAAGGAAAGACAATTTTCCTGCTTCCTGAACAATTTTCCTCCATTTACCTAATAATATCCATCACTAAATTAACTAGTTACATTGCTGTTTGTGAATATGATTTCAGAGCGGTTGTCATATTTGCCTTCAACGCAGATACTGTAATTGAAAACTAATCCATCTTGTGGAATGCTTCGAGGTGCTTTGGAATGAAGGCGTTACTACAATAATAAATTGTGACATGGCAAATAGATTTATCTCATAAGTAAGTGAGATTGGTAACGGATTGATCATCGAAAAAGACCAAACACCTGGAGATTCAGAAGAAATCAACAGGAACTGGTGAAATGCACAAGAAATAAAGGTAGGCAGCCGTGGTTGAAATGATGATTCACACCTATTAAATATAGACATGTACCAGAACACTAGATAAATATTGGTCCACTTTTTTTTGGGAAGTCAGATACACGTTAATAGAAATTATGAATGTTGGAAAAGATTGTAGGAAAAATATTGGAGCTTTATTTAAAGCAAGCAACTCAAAAACAAACTTATGACTGCAAGCCAACCTGAGTTTAAGAAAGCCCATTCCTGCCTTTACAAAGAGTCTCGTGCGTAGTGATTCACAAGCCTGTTCTCAGACGCTAAGCAAGATGCCGGCCAATACCTTTCCTTAACTAGGAAGGGAATGTGGAAGTGCTCCTTTGGATTTTCTTGCAGATTCTCTATTTTGGAGGAAACCTGTCTCAGCAGAATAGCTCCGCCCAGATGATTTATCAGACCATGGTTATAACAAAGGGCTACTGTACAAAATATATTCAGTGTTTTGAAATGCAGCACAAATATGCCTTTTGCAATAAATAGTAAAAATCACAGCTGTGAATATTGAATCAGCATAGCAAAAAGCATTAATCATTTTTTTTGCAATGCAGATAGATAAGAAGATAATAAATGAGGCCTCACCTATTCAGACTTCATTATAGACCAGTACATTGTCTTATTTTAAGTAGTTTTATTCCTTTTCAGTTTTTTGTGGGAGTTTGTTAGCAGGAATGGATTTGCTACTTTAGACATGGGCATAAAGGCTGTTTGAGCTTGGCGTGCTCCAAGTGACTGGCTGCAATGTGAGATAGTAATGATCAATTGCAAATACTTCACCCATTGTGGAGTTGGAAATATAGAACGCTATTGTTTAGATGAAAATAATTTAATACACAGCGAAAATAAAATTAAATCAGAACCAGTCAACAAAATACAAAAATGTATTTTAACTTGAAAGTAAACTGGATACAGTTTAACCTAATCCATGTGTAAACAATTTAATTCAATAAATCAGCATCTGATTAAAGGATGCTCTTCCTCTGTCCTAACCTGTATAAATGGAAGGTAATGGTTGTAAACCTTGGAGACCATTAACCAGACATTCAGGCTAGCGGTATGCTTTTCATTATTATCCCCTCAGGTTATACACAGAGATGTAAGTCATTAAAATGTCTTTGCACACCGATTTAATGTGACCTGTTGAAATGTCTACTCATGACTATTTGCCATTTCCTGTGACTTAACTGCGTAAGGCAGTAATTGTCCTCTAACTTAACAAAATTAACCACCACCCCTTCTCCTCAGATCACACATTCTGGTATTCAGGCCATTTGAATGGGAAGATTTCTTTCTGAACAGGATTATCCAGAAAAGATGCGATGTACAAAAAAATGTTTCCGCTGGTTACAATGGTATGAAAGTACAACATGCTGCAATAGTGACCTCTAGTGCATATTATTAAACTTCACCTTCTTAAGGATAATCTTTTTCTTAAGTACAGTTAGGTGGAATGCAAGTTAAGTGGAATGCAAGTGCAGCAATATAACTTACTTTGTGTAAATGCTGCTCTTTCACACTAAATATTTTCAATTATTCGTTGCCCTTCTGCTTTGGCTAACCGAAGAGATTGAACAAACTTTTATGTCTCTGCCAAAGTCAATCAGAGTAAGAAGTTTAACAACACCAGGTTAAAGTCCAACAGGTTTATTTGGTAGCAAAAGCCACACAAGCTTTCGGAGCCTTAAGCCCCTTCTTCAGGTGAGTGGGAATTCTGTTCACAAACAGGGCATATAAAGACACATACTCAATTTACATGAATAATGGTTGGAATGCGAATACTTCCAGCTAATTAAGTCTTTAAGATACAAACAATGTGAGTGGAGAGAGCATCAAGACAGGCTAAAGAGATGTGTATTGTCTCCCAGACAGGACAGCCAGTGAGACTCTGCAGGTCCAGGCAAGCTGTGGGGATTACAAATAGTGTGACATGAACCCAACATCCCGGTTGAGGCCATCCTCATGTGTGCGGAACTTGGCTATCAGATTCTGCTCAGTGACTCTGCGCTGTCGTGTGTTGTGAAGGCCGCCTTGGAGAACGCTTACCCGAATATCAAAGGCCGAATGCCCGTGGCCGCTGAAGTGTTCCCCAACAGGAAGAGAACAGTCTTGCCTGGTGATTGTCGAGCGGTGTTCATTCATCCGTTGTCGCAGCGTCTGCACGGTTTCCCCAATGTACCATGCCTCAGGACATCCTTTCCTGCAGCGTATCAGGTAGACAACGTTGGCCGAGTTGCAAGAGTATGTACCGTGTACCTGGTGGATGGTGTTCTCACGTGAGATGATGGCATCCGTGTCGATGATCCAGCACATCTTGCAGTGGTTGCTGTGGCAGGGTTGTGTGGTGTCGTGGTCACTGTTCTCCTGAAGGCTGGGTAGTTTGCTGCGGACAATGGTCTGTTTGAGGTTGTGCGGTTGTTTGAAGGCAAGAAGTAGGGGTGTGGGGATGGCCTTGGCGAGATGTTCGTCTTCATCAATGAGATGTTGAAGGACATCAATCAGAATCAGACCAATCATTTTGCCTCTTTCCTACTAAACCTCCCTGATAACCAGTAGAGGATTGGGAGTTCACCATGTGGATACGTAACAAAAACAAGCAAGGCTCCTACCACACCACACCAACAACAACTTGTATTTATACAGCACCGATAAAAGCAAGGGCAGCTGAACAAAAGGCAGGTAAATGCAAGTTTTAAACAACATCTTTAAGGAGCAATGGGAGGTAGAGAGGTTTAAGGGGGAAATTCCAGAGTTAGTATTGCTTATGCAGCTGAAGGCATAACCTCCAAAGGCGATACCTCAGGAGGTTGTGGAGCTGAATGAGATTAAAGATAGAGAGGAGAAAGGCAGTGTGGGATTTGAAAACAAAATGGGAATTTTAAAATTGAGGCACTGCAACAAGTTTCGTAGGGCACAGGGTTGATGAGTGAATGGGACTTGATGAGAGAAAGGCAAGGTCTTGGATGATGGATGACCTCAGGTTTACAGCGTGTAGAAGAAATGTGGTTGGCCAGGAACGCATTGGAAAGTCAAGTCTAGACTAGCAAAGGCATGGACGGGAGTTTCAGCAGTAGATGAGCTGAGACAGAGGTGGAGTTAGGCAGCATTTGTGGTGGCATGGATATGTGGACAGAAGCTCATCTCTGCCAAAGAGGGCAGCAAGGTTGTGAACAGACTTGTTTAGCCTCAGCCTGTTGTCAGGGAGAGATGGAGTCCGAGTAGAGAACGGGCTTTGGAGTGGGGTCAAAGACAATGGCTTTGTTCTCAATATATATTTGGAGGAAATTTCTGCACATCCAATACAGGATGTCAGCCAGTTCAATAATTGAGAGACAGTGGAGGGAAGATGAGAGCTAGTAGTGAGTTGGAACTGGCTGTTGTCAGAGTGAGTGTGAGAACTGATGCTGTGTTTTTGAAGGATATCGCTGAGCAGTAGCATGTAGGTGAAAAATAGGAGAGAGTGTCAAGGTTAGATTCTTGAAGGACACCAGAGGTAGTGGTGTAGGAGAGGAAAGTGTTGCCAGTTGCAGATAATTCTTTGTCCACGATTAGACCGATTAATGTGAAACCAAGAAACTGCTGTCACATCCAGCTGGATAACAACTGAGAGACATGGAGGAGGATGGTATGGGCAACCTTGTCAAAGACTGCAGATGGGCTGTGAAGGACATACCAGAAACAGAGGTTAACCAAGTTATCTATATGAGCATAGAAATAAAGTAATTAAGATCAAATGAGGTGAAGAATTGGAAAAACCTAAGGGACTAATATCTGACAAAATCGAGGTGACTGTGCAGACACCAGTTATGATATTCCAAATTTCCCTAGAATCTGGAATGGTCCAGGTGAATTGGAAGTTAACAAACGTAACTCTACTGTTCAAGCAAGGAGGAAGAAAGAGAAGTCAGGGAACCACAGTTAGCCTTACAGCAGTCACCAGGAAAGTGCTGGGCCTGAATTTAAACTGAATCGGAAGGGTTCCATGCATTAGTCAACATGGTTCCAGAACCCTGCATCTGATAGTCCTGCCCCTGAATTCAGCACCCACCACTTTTGCAGGGGTGAGAAAAGAGGGTGGGACATATTTTGCTCATCCAGGATTCAGCTTCCTTCACTTGAAAGCAATTTTGGTCACCCCGATTTTTGAAGCACAACTCACCGGCCTTAGACATTTGAGGAAAAGGTCTAAAACTGCCAGAGTCCTTTAGAGAGAGATGGTACCCTTTTAAAGAGATTGGGTACCCCTTTGGGATTGTTAAGGGTAGACATGAATTTGCTTAGAACATGAATAAAGTCTATGAAACTGTTAAACTGTTCGATTCATTTGAATCCCTTGCACTCAACATTTTCCTGAAAATAAAAAGACTGCAAAAAAGTATGTACTTGCAATTTGAGCAGCTGTTTGGTGACATAAGCGTTAGGGTTATCATCATAGGATTAGTGCTGCTTGACTGCTTCAATGACCTAGCATCATCACAGTGAGGAGACTTACAAGTTTGAAATTTAATTCATAAATTGGTTAGAAATAAATTATGTTTTTGATGTGAGGCTATGATAAAAAATATTTGCTTTTATAGGGGATTAAGTACTAACAGGATTTAAATGTATTGAATGGGCTTTTGTTGAGAGTTTAAGAAAAATGGTGAGGTCTTTAAGAGGTACTTAGAACTTTATTTCATCTCAGCATGGCTCTGCAATCTACTCAGTGGATACTGGATGAGTTGGCATGGACAATACAAGGACAAAGGATGGTGGGGGTATGGGTTGACACTAAGTTGGCATGAGCTATAAAGAGCTGGGGTGGTTAAAGGACCATAGGTTGGCATGGAGGATGCGAGGGCCATGAGAGGTTAGAGACACAAAGTGCATGAGTTGGCTTGGATGGGGCATGTGAGTCTATGGGACTGAAGGGGTGTAAGGGGTAAGGGCTAGAGGTGTGTTTTCTTGTTTTACTGTTTTTATTAAAACTGGGACAAAGTCTTAGAACACCAAGGGGGGCCTGGTTTTGCCAGCCTTTGCACCTAGAAGCCCCTGGGGCTGCCTTTGGGGCTTAACTCCAGTTAGCCAGGTGGGAATGGACAGCAAAAGTGTGCGCACAAATAGGATAAAATCCTCCCAAGGCCGCATCAGCAGGGGGACCAAAAATCAATTTTAAGCTGGCATAAATTTATGGTGGGATCTTCCACTGCTGCCTGCCATGACGGATCAGGAACCTGCTGGAGACCAGCATGGTAGGGTACATGTGAAGGCCTGACCCCCTGTGCTCAATTCTCCTCATTGCCGGTGGAAAGACATGTTGACACAAAACATGTCTGGAACAATGTTGTGCGGATGTTGCAACTCACCTGCACAATGTTCAGGATGGGGGCTAATGACAACCCTGGACTCCGGAACACCACAGCAGTGGGTGAGGGGAGCATTTACAGCTCGATCTTCTGGATTCAGTGCCCTGAAGAGGGTCCATCTTCCAGCCAGAGAACATTCCTGGAGATCCATCTCCTTTCTCAAGAGTGCAGAAGTGATGTTGGAAGCTTTTGCAATATGACATCCTGATTGGATGGCAGACTATACTCCATCAGGCCCACCCTGCCAAGAATATGACGCTAAACACCCAGTTGCATAATGATGTCGGAGCCAGAAGATTTGGCATGTTTCCCACCAGCCTCTGCAGCAGGAAACACTCCCATGATTCTACTCCCACCACGGGACTTGATCCCAGGTGGGAGAAGTGTGGACAGGCTTTGGAAGTCAGCAGGTGAGTTACTCACTGCAGAATTCCTAGCCTCTGACCAGCTCTTGTAGCCAACTATTTTTATGGCTAGCCCAGTTCAGTTACTCGTCAATGGTAACCCAGGATGCTGGTGGCGGGGGATTCATCGATGGTAATGCTATTGAATGTCAAGGGCGATGGTTAGATTCTCTCTTGTTGGAGATGGTCATTATGTGGCACTTGTGTGGCATGAATGTTACTTGCCACTTGTCAACCCAAGCCTGGATATTATCCAGGTCTTCCTGCATTTGGACATAGACTGCTTCAGTATCTAAGAAGTTGTGCTATCATCAGCATACATCCCCACTTCTCACCTTATAATGGAAGGAAGGTTATTAATGAAACAGCTGACGGTGGTTGGGTCTCGGACACTACCCTGAGGAACTCCTGCATTGATGTCCAGGAGCTCAGATGATTGACCTCCAACAGTCACAACTACCTTCCTTTGTGCTAGGTATAACTCCAACCAGTGGAGAATTTTCTCCAATTCCCATCGACTCCAGTTTTGCTAGGGCTCCTTGAAGCCACACTCAGTCAAATGCTGCCTTGATATCATTCAGCTCTTTTGTCCATGTTTGAACCAAGGCTGGAAGGTGGTCAGGAGCTGAGTGACCCTGGCGGAACCCAAACTGAGCATCTGTGAGCAGGTTATTGCTGAGTAAGTGCTGTTTGATGAACTCTTCCAACACTTCACTGGTGATCGAGAGTAGACTGATGGGCAGTAATTGGCTGGGTTGGATTTGTCCTCTTTCTTGTGGGCAGGACATACCTGGGCAATTTTCTGCATTGCCAGGTAGATGCTAGTGTTGTGACTATAACAGCTGGGATAGGGGGCACAGCAAGTTCTGGAGCACAAGTCTTTCGTACTATTCCTGGAATATTCGGGCCCATACCCTTTGCAGCATCCAGCGCTTGCAGTTGATATCATGAGGAGTAAATTCAATTGGCTGAAGACTGACACCTGCTGACACTGCCAATGGTGGGTGAGATAGATCATCCACTCAGACTTCTGCCTGAAGATTGTTGCAATCTTCAGGCAGAAGATTGTTGCAAATGCTTCAGCCTTATCTTTTGCATGGATGTGCTGGGCTCTCCTGTTACTGAAGATGGGGATATTTGTGGAGCCTCCTCCTCCTCCAGTGAGTTGTTTAATTGTCCACATCCATCCATGACTGGATGGGGTAGGACTGCAGAGATTAAATCTAATCCACCAGTTGTGGGATCACTTTGTTCCCTCTTCACTTTGTGCTTATGCTGTTAGGCACACAAGCAATCTGAGTTTTAGCTTCACCAGGTTGACACCTCATTTTTACGTATGCCTGGCACTACTCCTGGCATGCTTCCTGTACTCCTCATTGAAGCAGGGTTGATGCCCTAGTTAATAGTAGTGGGGGAAAGGCTCAGTTAGTAATGGTACTACCAAGCCACTCAGTGATGGACAGTGAAGTCCCCTACCGAGTGGGCATTCTGCACCCTTGCCACCCACAGTGCTTTCGCCGATGGTGTTGAACATGGTGGAGTACTGATTCATCAGCCAAGGGTGGTGGGTACAGAAGGAGAAGAAGAATTCAACACTTCGAATTTTTGGGGGCGAATCCCACCCCTTACATCTTCTTCACAACTTACTTTTCTACTTACCTTTGCGTCATTAGCAAACTTCACAACCATACATGCATTCCCTTCAAAGTCATTGATACAAATTGTAAATAGTTGATGCTCTAGTTCGGAACCCTGTGACAGCTCCACTCATAGCTTGCCATCCCAAAAGAAACCCATTTATTCCTACTCCATTTCCTGCGAACGAACCAATCCTCTGCCCGTGCTAATATGTAACCTCCTATACCATAAGCTCATTTTGCGTAGTAACATTTGCTGATATGGAACCTTATCAAATGAAATGTCTTCTGGAAATCCAAGTACAGCTGATCCACAGGTTCCCTTTCACCCTTTCATCCATATTGCTTGTTACTTGGGGACTTGTCATCTTTTAGTTCCATTAATTTTCTCAGTGCCCTTTCCCTAGTGATTGGGATTTCAGGTTCCTTCCTCCTTTTCACTTCCTGATTCACAATTATTTCTGGGATGTTATTTGTATGCTCTGCAGTGAAGACAGATGCAAAGTATTTGTACAATTAACCCACTATTACCTTATTTTCCATTATTAATTCCTCACTCTTTCCTAAAGGTCCAAAATGTTCACTTTACCTAAAAGCCTGTAGAAACTATTAACTTATATGACTTGCTAGCTTTTTCTCATTCCTTCCTCCGTATTAATCTTTCAGTCATTCTTTGCTGTTCTTTATATTGGTGGCATGGTGGCAGTGGTTAGCACTGCTGCCTCATAGCGCCAGGGATCCGGGTTCGATTCCCGTCTTGGGTCACTGTATGTGCAGAGGAGTCCGCACAGGTTTCCCCTGAGTGTTCTAGTTTCCTCCAACAGGCCAAAAAACGTGCTGATTAGATGCATTGGCCATGCTAAATTCTTCCTCAGTGAACCCAAAGGGGTGCTGGAGTGTGGTGACTTCGGGATTTTCTCAGTAACTTCATTGCAGTGTTACTTGTACCTTCATGGATGACAACCACTGGCTCCTCCCCCTCATACTGTAAGTTCCTCTCCAATCCACTGCATATGTCCTGAATCCTGGTACTGTTTAGACATTTGGATTTATGCTCCTAGCTGCAGGGAAGTGCATATTTCCTGACTATACCATCCCTATCTACCATTACATTCCTATTACCCTGTCCCATTTGTATGGCTTCCTGTACTATGGTCAGTTTGCTCATCCACCTTGCAGCCACCACTTTTATCCATACGGGCTGCAAGATCCTCAAAGATGTTCAACAATTGCAAAGGTTGAGGCCCCTCTGCGTCTACCTTCTGGGTCACTGTACGTGCATTATCTTGCAGTCAAATCCATCCTGTTCCTGACTACTGACCAAATCAGTAGATCCTAAGAATTCTGACTGCCTCCTGGTACAAAATGCCCAGTCACAACATATCACTTGCCTGCCATCTTTATGTTTATTATTTATAAATTAACAGTGCTATACCCCAATAACCTTTAGTAATCCTTACAATTAATAATAAATAATGAGTTTTGGAGGTAAGTAAGCAAAATATTCACTCTGGATGGGAGAAAAAAAAAATTCTCAATGTAACAAAAACTCAAATCTTTTGAATACTAATCACTTTAGAACACCAATAGTAGTATCTAAATTATTCCTACCCAACAACTCATGTAAAAACAAGTTGGGGAAAGAGGGAGAAAATTATGGTTTCCAGAATTTAGCACCATAGGTTTTCCATATTGGGCCTTAGAACATTCTAACTATTATTGATGATTGTATTTGCCATTAACTGATAAAGGTCGTCTGAATGTGTCCTAATTAGCCATCAAGAAAGTGGCAAAGTCTCAATTAGTATGCACACATGGAAGACATTAGACAATTGGTAACAGTTGATCATT
Source organism: Mustelus asterias (assembly GCF_964213995.1). NCBI lineage: Eukaryota > Metazoa > Chordata > Chondrichthyes > Carcharhiniformes > Triakidae > Mustelus > Mustelus asterias. Next base: position 40,873,667 of record NC_135820.1, read on the forward strand.
ATTTGAATAATTATAAAATGACTAATTTCACAATTAACCTTTTTCCTCTCCAGAAATTTCCACAATTCTATTATTTTCAGTGAGAGCTGAAAGCAAATGGTGGTGTTTAGGATTGGGCTTGGTTAAGGACAAGGTAATCATCAGAACTACTGATGAAGGCAGCAAATTAAGTCCACACACACCTTGGGGGGAATCCTTGCAGCTGAAGCAACCTTCCTGCATTTTAAATAGCCAAATCAGCTGTTTTATTGTTGCACGGACAAACTTAAATGTCTTAGTTAATTACTATTAGCATTCATTTCTAATCTTACTGCCCAGAAATTAATTAATTATGTACTTTAAATATTACTAGAAAAGTATTAAAAGGGTACCTGCCACTTCCAAACATCAGGCAATTGTCTAAATGGAGTGAAAAGCAGAAAACTTTCCATCATCTTTGTCAATTACAGAGGAAGCACTTAAACAGTTGGCTATGAAACAATGTCCAGAGTCCTCCAGACCTCATTAAAATATACTTTTAAATAAATTACATATTAGCCTGACCAAGCAATTCAGGTACAGCTCATGCAACCAGCTCATCATTTATTTAATGCAATAGAATAAAATCTAACAGCAACACAAAATTTTAAATCACCAAAACAATTAAAACATCCAGTAAACACAAGAGAGCAGAAGTTTAGTCACCACAATGTTCCAATCATTTATTGAAAGTCAAAGATTTGCAGTCTGAAATTACCGATTCAGCAAAACTATCTGAAGCAAGAATTTTTCCAATGCTCATCTTCCTGACATGCTCAATGTGGCTTAAATCCTATCTACTATCACGTGTATACTGTTGGAACCAAGCTCCTCCATCACCATCTTTGCTCTCATAACCATCTCCATGTTACCAGACCACTAGTCCAATATCCAGTCGTGGATGAGTAATAATCTCCTCCAATTTTACATTGAGAACAAAGCCATCACTTTTTCTTTCAGCAATTAACTCTCCTCCCTTGTCACTGAACTCCCATCCCCCTTCTAAGCCCCAAGTCAGGCTGAGTCAGACCCTGTGAAAGCTTTGGTATCTGGTTTGATCCTGAGCTGAGCTTTACCCCTCCATCTTTACTTAAAAATATATATCTTTGCTTTTGGGCATCGTTGGCAAGGCCAGAATTTATTATCCACCCTAATTGCCCTCATGATCAGCAAAGCGACTTCCGTGCCTCTGTACACTATTCACCATCTCTGCATTATACCCTTTTATCCATGAACTGCTGCGTAATCCGAAGGGGTTTAAATACCGGATTAGAGAATTTCCACATATGAAGTATAATCCAAGCAGAAAATATTTAAAATTAGGGGTTAGTTTAATTATATAAATGGCAGGCATTGTTAATGTTCACAAACAGTACTGCCAAAGAATGATGAATGTTAAAGTTATAATTGAAAACTATGGTAGCCCAGCATTAAACCTTCATGAAAACATTTTAATTGATAAATGTTAATTGAATAATCAGGGGCTCAAAATGGTGTCTGTCACCATAGTTCAGGAAAGGCTTTTAAATGTCCCAGGGGAATATTTGCCTACAAAAAAATGATACAAGTGTGATGTTCTAAAGCAATCGAACAATGAAATTATAAATCCACTTAATATTCAGTTAAAATTGGAGAACAAAAACAGCACCAGAACACTAACCATGCTGCTGATTTCTACCACAAAAAGGAAATTAAAATGACTAGTCTATTGTATTTGTTGAAAGCTCCTAACATGTAAGCAAGAGAGATATTTCACACAAATGTTTCATGCCAGTATGGCAAATAGTTCAAATAAGATTAGATTGTATCAATTTAAACAAGCAATAAAGTTCGACTGACTTATAAAAGCGATGTTTGGATCGAACATCATTTTTAGTGACAATATTACCCACTCCATTCCTAGAGTATGTTTAGTAAAAACATGCTACGGTGGTAGAGACAGTTTTAAACAGTGCACCATTACAAATTACTTGCATTAAGAGTTACAGTTTTATTAAAATACAATTTTTGCGCCCTTTTATCGTCAGTTTCTGATCCGAGCATATAAATGGAATTTCCTTCTGTATGGTATTTTGATGTAGCATGCACTATGCTTCTACCAAAAGGACCATCTTCTATACACAAGAACTCATTAGTTTAAATCACATCTGTGCAACTGACAAAATGCAATCGTGTGTATAGATCATGTGGTAAACCACTGTTAAGCTTATTGCCTGTGTGTATGTGTGATATGCCTGGGCATGCCCCTGCTGGCTCTGCCTGAGACTCCAGTGGGTCCCCAATTTTGCGGATAAAGCCCGTCCGCTCATCAAATCCACCTCTTTTCCCCTGACGGCAGAGGCCCGCCTGGCCTTCGACCGCATCAAAGCAGACATAGTGAAGGCCACGATGCACGCTGTAGACGAATCCAACCCGTTCCAGGTGGAGAGCGATGCGTCTGACTTCGCACTAGCCGCCACCCTTAACCAGGCGGGCAGACCCGTGGCCTTCTTCTCACGAACCCTCCAAGGCCCTGAAATTCGACACTCCTCTGTCGAGAAGGAGGCCCAAGCCATAGTGGAAGCTGTACGGCACTGGCGCCACTATTTAGCTGGTAAACGATTCACCTTACTCACGGACCAACGGTCAGTTGCATTCATGTTTAACAACACACAGCGGGGCAAGATCAAAAATGATAAAATATTGAGGTGGAGAATCGAGCTTTCCACCTACAATTATGACATCTTATACCGGCCCGGGAAGCTCAATGAGCCCCCAGATGCCCTGTCCCGGGGAATATGTGCCAGCACACAAATAGACCAATTGCAGACTCTCCACAACGACCTCTGCCACCCGGGGGTCACCAGGTTTTTTCACTTCATAAAAGCCCGTAACCTGCCCTAGTCCGTTGAGGAAGTCAGGTCTATAACCAGACACTGCCAGGTCTGCGCAGAGTGCAAACCGCACTTCTATCGGCCAGACAGAGCACACCTCATAAAGGCCACCCGCCCTTTCGAACGCCTAAGCGTTGACTTCAAAGGCCCCTTCCCCTCTTCTGACCGCAACATATACTTCCTCAACGTCATTGACGAATATTCACGTTTCCCCTTCGCTATTCCCTGCCCGGATATGACCTCGGCCACGGTCGTCAGGGCCCTGCACAGCGTCTTCACCCTGTTCAGTTTCCCTAGCTATATCCATAGCGACCGGGGATCCTCCTTTATGAGTGATGAGCTGCGACAGTACCTGCTCTCCAAAGGCATAGCCTCGAGTAGGACCACCAGCTACAACCCAGGGGGAATGGACAGGTAGAGAGGGAGAACGCGACAGTCTGGAAGGCCGTTTTATTAGCTCTGAGGTCTAAAGGTCTTCCAGTCACCCGCTGGCAAGAGGTCCTCCCTGATGCACTACACTCGATTAGATCACTCCTTTGCACAGCTACCAATGCTACCCCTCACGAAGGAATGTTTGTTTTCCCCAGGAAGTCCTCCTCGGGGACCTCACTACCGTCGTGGCTGACGTCCCCAAGCCCTGTCCTGCTCCGGAAGCACGTGAGGACCCATAAGTCGGACACCCTGGTCGAAAGGGTCCAGCTCCTCCACACCAACCCCCAATACGCCCATGTGGCGTATCACGATGGGCGGGAGGACACGGTCTCCATTCATGACCTGGCACCCGCAGGTGCCCCAGGGACCACGGCGACCCACTACCCCACACCCCCAACCCCCGTATACAGCACGCCTGAGGCCCAGGAGCCGCCACCACGCACCCGACAACCGGAAGGGACTACAAACGACTCAAGCAACTATGACCTGGCGCCTGAACCAACACCGCAGCCACCGGAACCGACACTACAACCGGCACTACGGTGGTTGCAGCGGCAGATCAAGCCCCCAGAGAGACTGAATTTGTAAAATTGTAATTCTGTAAATATCGTTCCACCCACCTCACCCCCACCGGACTCTTTTTTAAAAGCAGGGGGTGAATGTGGTAAACCACTGTTAAGCTTATTGCCTGTGTGTATGTGTGACATGCCTGGGCATGCCCCTGCCAGCCCTGCCTGAGACTCCTCCCCCCCCCGGTCCAGGTATAAAGGTGACTGCTCCCAACCCCCCTGCCTCAGTCGCCGGACCAGTTCATCAGCATGGGTGTGCTCCAAGTCTTTTGCAAATAAAAGCCTATTTGTTCTTGCGTACGAACTAGTCTTTGCTTGATTGACAGTGCACCAGATCACAAAATGGTTCCCTTGCAAAGTAGACCTTTGTAAACTGCACAACATACCAGGATACCGTTCTAGAACCACAGGAAGAAAGTCAGCAGGTTACTTGTTTGTGTAGATGACTTGCCTCCAGAACAGGATATCTGCTGAGGATTTAAATGAGCTATGACAATGGTACTCAACTGAAGAGAGTAAAAAGTGATCTGCATTGCAAGTCAGCATGGGACTGGAACCTTTGTTATTTAATCTAGAGTTGAATGACTGGTTTAAATGTTCTCAAGAGACCATAAACTCCTCATACACTTCTTGGATCACCTGGGTCCTTGGTAGCTATGATGTGGAGATGCCGGCATTGGACTGGGGTAAGCACAGTAAGAAGTCTCACAACATCAGGTTAAGGTCCAACAGGTTTATTTGGCAGCACTAGCTTTCAGAGCCTCAAGCTCCTACTTCAGGTAAGTAGGGCGTTGTGTTCACAAACAGGGCATATAAAGACACAAACTCAATTTACAAGATAATGGTTGGAATGCGAGTCTTTACAGGTAATCATCATTCTGCACTTTACCGCAAGCCCACGGATAACCTCACGATTCACGTTACCGCAAGCCCATGGATAACCTCATGATGCTCCACTACTCCAGCTTCCACCCTAAACACATTAAAGAAGCCACCCCCTACGGACAAGCCCTCCGAATACACAGGATCTGCTCAGACACCTACAGATGCTGAAAGATGTCCTCATAAGAACAGGATATGGTGTTCGACTCATTGATCAACAGTTCCGACATGCCACAGCGAAAAACTGCACCGACCTCCTCAGAAGATAAAGGGTACTCTGTCCACCGTGTCTTCTGAGGAGTACCCTTCTGAGGAGTACCCTTCGTCGTCCAGTACTTCCCCGGAGCGGAGAAGCTACAACATTTTCTCTGGAGCCTTCAACAGGTCATCGATGAAGATGAACATCTCACCAAGGCCATCCCCACACCCCCACTTCTTGCCTTCAAACAACCGCACAACCTCAAACAGCAGCAAACTACCCAGTCTTCAGGAGAACAGTGAGCATGACATCACACAATCCTGCCACAGCAACCTCTGCAAGATGTGCCGGATCATCGACACATCTTACATGAGAACACCATCCACCAGGTACATAGTACATACTCTTGCGACTCGGCCAATGTTGTCTACCTGATACGCTGAAGGAAAGGATGTCCCAAGGCATGGTACATTGGGGAGACCATGCAGACGCTACGACAACAGATGAATGAACACCGCTGAACAATCACCAGGCAGGAGTGTTCCCTTCCAGTCAGGGAACACTTCAGCAGTCACGGGCATTCAGCCTCTGCCCTTCAGGTAAGCGTTCTCCAAGGCGGCCTTCACGACAAACAACGCAGAATCGCTGAGCAGAGACTGATAGCCAAGTTCCGCACACGAGGCCTCAACCAGGATCTTGGGTTCATGTCACACTATCTGTAACCTCCACGACTTGCCTGGGCTTGCAAAATCTCACTAACTGTCCTGGCTGTAGACAATACACATCTCTTTAAATCTGTGCTTAACCCTCTCTCCACTCACATTGTCTGTACCTTTAAGACTTGATTACCTGTAAAGACTCGCATTCCAACCATTATCTTGTAAATCGAGTTTGTGTCTTTATATGTCCTGTTTGTGAACACAAATCCTCACTCACCTGAAGGAGCTCGAGGCTCTGAAAGCTAGTGCTGCCAAAGAAAGCTGTTGGGATTTTAACCTGGTGTTATGAAACTTCTTATTGTCCTTGGTAGCCCCAGGACCCAGGCACTCCACCATCATAGGCATTGCCCGATTGCTAAACATTACATCTGAGGTACTGATGAAGTGCTTCCTAAGAGAACATTAGGATTAGTCTATCACTTGATGTGATCAAAAATACTCGGAGAAAAGCAACAATTATCACCTAAAAGTAGAAAATAGCACAGAAAATCTTTCCATTGCTTTATCGTCAATTACAGAGGCAGCACTGGTTTGAAGAAGTCCTTAGGTGGTCCGGAAATCGTTCATAAGATAGAACATGGACTCCAATTTAACCTGAAAATAGACTGTAAAAAGATAAGCTCCTGGCTGAGTTTAGAAGAGATGAGATTTCAAAACATGAGTAAGTAATTCTGCTGGACAATTTCAGTTCCTTTTATTATTGGCCCTGGAGCCCATCATTTAAGCTCGCAATAGCCTTCATCACTGCCTACAACTGAATTGAAACGTTCGGGGTAGCACATTAAAAACAAACAATACGAACAATTTAGAAATTTTATTTAAAAAAGGAAGGGATGTGGCTGTCAATGCCACAGTAGCAACACAGTGGTCAGCACTGTTATCTCACAATGCTAGGGATCCAGGTTCAATTCTGGCTTCAGGTGACAGTCTGCATGGGTTTCCTCTGGTGCTCCAGTTTCCTCCCACAGTCCAAAGATGTTCAGGTTTGGTGTATTGGCCATGCTAAACTGTCCCAAGATGTGAAGGTTAGATTGATAAATCATGATAAACGTGTGGGCTTATGGGGAGAGAGCCTGGGTAAGATACTTTGTCAGAGTTGGTGCAGACTCGATGGGCCAAATGGCCGCCTTCTGCACTACAAGGATTCTATGAGTAAACATATAGGAATCTCTCTCCTACAATGTTCCTGAGCAGTGTTGTAAGGTCATTATCTGGAGGAGAGAAAGCCAGAATTTGAATACCTTACTGAGGCTCAAGGAAAGATAATTACTTCCAAAGGTCCAAAACTTGGTGACTGTCCGAATCACTGACTGATTACTGAGGAATCATCTGAAATTTTACGAGTTGGAAGTGATGCAATTCTGGTGAAATATTTTGACTGCACAGAAACACATCCCTTAATGGAAAATAATTAGGACAGAGAAAAACCCCAGGCCCCAATTACAGCTTTAAAGCACAGACTGGATTACGGTGTGTGTAAAGGTGGAATTGCTACATCACCAGTTGCCTGTTTGCAGACATGGCTCAGAAATTCAGATTTCATCACAGTTCAGAGCATATCAACTGACAGCAAAAAGGTGATTAAAACATTCTTTTCAGTGATTTACTCAGCAAATGTCAATGAATTATGATATTCAGTCTTCAAGGCTTCACCTTAATTTCTAGTAGCGTTCTCAATGGAGGCAGCAAGTTTGTTACAGATACTTAAGAGGAGGATTCGATAGCCTCACTCATTACGAAACCGTAAAATCCCACCCGAGGTCAACAGCCTTCGCATGTTCCACCCCTTGCCCGCTCCGATTCCTGTGGCGGGCGGGCCAGTAAAAGTCTGTCCACAAATACAGACGCGAAAGAGATTGCATTTTGGGTGCCAAAATCTGGATGTGATTTGCACCAGTTGACATGTGTCTTCTCTTCACCCATCCATCCTTCCATCTCACTCCAGGTTTTCATAGAAACGGATTTGCATATCACAAAAGATTCCGAGACGATCAGGGAGAGAATATGAGTTTTAAGACTTGGCAGCTGAAGTCAAGGACTCCAATAGTGGGACAATGGGGAGAAGATTAGAGAATAGAAGACACAAAGCCATGGCAGGATTTGAAAATAATGAAGAAAAAGCGATGCCGCTTAACACAAAGGTTAGCAAATAAAGGGATGATGGTTGAATGGGTCTTAGCGAGTTAGGAAACAGGCAACAGAACTTTGGATGACCTCAAGTTTGCAGAGGCTGCCAATTTTCCATTACAATAGTCAAGTCAAAAAGTAACAAGGATAGGTGAGTGTTCATTCACAGATAACTTTTGGTAATGTTGCCTGATGCTAACCCTGCCCAAGTGGAAATAGACCTTGCAGTGGCAGAGATGTGTGGTCATACAGATGTAGTCAGAAAACTCACCTCATGGTCAAATATAAAACCAAGAATGTTAGCAGCCTGGTACAGCCTCAGTTGCCTGGAAGATGAATGGAGTTAGTGGCTCGGGAAGTGTTTGTTTTAAGGACCAAAAATGAATGGCTTCAGTCTTCCCAAAATTTAACTGGAGGAAATTTCTGCTCACCCATGACTGGATGTCAGACATGCAGTCCGATGATTTTGAACCAACTTGGCGGCCGGGGTGGGGGGGGGGGGGGGGGTCAAACATGAGCACTGGTGGTGAAGGGGGAGAGCTAGCCATCAGTGGAAATATGGAACCGGATGCTCATCTTGGATTGTGTCAGTCATGTAGGAAAATAGGAAATACAAAATAGGAGGAGGCCAAGAATAGATCATCAAGAGCCATCAAACATAATGGTGTGGAAGTAGGAAGAGAAGCCATTCATAAAATTCTGACTACAATTAGATAATAGAAGCAGGCAAGTGGAGTCCCACCCAGGCAGCTGCTGGACAATAGTGGTCAACCACATCGAACACTTGCATCAAGTGTCATGAAGAATGACAAGAAATAGTTAATATTTGCCAGTCACGTAGGATTTCAGACGATTGTGGCAAGAGCAATTTTGATACTATGTTTGAGCAGAAACTGGATTGGACGGACTTTTAAAAATGGAGCTCTGGGAAAAGGTGGGAATGGATTTGAACGAAGACAATACTTGCAAGCACTTGAGAAAGAAAGGGGAGATTGTAGGTGAGCAGTAGTTCAAATACAGAAGGGAAGTAGTTGTTTTTTGGGAGGGGGTGATTCTAGCAGATTTGAGGCAGAGAAAAACAGTTTCAAAATATTTGTTAACATGGGAGCCAGCAGTTTAGTTCTTTATCCCAAGGGTGTGGCCAGCTTCCAGAGCAGAGTTTTAAACTGGTGCACATGAGCACAATTCCATTTGCACTGAACATAAGTTGTGGTTTAAATTTTGCAATCTTCTGCATGGGTTACACTTAATTGGAGTAAATGCACCAACAAAATCAGCCCAGTTTACATAGGAAGAATTAGCAGAGGCAAAACAAATATAATTTTAATGGGGCTATAAGACAAAAGAAAGCACATGTGCAAAAATCATTGAAGGTGGCAGGGTAGGTTGAAAAAATTGTTAAAAATACATTGGGAATCCAGGCAGGGCAACTAATCAAGTGGGCAGCAGTTGCTGGTTTGAGAGAGCAGGGGTGTTGGGGATGGACTGCACATGCGTGAAATTTGTAGGTCAGAAAAAGTCTTTTGGTAATATGCAACACGGTATATGGGGGCAATCACCTCGATTATATGATTCCATAAAATCTGGGGTGGTTAGCCGTCCTGGATCCAGGGATTTATAAAATAGACAAACGGAGTTTGAGTGAACTTTTATAAAGTACTGGTTCAGCCTCAATTGGAGCATTTTGTCCAATTACGGGCTTTATACTTTAGGAATGATGTGAAGGCTATTGTGGGGTGCAGAAAAGATTTACCAGAAAGGTTTCAGGGATGAGGAACTTCAGTTATTGCAGGCATATTGGAGAAGCTTTAAGGATTTTTCTCCTTAAAGACCGAGAGGAGATTTGATGGAGATGTTCAAAATCATGATGGGGCTAAATGGAGCGAAAGAAGAGCAACTTCCCTGTTGGCAGAAAGGTCAAGAGCCAGATTATACCAATTGGCAATGAAAAAAAACATTTGGACACAATAAGTGGCTAGGATCTGGAATACACTACCCAAATGTGATGGAGGAAGATTTAATTGTGGCTTTCAAATTGGAATTGGATGAGCACCTTAAGAGAAGAACATTTGGTGGTCTATGGAGAAAGGAGCTAGCTGACTTGTTCTTGCTGAGTACTGGCATGGACACAACAGGCCTAAATGGTCTTTCTATGCTTTTCTTAACTTTACCCCCATAATCTATGGTGACAGCAAGTGTATACTGAGGGAACATGGCACTGTCTTTGGAAGAGACCTTCAAAACCTTCCTTGTCTCTTGGGTAAATAAAATATCCAAATTGTACTATTTGAAGAAAAGCAGTTGAGTTCTCCCAGTATATTGACAAACGTTTATTCTTCAATCAGTAGACACCATAGAAATAACAAACTTAAATAATTGTTTAGTTTAAGGGCTAAGATTGCCACATGCAAGAAGAGTGCTTTTAATAATTGTTATAATCTAAAAAGCTGTTGACCACAATTTTCCCAAAAGTCTAAGTGTCATAATGTCAAGAACACCAGAGCAATCCACACTGGTCTGTCAGGGGCAGCCTGGATCGCTATTATCACACACTAATTTTTTTTTGGGGGGGGGGAGGGGGCGTTGAGTTATGTGCCAGTTCTGGGAAGGGCAGGGCCTAAACATACCAGTTCAGCCTGGCTGTAAAGCGACCAGGTGCCATTTTGGAAGATCGCCCAGGGAGACTGCCTTCCTCTCCCCAGACACTGGAACATCTCACTCATCAACTGCATCTTTCCTCACCCCTGCCCTGGCATTGGGGCCCTCTCAATTGGCCTCCCATTCATGATCCCTGGCATGCCCCACCCCCTCCATGCTCCAAATCTGCATAATTCTCCCGTTATAGCCCTCACTCAGGCCCACCCCCTTGGCACTGCCCAGCCATGTCCCCAACCACCCCAGGGTTTCCATGGCTTCCAAGCCCCCTGGTGTGGCCATCACACCTAGTCTCTGCTAGTGGAGACCAGCAATATTTCTTGCAGATCTCACCATACCCAAAGGTCAGGGAGAATCCGGCACTAAACTGGCTATGCAAATGTAAATGCTCTAGTTCGCACCATTCGAAAGGGATTGCAAACCATTTGGCGCAGGGCACAAAAACAACTTTTAGGTTTGCATGCTATTTTCTGGGATCCACAGCCACAGAAGTTCCACTAGCATGTTAATAAGATGTTGCTCAAGTAACTAAGTCTAAGATCCATAACTTTGCAGAGGTTGTAGAAGATGGTGAAAGAGACCAGTGCAAGTTGAATCCTTCAGATTGGAATTGATTAGACAGCAGAGAATGCTGGCTATAGAAATCCCAGAGGTAAGTAATTTGGACAATCTCAGCCCAGTTCATACTGTCCAGTATGACCTCAATTTACCTTCTTATCCCGTTAAGTGAAAAAAGGATGCTTAGGATGGGAAATGGGAAAGAAAAATGTCATTTGAGCAATACACTTCAGGGTGGCCAGGTGAAGCTAAAAAATCTACCATCTCTGCCAAGGAACTGATGTGATTTTATGTCAAAATCTCATTAATTCTCTAATTACCGATATTCTTAAGCCACAATTGGAAAACAGGAAACAAAAAAAGGGAACGAAACGTGCGAAAGTATACCTTGCTTTCAAAGCTCAGGAGTATTCTACACACTCTAGGAGCTATATTTACATATTCTCATTTGTATCATTGTAAAACCAGGCAGCAGTCCAAACATGATCATGGCTAGGAAAAGTTCACTGCAGTTTTAAAATGCTTGCTTCAGATAATGTTGATACATGATTATTTTTTTCGAATGATAAGCTTCTGCAAAGCCCTGCTGTGATGCATACGTGGCGAAATTCTCTCTCTTTTGCACAGTGCTGGCTGAGGGAAGGAAACTGAAGTGCAGCTCACCAGCTGCATGACAGGCTTTTCTCACTAAATTTGCACAGAGTGCTACACAAAGACAAAAGAGATGTGGCCCACACTGACAATATGGTGAAGGGTTGGAAAAAGCCAGCAACCTTGCCTTCTTAAAGGGCACCCCAATCTTGAATTTAAGAAAAATGGGCCACATCTCTTTTGTCTTTGTGCAGCACTCTGTCCCCATCCCCCCCCTCCCCCCAAATGAAGCTCCCATGGGCCCCATCCCCAACATTTCCCCCTGCCAGGGCATGCCCCCTCCCTGGGTACCATACTTGCATGTGCACTCCTGGCAGATTCCCCGAGCCTGGTCCAGATTTAAAAACCTGTTGTCACCAGTTGGCAGGGGCTGGGTGGGAACAATATGGATCGTCATTACAATTAAATTGATTCCTGTCACTTTCTGGGCAGGCGCCTAGTTACATCACCAGTGAGGGCACAAGTAAAATCTGAAAACAATATCTTGCCAGTGAGATTCTCATTTTCTGACTCAAGATTTTGCCATTTGTGGTCATGGCGAATGAGGCACAAAATCCTGAGGATAACCACAACATGCTGTTTTGCAAGTGTAAGAAAAACCTGCAACTTATTTTCTCATGCATCACCCCAGTGCACACAATTTTCTCCTCCTCACACAGTCAGAAAGCCAAAAATGTTTTATTCAATTATGGAGAAAATGGAGACTATCAGCTCCACGGGTGTATTTTTCAGAAGCAGCAAAAGGCTGGGTGGCAAGGCCAAAAAGAACCCTCAGGAGTTCCTTTCAAATCACAGAATTGTGGCACAATTGTCCCCTTCATGTCTACACTAGTTTTCCAATTGAGCAACACCGAAGGCCATTTCTCTCCCATCTCCCCGTAACTCTGTACAGTCTCTCTCTTCAGAGAACTCCAATTCCTTTTTGAATGCTTCAGTTGAACCTGTCCCCACTGCACACTCATGCAGAGCATTCCAGACCCAAATCACTTGGTGTTAAAAAAAATTCCTCATTTCACTTTTGCTTCTACTAACCACTTTAAACCTCTGCCCCCTCATTCTCAATCCTTTCACAAGTGGGAGCAGTTGCTCCCTATCCACTCTGCCTGGATCCCTCACGATTTTGAATACCTCTCCAAATCAGCCTGGTTCTCTGATCAGGAACAACAGTTTTAACTCGTCCAATTTTTTTTCACAACACCCTCAGGAAACAATGATTTAATAATTTAGATTTTATCCAGTTACGTGCAAAATCAGTTGATACAATTGGCAGTTTACAGTCACAGCCATCTTCAACACAACATTAAAAACTTTTATTTTTGTGAAATATTCAAAGTTTGTGGAAAAATGGATCAATACATTCAGACCGGCGGGGGGAGAGGGGGTGTGGGGGGGGATTCTCTGGGTTCTCCGCAGCACGTTTCTCACAGGAAGCTCCTCTGGTCCCACTGCTCTCTGAGATTGCTCATAGACTACACAGCACCAGGAAATCCACAGGCAAGGGCTAAACCATCAGTGGTATCAGAGAATCCTGGCCAATATGTGCTACAAAATATGTTTCCAATTAAAAAGTGTTGTTGATTGTGTGTATGAATACTTCAGTGCAAATTTGTGCGACAAATTGCAGAGCGTTATACCGTAAGTGGTGGCAACAAACTGGATTAAAACTGTAGAATGATGTGAAGCTGCAGGAAAATGTAAGATTTGCAAATAAGCAAAAAAAACCAGTAATAACTTCTGGAGAGAAAAAACTCCAACAGAACCAGGGGATGCAAAACACCATATATATATATTCCAAAACTGGATGAATGTACATCAAACAACAGTACATCATAAATTAGAGACAGTTTGAAACACTATTGTATGGTTGAACATGGATTTTAAGGAAATCAAAAAAGAACCAAAAATGCAATAAATACAAAAAAGAAACTGAATTAAATAAGATGTACCTTAATATGCATACTACAGTGTGCCCAACTACAACAAACTTTTATTTTCTAATATTGTAACACTGAGGGATCCAAACAAAACATAGATGGAAATTCCCTATAAATTGCATTGTAAATGAATATATCCAAAATTCAATGGAATAGGAATTAATGAATTCAGCATGCACCCTCAAGCAACAATTTTATATTCAGATCAAACAAGCAACTGTTAGCCCCTGTATGTGATGCATAACAATTTCAAAAATATGCATAAAAGTGCAACTATAAAACATTTTCTAGCACATGTATATATGGCTCAGTCTTCTCCGGGAAAGAAAATCAGAATCCACGGTCACAGGAGGTCAGTAGTGTCAATATTACAAACCCCAAACTAAAACACACATGCTCAGCCGATTGAGCTGTCTTTTTTCTCAGAAATTAAGAGTTTGGTTTCTTGGTAAGGCACACGGCACAATTCAGACGCTCTGCTTGAAGTATTAGAGCAGACTGCAAGCCTAATATAACATACACACCCTCTTGCTGCATAGCTAGTTTCTCATTTGCATATCACCAGGATGCTTAAATGGGAAATAAAATGAATGCTTCTTATAAACTTTTGGAGCCTAACAGCTGAAGCACAACTATTAGGTACAGTAGAACTAAGTAAAGTTCACAGTCTTCCAATGGTTCCATTACCAGGTTTATGTTAGCAGCATTTGTGGAGAGCTGATAGACCATGTACCAAAGTTCTGTGTATGTTGTGCACCAAAATGTTTTCACTTATGAATACAGATTGCTTTCAACTAATCCATTTAAAAGAAACACAAGTCAGAATGTTATCCAATTCATAAAAAAAACTAAAGCTAACCAAAAGCTTAATTTACTTCATAAAAACCACTTGGAATCCAACAAAAATAAGCCCCTTCACCTAAAATGTACAAAATGAATAGTAAGTATTTTAGCAGCCCAATTGTACTGAAATGCAATATTAAAGGTTGCTGTATTTACATCTGAGAAAATCCAAACAATTGGGGGCTATATACCTAGCCTAATTTCACAACAGAACTGAAAACTGACCTTTTACTCATCTCAAAACAAAATTGCCTGGAATTTGACTTCTATGTACACAATTTCTTCCCTAGGGTACAGGACTAGGACATTAATAGACAGCATTCCTTTCACCTGTGCATTATATACAAATTGCCATTCCTACACACTATCCTTGGTCACAGTTGTCTCTTGAAATGTAGGTTAGATAATGCCAAGAGAAAACAGAAAAAAAATTCAAATTCTTCCATAGTCTCACTCAACTGTTGAATTCCATTTGAATGTTACAATAATCACAGTTCTGTTCATTCTGTCCTTCCCTCAAAGAACAGCAACTTAGTGCATTTCATTACTGTAAATTTGATAATTTTGAATCAGTTGTAACAAAAGTTCAAAACTTCCAAACACCCTTGGTCCCTGCCAAAACTACAAATCAAAGTGAGTTGAGAAGCTCAATTCTTAAGAGTCAATCAAAATGCAACACAATTTTCATAGAACTAAATAAAATACAACGTAATGAATTTTAAAAAGTAGGATTTTCCCCTCCGGGATACTGCAAAGATGGCAAGTTCAGTAAACAGATAGTCTTCAACAGAATTATTGATTTAATCTTTCAGCTACATAAACTGCAACATTTGTTTAAAACTAAACATTTTAAATGTAGCAGAACAATGCATCAGAAAAGTTCAATTCACGGAATTTCACCCAATGCAACAGATTTAAGCACAGCTGTGGTAAGCATTACTTATTCTAGTACCTTAAAGTTAGAACTGTTAATATATATGTATATACACCCAATCAAAAAACAGGTATAACAAACGTGGCTGCAGGACAAATACAACTGCCAGATTCGCTGCAGGCAAAAACATGGAGATTTTGGTAAATATTGAATATGATTAACACTTGTACATCTTCCCCTTCTCAGCTGTCTATTAGCAAGATTTCAGCAATAACTTTGCTACTAAGAGCTAGTACGAGGAGACTAGCTAACAGTTTAAGGTGGACAGCACTTGTCAACTGTCATTCAGCATTGCTTCCTGCTAAGAAAGCTAAACTCATTAAGATAGAGAGTAGGAATGTTCAAATTATAAAAATCTTCACCCCCTATACTCTAGTTTGTCAAATGTATACCTTTATTTTCGAAATCAAACTTTGGGAATTCTTCCTTAGCTGGTTCATTAAATTAAAGCTTTGTTCTTTTGAAAAATGTCAACTAACTAGAGTACTCCGTGTAATCAGTAGCCTATAAAAATGTTCATCCAATGAGCATTTTAGTTTAAACGCTTAAACTTTTCCATTCTTCTGTAGACCAATATTTTGCTTATTGTTAAATTAATTAAACGTATGCATCCCCAGACAAGAACATTTGTTTTCAGAATCTGAGAATTCCACAGTTTGAATGGCTGTTAAAACTAGACATCGCTATGGCACATTGCTTCAGTTCCTGACTTGTTACCTTGTAATTATCCAATGTTTCAGCTGGGGGAAGGGGGAGGCCCAAAGATCACTCACAGTCTGCCATTTGGGAGAATCAAGAAACTTGCATAATTAACCTAATGAAAAGTCAGAGCATATATGATATGCTCAACAGTGCATCCCCCTTAAACTTTGATCTTATGGAAACACGGTCTAAAATTGAGCAAGGGAAACGATATATACATAGATTACTTTAAAAATTGTGAATTTAAACATGGTTTAGTACCAAATTTCCACTTTGCTGTGTTGTCGACTTTTTTTTTTAAATACACAAAACGCACTTCTGAAACATTAGTAGACCTGATCTGACCAGCATGCATTTGTTGCAGTTTGCCCAGTTTGAATTTGAAAAGATTCTCAAGTTATATTCCAACAGTGCATCAACTGTCTACCAGGTAACACTTGTGATCTTACTATATGATAATCCAACACTGCACTGTGCAACGGACAACCATATTTGGTGCATCTCATGTACACATTATGAATACATAATAAAGAATCAAGGTTCGGTTGCAGAGGACTAGTGTTCCAAATGAAAGATTTAGTAATATTGCAACTTAAAAGGGTACCAAAGTATTGCTTGCCACAGCTGTGCCACCAAAGACCAAATGGAATATAAAGAGACTATTGGAAGACTGATGCTAGAAGCATTACCACAGGTCATACAATTTATTGCTCATTTTTCAACGGAAAGAAAAAGCTCAATAACAGTAACGCAATTTCCCAGAAATGTCAATATCAGGTACCAAAATTCATAAACAAAAAATCTAGAGCCTGGCATTGCAGAAATGATGCCCCCCCACCCCCCAACTCATTTATTAGTGCCAAGCAATGTAGTTATTGCAAAAAAACAGGAACAGTTGACAGTTAGAAACAGTACAATTTCAAGTTCATAATCAAAATGGAATACAAGTTAATTTGTAAATATATATATATATTTATATATATATAATTTCTGCTTACAACCAGAACAAAAACGTAACCCAAAATGAATGGAATAGTAGTGTTCGATACATGTACAAATCACAGCTTATTTGAGGTGGATCTTGTACTTCAGATGTTGTCAGATTTCACCAGTGGGTCAGCTGGCACCCTAAAAAAATCAACTCTTGACGCAGGAGTATTCCATTCACAGCTTTCAACAGATCTGGGGTCAAGAACATTTGTTAGAAAATATAATGGGATAATCAGAAATACATCACAGGCAACTAAAAAACAAATAAGAAAATGCAAAATTCCTACTGGCATTTTATGACCATTTTATCCTGAAGAAACTCTCCTCAGCAGTTATGTCTTGAGGTTTGGAATTTAGAAATGTGCTCCACCCCTGCCACCCACAACTGTTTCATTTATCAACTCCCCAGATTAGGATGGCTCTATCAGATGGACCCCTGCATAATCTTGTTATTTACACCAAGGTACTTGGGGGGGAAAAAACAAGCCCCCCCTTCATACTCTAGTCCAGTAGACAGTATGCCTACTAGCAGATAAGTTAGTAAGCCAAATTAAAATACAAAGTCAATAATGTTCTCTCTAAAGTCAGACAATATTTGAAGTATGGTTTCTCCATTGAAGGTCAACTTTTAGAGACCTTTTCAACTGCAGTTTTCCCCTCATCATCCACCACGACAGTGACTACAATTCAAAGTATTCCATTGGCTGTTAAATGCTTGGAGATGTCAAATGGTCATGAAAAGCTGGACAAGTGAAACTCTTTAATGTCAGGCTTGTACAACAATGCAAAAGCATAAAGTCATCAAATAACTGATCTGTCCCAATCAACTGTTAAACAAATCTGTTAAACAGACATTCGATCTCTCAAAATGGTCTTGGATGATGGTATTCTGATCAGTACTAAGCTCTCCTCCAAACATTACCAACGGTTCTGGTTTTTATTTCATTGCTGTTTGTGCAAATTTATAAAAGAAATCCTTACTCTACACCAGAAATGAATCAAGTTAATAATGGCCATTTGAAGTACAAGCAATATTTAGAAAGCCTATACTTCAGAAAACTGGTAAGCAGAGTGCTAGAGGACATGCAGCGCAATCAAAATGAAGCAATCTATGCTCAAGGTGGATTCTTAGTGTATTAAAAATCAGTTTGCATGTTGTTCGTAACTAATTTCCTATTGCCACATCCAACCACAAATAATTTTGATACATTTTGCCTACACCAATTTGTGATGCTGACAGCACAATTCTAGGTAGCTGTGTTCGAAATTCAGGAGTTTTAAAATTAAAAGATTTAAAATGCTTCCTTTGCATCTTCAAATCATTAGTTTTGTATGTTTAATATTTCTACTAATTCTAAAAGCCTGTTCTTGGTTGCTGCTAATTTGTTGTTCTGTGGGCTATTGTCACTGCTTCAGGCCCCCATCCCACCCAAACCCTTAAAACTCAACTTGACAGCACATGCACCCTACTAGCAGATTCAGTCCCAATCCTCCCATGGCTCTTTGCCAAAATGGGATTTGTCAAATAGTTTACCAAATGCAAATGCTGTTAAAATACTTCCTTAAGCATTTTGAAACACAGCTTTACCTCAATCTCAACCCAGTCTAGCCAAAACATCAAAATCAATATGCAGCTTTGTTATATAATTAATAAATTTGGATTTTTGGGGTCAGATACAGAGGATATGTTCCCTTTTCTTCTTGCTCTGCCACTTATTAGGCCTACGTCCAACCTTTGTGGCCCCTTGCCCTTATGATGTGGCTCGAGTGCCCGGTTATGTGTTACCTTTATTAAAATAGGTGCAAGTTTGGTTTAAAATGGCCAATTTACGGGTTATTACGATGTGTATTTTAATCCTTTGCAAGAAGCTAGCGCATTCTTCGTAGTTATATTTACCTTATTCCATTGACGGGTTTCACTGGGTCATGTACTCTTTGTCTAAAGATCCACTATGAGAATGATTAATGCTCCTTTTTTGCGACATACTGTTAGAGTGCTGCAGATACTGGAAAGGCCTCTTCCCTGTGTAAATGTAAAATGAAACAATAGGTTAAAACCGGATGAATTCCTGTTCTCATTTGGCCATTACATGTGCTTCGATGGTACAAATTAACCCAACTATCAAAAACCGGAGGCAATTGACCAAAATCTAATCGCTTTTTGAACTTTTCTCTCTTAATCTCCCTCCCAAACCTACCCAAGAGAGATAACAATATGCCAGAAATTCACAAATAAGCAAAAAATATTTTGCCTAGATAACAATAGTCACTGCAGTTCAAAATTATTTTATGCATGGATCATGTCAAAGACATGTGATAAAGGTGTTATACAATTGCAAGCTTTTTTGGTACATTACAAGCAAGGTTAATTTTTCAATTAGTACTCTAGGAAAATAATTAAATACGGCTCGGTGGCCGCAATCACCCAAACCTTTGTAGGAAATCTAGGCTAACGTTTCAGTGCAAAACCGAGGGTGATGTTATATGACTGATGATATGCTAAACCTCTCTGGTGAATACAAAGCTTCCAGTAAGCAAAAAAAGGAAGTGGTCCTTGTCTTAGCCAATATTTATTCCTCAACCAACGGGTAATTTATCTCATTAACATTAGCTGTACACAAACTCGCTACCACAGTGACTATAATTCAAAATATAATTGACATGTTCTTGGGACCTTGATGTCATGACAAGATACTAAATAGACTCAAGCTCAGTCTTCCATTCTATTCTGTACAACTCCACGCATTACCATCGATCCCAGTGCATGAAAGCCAAGGTTATCTTATTTAATTCAGAATGCAAACACAAGATCTAATTCCATGTTAGAATGTACCAATGGCTACAACGATTATTAGACACTTCAATGAGTATAGGTTGACCTAAATATAGCTAACTGGGCACTGTATCCTGCCAGGTTCTACGAATAATATCCTAGTATAAACAAAGAATGAAGAAAACGAACTCTAGACCCAGGACTGTTTGCCCAGGTTGGGGAGCAAAGAGATCTGGAGTTTGAGCCAAATACTCAAAAAGAGCTATCATGTCAGCACTGGTAGCCCGATGGAGGCTCAAGAAACTACTGATCACAAAAGTCCAATTCTGTCCTCAACCAAGTACCACCCATATTTATTTTCAGTAGAGTTAACTCACCAATTCTGGCATCCTAAGTGCACTTATTTAACCAACAGTGAACTCGCCCTCAAGTTTATTTTTTAGTGTCACAAGTAGATTTACATTAACACTGCAATGAGTTTGTGAAAATCCCTTAGGCGGTGCCTGTTCGGGTACATTGAGGGAGAATTTAGCATGGCCAATGCTCCTAACCAGCATGTTTTTGGACTATGGGAAGGAACCGGAGCACCTGGAGGAAACCCACAGAGACAGGGGGAGAATGTACAGACTCCGCACAGTGACCCAAGCCAGGAACTGAACCCGGGTCCCTGGCGCTGTTAAGCAGCACTGTGCCATTTTCTATTTTGCTGTACTTGTCTTCATTAAAACAATATATTTGCATCTTCCATTATGCCATGACGCATGAAAAATATGCACTTGTGTGGCAGAGGCTAGTTCTTTCTACAAAATGATCAAGGAAAAATAAAATCAAAGTCAATTGGAGATTGAACAGAGAAATGCCCTTTTCTTAAAGTCTCTGTTGGTGGTAGTCAGAATATCAGTATTGCTAAATTTCTTCCATATTAAAGGGATACAGCTCCTTCAGAAGTTAAATTTGATTAATTTTTAGGCAGTGAAAACATGATACCCCACCCACTGTGAAGCAATAGCTCATGATTTTATTTTCTCTTTTTGACTAAAGGCTGATTGATTATTTCTTTTTATCAGTGGGGTGGCAGGGGAGGTCTCGAGTAAAAGTGATCTGAGTGAAAGTGGAATTAGGGGTTCTTTGTTTCGTCCTTCCAGTTGTTGGTGAGATGGAAAGAGAGCACAAGGCATTCATTTCTACTCACTATTCAGCAATACCTCACTAAACTTGCTGTTTGGTAGTTAGGGGACAAGGTCTGGATCAGTTGCAGGACTTCGTTACACTATTTACACAAACTCCGATGTCCTATTATAGAACAGGGGCAATTTAAAGGCTCATCTTCTGGAACACTGCCATTGGATGACCATGAATTTGACTTCAGTATATTTTTTTAATGAAATGTCTCAATGTGATTCTAT
The DNA here is from genome assembly GCF_964213995.1 of Mustelus asterias. NCBI lineage: Eukaryota > Metazoa > Chordata > Chondrichthyes > Carcharhiniformes > Triakidae > Mustelus > Mustelus asterias. The sequence continues at coordinate 40,894,932 of NC_135820.1, forward strand.
ATTTAGTTACATGGGCAGTAACAGTGGCTATTGAGACTTGATTCCCCTGGGGATGTAGTATCCTGTTGGCTGTGGGGCCTGAGTGCAAGTCCAAGTGGTTTGGTTCAACGTTGGAGTCTTTCTTCGGTTGGAGATTAGCTAGTTGGAGTAGATCATCCTCCTCCAATTGGCGTTATATAGGGACTTCCAGACTGTTCTCTTCCTTGAGGCTGGGAAGAGGTTTCTAATGAGGATATGCTGGTTCTGGATATTCTTGTGAAATGTACACTGCTAGACAATTTCTGGCGTCTTAGCTAATCCTGGTATTCCTCTCTTTCTGGAGTTTCCTTTCTTTATCTGGGTAGGGTGAGGTGCTCATACAGGCTCCAATTTGTTATATTTAATTCTAGAGGGTTTCACTCATCATGTTGGGAGGAGAATTGTATCTCCCAGAGATACCCCATTGATGGGGAACTTGATGATTTTTCTGCCCCTTGTCGGTAGGGTTTCCTTGGTGGAAAATGGTTTGTGTTTACAGGTGATGGTGGTGCCAAGAATCCTTGGCTTACTGGCTCCTGTATACAAGTTTGCACCTCAACACCACCTCTTGTACCAATGACGGTATCCTGACGTTACCCTTTATCTGGGCTACCTTTTCATTGCTTGTGAAGTCCTGGGATGCCAAGTTAGGTTCCAATTGGTTGTACTTTAACTCATATGGGATCCTGTATATTGTGTAGCTTTGGTATCCTGTGGAGGAGGGCGTGCACCATGGGGCCATGTGCTCATGGCTTCATCCTGTTATCCTGAGAGTTCCCACTCTTTCTGCAATCCTTTCATGATAAGACAGAGTACAGTAGAGAGAAAGAATCTGGTGAATTGGCACGACAACAATAATCTCTCCCTCAATGTCAGTAAAATGGAGATAGTCACCAACTTCAGGAAGTGTAATGGAGAACATGCCCCCGTCTACATCAAGGGTAATGAAGTGGAAATGGTCGAGCTTTAAGTTTCTAAATGCCCAGGTCACCAACCTGTTCTGGTCTCTCCAGACACTATAGTTCAGACAGCCCACCAACGCCTCTACTTTCTAAGGAGGCCAAGGAAATTCATGATGTTCGCTACGACTCACTCATTTTTACAGATACACCATTGAAAGCCTCCTTTCCAGATGTATCACAGCTTGGGATGGCTCCTGTTCTGATCAAGACCGCAAGAAACTTGTGAACGTAGCCTAGTCCATCACACAAACCAGCCTCCCATCCACTGATCCCATCTAGACTTCCCACTGTCTCAGAAAAGCAGCCAGCATAAATCAAGGACCCCATGCATCCTGGACATACTCTTAGAACTTCATAGAATCCCTACAGTGCAGAAAGAAGCCATTCAGCCCATTGAGCCTGCACCAACAATCCCACCCAGGCCCTATTCCCATAACCCCATATATTTACCCTGTTAATCCCCTGACACTAGGGTCAATTAGCATGGCCAATCAACCTAACCCGCCCATCTTTGGACTGTGGGAGGAAACTGGAGCACCCAGAGGAAGCCATGCAAACACAGGGAGAATGTGCAAACTCCACACAGACAGTGACCTGAGGCCGGAATTGAACCTGATCCCTGGCGCTATGAGGCAGCAGTGCCAACCACTGTGCTGCCCCTGTACCACCGTGCTTCCACCTTCAGTCAGGGAAAAAAGGTACAAAAGTGAGAGATCACGTACCTTGCTGCCAGACTTTTGAATAGACCTACTGTACATTAAGCTGATCTTTTGCTACACTCTAGCAATGGCTGTAACACTATTCTGCACACTCTCCTTTCCTTCTCCCCATGCACTCTCTGAATGGTATGTTTTGTCTGTATAGCTCATAAGAAGCAATACTTTTCACTGTATCCTAATACATGATAATAAATCAAACTATCCATACAAAAAGTGCCGACTAGAACGATTACAATGATCGATGATCTGAACCATTTGTATGAATATTTGTATTTACGTGGAATAATGATCACTCCGCACCATACTAGATTTTGGGGATTTGTTGTGTCTTGTGGTAAAATGGGAAATGAAAAACCCCTCAATAAAAACACTCAAAAAAGGTGCGGAGTTCATCCCATAAAATTTTCCCGGCACAACAGTGATTGAGCAAATTGTTCAAGAGATAGCTCGCTTAAGAAACTACCCAGTAAACCCCTTAAATTCAGCAACTTTTCCAGACTACAGAACTCGGTGACTGATCCTTGTTCCGCTGCGAGATACAAGAAACACACCTTAAATTACGCATAAAACTTTCCAACTATGTCCTCTAAAGCTGGTATTTATAGATAACAAACATACACATACAAAATCAGCAAAGCCACAAAGCCACATTGACCAGTGCTATTGTTTGAGTTTTATCCTGAAAATCTTCCACTTCTGGAAGAGGTGAACAGTTGCTGAGCAACAATAATCAGTTTTTCATTGCGTCTGACACCATCTCTGTGCCCTGCATGTGTCCCAAGTAACATAATGACCAGAAAACAGCAGGAGAAATAATCCTGTTAAAAATTCAGGATAGGAAGATGTCATCAGCATTTCTGATATGCCAGGGCCCTCTCTGGCTACTATGAGCCTCGGCATGACTACTTGTCAGCTTTCATTGTCATCAGTGCTGGCAGCCCACAAAAAGTGCAAGACTGCAAGTATGAATAAATTGCATTAAATTAAAAGCCACAAGCTTGATGTGTCTCTCCAGTAGCATCACACTTGTCAGGCATGATTCTTTAAGCAGCTGGTTTTATTTTTCAGACATCAACCAGCAAGTCAGCCAAGATGGAATGGCATCACCTTGATAGGGGCAAGTGATGCAAAAAACAAGAAGAAATGAGTGGCACCAGAACTTTGTCTCCTCTGGCAAAAAAAAAAATCAGTGTGATGAACAAGCAGTGATTGGAAACATCATGGGCTAATCAAGTTTGCTGAGTGTAATGCATTTCCCATGTCACTCCTGATCTTCCATCCAACACACTAGTCTGCCCCAGAGAATGCTGTCACAGACCAACAAGACCTGTTCTGTAATTCAAAGTGCTCGAAGATACTTTGGGCTTGAAGATATTTAGTGTTTCCCACTGCCTGCATTATCAAGTGTAAAGTGAAAGCTGGATCAGTGACACCTTCTCATTCAAAACCCATTTCCACTGGAAAGAGAGCTAAAGATTTAGCAGGGCAATTATGCCTGCAGTTTATGTGCTAACAGCTTTCAATCCTGCCACACTAAACACCCCAGCATTAATTTAATCTGAATCTTCATTTAACCCGTCGCATCTGCACATCAATAATTGACTTCAAACACAATTAAAAATCAGCAGTTTGTAGACAAGATCAGAGGAAACCCATAATGAGGTTGCTGGTCCAAAGCAGATGGTGTTGTCAGAAGTTCAGCCCATGTAAACATTCCTTCACAGTGTACATGTTCTGTTTGTTCAAACAAACCTTACCAGTGATATTTTAAAGGTTCTATCAAAAGAAGCCCAAATTGAAGTGGCTGGTGTATAGCAGGTGATTGAAGCACTCGTTTAAAGTCTAGTTAGTTGGCCAGAAGCATAAATAGTAATTTTTCAGTAAGTGTGTGTTTTTGTGCGAGTTGATGCGCATCAAATGTGCACGGTTGTGTCTGTGCAGGAGATGGTGCGTGCGTTTTCAAATAAAAACCAGACGAAAGTGAAAGAATGGCTAGTGCAGAGGGTTGGTGACATTACAAAGTATAAAATTATTGATCTGCTAAACATCTAAACTTTTTTTTAAAATTCAAGATTGCAGACCTTTGGATGGGGGAGGGCTTAAATGAACATTTGGACCCAGTAAAATATGGGCATTCTTTTTGTCCCCACTTTCCTTGTGTCAGAGCAGGTCTCTGGGGATGTGATTGTCACTCATTTGGTTCACATGACCCAACCATGTGAGCTGAAGAGGATGGCCACATCCCCAAAGACAGGCTCTATGGTTTACTTGCTATTGGCATGAGACCAACAGCTTGGCCACATTTGATACAAGGATGTCTGCAAACAAGACCTCCCAAGTTGATCAGGATTGAAGTTGATGCATAGGAAATCCTTGCCGCTGAGACAAGCAGTCACAAAGTGCATGGAAAAAGCACAGGACAAAATAAATAACCAGATGGCAAAGAGAGCCCACCAGCTGACCTTGGGGCAACACAAGGGACTGCCATTCACATTCAGCCCCTACAGATGCTGTCCAACCCAGAAGCGACACGCACACCTTGAGTGCAGTCCATTGCCTCCCAAGATGGACGAACACCATCCCTCGAGCCTTTCCCTCTATGGAACACTATTTCAAAAATGTAAAGCCTCAAGCTACAAGATATAATGTAATAATTTATTTTAACACACTGATCAAACTGTAAAATGTATTTAGAGCAAATTTTTAAAAGCACACCTACCTTCTTGACCAATGTTAGGATCTCTATTACTGGGTCCACAATTATTATACAGTGAGGCAAAATCTTGAGGGCTGTAGGACTTCAAAAGTTTCAATACATTCCAATGTGAGTCAACTCCATTTGAATCCAAGGCCGAGCCAGACTTAGACGAGACCCCAGAGTTTCTTTCCTGAACACGGGGCATCTCCTGAGATAATAGTTTTACATTTCTTCCTGGGACACCCCTCCTAATGCCAAATGCAAGCTGGTCACTTCTTAAAGGACTGTTTATTTTCATTTTTTTAGCTGTAGGCTCATGAGAGTCCAAGCTTCCCTGATTCTCGGACACATTAGTATGACACATTTTGCTTGCATTTGGAGCCCAAAAACTGTCAAATCTAAGGAAGGGTCCCCTAGGTCCATCAGACTCATAGGCCAACTTGATACCAGGTCTTTCAGACATATTTCTCTTACTATTGCTGGCTTCTGATGATCCACTTCTTTCCATTTTTTGCACATCCGGTGTCTGTCTGAGTTCAGTATGCATTGGTCCATAATTTTCTAGATGCAAGTTAGGATTCTGGGACACCTTAAATGCTTTAAAGTCACCTGAAGATCTGGATCCTGCCACAGAGGGAAGGAGATTATTGCACGGCGAATGGGGTAATGATGAGGAGGTGGATGATGATGATGCCTTCCCAAGCAACAAGTTTGGAGCATCTGGTGAAGCTGCTGGTGGTGGTGACTTGGTCCGACGATAAAATTCTCTGGTCATTTCTTTGGTGGCAAGTGAAGAGACATCTTGACCCAATAGTGCAGGGGGGCATCCAGTGCGTCTGCTTTTAACTGACCCACCGCAAACAGCACTTCGAATTCCATTTATCGGACTTGGGTCAGCATTATATTTATGTACCAACCTTTGGTGCATCACTAAGACCTCTGGGTACAAAGTTCTGTAAGTACAAATTGGGCATGCGCTGCTCAGTAAGGCACTCTTGGAAACTGAGGTAGATGCTTTTCCCCAAGGACTCCCGTCACTACACAGGCTTTGTTGATGCACCATGGTGCAGAGATTCAAGGGCTTTTCTAATGAGCTGGATTCAGATTGGTCACTGAAGTCCTCTATTCTGGCTCTACCACTAACATAATATTGGTCATTTATCAAAGCAGGTTCCCATCTTTTGTTTTTAGCACTATTCTGTTGCACACCAGCTTCTGGCAATGCTTCCATCGAACATTCCTCCAAAATCTTGGAATTGCCCAGGTCGATAACTACCTTTGGGTCAGAGTCAGTCCTGTGCAACTCATTTACCACCTTCTCATCCTTTGTTTTCTCATGGTGTGGCAGCATTGCATTAGAGAAAATCCGGCGACTGTTAAGCGAACCAGCATCCCTGTTCAAGTCTGGGAACTCTCTACTCACATTTGTAAAGATAGCATTCGGAAAAATCGGGCGAGAAGAATGGATCGGTTTGTTTTTCCTCCGAGAAAAATCTGCACCCAAATCTTTGGCACTGCCCAAAGAATCTGTAAACAACCTTTTTGAGTCCACAGATTCCTGAACAGGTTCATCACTTCCTTTTGGTAGTACTTCCAATTTTGGAGATGCCAGTGAACCCTTCGGAGGATCACTCTTTTCTTCAGCCTTTTTCTGCTCACCCTTATGATGTCGCTCCAAGTGATATTTAAGTGAGGTCTTTTGCGCTGCAGCATAGTCACAGAGAGGACATCTATGAGGCTTTTCACCTGTAAAAACAAAAAAGGTTTTAAATATAGCACTTCAATAGTTAGGATGTACTCATTAATTTGCATTCAGATTCACGATTGTTCATTAAAAATTGTCACAAATTACCTCAGTAATTTTACATCATATCCATAATTAGTTTAAACACCATTTCAATCTTGCACACTTTTCATCCCTTTAAGGGCAGAAAGATTAAAACATCACATGAACCAGAGACTCTCAAAAAAAAAGGAAAACTTCACCATTAAAAAGGTTTGCTTTGGTGGTTAGGAGAATGGGATGATAGTGAGGCAAGAGGGTGAAGAATAGACTCCTAACCTTTTCTTGTCCAAGGAGATACAGGCCCAAGCTTCTCATCAATCCACCTCTCCCTAAAACTATTGTTGTAAATCTTTCCTGCACCCTCTCAAAGGCTTCACATCTGGTGCTACTCCCATTTGAGATCAAATTAGTATTTTATAAAAGGTTATCACAACCTCCTTGCTTTTGTATTTGATGCCCGAGAAATAAGCCTTTTAAACCATTTTCACAACAAGCCTTCCACCTTCAACAATTTGCACACCCCAGGTATCTGTTCCTGTACATCTTCCAAATTGGGTCTATTTTTATCACTGCCTCTCCTCATCCTTCCCGCCACTTGACAGGTCATTGCACTACATTTCATCGGGACATGCCCATTCCACTTGCCCGTCTATTTGTTCATGAAGTTTATTGCTATCCCCCTCATAGTTAACACTTATACATTTTGTGCCACCTGCCAATTTTAAAATTATGTCCAGTACATACATACACGAGGAGCAGTAGCCCTAGTGCTGATCCTCTGGGGAACCCCACTATATACCTTCCGCCAGTCGGACAAGCAACCATTCATGAGTTACCATCACTCAAATTTCATGTTGATGCAACCACTTTAATTATATCAGCTTCAAGTCTTTGCTTTACAGATTTCCTTTTTCACTTACCCTCTGCTGAATATTAGAAATTTAGCCTGGTACTCACTTACATAATCAACTGGACATCTATTAGATGCCATCTTCATTTTGTTTTATCTGTTCATTATCTCAGGCTTTGATTGTTCGAGTTAAACACCAAGATAAAGGCAAAATACTACCAGCTCTGATAAAGGATCACCTAGACTTGAAACATTGCCTCTATCCTCTCTCGATGTGGAGATGCCGGCATTGGACTGGGGTAAACACAGTAAGAAGTCTCACAACACCAGGTTAAAGTCCAACAGGTTAATTTGGTAGCACAAGCCACTAGCTTTCGGAGCGCTGCTCCTTCATCAGGTGAGTGGGATTTCAGTTCACAAACAGGGCATATAAAGACACAAACTCAATTTACAAAATAATGGTTGGAATGCAAGTCTTTACAGGTAATCAAGTCTTAAAGGTACAGACAATGTGAATGGAGAGAGGGTTAAGCACAGGTTAAACAGATGTGCATTGTCTCCAGCCAGGACAGTTCGTGAGATTTTGCAAGCCCAGGCAAGTCATGGGGGTTACAGATAGTGTGACGTGAACCCAAGATCCCGGTCCGGGATCTTTAACCTGTGCTTACCCTCTCTCCACTCATTGTCTGTACCTTTAAGACTTGATTACCTGTAAAGACTCGCATTCCAACCATTATTTTGTAAATTGAGTTTGTGTCTTTACATGCCCTGTTTGTGAACTGAAATCCCACTCACCTGATGAAGGAGCAGCGCTCCGAAAGCTCGTGGCTTGTGCTACCAAATTAACCTGTTGGACTTTAACCTGGTGTTGTGAGACTTCTTACTCTATTCTCTCTCCACAGATGTTGTTAAACTTGCTGAGATTTTCCAGCATTTTGTTTCAGGTTCCAGCATCTGCAGTATGGAAGTGCACTTTAGACTGTAACTAAACCAAAAGCAGCTTATTGTTATTGTTACCTTGATGCTCTGCCGACCAATCTTTTGATTTCAATTTATCTGGGATAAGTCTATTCTCACCCTACTGAATATAGCCTTGGCTTTTGTCCCTGATTAACCAAACTAAACCTTATGATACTATGATCACTGATCGCTAGATATTCCCCGACTGACATTTGACCCACCTCATTCCCCAGAACTGCATCCAGAAATGTCTCCTTCCTCACTGGGCCAGCAACTGGTCAAGAAAATTCTCCTAAATACACTTCTCTGTCCCTTGCACTATTTCCCAGTCGATGTTAGAGTAACTGAGGTCTTTCCTATATGCACACCTTCAATCTTTTAGCTAGTGGACTAAAAAAACCATGGTGATATATACCATCACGCTGCTTCATTTTACAGTCAGCCAGTGAGTTACCGCAACCTACTTCAGGACTCTGTAGGAGAAAGTCCATTATGGAGATAGGGATTGAAGTTTTCCCGATTTGACCAGTTCAGAGTGAAATGGGCAGGTTCTCCTCTCTAGGCCATGCTACCTTCTCAGATGGAATTGGCTGACTTTGACACTAGCTTCCTCCCTCCTTCAGAGAAAATCATCTCTGACCCCTGCTCATTCAGGAATGTGTCAACCAACTAAACTTACTACCATATTCCCCAAGTGCACACTCTCACGGACACATCATGAATAGAATGAGCCCATTTATACTTACTAACATAGTATGAATGTTTGTAGGCCCCCCCGGCCAGATAAATGATTTGTTTAATATTGCTGTTCATTGTCTTAGCCTCTACAATGCTTGATTCATTAACACTTTAAAACCTCCTATCCAGTAGTTATTTTAAAATCTATGGAAATTCAGTGTTTTAATAAAACCTAGCACTTAAGCTTCCCAGACCCTAATGGAAACAGAAAGTGAAAGATTTCAAAATGTGATGCAAGGGGCAATGCAGTAACTCACTAATTAAAAACCGGTTATCCAATAAGAATTATGGTGGGGGAAAAGAAACAAGTAGATGGGGGAATAAGTGGAGGAGAAAAATCAGGCTACGAGTAGAATGGGCAGTCAGTCAGTCTTTGATAAAATTAATGAGTCTTTGATTATTTTCAGAAAGATTTAAGTAGATAGGCTGATGGATTTTAATCTGGATAATAGTAATGAATTACAAGATCAAGAAACAGTAAATGCACACTGTGGTGAACCATAGATGGTTACCACTATGGGTACCTGTACATATGTTACTCTTGTTACTGTTGGGGTGTTCCACCTGTTATTATTGTTTATGTGGTACACTCCGTTCGGCTCCGCCTTCTTACAGGAGTATAAAGGTCACTGCTACTTCCTAGTAGCCCTTAGTCTGGGATAGTATTGTTAAGTAGTGTGCTCCAATCTTGTTGTGAATAAAAGCCTTTATTCCCAGGTACGTCCTAGCCTCCCGTGTGAATCAATCGCGCATCACACACAAAGATGGAGGGATTTGATTTTGCCATTCTACTGGTAGATGCCAAAGATAGGATTTGGGAGTAATACATACCGCACTGAAAGGATCTGGTCATAGAAATCATAGAAATCATAGAAACCCTACAGTGCAGAAGGAGGCCATTCGGCCCATCGGGTCTGCACCGACCACAATCCCACCCAGGCCCTACCCCCACATATTTACCCACTAATCCCTCTAACCTACGCATCTCAGGACTCTAAGGGGCAATTTTTAACCTGGCCAATCAACCTAACCCGCACATCTTTGGACTGTGGGAGGAAACCGGAGCACCCGGAGGAAACCCACGCAGACACGAGGAGAATGTGCAAACTCCACACAGACAGTGACCCGAGCCGGGAATCGAACCCGGGACCCTGGAGCTGTGAAGCAGCAGTGCTAACCACTGTGCTACCGGTCAGCAGAAAACAAACTGGGCACTGGATGAAAGGTATTGAAATGGCATAATTATGGAATAGATTACGTAGTTCTGGTCACCACAGTTAAAAGAAAATATATGGAAAGGGCTCAAAAGAGCTCAGCATTATTCAGGCCTTAGGGACTGAAGTCAGCAGAAAAGGCTAAAGCTTACATACACAGCACAATAAAGACATGCAAATGACTTTAAAATACAGAACTGAGAGAAAACTAAAAAAGACAGGAGTACAAGATTCACAAGTTTCGAATAAGGTCAGGTAAGTTTTACTCAATAGGACAGCACATGTGCGAGGCAGAGTTCCAGAAAAGTAGGATCAATTGATATTTAGATAGTTATTTAGCTCCCTTTTATTGGGAAGATACATTAAAGCATTTCAGCACAGCCACAGGCAAACTGTAAATGAAAAATAGGATTAGAATTGCAAAATAATCAAAATCAGAATTCATTAATTAGACCCCAAGCAATTGCTTAGCATGGCAGTAAACTAATTTCATAGATCAACCCATTTGAATCCAGCATTTTTCAAAACTCCCCTTCTATGAAACATAGGATAAGGCTGGGAAAGAACATTGTTCCTTAAATTAGGGCATGTTCTTAGTGGCGAGGGTAGATAAACATGATAGAACAATAAATGGACTCTGGGTCATGAAGCAAAATCCATCCGAAGGCCCGTTTCCACTCAAGATAATGTATTGATATTCTTTGTAGTCCCAATCCACAAAGTTCAACCCGTTTTTAATTTATGCCTTTGTAATAGGTGGCAATACCTTGTACCCCATATGAAGTCTGCAGCAACATTACGCCCGTTTAAGTCACTTACAAAATACGTTGATTTCTTAAAGCAAAAGGTAGACAAACCTGTGTGTATCCTGAGATGAATATTGAGGTAATAGTTTGAACGAAAAGACTTTCCACAGTAACTGCATTCACCAGATGAGCCAGCCTCTCTACTTCTTCCTCGCTCTGAGCCATCCTCACTCCTGTCTATGGAGAGAAAATAATAAAAGCCATTTTAAACTACTTCCCTCCATCATCTGACAATTTTCTTTCTGGAAATGGTGCACTAATCCAAAAGGGTGAACCTTTACTAATTATACATTACATGCAATGAAAGCACTTCAAAATTACACGTTATTAACAGGTGGCAGAAATCTTTTGAAAATGGGTTGCAAGAAAATTAATTTGCATCTATATCCTCAAAATTAGTAACTGTAATAATGCAAAAGTTTGCAAAGCCAAAGTATGAATCCAGAGTATAAAAGCAATAGGTGACAACCAAATTCAGAGGCAAGCTGTCAATTTAACTGCAGACTACGAAGCCAGTTGACTATTCAAAAGATTTTATTTTGTTACCTTTCTTTTCTCCACACCAAAGAAGCTGGATGCGCCCATCAACTTCAGTGTATTTGGAAATTTGAATGTTGATTTTAGGAATACAGCATTGCCTCCACACAAGATACATCAGTTACTTATCAACTATAAATCAATGCTTGGATTACCAACTCTATAATGTTCAAATACAATTTGCCTGCCCATCGGATTAGTTGCATTCACCATGTTCATAATTTGCTTTGCATTAAACTGACAAGTGAATGCAAAAATGCCCAAATGGAAAATTCAATGTATGCATTGCCTAGGTCTAAGGCAGCATTGGGAAATCTCAAACCAATGATAAAAGCAAAGCTCCCCTTCTATACACCACTCTAAGGGAATCTGACGTAATCAACTTCAATAAAACAGTAGGAATATGAGAGATGTTGCAGAGATGCACAGGGTGATCCCAGATTTAATCCTATGTAGATGTGCCAAGATAGCCAATACAAGGTAGATGTCATTTTTTTAAAATCTTGATATTTAAAGAGGAGAGCCAGAAGTGTTGCTGCTGAATGCTATCCAATGATCATTAATGGAAAGATGTGAAACATGCATACACACAAGCAAATACAGCGATATAGGAGTCAAACCCTAGAATTGACATTTACCATTGTAAATTTCTGGGGCTCAAGGTTGTCCATTGTCACATTACAACTAGAGGGTGGGTAATCAATGCTACTCCAGAGACACCCATCTTTCAAAAATGAAAACAAACCCATTCAAAAATTTTCCATATTAATTCCCATGATGCAGTTGCAGGCTGTGGCCACTGGATGGACTTGTGATCAATTTAGAAGCAGCTTCCTCAACTTAAGTCGTCATCATCATCAGGTTTATTAACTGACCCTAAACACCATTGTATGCCATTTACTAATGTGTTAAAATGATTACTCAATGCCTTAACCTTCAATAAAAGCCATACTAAACGGCATTTTGTCAGTAAATTAAACAAATATTAACTTTCAAAAATGTCCTCAAGTTATTGAAAGTTTCTAGATAAAAAGGAAGGAGCAAAGTAATGGAATATGGTATGGACACCATCACCTTGGACCAATTCCAAATGTGCACACAATATATAATATCGCATATGCACATAACTTCTCAGCCATCTGTAAGGTGTAAGGCAGAAATTCAAAGGCCATGATAAGGTTGGTATACAAATGACAAGAACCCAATGAGGGTGAAGATTGACTACTGGACAATTAAAATCGATTTTTTTCCAAATTGGTGGGGAGCACCTGGATGTAGGGCACAAGTTTGCATAAATGAGGCATGAGGAAGGTGAGGAGTGGAGGGACTAAGATGAAGTTTCGGAGAACCAAGGAGAGCCTTAAAATAACTTAAAGTTTAACTTTACAAAGGATAATGTGATAAGGAAGGAAGATGGAATAGTGTGATTAGTGCTAAATATGGTCATTTTCCTCCATTTTTTTTCCATGGTATTAAATGTAATTCTTCACAACCCTACACATGCTAATGTGAACTTCAGATTAGCCTATTCACAATAGTACCAGTAATTAGTCATAACCAGACTTTTATTCAGTTGAAGGTCATTTTATCAAACGGCAATGTCACTCGCATTCCTAAGGCATCAGTAATTTAGTAAAATGGAGAATGTTTTTACTGTAATAAAATAGCAGAGCACTAGATGGTGCAATCCTACTGTAATATCAATCTGACAACTGGCATGTACTAATAACTAACTTGTTGTCCAAGTTAAAAAGAATGAGTCAAAGATGCTTCTGGCTGAATCCTGAAAATCCATTTGGTCAAACTCCTCGTAGCATCAATGGTCTGCAAGTTAAGGAAAATGTGACTGCCTTCGAAGGAAGAGGAGTACATACACAGATATTGTTTAAAAATCCCAGGGTGCGCATCTTTAATTGTCATTCCTGGGGAGAATTATGGTTTACACTCTTCCATCTTCAGAACATTCAGAAGACATTAAAAAGGGACATCATTCTCAGTAGCAAAATAAACCCAATAATACTGTTTTTGGAGTCAAGGATCTGATGTGAATGTTTGCATAAGTATTGGTCATTTTCATCTGTCATTGCAAAAAAAAAGTCAGTTCCAAACTCAAAACCACTGATCAAAATTAATTTCAACCCTTTCACTGCCCCACTAAAGTGATTTGGTCAAGCAAGACATTTCTAGCCCTTGTACATTAAAAGCAGAACTAACTATCCGATCTATGTCCACCTAAAACAAGGGGGTCCTTGTCCAGTTTGAAAGTAGTTATACTAATCATTGTCAGGCAGGTTTTTTTTTATAAAAAGAGGTACCGCACAGCACATGAGGAGGTGATCACATTTCATCCAACTGATGCTGCCACGTGACCATAATGAGCTTCCAGCTTCAAAACTATTTTCATGTTAAGCACAGCAGTTCATACAGTAGCCCTTCAACCAGAAGTGTCTCAATTACACCACAACTTCCATTGTGAAATGAGATTATTCTCTCACTGGCAAGAGATGAAAACAACCAGTTATAAAAGACTTCTTGCATGACTGAAATCGGATATTCAAAAGTGTTTTTCCATATGTACCATATAGCAAACCTTTCTATCTGCATCAGAGATGAGAGATTATCCTTTCTACCAATTTAAAGAGATAAACAAAATAATCAATGCACCATACCAACAATGCCGGAGTAAAATAGTCATGAAAAGGTTATACTGTAGACATACACATTTCCATAAATTCACATCTCCTTACAATGCATACATATCCAACAAATAGTTATTGGGTTGGGGAGGAAAAGAATCAATTCAATAATATTTAGTTTTTCCATGCGTAATTAACTCATACCCAGCAACTCCACAGGCAGAACACCAACTTTCTGCTCCTTTCCATTATTCTAGTATCTTGCCAGCGTGAACCATGCTGTCGAATTGCAGACTACGGGGTTGGGGGGGGCTAAAACTGTTCAAAACAACTTGCATTGTGGCTGGATAGGTGCTGGATGTGAATCTCACCAGAGAAACATTAAATAGTTTGCGTGATATAGGAGACAGCAGCCTCGAGGTTTTGCGACACATATTAAGAGGATTTGGTCAAGATAGCAAGAAGCTTTGCTGAAATGTCTTGTTTGACATCACTAGTGGGGCAGTGAATGCATTGTTAAATGCCATACCCTACCAACTAGACCACTAGCCTCAGACTTTGCTGAAATCACCACCACCACGCTTTCACTCACCCACTAACAATCCCTATCAATTACAACCTATATTTTAAATTCATGTGCTTCACCACACAATGCTACACTAAGCGCTACTACTGCAAGCTTTGTAGCCACATGTCACAGCCTGCCGACAACACCAGCTACTCAATCATGTCAGCATGGACTGCACGACTCTTCTTTTATGAAAAGATGGTGCATAACCAAAGTAACCCAATGTACAACTGTATAACCTTCTATCCATGGAGACAGCTACTGGGCAATGAGCGGATTGTCCATGGAAAATCAGCAACCTCCATCGGCCATGCAGCCACCAGTGGGCTCGAATTGCATAGTAACACAATCAAAGATTAAAACGGTACACACGAGGTTGATCATCAATTTTTGTATGGCATAGTTTTAATTCATAAATTTGCTTTGGAATTTTTATTTTGTGGTCGCTTTTATTTTTGCATTGTGGCCAAGCCAATGTTGTGATGGTCAGTGACAAAGACAAGTCAAGTCGAGGCGTGAATAAAAAAAAAACTGGGATTGCTGGTTCTGCTATTTAAGAAGGGTTGTAGAGATAAACCATGGAACTACAGACCATGGAGTCTCACGTCAGTGGTAGGGAAACTATTGGAGAACATCTAGGAGAGCATCTATCTCCACTTGAAGAGGCAAAGCTTGTTCAGGGATAGAGAGCATGGCTTCAGAGGGAAGTCATGCCTAATAAATTTGATCGAAATTTTTGAAGAGGTGACCAGATGTGTAATCGAGGGTAGTGCAGTCAATGCAGTTGATATGGATTTCAGCAAAGTCTTTGAAAAGGTCCCACGGAGGAGACTTGTAAAGAAGGTAAATGCACATGGGATTCAGGGTAATTTGATAAAGTGGGTTCAAAATTGGCTCAGTTGTAGGAGACAGAAGGTGACAGAGGCTGCTTTAATGACTGGAAAGCCAGAGTCCAGTGGCATACCGCAGGGATGTGTTGGGCCCCCTATTATTTGTCTTTATATAAATGACATGTATGACTATGTGGGGGTAGGATTAGTAAATTTGCGGAAGACAAAGATTGGCTGGGTTGTTAACAATGAGGCAGAGGATCTTGGGCTACAAGATATAGACCGAATGGTCAAATAGGCAGAACTTAACCTTGAAAAGAGAGAGGTGGTACACTTTGGAAGGATTAATTTGACATGCATTCAGTGAATGGTACGACACTAGGGTAAATACATACGGTTACGGGGATAGGGCCTGGGTGGGATTGTTGTCGGTGCAGGCTCAAATGGGCCGAATGGCTTCCTTCTGCACTACTGTAGGGGTTCTATGATTCTTGGTGTGTTTATCCACAGATCTCTGAAGGGGGAAGGGCATGTTAGTAGGATGTTGAAAAAGACTTATGGGACACTTGCCTTTATCAATTGAGGCATAGATTACAAAAACAGGGAAGTCATGCTGGAGTTGTTTAGAAATTTGGTAATAGAATACAGTGTGCAGTTCTGGTTGCCACAATTACAAGGAAGGTTGTGATCGCACTGGAGGGGGTGCAGAGGAGATTCACCAGGCTGCTGCCTGGGATGGAACATTTAAGTTATGAAGAGAAGTCGGGTAGGCTTGGGTTGTTTTCGTTGGAGCAGAGAAGAGGGGCAACCTGATCAAGGTGTACAAGATTATGAGGGACATGGACAGAATGCACAAGGAGCAGCTGTCCCCCTTAGTTTAAGGGCAGTCACGAGGGGGCATAGGTTCAAGATGAGAGGGAGGTAGTTTTTTGGGGGGGGGGGGGGGGGGGGAGGCGTGGATGTGAGGAAAAACATTTTTATCCAGAGGGTGGTGATGGTCTGGAATGCACTGCCTGGGGGAGTGGTAGAGGTGGGTTGCCTCATCCTTTAAAAAGGAAGTGGATGAGCACTTGGCACGTCATAATATTCAGATCTATGGGCCAAGTTCTGGCAGATGGGATTAGGTGGGAGTTCAGGTGTTTCTAATGTGTTGCGAGGACTCAATGGGCTGAAGGGCCTCTTCTGTACTGTATGATTCTATGATTGTGGTTATTGATATCACTCGAATAAGCTTTTCACGAACAGCCTGGCCAAAGTCGCTGTCTAAGTCGCCTTCTCTCCCTCAAGCTCCTCAACTGCTCACCATATAGCTGGTGAACAGGACTCTCAATTCAATGGGGATTTTGGGCAACATAACAGCAGACGACCATAATTCTTCAGTTACACTGCAGAGTATCATACGACTTTTCAGAGCAGCCTAGGCAGTGGAAGTGTTTTTGCACACTAATGGTCTACTTTACTGCACGCTACACACTGAACCAGGCCTATAGCTGGCAGGGTGACAACTGAGCTATGAGCTTTGATTGCTCAAATGCAGCTAACAAAGTAGACTGCCAGACAGAAGACAACAGGATAGTATTGGATACTGACCTATATGTGCTACATATGGGAACAAATAGTTGGACATTCAGGAAGCAGAATCCCCCTCAGCTCCTAGAAGAGCAAAACAGTTGACATACAATGCCAATAAAGCACAGTACATGCAATCTATGACAATCTGCATCATGGTGAATCCTGCAATCCTACTAAGTCATGCGTGCTCTACCTGCTTGAGCACTGGCAGGAGACTGAAACATAGTTTATATTCTTTGAAGAGAGTAGCAGTGACCTTTTGGAAAATTAGATGTTGGAAATATTGAGCTGGGAGGAGCCAGGTGTATTAAAGCTCATTGCCAGACACCTTGGCAACCACTGGCAATGCAACCTTTGCCCTACCCTGCTCCAAGGTTGCCTGTGTGGCTGCAGGTGATACATTTCAGGGCAGACCTCTTCACTCAAGTGCCTACATTTTAGATTAGAAAATGGCATCCTGAACTTTCTGGGAAGAGAAGTGATCCCGTTGAGAGCCGCTCTCCTCCCGCCTTGAGCAACGTGGCTTGCTCTGCACAGCCACTTGTCAATTTTTTTCTGCTGGTGCGTCCAAGTATGGGAACAACCGATTCGTGCAGAAGTCAGTTAAAATCTCCTTCAGCACCTGCCTCACCACTTCCTGGAGATGTAAGTAACTTGAAACAGCAATAGAAAGCAGCAAACACTTGGGGCATCAAAGCAGCAGCCAGAAGAAATCAAGTGAGCAATTAGCCTAATCTTTAAATAGCACTTGTGTGGGGAGGAGGGATTCCTTCCTCCTGTTATGTTGTGCAGGGTTTGGGGCGGGGGGGGGGGGTGGATTTTCCCCAGAAGAAAGATGCTTGTATCACCCAAAAGTAACAGATGCAAGCTATTCCAATTTCATGGCCGTAACTTTTTGGAAGTTAATTTAATCTTCACATTCGGTATTGCTGTTTCAATCTACATAGAGTCTGTGCACAGCGAAGGAGTTTCACTTGCTCATATCTACATGAATCTGTAGCATGCTTACAGCAGAAAGAGAGAACACTCAAGTACTGTTTTACATTACAAGGCATCAGAACACATTAGACTTGAATTCGAGTTTTGAATTGAAATGCATTAAAATAGCATTAAACATTAGCAGCAGGAATCCATTCCTTAATAAAAAGCAAGTGTCGTTGCATTGAACTATTTCCTAGTGTAGGGCAAAAAGAGTTTGCAACTGCTGTGAAGAGTGTTCTTTGCCTTTCCTCATCACCTATGGAAGCAATTTTCACAGGACCAAACATATTTAAATAGTTTCAGATTCATTACACATTTGATCAAATCCATTGTGGGATTTGATTCGAATGGCTTGGACCCTTCCTCAGACATGGAAAAGAATTAAAATGTGTAATGGGATGCATGATGAGATTTTTAAACAAAGCTGGTTTTAATTATTTACAGATATTAGAAGAACGCTTTATCAGTAAGTCAATAATGTATGTTTCATTTGAATGCTATTGTAACAATTTTATGACAATATGTTCCACTGCAATTCCCTGTGGTGTAAACTTGGAATGAATAGCAATAAATAACGAAAAAGGAGTCTCAAGTATTTTAGCTCAATAAACTCACTTCTGATTCAATTACAACTTAAAACCTCACAACTTAGCTTTAATTACTACCCATCATCTCAAAACATTCATTAATTAATTGGGGAGAATCCGATTTCACATTTTAGTAAGAAACTAATTCTTCAGATTATTTTTTTTTAAACTTAGAATTTGGCAAGACTACTCCATTTTTGAAGGGTTACTTCAATTTGATAGAGTTTTTTGAGGAAGTGACAAAAACGGTTGATGAAGGAAGGGCCGTGGATGTCGTCTATATGGATTTCAGTAAGGCATTTGACAAAGTCCCACATGGCAGGTTGGTTAAGAAGGTTAAGGCTCAAGGGATACAAGGAGAAGTGGCTAGATGGGTGGAAAACTGGCTTGGCCATAGGAGACAGAGGGTAGTGGTCGAAGGGTCTTTTTCCGGCTGGAGGTCTGTGACCAGTGGTGTTCCGCAGGGCTCTGTACTGGGACCTCTGCTATTTGTGATATATATAAATGATTTGGAAGAAGGTGTAACTGGTGTAATCAGCAAGTTTGCGGATGACACGAAGATGGCTGGACTTGCGGATAGCGAAGAGCATTGTTGGGCAATACAGCAGGATATAGATAGGCTGGAAAATTCAAAACTCGAATTCAAGTCTAATGTGTTCTGATGCCTTGTAATGTAAAACAGTACTTGAGGTGGCAGATGGAGTTTAATCCGGATAAATGCGAAGTGATGCATTTTGGAAGAAATTTTTTTTTTTTTATATATACTTTTCCAATTCAATCAAATCAAATCCAATTCAGAGTCTCAACAAGTTGAGACATTTCAGATCCAGGCTGACAGGACAGGACGGGAGACCAAAACCACCCTGTCCTGGGCCTGATCTACATGAGTCAAGCTGATTGGAGAAGGGGGAGGATCCTCCTCCAAGACTTGAGCTCATTTGCATCTTAGCCAAAAGGCCGAGATGCCGCTTTTAAAAATTGCTTCATATGAAACACATGAAGCCTCAGTGTAACCTAATGACCTCAACCAAGTGCAGGCGATCCATACTACACTTGATCTTAGCCAAAAGGCCGCATTTTGGAAGAAATAATGTAGGGAGGAGTTATACAATAAATGGCAGAGTCATCAGGAGTATAGAAACACAGAGGGACCTAGGTGTGCAAGTCCACAAATCCTTGAGGGTGGCAACACAGGTGGAGAAGGTGGTGAAGAAGGCATATGGTATGCTTGCCTTTATAGGACGGGGTATAGAGTATAAAAGCTGGAGTCTGATGATGCAGCTGTATAGAACGCTGGTTAGGCCACATTTGGAGTACTGCGTCCAGTTCTGGTCGCCGCACTACCAGATGGACGTGGAGGCGTTAGAGAGAGTGCAGAGAAGATTTACCAGGATGTTGCCTGGTATGGAGGGTCTTAGCTATGAGGAGAGATTGGGTAAACTGGGGTTGTTCTCCCTGGAAAGACGGAGAATGAGGGGAGATCTAATAGAGGTGTACAAGATTATGAAGGGGATAGATAGGGTGAACGGTGGGAAGCTTTTTCCCAGATCAGAAGTGACGTTCACGAGGGGTCACGGGCTCAAGGTGAGAGGGGCGAAGTATAACTCAGATATTAGAGGGATGTTTTTTTACAGAGAGTGGTGGGGGCCTGGAATGCGCTGCCATGTAGGGTGGTGGAGGCAGGCACGCTGACATCGTTTAAGACTTACCTGGATAGTCACATGAGCAGCCTGGGAATGGAGGGATACAAACGATTGGTCTAGTTGGACCAAGGAGCGGCACAGGCTTGGAGGGCCGAAGGGCCTGTTTCCTGTGCTGTACTGTTCTTTGGACTACAGGATCACCCAAAAGTTTGGCTTTATCTAACTGAGATTCAGTGGCAGAAGCTTTTCTACACAGGTTCTTATCCAAGACAAAAAGGGAACTTTACAATTTTGAAAAATGAGAATCAACAAGCACTTAGAGCATTAAACCCAAGCATCCAAATAGTTTCATACTTTC
Organism: Mustelus asterias; assembly: GCF_964213995.1. Taxonomy (NCBI): domain Eukaryota; kingdom Metazoa; phylum Chordata; class Chondrichthyes; order Carcharhiniformes; family Triakidae; genus Mustelus; species Mustelus asterias. The sequence goes on from NC_135820.1 coordinate 40,915,395, forward strand.
CTACCTGATGAAAGTCCTTCTCCTAGTACTCCATCTTCCGAGCCCTCTTCAGAACCCTCCTCAGGTTTGTCAGTTCCTGGGCTGTGGTCTTCAATTGCCGGAACAGAGTCTATAGATTGAGTGCCAGCTTCCCCATCAACTGAAACTGGAGGATTCTCCACACTTTTCCTGCCTTTCCGGTGTACTCTGGAGTGGAGTACTAACTGGTGGTAGGTTCTAAAAATCTTACCACACATCGTGCAGTCAGTCGGTTTAAGTTTTGTTGTGCAGTCGGTGGGTTTAAGTTTATTCTGGGTTAACTTGGGGTCAATTTCCACATCGCCCAGAGCAGGTGGTCCATTCTGGCCTATATTGTTGTTCTTGATTTTAGGTTTTTCAAGGTTCTCCAAGGTAGGACCATTACTGCCTTTATCGGTGGTCCAATGTTCACTAGAATCCTCTTTGTCAGAGGGTTCCTCTTCATTCTCAGAGTTTGCTATTTGCCCTGGATCTTTCACATTCTCTCGGCCAACTGCCACCTTCCCCTTCGTGGCCAGCTGCCAAGCTTGGTACGTATTGAAAGGATCGAGTTCGGGTATCCATTTTCCCACCTTCACAGATTTACAATTTGGTGACAAGAGGGGGCTTAAATTTAGCATTTGCAGGAATGTTTCCTGTGATGCCGCAACTTCCGGATTTAAACAGTAATCATCCATTCTATCATCATCAGGCAGATCCTTATTGTGAACTTTACTATGTTCCTTCAAGCTGTCTTTATTTGGGAAAAGAAATCCACAAATCATGCACATTTTATAAGGAGACACGACATTTCCCGAAAGTGGTTCCTGCGTCGCAACGTTGTTGATGGTTGCAGGACCTTCCAAATCCTGCTGAGATTTTCCCCTAGCTTTACTCAAATGTGTTCGCATGTGGTTTTTCAGAAACCAGGGTTCCTTAAACCGTCGTCCACATACATTACAACCATAGGTAAACGAATCCTTGTGCTTCCTCATGTGTGTCTCCAAACTCAAAGCACTCTCACAGGTCAGTCCACACACTTTGCAGCTGAGTTCACCGTCATCTTCATCATTTGCCTCCTGTTCTGGAGAGCTTACTGTAACGTGGGCCTCACCAATAGGACTCAACCCCTCCTCCACACGGAGAACGGCAGGCTCACATAACGTGGGCCGGTGCTGTATCACTACATGGTGACGGAGTTCTTCAGAGTGTCGAAAAGCCTTATTACAAAACATGCAAGGGAGAGGTGGACATTCTTCAGCTTGGGCTGCAATACTTCCTTCCAAATCATCCAGGAACAATGCAACACCATTCATTGGTGAATCTGTCTCATTCATTTCAGTGTCATTCGAACAGATGCTATTCGGCAAAGTTTTTGGGATTTCAAAGCTCGCAGATGACAGATTAGCCTTATTTTTTCCGGTTTTTCTACCCTGCTGCAAATGGTCTACCTTGTGCTTTTGAAGATGAATTTTCAAATTTGCTTTCTGGGAAGTTCTATGGTCACAAAATGGACGCTTTTCATTGGCGTGCATGTGCATGTGTTGTGTTAAAAGACTACCAAAAGAAAAGCATTGGTCACAAATTGGACAATGATGTTCAATAGAATTTCTTGCATCACCAAGTGTCAAGTTCACATCATCTCGGACATCCTCAGATGTTTGCATTACGGTGCTCTCAGTAGATTTCATCACAAATTCATGAGGAGGCTGGTCAGAAAACCAAGGCATAAGCTCTTCTTCAGATGTTCTTTCTTGGTTGTCTTGATATTGAATTCTCATCACATTATTTGAAACAGCAAAGCTTTAGAATTTCAATCCAAATCTCAAAAGCTTGCTTTTCTTGTGTCCTTGTACTTACAGATGCAGGGTTTCAATTGCTGAAAGCAGAATACACAGTATTCAACACACAAGATTAAAAATGTCACCATTTCACTCAATATACAAAACTAGTTTAAACATTGTGTGTTGGTGCCAAAAACAACTGAATGGAAAATACAGTTCTAAATTCAGGATAAAAGATACTCTACACAAATGTGCATAAATGTTTTGCACTGCATTGCAAATGTCAGTGATAAAGGATAATAAAAAATTTAAAATCCAAAGGAAGCAACTCTTTGGCAGGCTTTATTGAAAGCTCTCCAGCTTGAAACCTAGTAAACATTCACTTCTCTGCACATCTGTTTCTATTAAATGGGAGACCTAGGTATCTGCCTCCATTTTTCCTTTGCACTCATTCATCAGCCTTGATTTTACCATGGAAAGAGTGGTTAGCCCATCAGTGCTAACAGTTTTTCAAGTGGAAATCCTTTGGCAACTTTCAGCAACAATACAGATAGTTAAACCTGGAAATTATGAGGCTGCTGTCAGAGTTGCCACTATCCATTACAAATCTGTCCCGACTTCATCCTTCTCCCAAACAATATGCACAAGAGTGGAGCAGACTGTTTGCAACTTTGGTATCAAAGAGGATCCAAAAATGTGCTTCCAGCCACACACCTGCACCATTAAAACAAAAACTTAGACCTAGTGCCTCCTCAGTAATGATCATCCGACTCCATCTCTGCCTCCGTTTGTCTGCTGTCAAAACTGTACCTTGGTTACTTCTAGACCAAGCACTCCAGGATGACTTCCCACCTTCTATCCCCTGGAAACTGGAGGTCATCCAAAAGTATGCTGCTTGTGGCCTAACTTGCAAAGTCCCATGTTCCTACCATCTTTATCCTCACTGACCTATTCTGGCTTGCAGTTGAGCAATGCCCAAAACTCTTATCCCGATTTTCAAATCCCTCCTTGACTTTGCTCTCATCTCTGCAAGCTCCTCCGCTATCAAGAAAATTCTGGTTTCCTGAATATCCCTTATTTTAATTGCTCCATCAATGGTGACTGTTCCCTCAGCTGCCAAGGTCTGGAATTCTATCCCTATATTATTTCCCTCCCTTCAGATACTCAAACTGTGGTTAGCACCGCTGCCTCACAGCGCCAGGGTCCCGGGTTCAATTCCCAGCATCTACTCATTCTCCCCGTGTCAGCGTGAGTTTCCGCAGGGTGTTCTGGTTTCCTCCCACAGTCCTGGTTAGGTGCATTCGTTATGCTAAATTCTCCCCTCAGTGTAGGCGCTGGACTGTGGCAACTTTGGGATTTTCACAGTAACTTCATTACAGTGTTAACGCAAGCCTAATTGTGACTAATGATAAACTTTATCGGTCCTAATATGGGCTTGTGCGGATCAATTTGTGTTATAACACTTTTGTTGAGTGGGTGAGGCAGGAGCAGTTGTGGTCTTCAGTTCAGTTACATCAGCTAATCATGGGCGTTAGACCACATACTCCAGGGTAAGTATCCAGGCAAGTCTTTGCAGAGGGTCTTGCGCAGCAGAAATCAACCCATCAGAAGTTTTCCTGGCCAATTTCTGTGCACACCACATCTTTCAAGCCTCCAAACATGCATCTGCATCCAAACTCAGATGACCTGGATACCAGGTCATGGGGTCTCATTCTTTCAGCTTTTAGTTATTGCTAGATTTTTACATCAATTGTCTTTTAGTTCTGTTCGTGCCACTGATGAATTAACCATACTTAATTTCCTGGTTCAGATTCTGCACTGCTCATTAACAATTGATTCAATCTGACTTGAGGAGATGATCTATTCAGAGATCCCATATCTCCGATAGATTTTCCTATACCAAAATGATTTTCTAATCACAGAAAGTTATGCAAGTGTAATGAATGCTGGTGCCACTGACTGCAAAACCTAGCCCAATGTTTCACTGCAGGCTACTACCAGAACAGACAGACCCCTTTCCCAGTATAACAATCAGAATGTAACATTTTCTGGACATTACCCCGAACTAACCAGTAGCATTCGGGCAAACTGCAAATCAGATGAAAATACAATATCAAAATTTCTTAAAATGGAGAAGCCATTGCCCTTGCCACCCCCTTTCTGGATTCTCCAGTTTTGCATTTGAATCAACTGTAAAAAAATTGAAGTTCAAGCCTTACTTCTAATAAAGGATCAATTCACTGGAGGACATCAAGCACCGAATCTGTTTTTTTCTAAAGGTGGCCAAGATTTGCTGTTAGTCTGCAGGTTGTCACCAATGTAATAATGTAGGTGAAAAAAATTAAATTTTACACACAAACTACCAACTTACAAAAACCTGTTTAAGTGCTGGATCACCTTAAATACATGCAATAATGCTTCTCCATCTGCAACTAAATCATCTGACTAATTCCAGAGTAGTCATGATGTGGAGATGCCGGCGTTGGACTGGGGTAAACACAGTAAGAAGTTTAACAACACCAGGTTAAAGTCCAACAGGTTTATTTGGTAGCAAAAGCCACACAAGCTTTCGAAGCTCTAAGCCCCTTCTTCAGGTGAGTGGCTACTGAAGCACTCACCTGAAGAAGGGGCTTAGAGCTTCGAAAGCTTGTGTGGCTTTTGCTACCAAATAAACCTGTTAACCTGGTGTTGTTAAACTTCTTACTGTAATTCCAGAGGGCAGGGGAAATGACTATTTTAACCTCCAGAACGTCCACCATGCCCCCAGAAGTTCTAGGAAATTAATGTCATCATTCGCAAAATTGAGGCTATCCACTCAGCCCCTCGGCTATTCCCAGTTTGGACTTCAACTTGATACCTTCCCCAACTTTCCCCTCAAGGTATGCAGGTGTGCAACCACCTGAAAAGTCCCCCACCAAGGCCATGTACAAGTCAGTCCTTTTGGAAATAGTACGCACTATGGCTACGCAAAAAGGGACCTTGTACTTAAATTGCTCGCACACTCCACATCTAACTTAGTTACCCACTTCATCTGCAACACATGATGCTTCCTTGATTTTACAATCTCTTCCCCCAACACCCCCATTCATCCACCCTCAAGGCCCACACAGTCACAAAATCACCAGAAAACTGTCCAGCCTTCATTTCTCAAAATGTTGCTACTTTGTAGTTGGCTACGGCTAATAAGCGGTGACAGCTACGAAGAAGAAATAACCAGGGTCATTGTAAATATTCTGCAAACAATGAGTGTAAAAGCATTTGATCAAGGAGAGAGCAAAACACACACTTATCTTCCTTTAGTAATTGAAGATGCAACCGCAATACATTTCAAGATCACGTTTGGTTTAAAAATCTAACGTCAGAATTATTTTAAAATCTATTCATGGTAACACAAAGAAAAGGTATTTCGGCATTGCATGTAGTGTTGGGTACTATAACCAGGGTGATGACCAACTTAGGAATAAATTAAGGGACACTGGAGGTGTTGGTGAACCTGTAGAAGCAGCGATGTGGGTGTGGGGTAGATGCTGGCAAACCTGGATGACCCCCCCACCCCCCCAAGACCTCTGTGAGCATCCCCAAGACCCCTGTGGAAAATCCCAAGTGCAAATCAAAGGGCTTGCAGAACCAGAAATCACAGAAGAATTTTGGGACAATTATGCATCCCAGGGAGGCATGACTTTGGATGTGGGGCAAGAGGCCAAATTACTGGACAGTTCCAGAAAATCCAGGATTGTCAGTCTAACTGTCAACGGGTTCCTTTTCACACATTCTTTCAATGATTGTGACTGAACCAAGACCATCACCTACCACGAAATCACCATTTGCATCCATCCCAGGAAGACAACAACTCACATGCACCTTGCAGCAATTATAAGCTGGGAACAGCCAGGCCTTTGGCTCTACACTTGCTACAACATCTCTACAGCTATTTATTTGTTCAACTACTCCTTCATATCTACCTTGGGCACCTTAGCGCCAGGAAAACTAACCTCCCATCCCAGTTGTTCGTCATATGATGCTACTCCACCTCACCTGCAGTCTAGGACAAGTCATTTGAGTATTTAGTAGACTGGTCCAGTCAGGGCATGGCATAGGTTTTCTGCCAAAACCACACTCTGGAATGATGCTGGAGAGCAAAGATACTAATTTGACTTCTTTTCTGCAAAAACAACCACCTCAAAAATCACTCTTCTCTGCCATTCTACTTCTCTAAGAGCAGAGTGTTCATAGGTCTCCTTTGTCACCATGACTAATGGCTGTAGGCCACTGGTTGCCTGCAGATTCCATCATTTATACTTGAAACATTAAGAGAATTACCCAACTATTAAATATGGGAAATGGGTGTTGTCAGCTGTGACTCAGCTGGTAGCACTCTAGCCTACAAATCATAAAGTTGCGGGTTCCACTCAGGACTGGAGTACAAAAATTTAAACTGAAACTCTAGTACAGTGCTGAGAGTATGTGTGCTTTTGAAGGTGCTAACTTTCAGATCAGTTGTCAAAATGAGACTAATAATTTTCCATCAATTCGAATCACAAGTAGTTTATATGATCCTTATCACATTGCTGTTTGTGGGAGCTTACTGCGTTTTGTTTTTCATTCTTTCGCAGGATGCGAGTGGCATTGTCTAGATCAGTACTTGTTGCCCATTCTAATTGCCTTTCAGGGGTGGCGGTGATGACGAGCCCGGTTCTTGAACTGCTGCAGTCCACGTGATGTTGATGCCTACAATGCTATCAGGAAGGAAGTTCCAGGATTTTACAAATAAGTGGTTTTAAACTTGTGTATGGAGATTGCCTTCAAATATTAGGCATTCTGCAAATCCTTCTGTCCTTCCTGAGATAATGGTATTTAACGAAATGGAAGTGTGTTAACCAAGAAAACCATTTTAGAACTACTGTTGCAAATGTTAGTTACATCATTAAAACTCACTTTTCCTCCCAAATTTTAATCCCCTCTTTACAATACTAAAAAGAAAAATACAGAAACAGAAAGATTTCTTGATTTGAATCTCCATGCATGATTACATATTTTTCCTCCTGAGAGATAATTTGGTAGGAAATGCCGACCAAAATAGATTACTGCAATACTGTCGACAAATACAATTAATATTTTAAAAATAAAAGCTGGTGTTTTTGATCTTTGTTGCCTACATACTGCAAAGACCTCCATGGCCCCAAGGAATCCCGCCCGGCTGGAGGTATTTTTTTGAGCTTTCACACTGAAGCTCCAAGTATCACACACACAGCACTACAGGTCTCTGATGGAAACTCCAGCAAAGCAAACACATACATTTTCAAATCAGGGTGCTATTCTACAGTGCAAATACATGACCACTGTGGAGTGAGGCTGGTGGGATGAGAGCGAGCGAGCTGACTGAAGTATTTCTTTAATGACACATCATAGATTCATTTATGCTGGTACTGTTGGAACCTAGCTACACACAAGTGCTTTGTGCAGCAGGTGGTACTTGCAGTTGTGCCAGGTCGACTACACAGCCCATTATTATTTTGTTGCAACATAACTGGTTTTGTACTCAAGTTTCAATATGAGCCATGTTCTTCTAGAGTTGAGCATTTAGTATCTGGCAAAAAAAAACTCAGCCAACCAATTCCACCAGAATATCAAACAGGGGCTATGTGTTGTTTATTGAGCTATCCTATTGTACAATACCATTCTACATCATTGCTAAAAACCCTCCTGCTTTCCAAAAACACTGCAACTCCAACAACAGTAGATGACTTAAACCCACTTCTAATCTTTCACTGAAATTGTAGTTGGTTGTACACTTTTCATGTGTGCAATGATAGGAATTTGTGTTGTGATATAAAACAAAACGAAAATGCTAAAAATACACAGGTCAGGCAGCATCTGCAGAGAAAGAGCGTTAACATTTCTGGTCGATGACCCTTCAGCAACCTGAAATGTGACCTCTGTTTCACTCACCCACAGATGTTATCTGACCTGCCAAGCAGTTCCAGCATTTTGTTAGAATTTCAGATTTCTAGCATTAACAGTATTTTCCTTATGTTTTTTTTGTTCAGCATAAATTGACAGCTACACCACAATCAGAAGCTTAGGATGCACCGAGTTTGTGACTACACTTTGAACGTACTTCACAGGCTGTAACACACCGAGTAGACTGGTGATCATGAGAAAAGTTATAAAAATTCCCTTCTTTCTCCAACACCATTATTAACTGCACTATTTGGGCTTGTGCATTTGATGGATCACTATTGCTTGCATTAATGGATGTTTTGGCTCTCTGATCACTATCATACCACATCATAGCACGCATATATGCAATCTGGTCTAAAATTCCAGCATCAATCTGGTGACGAAGCTTCAACATTCAGCTTTGAGTGCTGCTTTTGCAAAGAGTATCACCACCAATTGCACCCCTCCCAAAAAGAGACTGATTGCTGGGATAATCCTCGGACCTCAGGTAAATTTACAAGATCCACCCAGGAAGGCTCAGAAAGCTAATTTACCTGACAAGTTACAATTTGCCAAGCTTAGGCCAGAGTTGGTACAAGGTCAATTTAAAAGCGGTCGAAGAACCATCTTGAAGCACTGATTCTTAAAGTTGGACAAGCAGAGTTTAGTTTATTCCAAATGAGCAACATTCATCTGTGATAGATATGAAAAAAAAGACATTTTTCTAAATGGGATGTGGATGTCACTGGCTAGGCTAGCATTATTACCCATCCCTAATTGCCCCCGAGAAGATGGTGGTGAGCGGCCTTCTTGCACCAAAAAATAGACAATGCTGAAAAATCTCAGCAGGTCTGACAGCATCTGAGGGGAGAGAATAGAGCCAACGTTGCGAATCTGGATGACCCTTCATCAGAGCCAAGATCAAAGAAAATCACTGCATCCGCAAGTATTTTGCTTTTTGCCTTCTTGCACCACTGCACACCCTGTGGTGTAGGTACACCCAGTGCTGCTAGGGAGGGAGTTCCAAGATTCTGGCTCAGTATGAGAAAAAGAAACCTGAAACAGCCAGCATATCATACCATTGGCTGGAAAATCCAGAGGACATTGCTAGCTCAAAATAAAACCTCCAATACAAACCATCAGTTTTGTAATGGGAACAAAAGCAGCTTTAACACTGCATCACAAATTTATAGTCAGTGGTAGTAGTATTGACCACACTTCCTGTAACAACCTCTCGCAAAAGGGAATCAATGTGCACAATGATTATGGATGAGAGAGACAGCAGCAGTTAATACAATGCAGTATTAACCCAAATATAAATGTGTGCTTGACACTCTGGCTTACATTATAAATGACAAAAAAAAACCTGCTTGACAAATATCCAGCTTGAAAAAGAAATCTCTGCCTATAGTGCAATATTGTTCACATGGCTAGTTGAGAACCCAGATGTGGCTAATTGCACCTTTGATTGATATGGAAAAACAACAGGCATCCCTTGGTTGGCCATTTGATCTCTCGTATCAAAATTCCAAACCTCAGTTAACGAGAGACTGCAGAAGTTCCACGTTGATGCACATTAAGTACATTTACTTGTATTTTATGGTGAATTTGCAATGTGGCCAAAAGAGCATCACCGCAGCCATGCCTTAGGCCAATTAGTCATTCCTACTGGACCACGTTGTTACAGCATTAAATACACCATACAACCAGAATTAAATGCACCATACTGTCAAACTAGTTTCCTCATTGCTGTTGTATACAGAGGAGCTGTCAAATAAATGCCACTTAATTGACAATTGTCATAATCACGGAGATCAGATCTTTGAAAAAAATTCATAGGAAATACAGTAACCCCCTTCATAGATTGAACACATTTAACATCAATATTCCATACAATAGTGTATACAAGACTTTCATTTAATATGGTAGGAAATCAGAAAGGAGGTTCCACCCAACCCCTCCCCACTTCAAAAAAATTCAGGTAAAAAATAATTCACAGGATTAAAACTAAAAATTAAAAGCAGGAAATAAAATAGTAAAGGGTTCAACTACCAAGAGTACACCTGTCTTATTGCTGGCTCCAGATGCTTTATAAAAAAACCTTTTTCCTTTTTGTTGAGTTAAACACAAAGAGAGACTTATGATTTAGAAAGAGCAACATCATAAACCACACCAGCTGTAACTCCACGCAAAACTGAAAGAAGTGTACAAAAGTCAAAAGGATAAGATTTCAGGAAATTGCATGGAAGTGAAGAAGAAAATTCAAGATTAAAAGCAGAAAATTAAAAGGATGTTATTTTGGTTGAACATGTCCTCACTCCCATTATTTGTTCACACAGCAGTAACCGAATGGTACTGTAATTGAAGTAATTCCAAGCCAACATGCCCAGCGTCGAGGCACTTTAACTCAAAATCAGCTACACTGGCCAGGACATGTCATTCTTATGCCCCACTCAAGACTCCCGAAGCAACTGTTCTACTCGGAACTGTCGCAGCTCGAGGCTCCTAGGAAGACAGTGGAAACACTTAGGGATGTCTTCAAAGCATTGCTGAAGATCAAACATCCCTGTTGACACGCGGGAGCCTCGGGTTGACCAAAATGGGAAGTCTTACTGGGGAAGGCACCAATACAGAAAAGCATCAGGAACACGAAGACTGATATCAGGAGTGCCAAACCTCCAAACTCATCTGCCATCTGCCCAACCCGTCAAAATTTAGCAGAGTCCGCAGAACATGGAATGGATCTATCGGCCATCTCAGAACACATCAAATCAGATTGATAGCAAGTAGTCTTCAATTCCTAGAAACAGCCCGAGAAGAATTGCACTAGCACTAACCAGCAAATAGTATACATTTGTTTTAAAACATTTAACTACAGTGAAACAGCGTTGCCAATATAACTACCAAATGATTCCTACTGTAAAGAATTTTAATTTGCCAAAAAGGAGACATCCATTTTCAATTACAGATTACAATTAATACTGGCTAGACAATTTAAATGAAGTGCTAATTGCCTTATCCAATGATTTCAGTTTAAACAGCATCCCATAATGGAGGAGATTAACATTCTAGTAACTGAACAGCAGCACAAGCAGCAATAATGGCAGAACTAGCTACTGCTATCACAGAAATCTTGCAAATGTGAATGGTTCAAACTGACTAAAATATAAGTTGCCAGCACAACTGTGGGAGGTTCAATAATTTGCAAAGACAACCCAAAGCTATTACAAAACTGAACTGAAGTAACATATTAAACTCAAGGCATAAAGGTGCATTTCACTATATTTGCCTGCGTTCAGCTCTTTCACAATATGAAAGCCAAACCTGGATTCTGTTCCTCTTTCCATTGTTGCAAGAGTAAGCATCTATTTATAACCTTCAATAATATAGCTGCAGTTGAGCTAATTTACAGCAGTTTACAGAGACTGTTTTCTTAGATGGTTCCAGTAATTCCAGTCCAACTTCACTACTCTCAAGTCAATGCAAAGTGGAAAGGAATTTAAGTTATTCTCCCATATCCATGGTTCTTTTTCAAAGATATTTAATAGAAGTCTATTTGCACATCATCCAGGCTACATTATTTTTACATATCCTAATTTTCAACTTCCTGCTTCACAGGCCTTCATAATGTCTCAGCCCAAGTAGCCATTTATTCATCTGTTAGCCTCCGTGGCACAGAATTATTACACTGAAACAGGATTTTATCCTCATCTAACACCGACTCCACATCAGAACTCCCCAGATAGATAATGGGAACTTCAGACAATTTTCCCTTCCCTAGCACAGAATGTGAGAATTGTGTTGCATGGCCAGTTAGCTGATCCCAGCTGCAGCACGGAGCTGGGGGAGGGAGGGGGATGCAAACCTGGTACTTTGTACGGTTCAGCTGGTAGCTCAATAAACTCACTTAAGCTATCACAGGGGCACGAAGAAACAAGTTTGTTGAATGGGCAGTGATTTAATTACCAGAGTTTATAGCATGCATGCTGACTCATTAAATTGGCTCCAAACAGAGCCTCTGATAGCAGAGTTTGCAAACAAACGTTTTGTAAAGGAATAGCATTAAAACCAGAAACAAATCGAAAAAAATCCATTATCACTACACTAACCCAATACCATTGGATATCCTTCTGTTGTTTCCTAAATGGAGCTTTTCATTTAATAGCAATGGCTCAGCTTCAGAGGTTTACATTCCTGCTCTAAATGCACTTCCTTCTTGGTTTGGAGCTCAAATCAGCTATAAATATCTTTCTTCATGCGACTTCACAACATCTCAAAAAAGGTGTACTTTTGCTCCAATCTATAAACACTGCTGACAAAGATTTAATGAAAACTTCCTGAACAGTACTCTAAGTTGTATGCTGATATTTCTGTTCATAGTAGACAAATGTCATTACTCTGTAAAAGTGGGCAGTCCTATAACATTTTTAAGCAGGCTGACAGCCTCTGCAGTTTGCTTCCCAGGATATGGTTTGTGCATTGTGGCATTCATTAGAGTTCATTCTCTTTCATCACAAACATAAGAACTGCAAGAAGAAAACAGCTGGAATGGTGCCCGATTGAAATACCGTATAATGGGACGATATACAGAGAACAATGGACAGAAAGTGAATTATTCAACATACACAAAAACACACCTAATTACAGCATCATCCATCGATAGAACTAAACGGTTTGGACAAAAACATTAAAACATCTTCCTCATGGAAGTTAACACAAGAAGCGTCTACAACTGTGTTAAACAGAAAATTTAGAAAGTGGATTTAAAGGCCTTCAAAATGGAGGTACATGCATCCCATGAAGTCAGGCAAGAATGATTCTGGATAGGAGTATATCATAAACATGTTCCATGAATTCAGGTATTGCTGGCCTTTATCAATCCAAGAAACAACCATCAACATAAGAGATCGAAACACTACACGGGTTCCTTCAATTCTGTTGGAAAACCAAGGTTCATACCACCAGCATCCATCAGAACAATTGAAATTTACTGCTTCTATTCAAGTGATATCTGTGGCACTCCCTCAAGTGGCACTACACAACTATTACAACAATACAGTTCTAAAATATTCCACAAATGTTATTTTCAACAAACTGCTGACATCCTACAATGAACAATTACAAACGCATCAGATCTGAATTCTATACCCACCGTGACATTTGTAATGCAGTAATCATTGCCCCATATCAAGCATACCACAGAAATCCCTATGGGCAATATTAGCAACTATTTTCATGGAACTGCCACAGCAGCACACAGTTTCCTCCAAAGATTATTCTAAATATTCAAGCTGATGGGGCACAAAAGAGGGATTGTTGCGCTGGGTGGGGGAGGGAAAAAAAAGAGGGGGAATAGTCCACTTTACATTCAAATACAACCCACAAGAATACCTCCTTACTGCAATGAGCATCCTACAATAACATGTAGAGGAGAAAAACATGAATTTATACTTTAAAATTATTCATTCATGGGATGTAGGCATCACTGGCAAAGCCAGCATTTAATGCCCATCCCCAATTGCTCTCAAGGCGTTGGTGGTGAGCTGCAGTCTGTGCGGTGTAGGCCACCCACAGGTGTTGATACATCAATGCCTTGTCATTTCAGGGCAAGAGAAGTGATCACTTTTTCTCAGATGGTTGTTGGGCATTTTGTTCATTGGAAAAATATCCTTGCATTAAAAGGAGTGCATTTTGCCCAAAGTTTCACAAAAGGAATGGTTTACCTCTGATTAACGAGCTAAAGTGTTAGCATTGACCTTTTTTCATTAAAATTTACAAAAATATGTGAAGGTACAACTTCTGGCACTTTGATGTTTCAATATTGTAGTCTAATGATCCTTAAACTAGATGGTTAAGAGATATATACAGGCCATCATGCCCTACCCTCGGACAACTTGAACAAAATGTGACGTTATCAACATCAATCCAGAGTTTCTGACTGAAGTTGGTATTCTATTTGCATGCACATTCATTTCACAAGGGACAGCCTACAAACAAAACTCAACTGCACTCAAAGTTAAAAATCAATTAATTTAACATGCTTATAAGTTACTGATCTAATATTTTGCCTAGGATCCAGGGAAAAAATAAGTTCTGTAATTAAACTCAAAATCAAATTGTCCAGCAAAGATGTTCCTGCTTAGAAAACAATGCAAGGAATAGACTTCACTAGACTCCAATTTCAACAATCATAGAACCATACCTGTTTATAGCACAGAAGATGCCAATATGTTTGCATAGTGTTTTGCTGGAACAGTCCAACAGTTATTTCCATTGTCTTGCACAGTCCTAAGTTTAGTCTTAAATGGAAAGGAAAATGTAAGAACTTTCCGAAAAGATTCAATGGTCTGAGCCACAAATACTCAATTCATGTTGAGATCCAGCCTTTGGCTAGTTCAGTATTATTTAGTGAAATGCTAGCACTGTTTGTTCCCAACACTCAGCACTTATGCAAATCAACAACCCAAAAATTGCTGAATCCATAATAACTGCCACTGACAGGGTCCTCTTTTTTAAAAAAAAGAAAAACAGGCTTTCCTGGCAGCCTTTAAAAACCCAGCAAGTTTACACCGAGGTTGCTACCAGATGTGTGATACTCATGCACCAAAGACTAGCGATATTAACAACCCAAGACAAAACTCACCTTTTCCTATTTACAACCAGCAGCTGCAGTGTAAATAGTCCAAACTTTGCCAGTAGTTTAAACAAAACTATTTTATTAAATGGAAAATGTCCCAGTTTAAAGCTGTACTCTGTCTCACTCAAAACCATCTGACTTGTATTACTTGTGAACATTACCTAATGGAGGGAAGTTATGAATCTCAGTCCGAGTTACAGCTTTTCATTTAAAAAGGACCAAAATGAAACGTGAACAAAGGGGTGTGGTGAGGTTAGATGTAGCTAGAAATGAGAAACTTGCATGATAATTGTTTGTACTAATTAGAGCTTAAAAGATTCTTATTAATCCATTAAGATGCTAAAATTCAAAAAGATTTTATTTGTAAAAAATTACATTTTACAAATTATTTGAATCCAATTGAGAAAGTTACATCTCAGCAAATTCCAAGATTGTTTGACAGAATGACCTGAAAAAGATTTTTTAATACTACTGCCATTGTGCAGTAAAAATTCATTTCACAATTTGTGTCACTTCTCTTCTCCACTAATTTTTAAAACTCAAGATGCTCAACAAAAGTCTTTGTTAGACCCAATACTTATTTGTGGAGAAAACAGACAAAGTAACATTTCCGATGTGGATTCTACAATAGAACTGAAGGGTCCACACGAAACATTAACTGGTCCATTCTTGACACACATTATACTTCATCCAAGTGTTAACCATTTTCTGATTTTGCAGAAACTACTACTTCTACTTTTGTTCTCCAGCAGGAAATATTTGCACTTTTTGCAATCGTTTTGTCATAAGGGATCACTATAATGAACACTACATTAGATATTTTACCTGAGCAATTGTTAGATCTCCCCTAATACTTTGGATAGTTGCATGATGAGCAAATACTTACATGAGCACCAGCCATTGGGTTTTATGTGCTGAACACCGAATACTGTTATACAGCAGGTAGAAACAACTGGTAAAAGATTTAGAGCTTTCGAATATTTATATATAAAGAGTTGAATATTAGAGGGCTGAACTACACCCAGTAATTCCCATTTATGAAGTGGTACTAGGCGACTGGCAGCTGAGTGAACAAACAGAAAAAAGGATGTCACATCATTTGGTCTTGCTTACAATGGCTGCATATTACATTGATGAGTCATGAGGCCAGAGTTTTCAGGTGGAGTGCAATGCTATGGGGAAGCTATGCATAGTCTTGGACCAACAAGAACTTAATTGTTCAAAGGGAGAGCAGGATGGCTCTGTGCAAAATACAGAATATAGAAGGAATGATGTATGGTAGTGAATAAAGTGCAGGGTCAATAAAAGGAAAATGCACATGCTGGGTTTGCATCTTTGAGGGATACAGGATGAAAATGACTGACAGGCACTTTCTTAAATAGACTTCAATTAAAATGTCAAATTTGTAATAAACACAAACTGAAATAAAGTTATTTCTAGAACAGTTGTGGAATCAAAACCCTTTTCATATTTAATTTAGATGGAACTCAGTGCTTCCCAAATAATGGTAACAAAGGCAGAAGCATCACAAATGACTCTTGGGGGCCAATGATGCATCTGTTTAAATTAGTCTTGCATGTCTGCATACAGCTTTGAAATACTGCCAAAAGTGCAATCCTGGGGGTTTACAGATCACAGCTATAAAACCATTTCATTTGAAAAAAATCTGGCAAACTGATTTTATATTAGTCCAACATTAATTCAAACTCTGGTAAACTACCATCTATGAACCAGCTCCCAGGTTACACTACTAAATCCAGCCTTGTTATTTTGCTGCCAATCTCAGACCGGTAAAAATAACCTAAGCCTGCAAATGTATCCCAGAATAAAAAAGGGCCCAAATCCAATAGGATAACCACCAGAGGCATGTTTATTGACACCGTCCCCAGGAATCTGAATTAGAACACACAAAATCAACTTTAAAAATAAAACACCACCCTTATTGAAGGCATAAGCAGTTCAATTCCACAAAAAAATTATTTCCTCATGGAATTTTCAGTTTCCTGATGGAAATTTCAATTTCCCCATTTGGCAAACCTTTTGCTGAGTGAAATTTTACACACTGACAGCAATAACTATTCAACAAACAGCAGAGCACCTTGAAATGATTTAAAAAGAAACATGGCCAAAGCACAATAGTTCTTTCCTCCCCACCCAAGCAAGATTATCACACACTTATGTATCACAAATGGAATGGTTTCCTGGCAGTTGGAAACTGGGGCTGCTTCTGTGGATACATTTTCTAGCAAAGGTCATAGCACAATGCAGTATTTAAATGGTAACTAGACTAGAGATTAACTATCTTTTTGAAAATTGCAGTTTAAAAAATGGCATAAAAAGAATGACTAGAGTGACAATATTGAACAAGTTAGCTCACAAATAACTACTAGCATTAAGGGGAAAAAATTCTTCCATTGTACTAGAGCTGTTACTGCTAAATTGGTGCAGTGATGATAATCATATGACCAATTAACTTGGGTTGTAAACATGCCAACTAGTTTAATTTTTAAAAAAATGCTCATCTAACATTCCAAAGGACTTTGAACATGGGCTGTACAATGACTACAAAGACATAACCCACTGCTGCTTATTAATTTATTACAAGAACGAACACAAACAATTTTAGACAAATTATGATACTGGATCAACGGCAAGACCTTGTTCAGCTCAAATCCTCTGGCTGGCTCACTGAGCTCCATTACACCTGCCTGCACAACAAGTCTGAACACCTCTTGCCAAATGAACTCTGGACTGAACAGCACACAAACAATGCCGCTCCTTCATCTACAATCAGTTTTTTTTTAATGGGTAGCACAAAATGCAATGTCAGCGTGCCGCATGTAGTTCTACATGTTAGAGGAGTACCAAGAAAGATGCTCCTACACATGCAATAATGGTTCACTGCGCAGTTTGAAACCTCAGACAGCACAAAGGTGTTCCCATAAAACAAGGAAGGGGGTAGATAGGCAGAGAGTTCAAATATATAGAATCCCCTATAGTGGAGAAGGACACCATTCGGCCCATCGAGCCCACACCGACAACAATCCCAACCAAGCCCTATCCCTGCTAATCCTCTTGATGCAAAGGGCAATTTACTAATCCACTTAACCGGTGCACCCGG
This sequence comes from Mustelus asterias, assembly GCF_964213995.1. NCBI lineage: Eukaryota > Metazoa > Chordata > Chondrichthyes > Carcharhiniformes > Triakidae > Mustelus > Mustelus asterias. The sequence continues at coordinate 40,932,874 of NC_135820.1, forward strand.
AGGCAACCCACACAGACATGGGGAGAAAGTGCAAACTCCAAACAGACAGTGACCCGAGTCCCTGGTGCTGTGATGTAGCAGTGCTAACCACTGTGCCGCCCTTAAAATTAACAAACTGCAATGGCTGGGAATCCAGCCCGGGTCAGCTGTTTGGGAGGCACCTATGCTCAGCATTATAGCATCATCACTTATATAGTTCAGTTGTTTTAAATGGAAATCCTCAAATCAAGACCAATTTTGAGTGGTAGAAATATAAAATTAAGGGGATTAAATGGCAATGCAAAACTGGGTCATAAAACCTGAAAAATGACTAAATAAGCTGCAGAAAATGGGGCATTTAATGGAATTTGAAGTCTTATACACCTGTCTATCAGTGAAATTAGGTTTGTTATAAATTAAGCGGCGAGATATTAAATTTTCTTACAGAAAACTACAAATTAAATTCCAAACTCCTGCCACAATTTCAAAACACAGCTTCAAGTTTCAAAAATTGTACCATGGAATACTTTACAAATGCTTAATGCAGCTGCCTCAAAACTCCTTTGCTCACCAGTTTAAACAGTTCATTTGTTAAAGATATCTAAAAAGTGTCAACAGTGCATAGCAGAATATCCAGGCTCAGAATGACTAGTCTGAAGGATTCAAGGCACTCAATTATGTTAGATGAGATTAAAGAGCAGTTCGCCACTAAAGTTTATCTTTAACAATATATCAAATTCAATTTCCAAGCAAGTCATTTGATTTAAATATTTCAATGAATGTCTTCAAAGAATCAAGAGTTTATTGCACATGAAACAAAAAAAACAACAAACTAATCTTAATGATTTAAAACAGGAAGCTGCAGTTTTTAAAATTTGATTTCCCTGGCCCTTAACATACATCCTTCTCTCACCACTTTTTATGAAACAATGCTAAGTACTCACCTGGTGGCTGAGCTAGTTTTTCCAAATGACTAAGTGAGATGGCAATAGGGGACAACGACTACTACTAACCGATGAGTTCTGGAAAGAAAAAGTTATGAGTTTCCACCCTGACAACGATCATTAACAGGTTACTTGGCTTCTAAAACATCATGGCCTAATTCAACCCGAGGTTCACCACACACAAATGCAAAAGAAGCTAACAAATCATGTGTGGAAGCGCTGCCCCACTCTCTTTCTCTCTCTCATGCAACAGCCGAACCAGACTCTTACAATGGAGCCCCAACTAAGATTAACTAACTTAGTACACAAACTGTACAGTTCAATACCACAACAGACAATGCACTCAACATGAGCCATCGGGAAACTCTTATTAATTTCAACACAAACATACTGTATAAATAAAAGGCAGTGGCAAGAAAAGGCAGGATAGAGAGTAAATGTGAAGCACAAAAGCCATAAACTCAAAAACAGCATGTGCACATATTTAATTACTATCCCACTTCTGAAACATTGAGCTACAGAAGTAAAATATTTACATTTGTTTTCTGCTCCTGCAATGTTGTGGAAGCTCCATGTTTCTCAAGTGACGCTTGGAGTTCAAATTTCACAATCAAGAGGCAATTTTAATTAAAAACTGGAAATAAAAAAATAAAGTGACCCTGAAGCCACTGGTTTGATGTAAAAGAAATCAACTAGTTCATTATAGCCCTTCAGGGAAGGAAACCTGCTGCCCTTTCCTGGTCTTTGTGAATCCAGTCCCAGATCAACATGGTTCACATGCAACTTTGTGCTGAAGTGGCCTAGCAAGACACTCCACTACAATCGCCTTCTCAAGAAACTAGAAAATGGACAATGCCATCCTCTCACTAAACAGCAAAAGGAGCTAGCCCCATCTTTATTTATAGTAAGAGTTTTCAAATTAAGTGTCCAAATCAAAAAAAAGTACCAACATACACTAGGGAGTAGTCAGCAACAACTAATCTCAGAAACACTCAAATTTTTGGTTAAAAAGTTTGAAGTGTAATATCAATTGGTTTCTAGACAGACGCGAAATAATGAAAATATCGCATACTGTTCTCAGTCAAGTGGTAGAAGGCTCATTAAGAACTCCCATTGAACAACCTAAAGAAATCAAAACAATAAAAACAGATTTATTTAGCCAAGTTGCAAGAATATCTGTATCTTCAAAATTTTACACTGCATACCGACTTGAACATTCAGGCTTCAAACGTCCTGGTATTCTAGTTTCCTAAGAAAGGATGAAGTACACCATATGATAAATCTCTAAACACTATCTATTCTTCCTGCTGAGTTTTCAGCTGTCAAAAGGTTTGAATTTACAAGAGCATCACATTGTGTGGGTAACCCTGATGCATGCATTTCATTGAGGCCAAACCACCCCCCACCCCCCCCACCTTAAGTTTCACCAGCTTCTTCATTGTCCAGAAATTGGCAAGTTATGGAAAGAAGCCCGAGACACATGCTCCATGTTGGAGCGCCTCAGCAAGTACAAATGCAACTGCTAACAAGACTGAAAAGTATTGGACAATTCCAAAATCAATTACCAGAGAATGCGAGTTTTATCTTCTGTAGCCTGCCAACACAGTGATATCTAGTCTTGCATATCAACCAAAGTTAAAGCTCAAGAGTCAGATACAACTGTTACACATCTATAAGCCTTAAATTATTTGGGACGTGGATAATGGGAGAAAGGAGGAAATAAAATGAATTCCTTCCTGTACCTCAAGCGCACTTGCTTGCAAATCAATCCAAGGGTGGCACGAATGCAGATATACAGTCTAGGCTAGACATGATTGACTAAAAAATAATCAACCACAGCAGAGAACATAATACATATGAATTGCTTTTTCAAAATTGCTTGTATAATCAGACTCACCGATTTAAATTCTGGACTCTATTCAATTTCCATCAGCATTCAGGATTAAGGTAACTTCAGCTGTGCTATGCATCCATGTTTCCTAAACAGGCCTCAATTACCTTAAATTAAAAACACAGGACTAGTTAGACGTGTTATTGCCACACCCTGATGCAATATACTGTGATGAGAAAGTACATCCATAAATATGCTATCTAGGTTAGCACATCGTTTGCATCCATCATATACACATGAATCATTGCACTGATTACACATTGCAACATAATACTATTCCATTTATTCAAGGTCAAATGTACAAACAGGAAATCAGTAAAAGACTAACAAATTTTGAATAAAACAAAAATCACTTATCCAACAACAGAAAATGCTAGAAAATCACAACAAGTCTGACAGCATCTGTGGAGAGGACAGAGCAAACATCAAATCTGGATGATTCTGCATTAGAGCTCTGACAAAGAGTCATCCAGACTGGAAATGTTAGTTCTGATCTCTCTCCACAGATGCCGTCAACCTGTTGAGATTTTCCAGCATTTTCGGTTTTAGTTTCAGATTCCAGCATCCACAGGAATTTGCTTTATTATATATCACTGTTATCCACTTGGCCATCAACAACTCAACCAGCAATCTGATAGCTCTTTGCAATCCTTAAGTATTCACTTCATGAGAACACAAAATTAATATGCCCTCATAATTACCTGCAATCTATATTTGCAGCAATCCTGATGCCCATAAATAAAATGCACATCTCACACAGACCAAAAGGTGAATCAAATTCAATTCTCAATATGTGTAGAGATTGCTGGACTCATGATTTTATAAACCACTCCTGAAATGGGGAGTTTGGGGAGAATGGGGGGGGAGGGGAGAGTTTGGGGAGAGAAGAGAGAGAATGGAGTAGAGAAGAAAGCAAAAAAAAAGAGGATTTCAGATTGGTATTTCATTCCTGATTGCACAAATGGATGCTCAGTTGAGATCTATCCCTCTTCTACAAAATGAAAATCAGGATGAAGTCATTTACGCAAGACATCATGGAGAGTTACTATTAGCGCTCATGAAACTGCAACTTACTTAGATCAACACTTTCAGGAGATGAGTAAAGAAACTGACAGAATATATATATAATTCATTTCTCTTATTTTATTAGTCACATTTACAGTATTTTCCAAGTTACCAAAAAATCCCAATGATGCTCAACTCCAATCATGCCTGGTATGTACCAGAAGGAGCCAACATCTAGTTTGTACAATTCATAACAGAACTTTGTAGAGGTAGACTACCTTAACTTCAGAGCCTTCAGGAGAAACCATGAGCACAACTTCATCTGAATGTGGCAAATATTCACAGCGGTGTCAGCAAGCTATCAGATTATAGGCAGGATCATAATCAAGTCCATTCTGGTATCCCCACACACACACACACCAGTCGAGAGAGAGAGAAACCTGCCCAATTTCCTTTCCCCCACCCAATCATCCTAGCTAAATGCCATGCGATGCATGAGGATGCCTTTGTTGTAGAGAGCAGCTAAATAAATCATGGAATTGGAATTAAACTTAGCGATCATCATGTATATTTTGGTACCATACCATATGGTAAATGTGAGCTAATGCATTTTGGAAGATCTAATACAGATGGGAAATATACAATAAATGGCAGAACCTCAAGAGTATTGATAGGCAGAGGGATCTAGGTGTACAGGTACACAGGTCACTGAAAGTGGCAACACGGGTGGAGAAGGTAGTCAAAGCGGCATATGGCATGCTTACCTTCATCAGCCGGGGCACTGAGTTTAAAAGTTGGCAAGTCAAGTTGCAGCTTTATAGAACCTTAGTTAGGCCGCACTTGGAACAGTGTTCAATTCTGGTCGCCACACTACCAGAAGGATAGAGGCTTTGGAGAGGGTACAGAAATTATTTACCAGGATGTTGCCTGGTACGGAGGGCATTAGCTATGAGGAGAGATTGGAGAAACTTGGTTTGTTCTCACTGGAACGACAGAGGTTGAGGGGCGACCCGATAGAAGTCTACAAGATTATGAGGGACATGGACAGAGCTTTTTCCCTGGGTGGAAAAGTCAATTACTAGGAGGCATAGGTTTAAGGTGCAAGGGGCAAGGTTTAAAAAGAGATTACGAGGCAGGTTTTTTTTTGTTTTTACACAAAGGGTGGTGGGTGCCTGGAACTCGCTGCCGGGGAGGTAGTGGAAGCAGATACGATATGACTTAAGGGGCGACTTGACAAACACATGAATAAGACGGGAATAAAGGGATATGGTCCCTGGAAGAGTATGGGGGTTTTAATTCAGTTGGACAGCATGGTCAATGCATGCTTGGAGGGCCGAAGGGCCTGCTTTTGTGCTGCAATTTTCTTGATTCACTTTGTGAGCCACAAACACTCACTTACTGGATTGGCAAACACATTCGCCTTGAGTTTCTATACAGCATCACTCTGACCTTCGCTATATTTCACAACATTTGGAAACGTACACATTTATACTACAGCGTGATATTCAGACAGTCAAAACAATTTTTAAAAAGTTAATTTAAAAAATCCAGCACAAATGTAACTCCAAAGTTGCTAAATTCAAATCTTTCTTTCATTCCACTGTTATTTTTCCTCAAATTATTAGACAACTTTGTTTGTACTGAAAACAGCGCACAAAACAACAGGTTAAAAACTGCAAAGATTACAGTTATGGGTGTTTGTTTTTGCTGTCTATGTGAAAACGCCACAAACACACCTCAAGAAAGGATTTCATCCCACCAATGCAATAAAAAGCTCAAGAATGGCCATTTTCCTGTAAAATCAACAATTAATTTTACTACCATAATAGTGAAGGCAACTCTCTCTCAGCCTTGTAATGAACACCCAGAATGCCAACCGGAATCTGTTTACTCCCAACTCTCAGTAGCAGCAGGATGCCCAAGATAGCTCAAGATATTAAATGAAACAGTGAAAAGCTTATGAACACAATAGGTTCGACTGGATCACATTCCATTATACTTAATTAACAAGGGCAACTAAGTGTAGCTCAACCTATATTTGCTCCAGGCCTGTGAAATGACCCTCCTGTGTTAGAAGTACAGAATAGTTTCTACAGGGGCATGGGGAAAACGTATCACACTCCTGCCCACAGGTAGTTTGACCGCAGGTTTGTTTGCATTACATCAGTTCCAGCTGTTATACTACAACCAGCACACCGAACACAAAGGCAGTCCTTTACATGAATGAAAGTTTGATCAGAAGCAACAAAGCGTCAGTTACCCATGAACAAGTAAACGTTGGCATTTCCATGCCAGTACCAGCATATTCCGACAATGTTCACACCACAGTTATTACAGCCTTACGACAATAATTATCCAGTCATCTATCCTCCATAAGTCTCTCATTTGTGTACATCCTTCCAGTCAGCTTTTTGGAAGGCCAGAGAAAATTTTCTACAAGAAATGCAATTATAAAGAAGCACCAAGCTTGCAGCTTAACCTTGAAGCAACATCATTCTTTTGGCCTCTGTATCTAACTGTAGCAAATTTTAGGCATAGCCAAAAGTAGACATAGATGCTTAAATAACTATTTAAAATGCTAGTATTGATTAAACTATGAGAGTCAAATCTCCAACTACATTTGTGATTCTGCTGATATGTAGCTTGGAGCCTACAATGCACACACTTCATCAGTGCTGGTTCAGAATTTATTAAGTATTTAACTATTAACTATAGTGAACACAGCAGCTTAATATTCATTTGTGTAATAAATATATTCAGCATATATTAGGGACAGGCAACAAATGCTGGTCTTGTCAGCGACATCCACATAGAAACCAGATAAATAAACATGAACACGTGTCCACAGATAGCCAAATTCATCTCTCAAAAGTCTGAATTACTCAAGACCATTCAGAAATACTGTCCTATTATGTACAAGTCTAACTAAATTTTATAAGGAATGATTATATTTATGTTAGTTCAGTCATTCAGAAGATGATTCAATACTCTGTCATCTTAGACAGTTTCTCAGCTGGTGTATTAGGAATGTTGCATCAGCCATAGTGCCCCTGGGCTGCTGAGGAAGATACAACCAGGGTCACAACTTCAGCTATGATCTAGCAAGCCATTCTGGAACTACACATCAGGAGAGAATGGAATATAAAACCAGGTTTGGCTGTAACATCTTCCATAAACAAACAGTCTACACAAGTCTTCACAACTAAGTCCATGATATTACAATAGAAGCTTGAAACTTTGATTCATTGCAAACCTACAAAAATAAGCAGGAGCACTCAAGTTTGAAGACTGCCCAAATTAAAATTAAAACAGGAAATGCTGGAAAAAACTCAGCAGGTGTGGCAATGGAGAGAAACAAATCTGTGGGTCCGCATGACTGTTCTTCAGATGTTTTTTTTTTAAAAAGCATGTTTCAGGGAAATAGTTGTCAAAAATAGTTTCAGCACTGTCAACTTATAATGCCAATTACTTATTTCAGTTTTCAGGAAACTGCTTTTATCTTGGTAAAATGATTTACTTTAGCTATCATAATTTTGCTCAATCCCCATCAAGATCACAACTGTACATTGTTCCTGAATATGACTGAGGCTGCAAAGAGAAGGCTGAGGGAGCAAACTGCTACACTTCAGGAAATAAAATGTTATAGTTGACAATATCTGAAATTGAAGATCAAAGAACAGGAGAGGAAGTTGCTATCAAGGCAGCAAGGGAAGTTTAAGTAACTTAAACCTACAATGCCACTGCAAACGGATGAGATGGTGCAAGTGTAAAAGGTACAAAGCACGATAACATTTGCTGGTTTAGTGGCATTTAACGGCTGATTTGTTTTGAGAAAAATCACCTGACAACATTTACTGCAACTCTGTGGTCACATCTGCAGGTTTACTGCTCATATGTATACAAAAAAAATGATGGTACTCAGAAAATACACAAAAGAAAATGTTTGATGCAGAATTATGCATCCAAGACCATCTGGGTTTCCTTTTGTATATTGTACGATAAATGCCATTTTAAGATAGCCACTGGAGCTATTGAGTTACCAGAACACCATTTACTCCGCAGACTAACATTCTATTAAACACCAAAGTGCCAGCTCATAGGAGGCTTGTTCAAAACTTCACTGAGCCTAGTTTTTGTTGAAGTGGTCATGAGGATTGCATTATAAACTTGCAAGAGTCCAGTTGTCCATTAACATAGCATTGTATTCATAGCAGAATTCAGGGTGGGATCAGTTTTCACTTGTACTGGTGCTTACTAATAACATTACCAAGACTGATTGCAGAGCAGGATGCAATAGTGTTAATTAGGAGAAATATTTTAAAAATCATTCATGGGATGTGGGTGTTGCTGGCAAGACCAACATTTGCATCCCATCCCAAATTGCCCTTCAATAGGCATCATTAAATGAGTACCATTTGTAAGAAAGGTGGCGAGATAGAACAGTCACTGCATATGGACCAAAACTATTTCATAGATACTCATACCTTTCAAATTGGCAGGAAAATGAATTGGTGCCTAAAAAAGATACAGCAACACCGAACAACATTTGCTATGTATTTTTAGACACACACTACCTATACTCAAAAAAAATCCACATTTACAAGTAACTGCAGCATCGAGGTTTTAGATTTCAAGTTTCAGTTTGAATAGGTTTTACTGGAAATATTTCAAACATTTCTAGGAATATTGTTTAGAATAGGAGAGAGAAGCATAAATGAAATTTCAGCTCGCCTATTTTTTTGCCAATTTTTCCTTCCCCCCCACACCCACAATTCACACCCTCCCCTCTGAAGGCATTGGCTTCTGCTTGGGGTGCGTTCACACAGGAATATGGCTGTCAGGAACAACTTGTTCAAGTATCACAGTTGAATCCAATCCTATTCCTCACCCAACATCCACAAATGCATACTTTCCAGCAAGGGTCATTGGATAGCATTAGGAAGTTATTTTCTCTTCCTTTACCAAAGGGTGGCTCATCTATACAGTGGCTTTACCAAATAAGTTAATGAGAGCAGCATCCACTATTGCTATTTAACATTTTAAATGCCAGACAACATGTACAGCTGTCCTCTTACCAAAATGATAGTTGAATTAAAATCACTAATTAACCTCACTCATTAATTAACAATTATCTGCACTTTATATGTAACTTGCAAATGTTTTGGTACACTCCCATTTCACCTCCAGAAGATTCCACCACCCAGAGTTTTTTTTTGGGGGGGGGGGGGGAAATAGAAGACAGATAGAATGTCACAGCAAGAATTAGCATTTTTATTTCATCTAGTTTACATAGAAACATGCATAAAAATAGTTTAATGGGTTCTTTTCTTGTTCAACCTGTATGGAGTTTGCACAACAGTCATTCTACTAATATAGAATAGGTGGGTGGGGTTGCCTCATGTCTGATTATAAATTTCCTATTGTGTTATTTACAAAAATACATTTGCTAAAAGCATAGCAGTTACCCAGCATAAATGCATGATCAACCAAACCTTCAGAGTTTGACACTGCAGACATATTGTGCACACTGTACATTTATCAGCTGCTGTTTCAATCTGCTGGCAGCTAAAACACTAAATGGACACTTTTTTTAAAAAATAGTTAAAGCAAAGATTGACTGGAACACATAGTACAAGGTGAACTAGCACAAAGCAATAACATATCACAACCAGCCACCAACTTCCTACAAAGAGACATATTGCTACAAAACAAGATTATCTAGGACTGTTAAAATGCTGCAACCGTCTTATGTCTCTAATTTAGGGAACTGTTTAAACTCAAACCACCCTATGCAGCACAGATGCATGTGTAATTTAAACATCAATGCAGTCTATTACCAGTAAAGACTTATCTAAATTTTCAATAAGTGTACGAAGCCATCAAGGTCACAATCCACAAGCCCAACAGGCAGTCTGACATGCCTAATGTGAAGGACAGATGTGGCTTTTAGTTTAACGGCACAACACAGGAGGCTGCCTGTATATCAAAAACAGTTCTGAAAGGAAGGGTGGGAAACAGCCACTAGCCTAGTAACCACTTTGACTTGTACAAAGCAAACCACTAAATAATAGCCTACTAAATTGGGTATTTCAGAAATTTAAAGATATAAAAACATACACACACTTTAGATTGCAAAAGCAAGATGTCTGACAGAAAGAATCCATTTTCAAACCAAGCTTTCAACCAGAATGCATACAATATTTTAAGTACATCTGCCCCATATAAATAAAGGACTGTACTTTTAACAGGCAGTGAAATTGATTCCATTCATTCCTCACTCTTTCACAAGTCTCACCTATACCAAAAGCTGATTTCTGTATCAAAGTATTTGCTACAAGATATCACAAAAACCAACTGTACTGGGCTACAGTAACAAAGCCCAGAGTAAATGTGCATAAAACCACACCACAGAAAGCATACTTGTTTACCGTACTGAAATGCATCCTGCTTTATGACTCAGACCATTTGAAGCCTTGACTTTGATTGTAAAATATTACTTCTCAGCAGAAAATCAGGATTTTATATTTACACTGAACTTAAAAGCTGATCAAAAAAAACAAACTAGAAACTTGGATATTTACTATATATTTGTTTACACCTTACATATAGCTATGATGCTCTATATTACATTTAAATAAAAATGAAAACTTATCACCATGCACAGCTTCAAGCAATGCAAAACACGAGTGTAAAACAACAACAAAAAGTGGCCAACTGAATTTTATTCTGAACTGCCAAAAACAGCCAACACTTCCAACTCCTCCAACATATGAGGTTCAGGTTAACCTATTACAGAGCTTCTGCAACAATAGTGCTGCAGTGATCATTATTCTGCCTGTGGAGGATATCAGTTTCAACATGATAAACAAATGCAGCACTTCCTTGATCAATGAATCATACTGGGAAAAAAAAAGTCTATAACTTTAGTTAGTATTAGCCTTGGGGGGGGGGGGGGGGGGGGGGGCGGTGGGGGGGGGGGGGAATGAGAAGGACAAGAAATTATGACTTATATGCACTGACACAGTTCCTTTCTTTCCCCTAAAATATGGTTCGAGTATTGATACCATTCAGTAAACACACTAGCTCTCAAAGTCCTGTTGCCCTCTTTAAAATTAGGCTATTAGAAAATAAGTGCCTCAAAACTTCCTCCATACATATCAAAAAGAGGATATTTGGAAATGTTTGTCATTTTTTTAAAAAGGAGGAAATTGAAAAGCTATACCATCTTAGGAACAAAAGGTTTTACCAGTTTTTAGTTACACATGACTGAACCCACAAGATAAAGACTTGTTTTTCACTTCCTGGTATATTTTCTCACTATACAATTATGATTATTTAAGATCCTTACAGCTGCTCAGATCCAATAACTTTTCTAGTAATATTCATTACTGAAGTTCCTTTGATTATTTGTCAGTGAGATTTTAAATTGACATGATTCTCCCAAATAACTGGTATGCAACAAAGGGTGCAGATCAGAAACTGACGTTCATATATTGCAAAACTTTATGTAAGCATTAAGCAGCCAAAGGTCCTTTTAACAGCACCAAACAACTTTTTTTGGTCTATGCAATCAGTATTATTTTTCCTAACTTTAGACACTAAATAATTCGATCTGTTCCACCAGCTTATTCCAGTTTTGTCTACAGATTGGTTGAATGCATTAAATTTGATAATAGAACCACTGAATGGCCTTCCATTCTGAACTATTTCATAGGTCTTTCATCTCTACTGCATGTGTATAGTCAATCAAGTACAGTATTGAAATCTAGACCCACTATTTCTAAAACAAACATTTCAATTAAACACATCAAATAAGCCAATTTCAAAAAGTACACAAAAGACAACCTTGAGACATTTTTAAAAACATTCAGTCCCTGAAGGAGAGCCAGCTAGCTGCCACTGACCTTTGTTTAAAAAAAGACTAGAAATTCCAATCAAGGTTGCAGAGACGAAGGCAAAAAAAAAACTAACTTCTCTGGAAATTCTCTCATCTCTCAATTCAGGTAAGCTTGATCGAGTACTTTATTCTTTTCCTGTGCACATTTGTCCAGCAGCCCTGGTTTCAATCAGTCAATTAGTAACTAATTATTAGCCCAATCCACAATATAGTCCCTTGGTTTAGCATGAAAGGTATTCTGAGACAACCTGTTAGAACTGTGCTTGGTGTTTTCTTTTCAATTAATGTCTATGAAAATTTTAACACTTCTGTCTAATTCATTATTTGAATAGAAATAAGTACAAATTGCAATTCAACAGGGGTATTCTATTTAAACACTTCACAAGCTGAACATAAACTCAAGTGAAAAAGTTATTCTCCGTAGTTTAAGATTCAAAGCAAGAGTTTCTATTCTTACAAAAAAAAAGGAATCAAGAATGCATCAACAAAAGAAATATGGAGAGACTGCTTTTTTTTTTGCAACATACAAGTATTTTGCAACACCCAAGTGTTTGGCAATAAGTTACATTCATTAGTCCTTGGTGGAAAATACTATAAAATACCTCTTATACGTTTTCAGTCACTTAGTTTGAAAAAAAAATTACAGTATAGTTCAAAAGGGACTTTCAGCACACATGTCTAAACATGGCGTGAAGGCATTCAAGCCATTGTCATGTATTGTGCTTGATACCTTTTCTCCTAACACAACCCCCAACCATACCGTCATGGTATTAGTCAGCAAGTCACTGCCTGCTCCAAGCAGATAAAAACTCTGAATAACCTTCGATTTTCAACCGAATTCTTAGGTACTATTCAACAGATACTTTAAAAAAAGCACCAGCCACTTAAAAGTTCCTTTTAAAAAAAGAGATCTTCACAAGATAAGTAGGCGACCAACAGTCAACACAACCCTAGACCATGTGATCCGGGAGTTGCTGATTAGAATAAAAAAAAGGAATGTGTTTAAGGGCGACAATCTCAATAGAAATTCTTCTCAAAAATAAACTTCGACGTTAATCTGATTTATTTCATCCAATAAACATCTTGATTGCTCACCCCTCCCCAAAGAAAGAAGGGGGAAATAACTTACAGAAATGGTCATCATACGATATATGGAAGCAATTAATAAATGGAACGTCCGCTAAATTCTCTCAAAAAAAATAAAAAAAAGAGGAAATCTATAATTAAAAGTTGTTCGTTAGTGGCTGATGTATCGATCGCCACATACACAATCTGCATCGCTCAGAAAACATCGCCCACTGAGGGACACAAAACGCAACCCAAACGAAACAAAAAGCAACTGACAGCGATCAATGAACTTTCAGAATGAGTAGCCAGCCTTCCTCAGACCCTCCAATTCCTCTCCTTCCCACAAACTCCACTCTTTTATTATCTCCCACCAGATATAAAACTTAGCAACCCCCCCCCCCCCCCGGGCAAAAAAAATCAGGCTGGATCAGATCCAGTGTTACATTTTCTCTATTCGCCAAAGTTCAAGTTGTTTTCTTTATATATTTTTTTAATGTATATTGTATATAGAAGGGGGGTATAATCTCAGATCATATTCTTTTTGGTATCTGAGCCCAAGCTCCCGTTGACTTTTTGCTGTTGTTGTTGCTCTGTTCAGAGCTTGTTATATTGATGCTGTTTGCATTCAGTAAGGACGAGCTTTCTAACAAGAGCGCCTCACGACAAAACGAGAGGGAGAAAATACACACACAAAAAGCCACACTTTAATAGACGCCCAAACCAAGTTTTTAAAATAAATCCATGTGTTCTGTTAAAAGTGCAAACACACAAGAGACCCCCCCTTTCCTGTGACTGACCTGTCCCTCTGTGTGTCGATGATGATAGTGCTCACCCTCCTCCTCCCTCTATTTCTAACCCTAGCTGCTTATTGACTGACTCCGCTGCGCTGCCCTCCTACCTGGCGCTGCCTGTGCTCTATAGGTGCAGCTTCCGTCTACTTGCCGGCTTATATTCCCCGATAATGCTCCAGCACTGGCGCTGCTCTCCTCCTTTATTTGGCATCACGTGCCCCTCGCTGCACGTGCACGCGCATCAAGGATGGGGACGGGTGCGCGCGCGCGCTCCCGTCTGTCCCCCCCCCCCGGCGCGCGGCCGACAATCCATAGGCGCGTGCCCGCGAGCTCCCCTCTCTGTCTTTCTCTGTCTCTGTTGTCACACTTCTCCCATGACACAAGACAAATGTCCTGTTGGGAGTCAAACTTGAGAGAGAGAAAGAAAGAGAGATCACTGCCTTTTCATCCCTCTTCTTTATTTTCATTCGTTTTTTCTTCTTTTAGTGTTATTTTGTTTGCATTCACAAAGTAGTCTTATGTTAACGCCGCAATGAAGTTACTGTGAAAATCCCCCAGTCGCCGGTGCCTGTTCGGGCACACTGAGGCAGAATTTTAACACGGCAATGCGCCAAACCTGCACATCTTTCGGACTTGTGGGAGGAAACTGGAGCACCTGGAGGAAACCCACGCAGACACGGGGAGAATGCACAGAGTGCACAGACAGTGACCCGAGCCAGGAATTGAACCCAGGTCCCTGGCACTGTGAAGCAGCAGTGCTAACTACTGTGCCACCCTGCCGCCCTTCACTTCTCTTCACCAGGACTTGTTTTTTGGAACTTTGCCCCCTCCAAAGCAGGTGGACAAAGGGCAGGATTGCTGAGCTATTTAGTGGCATTAGCGCCGATTTTATTTTTTAAGCCAGTGTTCTTTTGAAACCTGTGTTAGGTACTAAAGTTTTATTTTAAATTGAATTCACTTTCCTCTCTGCAGATTTGGGATTTTTCTATTCCATTTCCCCTGATTTCAAAATTTGCCTCTTTCCCACAGTCATTTTTGGATGTGAGCAATATCTTTTGTTCCTGATTGCTTACTCCAAAGATTCTCGTGCAGCTACCTCAGCCTCCCTATGAACCATAACAGTACAGGTGATATCCAGCAGATATATGGAAATTATTGCCAAAGCAAGTGGAAGGTGTACAGCATATTAGCTTGTATTCAACGTGCACTTGCGTTACAATAATTACAATAAATCTTGGAGTAATGTGAACATTATTCTACCAACACATGAATGCACAATGGATGCAAATGATTAAGCTGCAAACTGATAAAATCATCATCAGACTATTTTGTATTTTGTTTATACACAAATGTGATGGGCTACCATTCAACTCAACTATTTCATTGTTTCACAGAATTCTATAATTCCCTCCTTGAGGCAAATGACTGCTCACGCCACATATAAAAATAAATGTTTGCCATCCCACCAGAGATTGTTGGTTATAGTATTGATGAGACACATTACAATAAGTGACACAGCGAGTTAGACCAAACACAATTATTCTGGCTGATTCCTTGGTCCCAATTACATAGAATGTGCAGTTCAAAAACAGGCCATTCAGCCCAGTAGGTCCACGTATGTATTTATGCTTCACACAGGCCTCTTCCCATTTTCGATTTAATGTCAACCTAACCTTCTAATCCTTTCTCCCGCATGTGTTTATCTAGCTTCCTTTTGAATGCATGTATTAACTGTTTAATGTGATTTTAAATAAAACATATTCAATGCTTCGGGTATATAGAATAATAAATAACTGTCCTTCCCTCCAAGTCAACGAGTTTAATTTAGTGAGTAACTGAACCGATACAGGCTTTTTTCTTTGTTCATGTTGAATTGGAATATTTCATCTGGAGAGGTGTTAAAATTAGTTTCAGTGCTCCTGCATTAGGGAAGGAAAAATCATGAGAGTTCAAAGCATCAATTCCAATTTCAACTTGAGAAGAGAAACCTCACAAATTCGTGGAAGCATGAATGTGAGTTATTAAACTTGGTTGTGTTGATCCTGCAGCTGATTTGCCTGATGACACTCACTTGGTTGACATATTTAAGGATAATTTTCAACAGAACCTTGTTGTATAACAGCCTTGAATTAGTTTGCATCTATTTACTTTACAGATGATACACTTCTAAGGACAATTTTGAAAATAGGTTTTATTTTCCGAAAGAAGTGCCACTAAGCGGTTTGAGATTAAGACTGTGGGCAGTCTATTGTTAGAATCATAAAATCTACAGCACGGAGACAGGCCCTTCAGCCCAAACTGGTCCATGCCGACCAAAATGCCCATCTAAGCTAACCCCATTTGCCTGCATTTGGCCCAAATCCCTCTAAATCATTCCTATTCATGTATCTGTCCAAAATAGAATAAATTGTGTTATGTTAGATGGACTTTAACAGTTTATGATACCTTATAAGAGGTTCTATTGTATTACTAGACATTTTCTTCCACAGCATTTGCTAATTTAAAACTGAATGCTAATGATTGTATATTGAGAGAATATGAATTACCTGAGGATGTGTTATATCATATACGCATGTCTGTTTGTATCATGGGTGTAACTGAAGTACGTTATACTATTATCTAAAACCCAGGGTGTGTTACATCTGTCACACTTTCATCCAGATCTTAATACGCATAATAATCTTTTAACTCTGTTTTCTAATGAGTATACTAATTTGAATGTTGCTGTTGGAACGCCAAGATGCACAATTCCATATTTAATACAACATGAACCGTGTTCAATATTGGGAATAAAGTTTTCTTTTCCTCTTGCGAGTTGCAATCACACATTGCATAATATCCAATTTTCAGAAGCACCAGGGAAAAAGAGTTTCAAGTTGATATTTGGAAAAGGGGTGTGTTGGTGCGCTTTCATATATAATGTAAAATGCACTTTCTAATCGAAGGCAGCCCCTAGCAGTTTGAAGCAATGTGACAATTATGTGTTGGAAAGCTGATTAACTCTATGGAGCGGAGAAGCTACGACATCTTCTCCGGAGCCTTCAACATGTCATCGATGAAGAAGGCCATCCCCATACCTCCACTACTTGCCTTCAAACAACCGCGCAATCTCAAACAGACCATTGTACGCAGCAAACTACCCAGCCTTCAGGAGAATAGTGACCACGACACCACACAACCCTGCCACAGCAACCTCTGCAAGACGTGCCGGATCATCGACACGGATGCCATTATCTCACGTGATAACACCATCCACCAAGTACTCGGTACATACTCTTGTGACTCAGCCAACATTGTCCACCTGATACGCTGCAGGAAAGGACATCCCGAGGCATGGTACATTGGCGAGACCATGCAGATGCTACGACAACAGATGAATGGGCACTGCTTGACAATCACCAGGCAGGAGTGTTCCCTTCCTGTCGGGGAACACTTCAGCAGTCAAGGGCATTCAGCCTCTGAATTCGGGTAAGCGATATCCAAGGCAACCTTCACGACACACGACAACGCAGAATCACTGAGCAGAAACTGATAGCCAAGTTCCGCACATGAGGACGGCCTCAACCGGGATCTTGGGTTCATGTCACACTTTCTGTCACCCCCACGACTTGCCTGGGCTTGCAAAATCTCACTAACTGTCCTGGCTGGAGACAATTCACACCTCTTTAACCTGTGCTTAACTCTCTCTCCACTCACATTGTCTGCATCTGTAAAGACTTGATCACCTGCTAAGGCTCACATTCCAACCATTATCTTGTCATTGAGTTTGTTTCTATATATGCCCTGTTTGTGAACCGAACTCTTCACTCAACTGATGAAGGGACAACGCTCCAAAAGCTCATGCTACCAAATAAACCTGTTGGACTTTAACCTGGTGTTGTGAGACTAGATACCTACCCCAGTCCAACACCTGCAACTCCACATCATAACTCTATGGACGCGTGCTTCCTGCAAAATAAGACCAATCACTTCTTGTTGCCCGAGTTAAATTTTTTTGTTGCTACCAACTCTTCCTTAGCATTGCAAGCCACTGTCACTATGACCACCAGTCAGAGATATAGAGCACATCTACTAAATTGTGCTTATAAAGTAGGGTTGGTATCCTCTTCATGCCACGGGTATAAATTTGTGAGGTTTCTCTTCTCGAATCAATGCTCAGACCCTTCCTTTGGAATATTAGGTAGGTTGGAGAGGGCATCAAGATCAGAAAGAGTTTGCCTGATTGGGCAAATGCCCTTTTCTCGTTCAATGGCTTCTTCTGTTGTTTTACACTTTGCTGGTTACATAGCAAGAAGTGGGGGAGGGGAAAGATTATGGACCATCAGGATCATAATGTGTGACTGTCTCACATGACAAGAATTGCAGAGAGGGAATTTTCCCTGGGAATATATTATTTCCTCTCTGCACTTCATGCAGTAAACTTGAAACAAGTTCTTTGTAAATGAATTTATGGTTGCACTATACATAGCACATAGAGGGAACCTTTGCACTAACGTTACAATTTATAATGTAATATAATTATCATGATGTGCACAAAACATTTGAATGAAGCTTGTATTGATGTCCTTAGAATCTGTTGGTCTAAATTATATCCTATTATAACTATACTGTCTATATGTCAGGGATGTGCCTTTAATAGACTTAAGAAAAACATAAATGCTTCCACATCGACTTTTTTTGGCAAGACTTTACTGCATCTAGTTGGTGTGAAATTATTTTTTTCTGCAGCATCTGTAGTAGATGTAAACACATTGATGCACTACAGATGCTGTGTCTATAGTACACACATGTGTATGTTTATGGATTTGCAAGGCCAATTTCTGTCAGCCAGTTTAACTGTGACTTAAAGCAGGCCCTTGTAAACTGGTTTTGAAGATCAGTACCAACAATCCATCTCATATATGCCAACAGACTACATGAGGTTGTGCTATTGATTTTCCATTACAAAGGGAAAATAACAGAAGTAAAAAGGGATTTTTGTTCTTCTTTAAATATATATATTTTCAGAAAACCATGGAAATGAACACAAACACGCACACTCACACACACAATCAACAAAGTGCACTTCTGTAATCTGTATTTTGTTTCACCTTTATAAAAAACATCTAACTAATTCCTTTGTAACAAGCATTTATGAGCATGTTGTTTTACTTGCTGATAAAAGCCATATTACACCTTGTCATGATCATATTTAAAACTGCAATAATCCAATAATCTTTGCTGAATGAAAACATAAATTAAACAGGTGTGAGGAGCTTTGAGTACAGGAAAGTCAGAAATTTCAGTAGAGAGCTTTAATCAATTTTATTTTCCTTTTTATGTATAGCCAACACTTCCAAAAGTAAGTTTATATTAAGGTGAAAAAGCTACATCCATTTACCATTCCAGGCCAGATTCACACAGGTATAATTAGAACCTAATCTTTTATATGTCCACTTTCATTTAATCTTTCATGATTAAATGTACATATTAGATATATATATATATATATACACACACACATACAGTGTTTTGAATGGTTAGAGAATAAAGTGGCATTACAACCCTCCATTTCAGATCACATAGAATAGCACAGGTAATAACTGAGTTGCTTGTAAAAAGCCAGCAAGGATACAATGGGGCAAAGGGCCTCCTTCTGTGCTGTAGCCATTCCATGATTCGAAGAACAAAGAATATTGCAGATACTGAAACAAAAACAGAAAATGCTGGAAATTCTCAGCAAGTCATGCAGCATTAGTGGAGAGAGAAACAGAAGGTCAATGACCTTTAGTTAGTACCATGTGTTGCCAGGGAAACAGAGAGTCAAGTTGTAAATGGATAAACAACTGCTGGTCACCCACCTACCAGCAATCAAAATGGTGGTCTGTCTGCCTTTCATTTAATTGCCATATTCCTGTGCTACATATTCTCCGCTACTCATCTTAAACCATTTTGTCCTCCTCTGGACCCAAATGTTCTTTATCAATTTGTTCCATTATCATTCCTTTTAGTCTTGCACCATCATTTAGGCACAACTGCCTTCCATACTAACATATATCTGTTCTTTTATCCCTGACCTTTTCCTCTGCTTCTTGATTTAGTTAAAAACAAAAGCCAAGTTCATCTCCAGTATCTTCCAGTTCTGATGAAAGGTAATCAACATAAATTGTTACAAAAGCAAAATACTTTGATACTGGAAACTTGAACTAAAAAAAGAAAATGCTGGGAATACTCAGCAGGTCAGGCATCATCTATGAAGGGGGAAACAAAGTTAACATTTCAGATTGGTAACCTTTCATCAGAACCCTGGAATGTTAGCTGTTTTGTTTTCTTGACAGATGTTGCCCGACCAGTTGAGTGCATCTGTTTTTATTTTAAAATACTGGCCCTGGAAGACTGTTTGGAGTGGTGCTCAACAAACTTGGAGTCCTTGTCTCTTGACGTAGAACCATTAATATCTGGAGAACCTTAGGCCTCACCATTCAGGTACAAGGGGCACAAACCCTATCTACTGCCCCCGCACCCACATACCTCAGCTAACTCAAAGAATCTCATGGCCCATTTCCTAGGTCTGAATCTCTGTCGCTGTCACCCGGATTTCATTTTTTCTTCCCTGACCAATCTTCCCCCACAACTTGTTTTCCCTTAGCCATCCTCTCTAAACATCAGTGAATCAAATTGGGATGCCATCCATGCTGTCCACAGCCTCTTGGTAACTTCTGTGGGAGTCTAGATTTTGATCATTAGCAAGCAATTCAACCAGGACGAGCAACATAGTCACCTAATCATGTCCTTATCCAAACTCCACAAATCTGCACATTCTGGCATAGACTCATTAGACAGCAACCAGAAGAAGGAACCATGGGCAATTTTAGTTTTGCTTCTCTTTACTCAAATACCGAAATCTAATTATTATTGTATACCATTAGCTTTATTAAAATTAGCTAACTCGACATGTTGTGAGATTCAACCAATTCTCTTCTAAATTTAACTCTCCCTAGTCACACATGAAAAAGTATAAGATAATGAAGATATAAAGATCAGGCCTATGTAATTGAGGCCTTTATCAGAATTCATTCACTGGATCGAAAGTATTTTACCTGTACTTCAGAGAAAGCTCTCTGTATAATTTACTGAAATAATCTATTCCCACTGTTTGACTATAGCTAATGGAAACACAGCACTTACCTATGTGTTTCCATTCAGTCTAAAATCAATGAGGAATGATAAGACATTTGCAGACCATTTCTTCTCTATGGCTTGAGCACAAAAATCAAAGATGCCATTCCAGTGCAGCACTGAGATGTACTAGCTTCACTGTCAGAGAATGAGACAAAAAAATTAGGCTAAGACATCTGATGGTAAGACATCTTGTGGACAGCATTACTTTGAAAAAGAACAGGGGAGAAATTCTTGGTGTCCTGGCCAATATTTATTCCTCAACCAACATGACAAAAACAGATTATGTGGTCATTATGACATTGCTAATTCTGGGAGTTTACTGTGCGCAAATTGATAGCCGCACATCCTACATTGCAAGAGTGACTATACTTCAAAAGCACTTCATTGGCTATGAAATATTTTAAAATGTCTGGTGGTTGTGAAAAACAGTAACCAAAACTACTGGCATCTGGATAGCTCTTTCTAAGAAAAGGCTCGGAAAGACTTGTCCACTGGTTCAAGTAAGTGATAACAGCTCCTCACCAATACCAATCAGCCAAATCAAACAAGTTTGCTTGATGGGTGAAACTGTGAGAGACAGGCATTGAGAAATACAATCATTAGCACAGATTTCATGCTTTGGAGATTTTAACAACCTACAGCAGGCACCTCAAAGCCGTCTTTGCTGAATCATGCAAGTATTTGACTTGTAACCAATTGAAATGGAGAAGGTTTATTCAGGAAGATACCAAACACATCAAGAGACTTTGTCAGGAGCATGCAGAGATGAGCTGAAGCATCAAAAAGAGTGCAAAAACCTCCAAACACCTCATCTGCCTAACCCAACAAATACAATCTGCTCAGCCTGGAACAGAATCTGTGGATCACGCATTGGACTGATCAGCCATGCCAGAATCCAACAAACTGGAGTGGAAGCAAGTTATCCTTGATTCTGAGGGACTGCTTAAGGCAGGAAGATAACATTTTACACTCACTGAATAGCCTGGCCATGGAGACTTCAAAAATCCCAAATTCAAAGCCCAGGATAGGGTTAGCTCGTTCCAACATATTATAAGAGGTGCTCCATGTGGTCTTAGTGATTCCTGCTTTGTTCCATAACCGCTGGAAGACAGAAATGAACCAGGCCGTAATGTTCGCCACGGGAAAATAGCCCACCAACACTTGCTGATGAATAGAGACTGCTGGGGTGAGGTACCACAGAAAGCATTCTTTCTGGTGTGGCTCCTGCTCTGCTTAAGACCTCAGGAAACTACAAAGGGTCGTGAATATAGCCCAATCCGTCACGCAAACCAGCCTCCCATCCATTGGCTCTGTCTACATTTCCCACTGCCTCAGAAAAGCAGCTAGCATAATCAAGGACCCCTCGCACCCCGGATATACTCTCTTCCACCTTCTTCCTTTGGTCACGTATCGGTTGGTACGTGACCAAAAGCCTGAGGTCACGTACCAACCGACTCAAGAACAGCTCCTTCCCCTGCTGCCATCAGACTTTTGAATGGACCTACCTTGCATTAAGTTGATCTTTCTCTACACCTTGGCTGTGACTGTAACACTACATTTTGCACTCTCTCCTTTCCTTCTCTATGAATGGTATGCCTTGTCTGTATAGCGTGCAAGAAACAATACTTTTCACTGTATGCTAATACATGTGACAATAATAAATCAAATCAAATCAAAAGGAGATTTATACTAATGCAATGGCATCTCAGTAAGGGCTCATTTCTTCAGGACATGATGGGAAGGATGGAAATTTGGCAAGAGGAAAATAAGTTACAAAAGTACTATATTGCATTAGCCTATATTAAGTAATTCTAAACGCTATTTCCAAAATGATACTTAACTTTGTTTAAATACATATATGACTTCATAACATTGCTGGTACATGTACAGTAATATCTGTTGGCATATCCACATATTTGTGGAAATTATTATAACGATGAGTTATTTTTTAAAAAAAGACATATTAATCTAAGCAGTGATGGTCATAGTTCTTCCTATAACCATGTGCATTAAGACAACAGAGAAATGTTATTATGTTGCTGATTGTGCCATGAGCTACTAGGCTGATGCAATTCATTTTTGATAAATCTCCACTCCTGCTTCAATAGTTATTTTATATTTTATTTTCCATCAATGTTACAGATATGTTTTGGAAAGTCTTTGTGACAAGGGCAAGTTTACATTACTCACCAGAATAGAGAACAAAAATACTTCCATTTGATACTGGGATTGTAGTCACGATACAGCAAATTACAGAACAAACTTAAATTATCCGTCCAGTGATTTTATTTGGCACACTATATTTAGTCACCCTTACCTATGTACAGCTCAGAATGAGCCCAGATATGAACTGTGTTGATGGCATAACCTTTGCAGTCACACACAATGCAGCTCATTATCTAATGCAATATGCATTTTAAATACAGTACTCATTTTCTCTGCCTCTTCAAAGCTGTCTTAATGGTTAACCCTTGCACTCATGCTGAATTTCAAACTGTTATCTCCAGAGCATGTCTTTTATGCATCTGTGCGAGTCTCACATAACTAAGATTGGGAATGCATTCTGCCGAATCAGATGTTTTTCTAAGTGCATGGAAAAAGCATATCAGTAGCGCCTATATTACAAGGAATGCATCATGTCAATAATCCTGAACATTTTCTGAGGTTTGGCAAGCACTGCATAAGAACAGAGAAACAACAGTTGCACAATCAAATTGAAACATCTCAGCTGCTTACCTTTGGCCTATTTAATAAGTTTTCCAATAGCTGCAGGCATTGTCAATATGCAACTTGGACATTCCAGAAAATGTTCAGAAAATCAGCACTCGTGGAGAGGACAGGTGACCTATCATTTCAGGTGCGGACCTTCTATCAGAATGACACCACCTCTGTACCATAACATAAGAACATAAGAACTAGGAGCAGAAGTAGGCCATCTGGCCCTTCATGCCTGCTCCGCAATTTAATAAGATCATGGCTAATCTTTTTGTGGACTTAGCTCCACTTACCCCACCCGCTCACCATAACCCTTAATTCCTTTTCTGTTGAAAATTCTATCGATCTTTGCCTTAAAAACATTCAACGAGATAGCCTCAACTGCTTCACTGGGCAGAGAATTCCACAGATTCACAACCCTTTGGGTGAAGAAGTTCCTCCTCAACTCAGTCCTAAATCTGCTCCCCCTTATTTTGAGGCGATGCCCCCTAGTTCTAATTTCACCTGCCAGTGGAAACAACCTCCCTGTTTCTATCTTATCTATTCCCTTCATGATTTTATGTGTTTCAATAAGATCCTCACTCATTCTTCCAAATTCCAATGAGTATAGTCCCAGTCTCGTCAATATCTCTTCATAAGCCAATCCTCTCAACTCCGGAATCAACCTAATGAATCTCCACTGCACCTCTTCCAATGCCAGTACATCCTTTCACAAGTAAGGAGACCAAAACTATACACAGTACTCCAGGTGTGGCCTCACCAGCACCTTATACAGCTGCAACATAACTTCCCTGTTTTTAAACTCCATCCCTCTAGCAATGAAGGACAAAATTCCATTTGCCATAACATTACTTCACCCATATCTCAGCGCATTGCTGTTGAAACTGTCATAAATGCTTTGATGTGGAGATGCCGGCGTTGGACTGGGGCGGGCACAGTAAAAAGTCTCACAACACCAGATTAAAGTCCAACAGGTTTATTTGGTAGCACGAGCTTTCAGAGTGTCAGCCAGGGAATCCCTACAGTGCAGAAAGAGGCCATGCAGCCATTTAGGCTGTATCGACTCTGACAGAGCATCTTACTCAGGCCCTCCCCTCCACCCTATGCCTGTGACCCTGTGCATGTACCATGGTCAATCCACTTAACTTGCACATCTTAGGACTGTGGGAGGAAACCAGAGCACACAGAGGAAACCCATGTAGACAAGGGAAGAACATGCAAACTCCACACAGTCACCCAAGGTTGGAATCAAACCTGTGTCCCTGGCACTGTGAGGTAACAGTGCTAACCACTGTGCCACTTTTGTTACCTCTAGACTTGACTATTCCAATGTGCTCCTGACAACCTCCCCATTCTACTCACTGTCTTGTGTCGTAACTTGTGCAAGTCCCTTTCACCTATCACACTTGTTCTCATTGATCTACATTGGCTCCCAATGAAGCAATGTTCTCATTTTAAGATTTTTTTCCATTGTCTTCAAATCTTTCCATGGCCTCAGATCTCTCTGTAATCTCCTCCAGCCCCACAAGACGTTGAAACATCTGCACTCGTCTTGAGCCTTGGCCCCAAGCTCTGGAATGGTCTCCTTACATGTCTTCATCTCTCTACCTCGTTTTCCTCCTCTAAGACACCCTTAATACCAACTACTTTGGTTATCTGACCTGTTGAATGGAATTTTCCAGACCCCCTCCTCTCCCCCATCCCCACCCTGATGGGTTTTCCCGCAGCAGAGACGGTTAGCCATCGGTGCGAATTTCCATTCCCGCCAAAGTCAATTTGATTGGCTTGCCTGTCCCGCTGCTGAAGAACCTACAGTGGACGTGGACTTCGGCGAGACTGGAAGATCCCACCAGCAGGAAAGACATTAAAATCTGGCCCATTAGCTGCTAATATGACTTGGGTCATATTTTATTTTATAATGCTGATGAAGATGCTTGGGAAATGTTATTAAGTCAGAAGTACAATATAAATGCAACTTTTTGGTGTTACCTGGATTACAGCAGGGCAAGTATTTAAATTCATACTAGCTACAAAATGCATTAATTCTTTTCATTTATCTGTATGCTAGGGTTATATCCTTTGGTTCCTTGTTGAAATGTTGATGTTATAAGATCCCTACAGTGCAGAAGGAGGCCATTTGGCCCATCATATCTGCACCAACTCTCCAGCAGAGCATCCTACCTAAGCCCATCCTCGCCCTTTCACTCCGACCCCATGTATTTATCACACTAATTCTGCTAACCTACAGATCTCGGAGGCAATTTAGCATGGCCAATCCACCAAACCTGCACATCTTTGGACTATGGGAGGAAACAGGAGCACCCAGAGGAAACTTATGCAGAAAAGAGGAGATAAAAGCAAAATACTGTGGATGCTGGAATCTGAAACAAAAACAGAAAATGCTGGAAAATCTCAGCAGATCTGACAGAACTCTGACGAAGGGTCATCCAGACTCGAAACATTGGCTCGATTCATTCTCCACAGATGCTGTCAGACCTGCTGAGATTTTCCAAAAAAGAGGAGAATGTGCAAACTGCACACAGTCACCCAAGGCCAGAATTGAACTCGGGTCGCTGGCACTGTGAGGCAGCAGTGCTAACCATTGTGCCACCGTACTGCCCTAGTTAACTCAGAAGTGGTGGCATCTAAAGAATCTATTATTTATTTTCTGCTGGAGCCACCAGACTTCTTAACATTCATATAATCACCAGCTCAGTGAAGACTGGGGTCAAACAAGGCTGTGTCATCGCACCAACCCTCTTCTTCTTCACTGCAATACCGCACCCTCACCTCCAGAAAAGTAACCACTGGCATGGAGATAATTTCCAGGACAGACAGGGAATTGTTTCACCTACACCACCTCAAACCAAACCAAACCAAACCAAAACCACTCCAGTTTCAGACATTGAGCTTTGGTAGGCAGATGACATTTGTCAGTGCTCTCACTCAGAAACTGAGCCCCAGGTCATTTTCGACTGCTACTGCAAAGCATATGTGAAAGTGGGTCTTTCACTGAACCCTGGAAGAATTAAGATCTTCTTCAATCTAGCTCCCACAGCAAAACAATTCCTCCCATTGATTAATATCAGTAGCAAGATTCTGGAAAATAGGGATCATTTTCTGTGACTTGGGAACTCTCAGTGAAGGCAGAACAGGTAACAAAATTCATCATTGCGCCAGCTCAGGCCAAATGAGGAAAAGAGTATTTAACTGCAGGATCTCAAATCTGAGACCGACGTTATGGTTTACCAGGCAGTGGTGACCTCCATGCGCCGTTATGCTTCAGAGCATTGAACAATCTACAGCAGGCACCTCAAAACTTTGGAGAAGTACCAGCAGTGGTGCCTTCACCAGGTCCTCCAAATCCGGTGGGAAGAAAGACGGTCCAACAATGGCATCCTCTCCCAAACCAACATACTCAGCGTCGTGCTGCTAATCACTCAAAACCAGCTCGGCCGGACAGGACATTTCATTTGTATGTCTGACACCAGTCTCCCAAAGCAACTGTTCTATGCGGAACTTGATCACAATAGGAAACTCCTCGGAGGACAGCAAAAATGCCTTTGCAATGTCGTCAAAGCTTTCCTGAAGAGGCCAGATGCTTCTGGCCTATGATTTTGATTTGATTTTTGATTTGATTTATTATTGTCATATGTATTGGTATGCAGTGAAAAGTATTGCTCCTTGCGCACTGTACAGATAAAGCATACCTTTTTTTTATTGTCACAAGTAGGCTAACATTAACATTGCAATTAAATTACTGTGAAAATCCCCTAGTCGCCACACTCCTGCGCCTGTTCAGGCACACTGAGGGAGAATTTTGAATGGCTAATGCACCTAACCAGCACGTCTTTAGGGACTGTGGGAGGAAACCAGAGCACCCAGGGGAAACCCACGTAAACATGGGCGGAACGTGCAGACTCTGCAGAGTGACCCAAGCCAGGAATCGAACCCGGGTCACTGGCGCAGTGAGGCAACAGTGCTAACCACTGTGCCACCGTGCATTAGTGAACCAGATGGGCTTTTACGACATTCAACGATGGTTGCATGGTCACCATTATGGAGACGAGCTTTCAAGTGCAGTTATTTTATTAATTAATTGAATTTAAATACATACTATAGTTAGAGAAGGAAAGGAGTGAGTGCAGAACGTAGTGTTACAGTCACAGCTAGGGTGTCGAGAAAGATCAACTTAATACGAGGTAGGTCCATTCAAAGGTCTGATGGCAGCAGGTCAAGTCAGTGATGAAATCTGTGATCTAAACCTGTGATTAACGAAAATGGAGAAGGTTTATTTAGGAAGGTATCAAACACACCAAAACACCTCATTGGGAACACACAGAGTTGAAGTCGCGGCATCGGAGAGAGCGTGCAAACCTCCAACCAACTCAAGTACATGACCCTTTAAGTACCACCTTCTCTACTGTGGCAGTATCTGCAGATCATGCAGATTGGGCTCATCAGCCATCTCAGAACGTATTGAAACAGAGTGAAAGCAAGCCATCCTCAGTCCTGAGGGGCTACTTCAGAAAAAGAAGATGAATTCCACCTAAGTGACAGGAACTGCTTGAATGCATCTGTGCTATAATGTACACATTCAGGATTAATTATATAAAGCATTAGTAGTCGTGTACTTGGCAGCAAATCTATGATACATATTACTACATTTTGAGGATTTACTTTTGGCTATTGCTAGATATATGAATTTTTTTTAAAATTCGAGTTTATTTTCAAAGGGATCACTGCTCAGATGACTTCTCGGCTGACCATTTATAAAAAACCTGCTGACAGAATTTAGAGAAAATCTAATGAGGAATTTTAATTGGGGTGAAAAATTGGTTTCTTATATAATGATGTAAAATTTGATTTTTCTGTACAGTTTGTGGCCCTGAAAAATATGTGGAGACCTCTCAGGGTGGAGTTTGGCAATTTTGAGGGGAGTGCAGAACTTCTGTCTGCCCACTGTGGGGGACATTGATCACACGGAGGACATTAATCAGATCTCTTGAGGTTAGGCTACTTAACAAATTCTGTGTGACTGTTCCTTCCGAGGGCCACTGAAGCCCATCTAATTGGGCACAACCTAAAGGAAGGTTACTGTGGTACATTGCCACAGTGTCAATAGTTTCTGCAACTGGAGGTCTGTGGCTGAAGATGAGACAGAAAATGGTTCTGTTTTTGAATGAATTATAACTGATTGCTTTGTGAGTGGTTGTATAACAAAACTGATGTGAAAATTCTCTAATTACATACTCCATGTCCCACAATATTTGATATGAGTGCCCTTGTATCCAACAATGCTGAAGGCTAAAATAAGGGAAACGCATCATGTGATGTATTTCTCTCATTAAGAGTGGATTGTGATACATATACCCATAAATAGGTATATGTATGTAGGACATCATCATCATTTTCTATGGAGCTGGAAAGGGGTGGAAACCGAACAGTTCTGAGTTCTATTGCTCCCGCAGATATTACACATCAAAAGCACCTTACTCTGCAGCTCCTAGTGTTTCAGGAAGAATACTTACTGCCAACTGGTAAATTGATTGAAGTAGTGATGCATTTTGGAATCCCATTGTGCTATACCATATGAAATGTTCAGACAAAGGCTCTCTCAGATGTTACATTTCCAGTCATCACTGTGCCATGGAAGAAATCTTTTGGAGACCCCTCCAAGTAATGAGGCATATAGAATCAAAGGAAATATCATGATAGGTTGCTTTCACTTTCCTAATAGTAGTAGTAATTTTTACCTCTGTCAATTTTCTTCATGTCTTATCCCTTGCCGGAGTACACTGACTCTTAGACGAGGTAGAAGGACATCCGTTCCATTTGGCTTACGTGGCCATTGCATACGTGTGATCTGAGATAATTACAGGTTGGAAACTGCATGAGGTGTCAGTCAACACTAATCCTGTCCACACATGCACATTTCCAACTGGTTAATGAGCAGAAGTGGGAACTCTTGTGTGTTTTTCCCTCTTCTTATAACTAAGGAAAAACAGAGATCTATTGTAGCACTCCTATTGCCACTGAGGCTATGATCAGCCAACTCAGCACAGACTGGGGATTGAACTTGTTATGTTCTAGTCTGTATGCATTCATTGCACAAACTCACAAAGTCACCGGGGGAGTCTAACTAGCATGTATAATGCCCTTGGCCTGTTATTATTGTGATATGCATAGATCTGTTGTTGTAGATAATAAATATTTAGTATCTGGAGAATGTGTAAATTTCCATGAACCTAAGATTAATCTTCTAGGCTTTCTTTTGTATGCTCTACACAATTGCTTTATTCTGTCTTTCATTGTGGTAATCTAAAAGGGAGCTCTATAATTCTTGGAACTCACTTTGCTTCTATTTTATAGGGCATAGTTGCCATTTTTTAAAAGTAAGATACTTATTTTGTGGAACTAGGCAGACAATTATGTTTTTGATGTTAATAGTGGCAAATTGATAACAATTCTCAACATTCCCCATCACTGGGAAGAAGTCCAGTTGGTTCCTTAAGGACCTGATTGCCTGATTTTAAATTACAGCATTAAAATATGTAGGTTGTCGACGTCACAAGAGTTTTCAACTGCAAATATAGTAAAGAACATTTGCTAAAATATTTGCACTGGTAATTAGCTAATGAACATCAGCGTGAATCTTTTCAAAGCAAAAAAAAATTTTTTTTTAACTTTCACTTCATATGATTATTTTATATGATGCAATAGTTAGTCTTATGTAAGCAAAACATTCCCTCAGTGCAAACTCTCTAAAGCACATCATTAAGGTTCCCATAACATTTAGGTCAAAAATGTTACCTTAATGTTGATTTAACAAATACAGATATGGAAATTGCATTGGTGTGATCAGAAATGATAACTAAGTTGAAGAAGCAAATCATTAAAAAACTAGGTAGTCCAGTAACGTCAGATTATAATAGCGCAGAAGAGGAGATCATGGCATAGTGGTAATCTCACTGACTCTGGGTTACAAGAAGCCTAGGCTAATATTCTGGTAGCATGGGTTCGTAGAAACATAGAAAATAGAAGCAGGGATAGAAAATAGAAGCCCTTTGAGCCTGCTCTGCCATTCGTTTTGATCACGACTGATTATCAAATTCATACCCTGATCCCACCTTGATCTGTTTAGCCCCAAGAACTATATCTAATTTCTTCTAATTTTATCACCTTCTGATATTCACAGTGAGTGATGTATAATTATATATTCTGCCTGTTCATGAACTGAATCTCTCTCTTACAAGCACCCACAGGTCCAGGCAGAGGAGTAAGGCCAACAAAGCTCCAGTCTAACTCAGACAAGGATGCTGAGGAGTCATCCAAAGACAATCCACGTTGTGTTCACTTGCATCCCCTAACAGAGCAGAGACGCACATCATGGTTCTTGATCAGGCTTAGTCAAGATAGTTATTGAATCCTTGTGTAACGTCAGGGAGATGTGTCAACATTTTTATTAGAAGTGTAAGCTTGATGAATTTGTGACCTTATTGCTTGTTTGGCAGCATTGTGTGAGGGCTGATCATCAGCCTGAAGGGACAGCTCCTGTTGTGCTCCTAAGTGGTAGGAGCAAAGCACAAGGCCTGGGGTTGCTGCCATGGAGACCCGCCATCCACCCACCAATAAAGTGGTTACTGGAAAATTACAAATTCTTTTCCTAATGGCGGCTTTCAGATTTTTGGCCTCACTCCAAACGTTCCAACATTGGCCACCACAAAACCCATTGAGGCCCCCCGGGGAAGCCAAAGGCAAGGGGGGGTGCACCTTGGGCAGTGCCAGTGCCACCCTGGCACCTGAACAATGCTGATCTGGCACCGGGGCAATGCTAGTCTGGCACCTGGGCAATATGCACCGGGTAGCGCCAGGAGGTGGGGCTAATGGGCGAGGAGCTGGTGGGGAAGGGGACAGTGGGGGCAGGACCAGTGGGGGCTGGGCCAGTGAGCAGGGCTAATGGGGGAGGGGCTAATGGGGAGGGGCTAATAGAGGAGGGACTAATGGGGGAGGGGGCCTGCTACCATTCTGCAGGGATCGGTGGGGGGGAGGGAGAGGGGGCCCACGGCCATTCTGCAGCTATCGGTGGGGGGAGGGAGGGAGAGAGGGCCCATTGCCACTCTGCAGTGATCGGTGGGGGAGGGGAGAGAGGGAGAGGGGTCCCGCTGCTACTCTGCAGTGATCGGTGGGGGAGGGGAGGGAGGGAGAGAGAGGGGTCCCGCTGCCACTCTGCAGTGATCGGTGGGGAGAGAGTGGTGGGTCTGCTATCAGTGGGGTGAGTATGATGGATCTGTGATCAGTGAGGGGAGGGCAGACGTGTCCATGATCGGTGAGGGGAGGGTGGGCGGGTCCATGATCGGTGGGGGAGAGGGGGTTCGCAATCGGTCTGGACGGCGGTGGGGGGGGGTTTAGTCAGCGGGCATTGCATCTCGGGCTGTGGGCCCCCGCAATTGCAGGGCGGGGGGGAGCTGCTTCAGGCTGCCTGCAGTAGTAAGGGCCTGACAGCTCCCTCTTGTCTGCCAGACCCCTGCTACTGCTAATGCGCATGTGCAGCATCAGCGGCCTGCACATGTGCACTTCCTCCCTCTGTAGGCTTTCAGGCATGTTAAGCCCCACCCATCGGCTTCTGCAGTGTGAACCTGATGCGCTCGAAAATTTACAGGCAGAGTGCGTATGAGGGGGACTAAAAACGGGCATGAAAGTTGGATCTCCCAGTTTCAAGTCCGCCCAGCACTTAAAATAAAAATTGTAAAATCGCTCCCTCCATTTGTGAAATATTAGGAGGTTACTGCAACGGTGGATCGGACAAGAAACACTTATCCCTGCATAGACTGTATAATCATCCATTCAATTATTGAGCACAGTCTTCTGATATTTTTTCAGTGTCGGTTTCAGAGCGAAAACTTGCATGTATCTCTCCAGCTGAGTTTTCTCTTCAGATTCTCTGACACACTGAGAACTGAAAATCTGGTGGCGTGATTTCCGCTGTTACTCTGGTGGGTTGGAACCTGATATAGCTGCCAACATTGGCTCCACAGAGATCAGGGCGCCATTTTAAAAGGTTACTCAACTTGCATCTGAAATAAACTACCCCCCCCCCCGCCCCACCCCCATGGATACTCCCTCAACCTGACAAGCATCGGGACACTCCCTACACACAAGCATCAAACATCCACTCACACAAGCATTGGAGCGAACCCTCCCCCACACATGTATCAGGGCAGCCTACACACATGTAAGGAGAACCCCCAATGGGGCTCTCCAGAGGGCCCACGCTTGGCACTGTCACCTGGTTGACACTGCCAGGTGGCAGTGACAGAATGCTAAGGGGCAGTGCCAGGGCATTGCATGGATATATCCCTCTCCCAATGGGCTATAATTACTTTTGCGCCACCCGCGGGCTCCCCTCAACAGATTCAAGTTTTCAAAATCTGTTGTAAACCTCCCATATTCAGTGACGAGGGAACATATTGTGGGGAAGCCTTTTAATTATATTTAAATTTATTAACATGATGGTAGGAAACTTGTTATGTCACTGGCAAGGGATGTGGAAAATCAAAAAACAAGATCTCGCCGGTGAGATTCTCCTTTTCCGACTGTTGTGAGATTTTGGGCCCGCGTTGCCATTTACACTGATGATGAATGCAAGCTCAAAATCATCACCATGATATCATCCAGCTGCTCTATGAAAAACAACATCTATAATGAAGCACTCCCTTACTACTGCACCACGGTATCAGCCGAGACAGCCTCACATAAGGGTTCAAGCTTCTAACTTGGATCTCCTCTATTCCACCTGAAATAGGTGGAATTGTTCCAAGCATTGATCACTGTTTATGTGAAGAAGTGTTTTCCAAACTTGTCTTTTACCAGTCTGTGCATTTGTGTCCTTGCCTCGCCATGATCCAACTTGAAATTGTGCAGAGTTAACCTTCTCTATTTCATAGAATCCATAGAATCCCTATAGTACAGAAGGAGGCCATTCGGTCCATCGAGTCTGTACCGACCACACTAATCCCCCTGACACTAGGGTCAATTTAGCATGACCAATCAACCTAACCCGCACATCTTTGGACTGTGGGAGGAAACCAGAGCAGCCGGAGGTAACCCACGCAGACACGGGGAGAAAGTACAAACTCCACACAGAGAGTGACCAGAGGCTGGAATTGAACCCAGGTTCCTGGCGCTACGAGGCAGCAGTGATAACCACTGTGCCACAGTGCCATTAGCACCTTTTAAGGTGAAGAATTCAAGCTTTTATGAAAAGAGTTCGGCCTTATCCTCCTTCCTTCCACCAGATGCACATCGCGCTTTTGAAACAAATTCTTTTAATCACACTGAAGTTGAGAGTCCATTTAGAACTAACCCTTTGTAGAATACTCATATTGTCAAAATCAAAAGAAATTGTGATGTCCCCAGTGTGATCATTTTCCTATAAGCACTCCTGCATTATTCTATGTGTGACACGGTGCTTACCCTAGCTATCAGATATAAGTTAACATTTTATTTCAGTACTTTATGTACTGTGGCTTGAAAGAAAAGAGATAGGAAGCCTTAGTTTATTGTTACTGCATAAACTGGCAGCCTCAGAGATTGTTCTATTTAGTTCTTTCCTATAATAGATTTATTTGTTTATTGGGGGAAGGTGTAGCTCTGATTTACAGCGGAGAATTTCCAAACTTTGGAAAGTATGATTGACAATATATCATGGCATGGACTTTAAACTGAAGTATTATCTGCTCCTAATGGATACTAAACACTTTGGGCTGCATTTTATGCTCTCCCAATGGCCATGTTTTCAGCAGGGAGTGGGGGAAATGTAAAATATCGCAGGTGGGTAGCCTGCTGCCTCCCCATCCCCAACCCAGTATGATATGATACTGATATGAGGTGTGAGTAAGGTGCCCAATAAACTGCCCACCCTGAGGCCAATTGAAGCCCTTTAGGGGCCAACTAATGGCACCTAAGGGCCCCAATCTACCTTCATTACCATAATAAAGTGGGCACAGGAGGTGGGGTGAGAGTGTGAGGGCCGTTTCTTCACCAAAACGTTTGAAAGAGCTGGTTGGAAAGGGGCTTTCATTCTTTGGGGCTGCCCTGTACATCAGGGGTATTCTCATCCTTCCTTCAGCTCCGCGTTGTTGTGTCTGGAACATGTATGTGGGATCTGCGCCAAATCAAAGCATCCATCCACTGACATGTTATATTCGAACCTCCAAAGACAGCAGGTAAATGTTACCAATTAAGTGGTACACTAGCTGCCTGGAAAATGTGGAAGAATTACTGGTGCAGATGAATCTTGATTGGTTACCATTCTGTTGTTACCTTCAGTGCCCACAGGTCCGGGGAACCTCCCACAGGCCTGTTCATTGGCTTGGCAGTCCCTCCCACACCTTTGTGACTGGCAGTTCTGCGCACCCTCAGGCCTGCTGGACTCCCCTGCCACTCCCCTCGAACCTCAACACCACATCCCGTGCCCCCACCCCCCCCCCCCCACCCCCCCGGCCCCTCGCCCCATCTTGTCCACTGAATCCTGCCCTTGTGATTTTGCTACCAAATAAACCTGTTGGACTTTAACCTGGTGTTGTGAGACTTCTTTCTGTCTTTACCCTAGTCCAACGCTGGCATCTCCACATTGTGCTTTCCATCCAGGACATAGGATAGCAACCCAAATTCTGGGATAATCTTGTAAAAGTTATGACGGTCAGTCACCCTGCGTAGAGGCCCAGAAAAGAGTCTGTGCAATCTGATAATGCAGAACTACCCAGCAAAATTTGACAACCAGCTCATGAGGAAGTGTATATATATTTTTTCTAGACAAGAATAGGGAACACGAGTTTGATGTCAAGCATACGTGACAATGCAGAGGACCAAGTGGAGAATAACAATGTCTCGACATTTTTATATTTGTTAATAGGGTATGGGCATTGCTGGCTGGGCCACCATTTATTGCCCATCCCTAATTGCCCTTCAGAAGGTGGCGATGAGTTGCCTTCAAGAACTGCTACAGTCTATGTGGTGTAGGTACACCCACAGTGCTGTTAGTGAGGGAGTTTCGGGATTTTGAACCAGCAACAGTGAAGGAACAGTGATATATTTCCAAGTCAGGATGGTGTTTGGCTTGGAGGGGAATTTGCAGATTATGACATTCCCAGGTATCTGCTGCCCTTGTCCTTCTAGATGGTAACAGTTGTAGGTTTGGACAGTACTGTCTGAAGAGTCGTGATGAGTTTCTGCAGTGCATTTTATAGACGATACACATTTTTGCCACTGCGCATCAGTATTGGAGAGAATGGATCTTTGTGGATGTGGTGCCATTCAAGTGGGCTGCTTTGTCCTGGATGGTGTCAAGCTTCTTGAGTATTGTTGAAACTGCACTCATCCAGGCAAGTGGAGAATATTCCATCACAGTCAGACATCAGCCAGTCAGTTCCCTGGATGATGAATCTCCACAACTTTAACAACCCCTTGCTGTCTTGCCAGGAGATGAGAATCATGAGAGGACTATAAATTTTGACATTACCAGTTGATGGGTGCTATTATTTTTCAGACAACATAGCTGGGTGAGAAAGTAGGTATAAATCCAGAAAATGTGTATTTGACATTGATTACAATGGTGGGGCTATATCATGATCTATACTCAGTTTCAGCCAGGGTATTTTTTCCACTGGAGCATAGCAGGATGAAGGATGACCTTATAGAGGTTTATAAAATCATGAGGGGCATAGATAAGGTGAATAGCCAAGGTCTTTTCCCCAGGGTTGGGAGTCCAAAACTAGAGGGCATAGGTTTAAGGTGAGAGGGGAAAGACTTAGAAGGGACCTGAGGGGCAACTTTTTCACACAGAGGGTGCTGTGTTTATGGAATGAGCTGCCAAAGGAGATGGTAGAGGCGGGTACAATTACAACATTTAAAATACATTTGGATAGGTACATGGATGGGAAAGGTTTAGAGGGATATGGGCCAAATGCAGGCAAATGGGACTGGTTCAGTTTGGGAAACTTGGTCAGCATGAACAAGTTGCCCCGAAGGGCTTGTTTCCGTGCTGTATATCTCTATGACTCTATGACTGTACTGATGCAAAAATTCCACGTAATTACAGTGCAAAATAATTAATGGTATAACTCACTTAAGGTATTATTTCATGGAACTTCTATCTTGGAATAAGTGTTGATGAACTTTAGTGCAATATTACTGGAAATTTCAGCCCAATATTGATTAATTATTGAATCAAATGATACCAGTAAGGTTTAATTTATGAATGATGCAGGGTTTTACCCAGTACTAATGAACAAGCAATCAAGATATATGCATATTCGAAGCAATCCTCTCCATGTACCAAATTTAAAAGGTCAAGTTTGGGATTTTGTGTCCAGGTCATATGGTCTACTCTTACTCTTATTTCTTATGTTCTTTTTAAAAATCTTTCTTGGGATCTGGCTGTTGTTAGCGAGGGCAGCATTTGTTGCTCATCCCTAATTGTCCTTAAGAAAGTGGTGGTAATCCACTTTTTTGAACTGCTGCCATCCATCTGGTGTAGATACGTCTACAGTGTTGCTGGGAAGAGAGCTAAGTTCTGTAAAGCAACATTAATACAACAACACCAATACTTGAACTTAGTGATGCCATGCGTGACTATGCATGATGATCACATGTACAGACCTGTTCATTCAAAGAAAGACTTACATTTATATCACAACACTGGATGTCCCAATGTGCTTTACAGCCAACTGGGGTGTAGTCACTGTTGTGACAAAAGAAACATTGCAGGACACATTGAAATATTCAAACAATGTTTTATTGTTCATTGCACTACATCCAATTATAGAATGATGGGTATTTATGTCATCACAAGCTATGGGACGATTCTCCCCCCAAAAAACTAAGTGCCCAATGCATTTAGGGCGTACTTA
This sequence comes from Mustelus asterias, assembly GCF_964213995.1. NCBI lineage: Eukaryota > Metazoa > Chordata > Chondrichthyes > Carcharhiniformes > Triakidae > Mustelus > Mustelus asterias. The sequence goes on from NC_135820.1 coordinate 40,970,238, forward strand.
GTTGAATGAATCTCCGGCACTCTGTGCATCACAGAGTGCCGCAGCGGTTTTGTGCCGGTAAGGGGGGAGGCGGGGCCTAATCCCGCCCGAGAGGTCAGCAGCATAGTGCTGAGTGAGCCACTGCGCATGTTCCAATCTGTCAGTGGAGGGATTGGTGCATGCGCATTGGCCCCCCCATCACCAGCCTCCCGATTGCTTCCCAGGCCCCCCTCCCCCAAATCGTCAGCCGAACTGACACCCCTCCAGTGGCCAGCCCCTATCCTCTCCCCATGTGCAGCATGGATTCCTCTCCCCCACCATTGCCAGCTCCGATTGCCTCCTGCCTCCCAACCCCACCGATCCCTAATGCAGAGTGCATAGCGAGTCCCCCCACCACCACTGATGGCCCCCCCTCCCAGTAAGGATACTGCCCCCTCTGGTCCCGCCCCTTTGGCACTGCCCATTGCCTGGTACGCAGTGCCAGGGTGCCAGGCTGACACTTCCAGGGGGTACCCCCTTACCCCCCACCTCCCGGGGGCACCTCAATGGCCTCTGTCTCCACCAGCGGGGTGGTCATGCCTGATCCCCATTGATGGGGACCAGCTTTAATCCCTGCTATTGGGAACCCCTCCTGGCGAGGGGGGAGACATAAGCGAGCCTGGAGGATACTGTTCTGGGTTTGCCAATGATATGGAAATGTGCATTTCCATATTGTAGTCAGCCTCGCGCTGGTTTCTGGCGCGAGGCTGGTTACATCAGAAAAAAGGGCCTGGGAGACTCGTGAGCGGCATCCTGCTACAGGCCCCCTGCTGATGTCTCCAGGTCCGCTGTGCTACTTGAGCAGCACAGCAGGCTGGGAGAATCACCCCCTACATTTTCCATTGGAAAACTGAGCCAGGTTAGGCCAGGAAAATTATAGGTTCAATCCTTGGTCAAGCTGAGTTAGCTGATTTTAGTTGACTGGCACTTTTTGGTGTGTGTTTATGAGACATTTTAATGAATACTTTCTGAAAAGCCATATATACAACATCCATTTAATTTCCTTTATCATCCAATCTAGTGTTAACAAATCATCTGGCTGTCCCGTGGTCACCTAAACGATTTGATCTTCAAATATGGATTCAAAGGAACTTAAACTGAGTTTCTGTTTACTTCATTCTTAAAGTTACAAAGCCAATGCTCAGAGTGGACCGGGCAAATCCAAATCTATTCTTTGTTTGCTCCAAAAACTAAATTCAAATTCAAATTGAATCCAATTCAAGGTCCCCACAAGAGAGGTAAACAAGATCCAAGTTGACAAGATAAGACATTGCACCCATCTTGGGCTTGATCCAACACTTGGTCTTAGTCAAAAGGCTGAGAAGTGAAAAAAAAAACTGATTGATCATGGCAGTTTATCCTTCTTAATCTTTTTGAACAGACATGTTACAGTGGCTACTCTCCAACACAGTTTGCGTATTAAAAGAGAATCAAAAGTTCCTGTCATCTCTTCTCTGACTTCCTTCATCCATCAGAATCTGGTGATTTATTCACTTTCAGTTTTACTCTTTTTTTTCAGAACCTAAGGGGAAAAAAATGAACTTACTTTAACGTAGCACCACTCACAAACTCAGGAAGTTGAATCCACTCCAGAGGCAATTATTTTGATATGTAGTCATTGGGAAACCAAGTGCTTTTCTATAGTTACTTCTAACAATTATTCCATATCCTCCTTTAGTGCATCTCCATTTCCCCTTCTATCATCATTTATACACTGTCTCTGCCACCAATTACCTCCAACTAACGCTTGCCTGTCTTTAGAATCATAGAATCCCTACAGTGCAGAAGGAGGCCATTCGGCCCATTGAGCCTGCACCAACAATAATCCCACCCAGGCCTATCCCTGTAACCCTATGCATTTACTCAACTAATCCCCCTGACACTAAGGGGCAATTTTGCATGGCCAATCAACCTAACCTGCACATCTTTGGACTGTGGGAGGAAACCGGGGCATCTGGAGGAACCCCATGCAGACATGGGGAGAATGTACAAACTCCATACAGGCAGTCACCCGAGGCTGGAATTGAACCCAGGTCCCTGGCGCTGTGAGGCAGCAGTGATAACCACTGTGCCACCGTGCCAGTCAGAGTGATTCTATCCTCTTTTTCTTTGGAAAGGAAAAATTTGTATTCATATAGCACCCGTTACAACTTCAGGACATCTCAAAGCGGCTCACAGCCAATTCTGTATTCATATTATGGAATTCTTTGAAGTTAATCAAAATAGAGAAACATGGGAGCCCATTTTACCTGTGATGGTGTGGCCCATTTAAGGGGTGATCGTTTGTGTGTCACATGATCCGCCCGGAATAGAACATGTGGACCTCAGCCTATCGAGTGTTAGGGAGTGGGTACGGGTCGGTGGAACCTGCAGTGAGAGCCTGGAAGTGGGGAGTGAATAGATCTGTATCTGTTCCTAACTGTTGTTCAATAAATAACCATTATGATTTAAAGCTTCCTTGTCGTATCACCTCACTCTACAATAGTACCAATCAAGTCTCCAAGAGCAGACAAGGTATAGTTTGTTTTAGTGAAGTTGGCTGAGAGATAAATGTTGACTAGGATATTTGGAAAAGGCCCCTGCTTTTTTTTCAGAAATTGCCATGGAATCTTTCCTGTCATTTAAGAAGGAAAACTGGACCTGAGTTTAATATCTCATTTGAAAGATGGCACTTCAGACAGTGCAGCATTCCCTCAATACTACACTGAAATAAGACCATAAGATGTAGGAGCAGAATTAGGCCATTCGGCCCATCAATTCTGCTCCGCCATTCAATCATGGCTGATATCATTCTCATCCCCATTCTCCTGCCTTCTCCCTGCAACCCTTGATTCCCTTATTGATCAAAAACCTATCTATCTCTGTCTTGAAGACACTCAATGACTTGGTCTCCACAGCCCTCTGTGGCAATGTGTTCCACAGATTCACCACCCTCTGGCTGAAGAAATTCCTCCTTACCTCAGTTTTAAAGGAGCGTCCCTTCACTCTGAGGTTGTGCCCTTGAGTTCTAGTCTCTCCCACTAGTGGAAACATTCTCTCCACATCCATTCTATCTAGGCCTCTCAGTATTCTGTAAGTTTCAATTTGATCCCCCCTCATCCTTCGAAACTCCAAATGTCTGCCTAGCTTAGTCAACCTTCTGGAATGATGCTTGAACCCACAGCCTTCTGACTCAGAGGCAATGATGCTATGACCAAGCTAAGGCTGACACATTTAATATAAAATCCTCTTAACCTTTTATATTAGAAGCTGGAATGTTTGTGTGTTTTATTTGTGCCTTTCTGTTTTCCCTTTTTATCTTTAACAACAGTTTGCACATTCCTTATGATTTTCTTTCATGTGGTTATTCCTTATTTTATAATAAATGTCCCTTTATGTCTCAGTTTAGTCTGGCACCATAAATATTTATGAAATTCTATGCTTTGATACATATATGCCCTTTTCACTTGTAGAAGTTCTTCACATTGCTGAAGAATTTTCATTCTGTTTAACACTTTTCTGTTCTGCTAATTTGGGAGTGACCTCTTTATCCTTTTTCAGACCAGTGCCATGCTCTTGGTGATTGTTTACTCTGGAGTGAATTTACTTCGCCCTGCCCCTTCACCTGCGTTGGTCAAGTGTCAGCACCTTGCTAGCTTTGAATCCAGCTGCTCTGCCGTGATGATATGCTGGGGGTGGCCTTAATGACTTGAGAGTGGGATTTCCACCCCTCAGGGACAGGAAGCCCAGCCTTGTGAGCTGCTGACCAATCAAATACACCGGCATCTCTGCCGTCCCAGCAGCGCCAGAACACTGTAGTGGCCAACGTTGGGACTGCAAGGAGAAGATTTGAAGATGTCTCCTGGATTTTAACTAAAATTGGGCATTTTAGTTGGGCAGAGATTGGAGACTTCAGCTAGAAGGGGGATGAGGAATTGGGTTTTAGAGGCTAGACGGATACACAAATGGGAGAAGGGGGGGGCACTATCTTGGCGGGTACCCCAGATGGGCACAGGGAACACCCCCCAAAAGGAGGTACTCCATTCCTGCCCACCTTTAACCTGTGCAATAAAAGCTGCCCGATGGATCACCTAGCTTCTGCCTTCTCCAACTGCATATGTTATAGCGGCAGAGGTAGAATGAGGTCCTCAAGTGGTCATTAATTGCCTCAACAGGCCTAAGGACAAACAGGCTGTCTGACTCCTTAGCCGCCCTCTGTTATAAGAGGGATAGGTCAGGGGCTAAGGGGAAGGTGGTGGGTTGGGCACCTGTTTTATTTTATGTGCCTCCCTGCCTTCGTGTGCACTGGCAGGGCGGGTGGGAGGGGGGGGCCGTAAAATTCACCTCTATGTTTTTCTAATTTCACATTGATTCAAATATGGTCGGTATCTCTCAATTGTTCTTTTATTCTTACTTTGGTTACTTGTACCAGTTTGTTTCTCAAACAATGCTTCTCTTCATGTTGGACTAGAAATATACTGTGGGGCGAGGGGTTATAAGACAAAAGCTAAATCCTGCAGATACTGGAAACACTCAGCAGGTCAGGCAGCATCTGTGAAGAGAGAAACGCAATGTTAAAATTTCAGGTTGATATCCTTTTGTCGGAGCTGAAAATGCCACAGATAAACAGCTTTTAAGAAAGCATGTGTTGCAGAAATTTGCTATTCAAGAAAGCAGGATAAGGAGCAAATTATTCTCAGCTGTGACAACCCCCACAGTCAGGGACCTTGCCAGTGAATTCAGGAAGGGAGAAAATGGAAAAAAAATAAAAGGAATTCTTGATAACAAGACTTCCTCTGTACGATGGCTCAATACAGTAGTGCCCACACAATATGAGGTAATATATATGAACATGCAGAGAAAGCTCACAGTTAATGAAAGAGAACCCTATTTGTTACTTCAATACTTGTACTTGAAGTCAATTGATTATTTATAATTTCCTACAGGAAACAAAATGATTTGAGGATTTTACAGTCGTATTTTAAGAACTCAGCATTTTCTGTTGCTGCTTGTCATGCAATGCTGTGTAACTGTAATACCTTAGCATTCAGCTTCCCAGGAATCAGTTTCTCTGAAGTACATCTTTTCTGCATAAGCAGTATTTTGTAGAAATTGTTTTGAAGCAAGAACCTTTCTGATATACAATTAATAAGAAACCAGACGCAAAAAATAGCAATGTATACTTATATAATTGCCACCAGATCTCTTATGGTTTTCTTCAAGGGAAATCTGAGGACATACCATTTAATGACCGCAGTATACCATGTAACGTACAATGTATTATTCTGTTGCTAAAATAGTGCTGTGCACAAATAGCCTATCCCTTAAAGGTCACTGCAACTTGCTACCACAGATACATTCCAAGGTTAACTAGAGGTGAATTGCTAAGGCAATAAGAAGATGTTTTCTGCTTCTAGAAAAGTTCTCATTGAACCAACAGGACATTATTGGCTTTCATTCTGTTTTTATTATTTTTCTTTAAGTGTAACTCCACAAATTTAATTATTTATTGCCAATTACTCTTGTCTTGTCCTCTTAGATTTTCATTTCTGTTGAATGACTAAAAGAGAAAATGTTGGAAAATCTCAGCAGGTCTGGCAGCATCTGTAAGGAGAGAAAAGAGCTGACGTTTCAAGTCCAGATGACTCAGTCAAAGCTTTGACGTCAAACCTGCTGAGATTTTCCAGCATTTTTCTCTTTTGGTTTCAGATTCTAGCATCCGCAGTAATTTACTTTTATCTGTTGAATGACTGTTCCATGGGCATAATGGTTTCTCTCCTGTATGTGGCACGGTGGCACAATGGTTCGCACTGCTGCCTCACAGCACCAGGGACCTAGGTTCAGTTCAGGCCTCTATTGACTGTCTATGTGGAGTTTGCACATTCTCCCTGTGTCTGCATGGATTTCCTCCAGGAGCTCCGGTTTCCTCCCACACTCCAAGGCATTCGGCATGCTTGGTTTCATCGATCAGAACATTGAATACAGGAGTTGGGACATTTTGTTGAAGTTGTACAAGACATTGGTAAGGCCACACTTGGAATACTGTGTGCAATTCTGGTCACCCTATTATAGAAAGGATATTATTAAACTAGAAAGAGTGCAGAAAAGATTTACTAGGATGCTACCGGGACTTGATGGATTGAGTTATAAGGAGAGGCTGAATGGACTGGGACTTTTTTCTCTGGAGTGTAGGAAGCTGAGGGGTGACCCTATAGAAGTCTATAAAATAATGAGGGGCATAGACAAGGTAGATAGTCAATATCTTTTCCCAAAGGTACGGGAGTCTAAAACTAGAGGGCATAGGTTTAAGAGAGATACAAAAGTGTCCAGAGGGGCAATTTTTTCACACAGAGGGTGGTGAGTGTCTGGAACAAGCTGCCAGAGGGAGTAGTAGAGGTGGGTACAATTTTATCTTTTAAAAAGCATTTAGATAGTTACATGGGTACGATGGGTATAGAGGGATATGGGCCAAATGCGGGCATTTGCTTAGGGGTTTAAAAAAAAGGGCGGCATGGACAAGTTGGGCCAAAGGGCCTGTTTCCATGCTGTAAACCTCTATGACTCTATGACTCTATGTGTGGGTTATGTTGATTGGCCATGTTAAATTGCCCTTTAGTGTCAGAGGGATTAACAGGGTAAATATGTGGGGTTACGGGATAGGACCTGGGTGGGATTGTTGTTGGTGCAGGCTCAATGGGCCGAATGGCTGCCTCCTGCACTGTAGGGATTCTATTCTATGATTACCCAAGTGACTATCCTTCATGTGTCATCCCAGGAAGCGAGTGTCAAACAGCTATTCAACCATGTGTCATGGGTGAGTTTAATGGTGTTTTCACATAACATCAACACATATGCAGTTTCCCACAGGGCTCACTGGGTAGTCAATCAGGAATAAAACCCTGGATCAATTCCTTGCCATTCCTGGGGTGTGCACTCATACTGCTGCCTTGGCTGAGATAGGCTAACTTATCTTTGAGAGCCTTTACACTATCCTTAATCAAATGGGACAAATGAGGAATCAAACCTGAAAGTTAGAGTTATGAACTTATTCTCTCATTCAAACCTGGATGAAATTATATTCTTGTTTAGACAGTGTGTCTGAAATTCATCATCTAAAGGGTAGAGAAATTATAATCAACATAAAGTAGATTAATTGAGAAAATGCACCGTGGCAAACATGCACATACAGATAATTTAGCAGGTGCACCAATCATCAGTTGAGATCCCCTGGGAAAAAATACAGCAAACAGATTACTCCCATTCCAGTTTACACTTGATAAAGTGTGATGTATCAACAGAAAATATTCAGCGTTTTTTTCATTAAAGTCAAGCACAAAACAAATGCTGTTTCAGTTTTAGCTGAATAGAGACAGCTATCAAAATTTATTGACAATATCCCAAATTTTGTAATGTTGTTTCGCACACCATTATAAACATCAAGGTCACCTTATATTCAAACACCCCAGGTGCTAGCTCCCCAGGAGTATGTGTTTTTCGGAAATTTTGTTTGGATGAATTTTATGTTTAGCGAGATGCTGGAAAGCTAGATGCTTCTTTGCTGTTTTGTCACCTGGCAGCAACTTCAAGTGCTCACAGATCTGGTACAGCACATTAAACCAATTTGACTCTGTCCCCCAAAAGCTGGAACCAGAGAACCTGTAGAGGTCCCAGTGCTGCACAGGTGTAAATTGTTTCATTTTCACAGCAAATGACTTTATTGCCCCTCAGATTTGGAGTGCCAATTAATTTTGAAACAGAGCCACCCGTCTGCACGGGTCCAATGTCAGCAAGTTAGAGACTGAGTTTAAGATGTCCAATCAACTGATAAAGAAAACTTGGAGGGAACTTTTAGGTCCAGATGGGGATGGCATGGAGGTGAATTGGGGCATAATTTTTCTTCACTTGCCAGCACGTCGGTTCCCCTGTTCCAATTTTTCCCCAGGGCATTTCCTGGGAGACAGGATGAGAGGGCATCTAGGCAAGCAGCAGTTGGCCAGCTGAAGACATATCAATGGTCTGACAAAGGGTCATTCTGACTCGAAACGTAGATTCTATTCTCTCTCCTCAGATGCTGTCAGACCTGCTGAGTTTCTCCAGCATTTTTTGCTTTTGTTTCAGATTCCAGCATCCACAGTGGTTTGCCTTTATCAAGGCTTATTGTGTTTTCAGAATTTTCCAGTCCCCAGGGGTGGGGAGGTGTAGGAGAACAATGTAATTGCCTGGAGGAGGCCTCCCAGTTGCATACCATAGGGACTAGCATCCCAGACAATCTTAGAGATCCTCCATGTCTCTCTGGCTCCAGCTACAGTTACAAGCTACCCTTTTGGAGGCCCAGCCACTAAGCCTTTTTTATTTTACATTTGAAAAGGTTGGAGAGAGGGCACCTCCACCTCGGAGCATCCTCTCCCTCACAGACCTTGAGTGGGAGATGACACAATGGTTAGCACTGCTGCCTCACAGTGCCAGGGACCCAGGTTCAACTCTGGCTTTGGGTCACTGTCTGTGCGGAGTTTGCATGTTCTCCCTGTGTCTGCATGAGTTTCCTCTGGGTGCTCTGGTTTCCTCCTACAGTCCGAAAGATGCGTGGGTTAGGTTGATTGGCCATGGTAAATTGAATCTAGTATCAGGGGGATTAGCAAGGTAAATATGTGGGGTTACAGGAGTAGGGCTTGGGTGGGACTGCGGTCAGTACAGATTCGATGGGCCGAATGGCCTCCTTCTGTACTGTGGGATTCTACGATTCTATGACCCAGCTTCTCGAGCCTGCACACCATCCTTAATTGGATGGCAAGTCTGCCCTATGGCTACTAATTAACCAATTCATGGAAAATCACAACTGATCCCCACAAGATGCGAGTTTCTGGCCCCCATGTGAGGCTGATGGCGGTGTCCTGAAGCCCACAGGAAAAAACCTGCCCAATTCAAATCCAGCAGAAAATTAGTGTTTCTACTTCTCAATACTGTTGAATAACTTCCTGAAATCTGCGTTGTGTGTATCTGGACAGTAGGAGAATTGACTGTGATGTTTCCCTTTCATCGGAATGATATCATAACCTACCATCACTTCATCTTGTAGCAGCCCTTTGGCCTACACTTTAACATTCCATTTTCTGTCACCTACCTTGAGATTATTCACAAGATATCTATCCTCCTCCATTCCTAATTCAGCCTCTGCAGTTCAACACTTCAAATTCTTAATGATTTCAATCCTGTCTCAACTCACCTTGCCCCCTCCCTTCTAATTGCACTGCCCCCCCTGTACCCCTTAAACTTCTGAACATATGAACTCTCCCATCTTTGTTCACAGCAAACCCTCAGTCATGCCATCTCATTGGACCTCTCCATTTCTGTGGTCTCAACACCAAGATAACAAAGACACCTATGTCAGACTCCTATTTATTGACTACAGTTCAGCCTTCAGCACCATTATTCCTACGAAACTCATCTACAAGCTCCGTGGCCTGGGCCTTGGCTCCTCCCTCTGCGGCTGGATCCTGAACTTCCGAACCCACAGACCACAATCAGTAAGGATAGGCAACAACACCTCCTCCACAATCATCCTCAACACCGTTGCCCCACAAGGCTGTGCTCTCAGCCCCCGACTATACTCCTTATACACCTATGACTGTGTGGCCAAATTCCCCTCCAATTCGATTTTCAAGTTTGCTGACGACATCACCGTAGTGGGTCGGATCTCAAACAATGACAAGACAGAGTACAGGAATGAGATAGAGAATCTGGTGAACTGGTGCGGCCACATTAATCTCTCCCTCAATGTCAACAAAATGAAGGAGATTGTCATTGACTTCAGAAAGCGTAGAGAACATGCCCCTGTCTACATCAACGGGGACGAAGTAGAAAGGGTCGAGAGCTTCAAGTCTTTAGGTGATCACCAACAACCTATCCTGGTCCCCCCATGCTGACACTATAGTTAAGAAAGCCCACCAATACCTCTACTTTCTCAGAAGACTAAGGAAATTTGGCATGTCAGCTACAACTCTCACCAACTTTTACCGATGCACCATAGAAAGCATTATTTCTGGTTGTATCACAGCTTGGTACGGCTCCTGCTCTGTCGAAGACCGCAAGAAACAACAAAAGATCGTGAATGTAGCCCAATCCATCATGCAAACCAGCCTCCCATCCATTGACTCTATCTATACTTCCCGCTGCCTTGGCATGCACCCCAGGCATTCTCTCTTCCACCTTCTTCCGTCGGGAAAAAGATACAAAAATCTGAGGTCATGTACCAACCGACTCAAGAACAGCTTCTTCCCTGCTGCCATCAGACTCTTGAATGGACTTACCTTGCATTAAATTGATCTTTCTCTGTACACCAGCTATAACTGTAACACTACATTCTGCACTCTCTCATTTCCTTCTCTACGAATGGTATTCTTTGTCTGTATAACGTTCAAGAAACAATACTTTTCACTGTATACTAATACATGTGACAATAATAAATCAAATCACATCAAATCAAAATCAAATCCAGACAAGGCCATCATTAAGCATTTTCCAACTCCTTCCAATCCCAATTGCTTCTGCACTTGCCCTTTCCAAGTTACCTACCATTCTACTAGCTTTTAACCTTCCACTCACCATGACATATCTTCAACTATTGATCTACTCAGCTACTCTCTCATATTTAATTCTGTGACCCCAACAGAACCATTGTTTCTCCCATTGTGCTCGTTACCTGGCTAAGCACCTATTCTTGGCCCCTTAAATCCAAGGGTGCAGAGTTAAGGTTATCTGGCACACTTACATTTAGCACCAGATCTGGACCACATCAAGCACTAACAAGCCTCACCCTCCTTTATCAAACTGCCAATTACTCTAGAATGATCCTGGAAAGAAAAGGCAATCATCTGCTTCTTATCTTCTTTATTCAACTATCTCTCTAAACTGATCTTAAACTCTCTCAATTTTAGATTTCTAAAAGTTAAAGTTAAAATTAGCTTATTATTCACAAGTAGGGTTACATTAACACTGCAATGAAGTTACTTGAAAGTCCCCTAGTCACCACAGAGAAAGTCCCCTAGTCGGAAACCTGAGCACCCAGAGGAAAACCCACATAAACACGGGAGAATGTGCACACTCTGCACAGAGAATGACCCAAGCCGGGAATCAAAGCTGGGTCCCTGGCGTTTAATCACTTCTCCTATTTTCTCTTGGACAACAGGTATTGGTAATGGAAGATGGTTGCACCTGAAATAATGGGAGTGGAGGAGCTGTGGGAAGGTGCTTGGTGGGGAGGGGGAGCAGGTGGTAATTCCCTCCTGTTACACAGCCAGTGGGGTGGCTTTTGTCAAGTAAAGGGTTAACTCCAATGGTTGCTCCTTATGCACATGCTCAGTAGGACAGTGCCAAGGATGCCCCTCTGGGAAGTTCCATTGCGGGTGTTCCCCCTATTTGGGTTGCCCGTGTGTGTGTGTGTGTGTGTGTGTGTGTGTCCTCTTATCCATGGGCCCATTTGCCCTTTTGCGTGTTGAGGGGGAGGGTGGGAGGGATATCTCTCTCACTGAGAGGAGATGAGTGTGAAGCGTCTCAGAGAGCAGCTCCAGCTTGGATTGGGATCTTCCCATCCTGCTGAAAGTCAATGGACATTTGGCTGCCTCTCCAAATTTCTTTGTTCCCACCATATGTGGAACTGGAAAATCACAGCCTTTGTCTTTTTTAATCCTTGGAAATAGTTAGCATGTAATAAACGTTTTTAAACAAAAGACCATTACAATTGCTTTTGAAAAGTGTAACCAAGTGAAGGGAACCCACCGGGTTCTCTTCCAGAGTAAGAAGCAGCGAATCCTGTGATAAATCCACAATAACAGAGTTCAGGGCAATGGAAACCCTCTCCACTTTGCCAAATGTTCCATGCTTCCTTCTGCTACTTTCTAACTATTCACACCTCCTCTGGACAAAGGGTGGAATTTTCCACTTAGTGCACAAGAGTGCTGGCTGAGGCGAGAAAACAAGCAAGCTGCTCTCCAGCTCCATAGATGGGTTTTGTCTCCAGATTATCCGGAACTGTGAATGAAAAATCCACATGTGTGGCCAGCACCATCACGTTGGTTGACAACAGAGTTTGGGGCGCACTTTATAAAGGATCCCCTGATCTGTGCAAAAGAAAACACCCTCCCCAAGGGTAGGGGGACTCCCACCCTCTCCCCCAACATGCACAAGGGCAAATGGCCCATGGATAAGAGGACCCACCCCCACCCCAAACATGCATACACACACACACACACATGGGCAACCCAAATAGGGGGAACACCCGCAATGGAACTTCCCAGAGGGGCACCCTTGGCACTGTCCTTTGGCATTACCCCCAGGCACTGTCCCTGGTACCGCCAGGGTGCTGGGAAGCAGTGCTGGGTCAATGCCAGTTTGTCAGGTGGCAGTGACGGGGACATAACCAGGGTACTGCCCAGTTATGTCCTCTCCCCCCACCTGCCCGGGGTCTATACATACATGTGCACTCCCCTGCGGGTTCCCTTCACTTGGTTTATGTTTTTCAAAAGCAGTTATGAACCTTGCGACTTGACATTATGCCAAAGAGGGTGGAATTTGAATTATTGGGGAACCCCTTTAATTTTATTATAATTTATTGAAATGAGGTTGCTGACCTTTCTGGGCAGGAAGCTTGTTACGTCAATGGTGAGGGATGGGGAAGATCGGAAACTTGATCTCGCCAGTGAGATTCTCATTTTCTGATCTTTGCAAGATTTTGTGCCCATGTTGCTGTTTGCATTCACGGTGAATGTGAGCACAAAGTCACACTGTGACTCCTTCTTTAAATCGGAAATGCTGGGTGGAATTTTACGACCTCATTCGCCTGTTTTGTGGCAGGAAAAAGTTGTAAAATCGGGCGAGCTGCGACTAGCGGGAGTGGCGCAGGTTTTCAGGGACATTCCCATTTTACCAAGAAACAAAATTGGCATGATCGGGACCCCGCCCAAACGGGCGAAACGTCAGTTTGCGTTTTTTTGCATTCGTCACAGTGTAATTAGCGAGCTTCACTCCCAATTGTCCCAGTTCACCACTTTAACAACCTCATTCGTTGCAGCCGATCAGTCAGGAAAACATCTCAAGTATAAAAGTCACATTCAGGCGCTGAAGCAGAGAGGGTGAGTGAGGAGGTAAGTCTCTGCTTTCAAACTGCTCCATGCTGCTCCGAGAGTGTTATTTCGTGGTGGCCATGTTGTGTTTTGGGTCGGGGGGCCTGCGAGTGTGCTCTCAGGACGAATCCAGGTTAGGGCGCTGATCACGGGTTTTAGCGCTGACTCTGGGTCCTAGTGTTGGCAGCAGCAAGCGCTGTTTCTGGTGGGGGAAGAGCTGGAAACTCTCTGAAGTGGCAGTGCTGCAACACTGTCTGCGGCCACTACTGCATGGGTTCTGGGTGTGTGTTTGTGAGTGTGGTGGGGGGGGACTATGTTGCCATTCTGGGGACTGTGGGGGATATGGGGAGGGTGGGGGAGGGATATGGGGAGGGATATGGGGAGCGAGTGTTGCTAGGGGTATGTGGGGGGAGTATGGGGGGGGTGTATTGCTGAGGGCCTGTGGCCTGCTGTGACTTGGCCATGACCCTCTGGGACTCTGCCATGGCCTGCTGTGACTAGGCCATCGCTTGGAGCCTGCCACTCATGGTGAAGATTTCCTGCCCCAGGCTTTCCACCGGAGATGCCACTCTTGCAGTATTGGCTTGGGAACCATACAAGACAGGCAATAACTGGTCCGCCTGAAAGCTTTGGGACTCCTCCCAACAGCCTTGCAGTCAGTTCAGTGTGGTTGTCAGCCCCTCCTGCATTCCCTGGCTCTGTTGCTGCATCTCCAGCAGCACGGTAGCACAGTGGTTAGCACTGCTGCTTCACAGCTCCAGGGACCTGGGTTCGATTCCCGGCTTGGGTCACTGTCTGTGTGGAGTTTGCACATTCTCCTCGTGTCTGCGTGGGTTTCCTCCGGGTGCTCCGGTTTCCTTCCACAGTCCAAAGATGTGCGGGTTAGGTTGATTGGCCATGCTAAAAATTGCCCCTTAGTGTCCTGGGATGTGTAGATTAGAGGGATTAGCGGGTAAAATATGTAGGGATATGGGGGTAGGGCCTGGGTGGGATTGTGGTCGGTGCAGACTCGATGGGCCGAATGGCCTCTTTCTGTACTGTAGGGTTTCTATGATTTCTATGATCTCCAAGGCCCAGCATGAGTCCTCAGAAATTCCTTCCTCCACCCGATGTACATCAGCAGATGTGTCGTGCTCACCAGAGAGTGACCCAGATATCTCGCCACTCACGTGACCCACTGATGTGAGAGTCTCTGGGATGGTGAATTGTGAGGTGGAAGCTGACGCCAAACTGGTGTGGCCTTGGAGATCCCTTCACCGGCTTCCTCCGAGGAGTCTGCCGAGCTGTCAGGGGCAGGATGGGTGGGAGCAGCAGTGGGGGCCGCGATGCCAGATGGCCCAGGCACACCGGGGTCCTTCCTGCAACACGGGACACAAGGTTAAATGCAAGGGAGGGAGAGGAATCTCCCTCCCATGCAACTTACTTGGAGGATTGTCAGGTGTTCACTTCTATGTTCCAGCCCGACTATGCTGTGGAGGGTGCAGGGCAGTGGAGGGTGCAGGGCATGCAAAACCTCAAAGATATCGGTGGGACTGGAAGATCTGGCCGCTGGCCTGTGGCGAGCCGTCTCCACCAATGGAAAATATGCCGTGAGGGGACTGGAAAATCCTGCCCAATAACTCTGTTCCTCTCTCCACAGATGCTGCCAAACCTGCTAAGTATTTCCTGCATTTTCTGTTTTTATGTCAAATTTCCAGCATCTGCAGTACTTCTCTTTCACATTTATTAAAGAAACATCACCCATTAATTCTGCAACAAACTGCTAGCTAAAAATGAATTACTCTCTTAGAAGCTGTGAATAAATAAATGTCATGAATTGATGAACTGTTGAACCAGTCAGTCAGCATGGAAACAGGGAAACAGAAAATAGAAGCAGGAGTAGGCCATTCGGCCCTTTGAGCTTGCTCCATCATTCATTTTGATCATGGCTGATCATCAAATTCAATATCCCGATCCCACCTTCCCCCCATATCCCTTCATCCTCTTAGCCCCAAGAGCTATATCTAATTTCTTTTTGAAATCACACATAGTTTTGGTCTCAACTACTTTCTGTGGTAGTGAATTCCACATATTCACCACTCTGGATGACGAAATCGCTCCTCACCTCAGTCCTAAAAGGTTTACTCCTTATCCTCAAACTATGACCCTTAGTTCTGGACTCATCCACCATCGGGAAACATTCTTTCTGAATCTAACATGATTAACCCTGTTGGAATTTTATAAGTTTCTATGAGATCCCCTCTCACTCTTGTAAACATCAATGAATATAATCCTAACCGACTTAGTCTCTCTGCATATGACAGACAGTAATGGCACTCCTGGCATTATCTATGCAGTAAATATACAGGAATCCCTGGTTGTAGCAAAGTATTTGTTTTAGTTTTCTCACCTTTCAGAAATATCCCACCTTTGAATCAGCAGGTTGTGGTTCAAACCCCACTCTGGGACTTGAGTACACATTGCAGCCGGACATTTTTCTGCAGCACTGAGGGAGTGCTAGATTGTTGAATGCGTAGACTTTCTGACGAGTTTGTAAACCAACCTGCCTGTTCAGCTCAGAGATCTCATGGCAGAGTTCCAGGAAGAGCTAAGAGTTCCTTGAGTGTCCTGGCCAATATTCTTCTCTCAACCAACCATAGGAAAAAACAGCTTAACTAAGTCATTCATGTCAATAGTTGCTCATATACATTGCCGTGAACAACTGCCTGCTGTCTGACTGACTACATTTCAAACATTAATTAAGTGGTCTTGAAGCACCTCCCAAAGATGTAAGTTGATACATCAATGCAAATTCTTTAACATGGAAAAGCTGTACACAATCTAGAATCTGCCTCATATTACTAGCTTCAGGTATGTTCTATACCCGATTAAATATCCAAAAATATTACAATCTTGCAACAGTAATAGAATTACTTTTTGCAATTATATCAACGTTATTATTCATCTTTTGTTATCTCCAAATCCAACTGTTCCAGTGCTCTTCCTGTTCCCATCTACTATGCTCTGTAAACTTGCGCTCAGAAAAGCACTTTGGCTCACATCCTAAATCACAGCAAGTCCTATTTAGCCATCGCTCCTGTGCACGCTGGCCTATGTGACCATTGGTCCACCAATGTAACAGTTTTAAAATTCTCATCCTTGTTTTCAAATCCCTCTATTGTCTCACACCTCCCCATCTCTATAATTTCCCCCATCCAAGAATTTTGCATCCCTCCGGTTTTCATCTTTTCTACATCCCCGATTTCCCTCACCCTACCATTGGTAGGGCAGCACGATAGCACAGTGGTTAGCACTGCTGCCTCACAGTGCCAGGGACTCAGGCTTAATTCCGGCCTTGGATGACTGTGTGGTGTTTGCTTATTCTGCCTGTGTCTGCATGGGTTTCCTCTAGGTGCTCTGGATTCCTTCAACAGTCCAAATATGTGTGGATTAGGTTGATCGGCTATGCTAAATTGCCCCTTAATGTCAGGGGGTTTAAGGGGGTAAAAATGTGGGGTTACGAGGATAGGACAGGACCTGGATGGGATTGTTGTTGGTGCAGACTCGATGGGCCAAATGGCCTCCTTCTGCACTGTAGATTCTGATTTTATGATTCATCTGCTATGCCTTCAGCTGTAACCCCACAGCTGTTAACTCTGGAATTATGGCCCTAAACCTCTCCACCTCTCTCTCTTCCTTGAAGGCACTTCTTAAAATCTTCCTCTTTGACTCACCATGTTACAATATCTTCTTAAGAGGTTTGCTGTCAAGTTTTGTCCTGTAAAGTGCCTTGGCTTGTTTTATTATGCTGAAGGTGCTGTAAAAAATACAAGTTGTTGACGTTGTTACTAGCCTGTTCCCATTAATTGTAAAGACTTGGGTTTGCAATGTAGAGCCGATATTCCCATTTCTGTTTCGGGGTGATTATCTGGGTGCAGCAAATATTGGGAAATGAGGGGGAAATAGTGTCCACCACTATTAGAATGCTCCTTCTTTTCTGTCTAGTAATTCAGATGAATGGCATTATCAGACAGAATCCACAATGGACATGCATTGCTCTTTACCAGACTGTTTTGCATTCACTATGTCCAGATAATCCAATAGGCCTCAACCATGACAACACCTTAACAATATAAAATGCTAAGGAGCATTATAAAGTACGATTAGACACCAAGCCATGGAAAGTGATATGAGGAGAAATGGCTGAAAGCTTGGTCAAAGGTTTTAAGGAGCATCCTAAAGGATCAAAGAAAGGTCGAGAGTTGGGGAGGTTTAGGGAGGAAACTCCAGGGCATAGGATCTGAAGGCACAGCTGACAGTGGTGGAGAAATTAAACTCGGGGATGTTCATGAAGCTGAAATTAGTAAGTGCAGATATTTTGAAGGATTGTGGGACTGGAAGAAAATTACAGAGGTAGGAAATAGCAAGGGAATTGAGGGATTTGAAGACAAAGATGAGAATTTTTAAATCAAGGCTTTGCCTGACTGGGAGTTAATGTAGGTCAAGAGGCTCAAGGGTGAAAGGTGAATGGGACTTATATGAGTAAGGATACAGGCAGCAGAGATTTGGATGACCTTAAGTTTACAGAAAGTGGAATGTGGAGAAAGCAAGGAGGACATTGGAATAGTCAAGTCCAGACGTAATTCGCTGCCCAAGTTGGTGGTGGAGGCAGAGACCCTAAACTCTTTTAAAAAGTACTTGGGTCTGCATCTTAAGGGTTATAAACTACAGGGCTATGGACCGGGTGCAGGAAGGTGGGATTAGAAAGGGTACTGGGTGTCCTTGGGCTGGCATGGACAAGATTGGCCGAATGACCTCCTACTGTGCTGTAACTTTTCTATGGTTCTGTGGTAAGACAAATCGTGAATGGGGTTTACAGTTATGACAGTTCTTTCTGCACAGGTTAATATGCCAAACCTCCTGGAAATAATTTAGAGGCAACGGCATTTCTACTGGTTCCTGCAGAAAGGAATAAGAGATTCAAAATGTTTTAGCAATTTTATTTGGAATGTAGGCAAACATACATTTATTGCCCATCCCTAGTTCAAGAGTCAATCATATCATGTGGACTAAAGTCATATGTAGGCTGAACCAGGAAGGAGTGGCTGATTCTGTTCCCTGAAGGTTATTAATAAACCAGTCAGGTTATTATGACAATTTGGCAGCTTTTATAATTTTTCTGCTGGTAATTGCCCCCAAATTACCAAATATATTGAACTGAATAAAAGCAATTTAAGGTTATTAGATATCACTCCCAAATTAATTAAACTAGTTGATCATAGCATCTGTGAGGCCTACTAAAGGTAATTCAGGGCTGACCATAATTACTGCATTTAATTCTTTCTCTACCTGAGTCCCTGAAGCCATTATCAGATTCCTGCAAATTGAGTGTAGAAGTCTGAAAGAACACCTAAATTCAGAATGATCAATTCAACTCCAAAGATGTGCAGGTTAGGTTGATTGGCTATGCTAAATTGTCCCTTAGTGTCATGGGGACTAGCAGGGTAAACATGTGGGGTTACGGGGATAGGGGCTGGGTAGGATTGTTGTCAGTGCAGGCTTGATGGGCTGAATGGCCTCTATCTGCACTGTAGGAATTCTATGGTAAATCATAATCATTAGAAAGATCATATGGATTCAAAACATTGTTTCTCTCTCCACAGATGCTGCCAGGCCCACTGAATTTATCCAGCACTTTCTGTTTTTAATTAAGAAAAAGCTGTGAACTGTTCACATAGTTCCATCTACTTTCCCATCCACTGGGGATGCATCACAGCACGGCATAACCAGAGACAGCAAAAAAAGAGGAACATTTCATTGCATTTTAAAGAATTCATATTTGATTTTTATTTTCATAGATAATGCAAAACCTCATGTTTTTATTCCACTGTGGAAGAGATCTAATTATTATGTGCCTCAAGCCAGGAGCAAAACGTTACTTACAAGCAGAATTAATTACAAAAGTCATGAATTTTCATACCAATCAAAAATAACAACAAGAAAGAAGCCTGTATCACTACAACTGATCAGGGAGAGTGTAATATAATGTATTTATTCTACATTCAAAGCACAAATTTTTGTTTCTTGTGTTGAACATGTCATTGTTTCGTTGCCACATTGACAATGGTGCTTATAGATGTAAATGCAAATGGCTGAATAAATGAGAATCCACAAATTTTATTTGTCAAGAAAATTAAAGCAACATTTGATTCCCAATACAGTTGAGTGAGATAGCCAGGGAATCTAATCAGTGTTGTAAATTTGCCCTTCAATGCAGGTGCAGCTGAACAAATAATAATGGACTAGGTGTTCCCTTCAGGAGCTAACAGCTATTTTATCAGGCGTGTGATCATTTCAATGCAATAAGTCCTCTGGATTTGGGAGTCGCCCAAACCTGTTCTATGCAAGAGGTTCACTCCAATTCAACTTAAAAAAGACTCGGGCGGGCAAAATAAAATTGTTAACCTTAATATGGCATTGAGCTAACTCAGTGCTAAGTGCTACTTCCTGCATTCTCATATTGAATTGCAGCTGTTTGCACCCTGTTGAGTGCATTGTTCCTTGATGATGCCTGCACAAAACTTCCTCCTTTAGAACTAATGTGTTGCAGCTATGGAATCTGACTCTAGTTAAAACTTTGTATGCGATAAGATCTGCTTATACATGATTTATTATCAGAACTAAATTAGGAATAATAGTAACAAGAAAGGACACCAGCGGTGGACTGGCTAGATGGTCGATTTTTTTGCATATCCTTACAACTGGTTCTGTTGCACTGTGTTATTGACTCCCTTTCGCCCTCTTTTACCATGATAATCCCAAAGCATACTGCAGCCTTCATAACAGCCAGTCCACCCCAGAGGGGCACTGCTCCCACATCTATAAGGGTTTTGATATTCGATAGGATGTTAGGTTGCATACAGTCATTACCAATATTGGTTCCAGAGAGCTGGAAATATATTTTTCAAAAGGTTCGACCATTGATAGCTCAATAGTTAAATAGTACCCAAATGACTCAATGGCTAAATTCTGCGGAGCATTTTAGGAATATTGAAGGTATAAATGTTATCTCCTTCTTCTATGATGCTCACGATGACATGCTACCTCCAAGGTACCTAGTACCTTAAAAGAGGCCAAGGTACCTAGTAACTTTTATCTACCCAGTACCTTGTTGTTTTTGTATTGAGCTGATCACACTATTTCCCCTTCCTGCACCCCTGACTACCTGTCTCTCGCTTTTCTCCATTTCTCTATTTTTCACTCGCGCTGCTTTTTTCCACTTTTTTTTGGCCTTTTTCATTTTCCATTTTCCTCTTCCGCTTTCTTATTTTCCTGTTTTTACTTCTCCTCCTGTTTGTAGTCATAGAGGTGCAGTTGGATTGCGACTCGAGTGACTTAGATGCAGCAGCATCAGAGGTCACAGAGTCTTGGGCTTGTTGGGGAGAAGTGCTGGAGACTTTGCCAGTTCCTTGGGGTGTGGAATGAGGTGCAGTGTGAGATTTTCCTGGAGAGTGTCTTTCCATGGTATGAGATAGGAGTAGTTGAAATCTGTTAGTTTGGAAGAATCACAGAATCACACAGAATCACAAAATACTACAGTGCAGAAGAGGCCATTCGGCCCATCGAGTCTGTACCGACGCATGAAAGGCCCTGACCTGCCCACCTAACCCCACATGCCAGCACTTGGCCCATAGCCTTGAATGTTATGGCGTGCCAAATACTCATCCAGGTACTTTTTAAAGGATGTGAGGCATCCTGCCTTCATCACCCTCCCAAGCAGTGCTTTCCAGACTGTCACCATCCTCTGGGTATAAAAAATGTTTCTCAAATACCCCCTAAAGCTCCCATCCTTCACTTTTAACTTGTGTCCCCTCGTAACTGATCTTTCAACTCAGGGGAACAGCTGTTCCCTATCAGACTGTCCATGCCCCTCATAATCTTGAACACCTCAATCAGGTTGCCCCTCAGTCTTCTCCGTTCCAGGGAAAACAACCCAGGCCTATCAAATCTCTCTTCATAACTTAAATGTTCCATCCCAGGCAGCATCCTGGTGAATCTCCTCTGCACCCCCTCCAGAGCAAACACATCCTTCCTATAATGTGATGACCAGAACTGCACACAGTGCTCTAGCTGTGGCCTCACCAAAGTTCTAT
Organism: Mustelus asterias; assembly: GCF_964213995.1. NCBI lineage: Eukaryota > Metazoa > Chordata > Chondrichthyes > Carcharhiniformes > Triakidae > Mustelus > Mustelus asterias. The sequence continues at coordinate 40,991,485 of NC_135820.1, forward strand.
ACAACTCCATCATGACCTCTCTGCTTTTGAGATCTATACCCCGATTGATAAAGCGAGTGTGCCATAAGAAGTGTTGGCATTTTAAGAGTTAATATGCATCGCCCCAAGATGGACTAGCCAAACCCTGGCAATAATGTTCTGATGTGGAGATGCCGGCGTTGGACTGGGGTGAACACAGTAAGAAGTCTCACAACACCAGGTTAAAGTCCAACAGGTTTATCTGCTAGCAAATACCATAAGCTTTCGGAGCGCTGCTCCTGAAGGAGCAGCGCTCCGAAAGCTTGTGGTATTTGCTAGCAGATAAACTTGTTGGACTTTAACCTGGTGTTGTGAGACTTCTTACTGTAATAATGTTCTGACCAACTCCCAAAGCTGAGTCACAACTGAACAAAGTGCACACACTGACTAAAACACACTCACCTCTGAAAAGCCCATGGGATGAGCAGCCAATTTTCCAGCCGAAAATAAAAATAACAGTCATGTACACAGCATTGCTAATTGTCACAGTGGAAATGCATTAGGCCAACACACATATTACTGTCCCTAACAGAATTGTGTTCCCTCTGCACTAAACTGGAAGTGAGGTAGATTTGATTGGGGCAGGAGTACAGTGGGCTACTGTTGTAGCAAGCAGTAGATCTGCTGGCTTTTCCAGCGGGATTTTCCTCAAATCAAAACAGCAAAGCATTTCTAATAAAGAAGACTGAATAGCTCCAGCTGATAGGAGAGTGGAGAGGGGGGGTGGGGGTTTTCAAACCTTCTTGAGCTACCCTGCTCACGATTGGAACAGTAGAGGAAAAATATGAAAACTCAAGTTAATAATTCACATTAAGGATTAATTGCCTCAATAATTGTCTCCAAATATATATTATTGCACGTTGGTTATTTTAGCATGAAATGGATTATATTCCAGGCCCCTTTTTGGGACAATTCAACGTTGTGGTGTACGCCTCAGACGATCAGTCTTCCTTGAGGCTGAGAAAGACTGACCCCACAGAGACTTAACTGGATCTGAAGAACTGATCTAACTCTTCCCAAAGGAAAAGAATCACCAGAGAACATTAACCTCTCCAGATAGTCTTTATAACAAGTTTTAGCCATATTATAAATAATCTGGATATTATAAGGGTCTGGGATCTCTCTCTAACAATGTACCTCTCCACTGAAGAGTGTGCAGAGAGTTGTTTTTTGAGTTTGGACACAAAAGCTTATATGAGACAACACACTTTCCAAATTATATAAAAGTTTATTAGTGAACCGAACATGCAGTTCACTTTTGATAGTAATCACAACATTGATAGTTCTTGAAAAAGTAAGTATAATCTTGTTTTTATTAGAGAATCCAGATATTATCAATGTTATGGAGAGATATTTAAAATATCCATCAATATTTAAAGTAGTATTTACCTTACATCTCTGAGTGGAAAGCTACCAAGTCTAGCAAGATATGTCTATCCCAATTAAGCGGAGAATTGTCAATGCTCTACACCACAGCAGATATACTGAAGACACTGGATTGATTTCAATGAATTTTAAAATCCTACAGTGCGGTTCCGTTTGGGGGGTATTTCCCACCCCTATTTTCTGCGGGCAGGAATGGAGATAGGGAGGAGAATCGGGGGAAGAATTCCAAAATGTCTTTCATGCCGAAGGTATTTCCCTGCTCAATTGTCCCTGCCCACCGCCAATGATATAATGAGGTTCCCACCATGAAAGGTTGGGAACACCGTTATCATATACCGAATGGGCCTCCCCACTGAATCATCCCCTGACACAGGGTGTCACGTCAGCAGGGTTTACAACATGGTTTGTAAAACAGGAACCTGGCACAGGTAGGTAGAGCCCCCCGGGAGGGGGGAAAGAGGATCAGGCACTGCCTACCCTCTGGCAATGCACCCTGGCACTTCTCCTTAGAGGGCAGTGCTGGGGAGGCTTTGTTGGGGTGGTCCTTGGGAGGGGGGGTGTCCTGTCTACATTGGGGGTACATTGGGCAGCACAGCAGCACAGTAGGCAGCATGGTGGCACAGTGGTTAGCACTGCTATCTCATAGTGCCAGGGACCCTGGTTTGATTCCCGGCTTGGGTCACTGTTTGTGTGGAGTTTGCACATTCTCCCTGTGTCTGCACGGGTTTCCTCCGGGTTATTCAGTTTCCTCCCACAGTCAAAAGATGTGCGAGTTAGGTGTATTGACCATGCTAAATTCTACCTCAGTGTACCCAAACAGGCGCCAGAGTGTGGTGACTGGGGGATTTTCACAGTAACCTCATTGTTAATATAAGCCTACTTGTGACTAATAAATAAACTTTACTTTACTGTCCATGGATGGGGTGGGTTCCCTGTGTCCATGTGGGGGAGAGTCCCTGTGTCTATGGGATGTTCCTGTGTCTGTGTGTGGGGGGGAGGGGAGCTTCCCTATGCCTATGGGGGAGGGTTCCCCGTGTGTGTGTGTGTGGGTGGTCCCCATGTCTGTAGAGGGGGGGTCTCTGTGTCTGTGAGGGGAGTCCTTGTTTTTATTTTTGTTAGATTGAAGAGAGTCCCAATCTCTTGACCACCAAGTAATGTCACGGGACCTGCCTCCAGCATTTTTTAAAACAAAGTTTGAAACAATATGGTGGGAAAACCTGGCAGTGGAGCTGACGGACAGTGCACTGTTTTTCTCACCTGAGGTGGCGCTTAGTTAAATAATGAGAACATTTTAAAACTTTTTAATGTTTTAATTCCTTATTCATATCTGGATTCTCTTATAATTCAGTATTTATCATGTATTCCTTCATATAGATTCATGGAATTTTGAGACTTTTTACAAAAGATCTTGCAGGTTCCCTCATTAAGCCACCTTTTGTCACTAATTTTTAAAGGGTAACACAACAGTTAAGGAAAGCTGTCTTCTAGTTATTCATGCATTGTTACAGGTTTAATTTGGATGATGGGATAGCAAGATCTGCGCACTTACATTGCTAACATCCAAAGAACAGAATGGACCGTGTTTTACTGTAGGGGACATGTATTTTATCCTAGCACCCTTTTGTAAATACATTTGATCTAAAAGTTAAGAACCCTACAAGTCACAGGACGCCACGGTGACACAGTGGTTAACACTGCTGCCTCACAGTACCAGGGACCCGGGTTCAATTCCAGTCTTGAGTCACTGTCTGTGTGTAGTTTGCACATTCTCCCCGTATCTGCATGGGTTTCCTCTGGGTGCTCCGGTTTCTTCCCACACTCCACAGATGTGCAGGTTAAGTTGATTGGCCATGCTAAATTGTCCATTAGCATCAGGGGGGTTAGCAGGGTAATACATGGGGTTTCAGGGATAGGGATTGAGTGGAATTGTTGTTGGTGCAGGCTCTATGGGCCAAATGGCCTCCTTCTGCATTGTAGGGATTCTATGAAACTTTCTGTGAAGTCAAACATGTTGATTCAGGTCTGTGCAGTTGATGCAGATCTTATTTTGAAATGCAACACTTTTAAATAGTGTGATGGATGCTGTGATTTAGTTTGGTAACTGCGCACTAAATAAACATCTTACACTTCTTGATGTTTTTACTCACTTCATTGTGGTGAGGCTGTTTTAGTGTTCAATGAAATTTTGCCAAGAGCTGTTCTCCCATCATCAGAATCAAACAAGACCTAACGTAAAAGTATCTTCAGCTTCTCTCCGCAGCTGTGACAGGTTTCTTTCTCTATTTTCAGTAACAAGTAACTGACTGGTGTTGCGTGTTTAGAGGTAAGGGTGGCATGGTGGCACAGTGTTTAACACTGCTGCCTCACAGCTCCAGGGACCCGGGTTCAATTCCAGCCTCGGCTGTCTGTCTGTGGGGAGTTTGCACATTCTCCCCGCGTCTGCGTGGCTTTGCTCCGGGTGCTCTGGTTTCCTCCCACAGTCCAAGGATGTGTAGGTTAGGTGGATTTGACATACTAAATTCTCCCTTAGTGTCCCAAGATTAGTGGGGGATTAGTAGGTAAATGTGTATATCTACAGGGATAGGACAGGGGAGCGGGCCTGGTAAGATGCTCTGTTGGAGTCAGTGCAGACTTGATGGGGCTGAATGGCCTCTTCTGCATTGTAAGGATTCTATGATTCTAAGCACAAAATCATCATGACTTTCCAGTCAGTCCCTAAAGCAGAAGTCTCAATTGAGAGGTTAACCATCATTATGTACAAAAATATCTTCATTTAATAATATATTTTTAGAAGGAGCATTTATGGATCAGGCCTTTTAAAAATAAATTACATATTACACATCTGGTTAATGTTTGACTCATCCAAGTCACTTCATTTCTGGTGTTAATTTTTCTTTCCTTCCCCCAGTTCTCCCCTCTCCCTGGAGGTGATGAAACTTTCTGTGAAGCAGGATGCATGCGTTTGTCCCACTGAGTGGGCATTTCTCAACTTTGCACCTAAATACTGTGCGGCAACATCCAATTTCATCCGGTGCATCGCAATTAAGACTACAATTCAACATTTACGTGCATACATTTTCCATCAGGCATCTCTGGAGACTGATCAGGAACAGTTCAAATCAACAAACAACAACAGTTACATTTTTTAGCAAAATATAGAACAATGAGCCAAGGAAAGGGGGGAGATCAGAATAATTAACCAAAAGCTTGGTCAAAAAGGTAGGTCTTAAGTGGCATCTTAAAAGAAGGAGGAAGGTGGAGAGACTTAAAAGATTTTTGCAGGGTATTATGGAACCTAGGGCCTAGGTGCTGGAAGACATGCCTTCTGGCACTGGGGCAATGGAATTGGAAATGCACAAGATGGACTGGGTTGGGGTGGGCAGGATAGGGTGGGCAGGAAGGGGGTGGGCAGGAAGGGAGTGGACTATCCCTCCCTACCCCTATCCCCTGATCAATTTTACATGACCCCCCTCTCACTAAAAAGACACCTACTAGAGGGGGGTGGCTGTAAAATTCCACCCCACCCATAGTTTTAGGATTAAAGCTGGCCATTGAGGATACAGATGAGGAGATTTATTTTTCAACCGGATGTTTGTGAATCTTTCAAATTTCCTAGGTTGATTGAGGTGGGGTTGGGGGAGGAGGGGGGGGGGGGGGGGGTGATGGCAGAGATGATGGAGGAGTCTCACCTCAATTAACTTCAGAGTCAGACCGATCCTTAACACCTGGCCTACCATGTATAAATCGAGCATTGGTGCAAAACTAAAACCACTTCCCACTTGCATTGTGCAGGAAAACATGTACTCTATTGCAAACATGTACTCTGGAAGCTGTCAAAGGGTATATTCAAGGCTGCGTTTGATTGATTTTTTTGGGCACTAAGGAGAGCAAGTGATGCAAATAGAAATTTCATAGTTGATCTGTGTGTGACTCCCCTCATCATCACATTTCAAATTGAACCACATCTATTAATAATTATTCTCTGTTTTCTATTGTCAAGACTTGATGTGAGTTAAAATCAAAATGGTATGGATGCTGGAGGTCTGAAGTAAAGGATGTGGAGCAGAATTTTAAGTGCCTCTGGTAGGCATGTTTCCCGTCAGGGGGCATGGGTTGGTGCCAATCCCACTATAATCCCACCCACCCTTGAGCTAACTCCCATAATATAGGGGGTAGGTGTGCACCAAAATCAGCAGCAAAGTCACCATATTTAAATGAATAATCAAGGGGCAGCTAGGCTCATTATCAAGCTAATTGACCCTGATAATACACTGTCCACACCATAAAATATTAGTCATGGAAGCCCAATTTCTTTTCACTGATATGCTTTTCTGATGCGATTTATTATTGTCACAAGTATTAGTATATAGTGCAAAGTATTGTTTCTTGCACACAATATAGACAAAGCATACCATTCATAGAGAAGGAAAGGAGAGAGTGCAGAATGTAATGTTATAGTCATAGCTAGGATGTAGAGAAAGATCAACTTAATATAAGGTAGGTCCATTCAAAAATCTGATGACAGCTGAAGGAGAGTGGATGTCACTCTTAGGGGGCTTCCCTTTGCCACTCCAGTCATCCTCCCCTCCCCTAGGACAAACACCACTTCCTACTTGCTCCCTCCATTAAGTCCCTCTCCCCTCTCCCCAACTTACCCAAACCTCCTGGCCAAAGACCCCAGAATTCCCTGCTCCTGGAATCCATAGGCCTTGATCTTCTTTTTCTTCGTCTGTAGTCCCAGCAGTGGCCAATTATGTTTTCGTGGTACTACCCGGACTGATGGAACTGCCGGCCAATTGGATTAGCTGGCAGAACTACTTCCCTAGTGAGGGTAGAAGACCCACTTGACTCTGGTTTATCTGCCAGGCAGCGTTTTATGGCTGCAGGGAGGGGCAGCATGAAGCATGTCGGCTCCACACCAACATTGTTTCTGGGATGGCGTGTCATCCATACCCCCTCACCCTCCCCCCTTAATATTATTCAGACAGTGGTCTGAGTTAGGTAAGGGCAACAGAGTTTTGGATGATTATCATTATAGAAGGTGGAAGGTGTGGGGACCAACTGGAGTGTATTGGAATGGTCAGGCCCGGAAGTCACAAAGACATTGGATGAGCAGCAGATAAACTGAGGCAGAGGTGGAAGAAAATACTCCTGATTGTTTCATATACTCCAACAGTACTGCCCATCGGGACTGTAATTCAGTCAAAATTCAGTGTGCAGTGCAAACTTTCTAAATTACTTGTTTTTTCCAAATTTACTACAACCACTGCATTGGGAGTTACAATAAAAAGTGAAACAAAAAAGTACTTGTGAGCAACCACATGTTTTGCATTTTTAACTCCATGATGCCTTCTAAGGGAAAGCTAGATAAGTGCATGAGGAAGATATGCAGATTGAGTTAGATGTTTAGTGTGAGACATTGCTCATGTGAAGCATACAACACCCCTGTGTTGGTTACTTGGGCTGAATGTTTAATTTTTTAAATTTCATGTAGCTTTTGGTCACCTGTCCTAATACCTCCTTATGTGGCACGGTCTCAAATTTTATTTGACAGCCCTCCTATGAATTTTTACTTCATTCTCGCATTGTATAAATGGAAGTTGTTGTTGATTGAATTGGTCCTTTAGCAGTGACCTCGGAAGGAAGGGGGAAGATCTGTCAGCTGAAAATTGGAGCTAGCTGTGGAGAAGGGAGTGGAATTATAGGTTCAGCAATGGGACTTGTAGGTTTAATGCAAAATTGCCATCTAAAGTCTAAGTTGTTTAATTTGTGCCTGTAAGGCACTTACGCTGAGGGAGTTCTGTTAGCCCCTGATGTGCACTACTCACGCAGGAAAACAAGTATGAAAGCCTTGGAGATCCACAATCTTGCAGGCCTGATGCGCTGCTGCTGGGTGAACTGCAAAACTGTAAATTCCAGATTCCATTTCTTTATTATGATCAGACGAAAAGAGGTCAAATTGCTCCCTTCTTTTCCCACTCCTCTTCAGCTGAAAAGGACATGTCATTCATTCATATAATAAAAGCAAATTACTGCGGATGCTGGAATCTGAAACCAAAAGGAAAAATGCTGGAAAATCTCAGCAGGTCTGGCAGCATCTGTAATGAGAGAAAAGAGCTGACGTTTCGAGTCCAGATGACCCTTTGTCAAAGCTAAAAGGCATAGAAAAAGACTATGCCTTTTGGCTTTGACAAAGGGTCATCTGGACTTGAAATGTCAGCTCTTTCTCTCCTCACAGATGCTGCCAGACCTGCTGAGATTTTCCAGCACTTTTCCTTTTGGTTTCATTCATTCATATTCCTTGGTCATTGCTCTTGATGGATCTTTGCAGAAATCATGGGCGGGATTTTACGGCCTTGCTCATCCCGAAACCATAAAATCCCGCCCGAGGTCAATGGATCTTTCCATGGTCCGCTCCTCGCCCACCCCAATTCCTGTGGCGGGGTGGTAAAATTCTGGCAGTTATTTCCATCTCAATGGATTGGAATATGGAGTGATGCAAATTGGGTAGCCATCTTTGATTGTGATCTCAAGTCACCTTTAGCCTCTGTCTTTAAAAGCACAATTTGAGTTTCCAGCCGATGAATTAAAAATCGTGATTTGACATAAAGCACATTTTAGTCACATCTTTTACCATTGGGAATTGGAGATTTCCACTTCCGGTTTGGCTCGACTGTTACACAAAGCTTTTGAGGAAACCTGCAGATGGCGAGGGTCCCTAAACCCTCCGAGGATACATCTACACAACATTCAGGTAGATTTCAGCTGAGAGTGCAGGTGAATGTGTTAAGTTTACCCCATCCTCCTCTCAAAGAATGTCAGTAGTCAATATAAAGTTTCAAAGTTTATTTATCAGTGTCACAAGTAGGCTTACATTAACGCTGCAATGAAGTTACTGTGAAAATCCCCTAGTCGCCACACTCCGGCATCTGTTCAGATACACCAAGGGAGAATTTAGCATGGCCAATGCACCGAGCCATCACAGCTTTCAGACTGTGGGAGGAAACCAGAGCACCCGGAGGAAACCCATGCAGACATGGGGAGAACGTACAGACTCCAAACAGACAGTGACCCAAGCCAGGACTCAACCAAGGTGCCTGGCACTGTGAGGCAACAGTGATAACCACTGTGCCGCCAAGTTGCATCTGATAAAAAGATTGCAATAATCTGTTGAATGTGTTTACTGTAAGGTAAGGCTTCTTCAAAGAGAAAGGATATCAATTTACAAATAGGTTTAAGACGTCTGAAGCAAGTTTGGGTATCCCCCACAAAAATAACACTGAAATGCAGCCGCGATACATTTGCAGTAGAGTTTTCCTGCACAATGCAAGTGAGAAGTGGTTTTAGTTTTGCACCAATACTCGATTTATACATGGTAGGTCAGGTATTAAAGATCAGTTTGACTCTGAAGTTAATTGAAGTGAGACTCCTCCACTGCCCCCCTGCCCCCACCTCCCACCATCAACAAGGACATTTATTTGACCAGATTCTGGTGTCAGGTTAGGCTCCATGATTCTAGAACCTGATCTTTTGGCTAAGCTCAAGTGTCAAATGAAGCCCAAGATGGGATGCGATGCAATGCCTGATCTTGTCAGCTTGGATCTTGTTTGTCTTGTGGGGACCATGAATTGGATTCAATTGGAATTTGAATTTGGCTTTTTGGAGCAAGCAAGGAATGGATTTGGGTTTGCCCGGTCCATTCTAAGCACTGGCTTTGTAACTTTAAGGACGGAGTAAAAAATTGAAGAAAAAATATCCTAGAATCAGCATTTACACTTGAAGTGCGGCTTTGCACGAATACTGCAATTGTGGTGTGATTGCACCCTAAGATCCAACTAAAGTGAATCATGTCAGTTTCCGAACTCTGTAATAGATTGGATACATTGCTGGCGTCCCCAAGGTTCTGGATTACAGACTGCTTGCCTAGCACATGGATGTCACTTTTCAAACAGCCTAATCAATACTGTTCAGATGGTGCTCAATGAACACAGAAAGTACTTTTGCATTGGCTTCAGAATGGATCAAATTGTAAGAGAACAGTTTACTTTGTTAAAATCAGCTCCCTTATCCCAGCAGCAGAATGGCGGATTCATTTTTCATGCACGGAAATTCACAACGTCCCCACAAAAGCAAAATACTGCAGAAAAGCTGGAAATCTGAAATGAAAACAACATCTGCTGGTGTTGCTCAGCAGGTCAGACAGCATCTGTGGAACTAAACAGAGTTAATGGCCCAGTTTTTCCATGGAGCAGTTATTATTGATGGATTACCACTCCACTCGTGCTTTTGCTTGCCTAGATGCTACTTCACATTTCTTAAAGTAAAAGTAAAGTTTATTTATTAGTCACAAGTAGGCTTACATTAACACTGCAATGAAGTTACTGTGAAAATCCACTAGTCACCACATTCCGGCGCCTGTTCGGGTACACTGAGAGAATTTAGCATCGCCAGTACACCGAACCAGCACGTCTTTCAGACTATGGGAGGAAACCAGAGCACTCAGAGGAAATCCACGCAGAAAACATGCAGACTCTGCACAGACAGTGACCCAAGCTGGAAATCGAACCCGCGTCCCTGGCATTGTGAGGCAGCAGTGCTAGCCACTGTGCCACCCCACTGCTGGGTCCCCTGACCCTGGCTTCTCCAGAAATGTGGAGTGCAGCATCCCTTGGAAAGTTTCATCACAACGCTGTATCATCAGGGGAGAGACAAGACATGCCCCCTCTTTACAGCTTTAACTGCCATATGGTAAGTTTAAATGTCCATGCAAATGCTGGTGAATGTGTGAATAGATGAACGGGTGAGTGGGTGAGTAGATAAATGAGTGAATGGGTAGGGTGATAGGTGAGTGAGGTGTGAGGGTAGTTGGTAGGTGAGCAGGGTGGTAGGTAGGTAGGGGTAGGGGGGCAGGGGAGGGTGAGTCAGGTGGCAGGTGGGTGAGGTGGCAGGTAAGTGGCAGGTGGGTGGGATGTGGTGATGTGGCAGGTGGGTAGGGTGGCAAGTAGGTGAGGTGTTGAGTAGAGTGGTAGGTAGTGAGGTGGGTGAGATGGTAGGCGGATAGGGGGGAGGTGAGGTGGGCGATAATTGGATTCGCCTGGGAGAAGTAGTCGTACTGGGGGTATAGTTGGGTCTGGTCAGGTCAGGGGTTAGTCAGTAGGTTGGGGGGTAGTCGGGGTAATGAAGGGGGAGTCAGGAGTGGTCAGTTACCCAGGAAGGAGTCTAACAACACCAGGTTAAAGTCCAACAGGTTTATTTGGTAGCAAACGCCACTAGCTTTCAGAGCGCTGCTCCTTCATCAGGTGAGTGAGAGTTCTGTTCACAAACAGGACATATAAAGACACAAACTCAATTTACAGAATAATGAATAATGATTGGAATGCGAGTCTTTACAGCTAATCAAGTCTTAAAGGTACAGACAATGTGAGTGGAGAGAGCATTAGCACAGGTTAAAGAGATGTGTATTGTCTCCAGACAGAACAGCCAGTGAGGCTTTGCAAGTCCAGGCAAGTTGTGGGAGTTACAGATAGTGTGACATGAACCCAAGATCCCGGTTGGGGCCATCCTCATGTGTGCGGAACCTGGCTATCAGTCTCTGCTCAGCGACTCTGCGCTGTCGTGTGTTGTGAAGGCCGCCTTGGAAAATGCTTACCGATAGCCAGGTTCCGCACACATGAGGACGGCCTCAACCGGGATCTTGGGTTCATGTCACACTATCTGTAACTCCCACAACTTGCCTGGACTTGCAAAGTCTCACTGGCTGTCCTGTCTGGAGACAATACACATCTCTTTAACCTGTGCTAATGCTCTCTCCACTCACATTGTCTGTAGCTTTAAGACTTGATTAGCTGTAAAGACTCGCATTCCAATCATTATTCATTATTCTGTAAATTGAGTTTGTGTCTTTATATGCCCTGTTTGTGAACAGCACTCCCACTCACCTGACGAAGGAGCAGCGCTCCGAAAGCTAGTGGCGTTTGCTACCAAATAAACCTGTTGGACTTTAACCTGGTGTTGTTAGACTCCTTACTGTGTTTACCCCAGTCCAACGCCGGCATCTCCACATCACAGTTACCCAGGAGTCAGACTCACATTTTTCTAACTAACATTTCCTGTTTAACTATTCAGGTACGTCCCACAGATCTGCCAAACTCAGAGTCACGGGGAGCGGAGGAATTGCTGATCAGAAATTCAAACTTCCCAGGAAATTCCTATGGACATCAACGTGTTGAGGCTTCTGTGGTGTTCTGATGTGCATCTTGCGTCATACATCCAGTCCCCACCAATCCGGAGACCAAGGACCTGCGGCCATGAGTCAGGTTGAAATGAATGATGTTCCGATGAAAGATCATCTCGACCTGAAACATGGGGCCCTATTTTATCATTTTGATTCGAAGTTCTGGGTGGACTTGAATTTTGTGCGGACTGCAGAAGCCTGTGGGCGGGGCATAACACGCCTGAAACCTTGCAGCTCCAATCGGGGCGGGCGGCACGGTAGCACAGTGGTTAGCACTGCTGCTTCACAGCTCCAGGGTCCCGGGTTCGATTCCTGGCTTGGGTCACTGTCTGTGTGGAGTTTGCACATTCTCCTCATGTCTGCGTGGGTTTCCTCCGGGTGCTCCGGTTTCCTCCCACAGTCCAAAGATGTGCAGGTTCGGTTGATTGGCCATGCTAAAATATTGCCCTTAGTGTCCTGGGATGCGTAGGTCAGAGGGATTAGTGGGTAAATATATGGGGGTAGGGCCTGGGTGGGATTGTGGTCGGTGCAGACTCGATGGGCCGAATGGCCTCTTTCTGTGCTGTAGGGTTTCTAAGATTCTTCCAAGATTCTTCCTCCCACAGTCCAAAGATGTGTGGGTTAGGTTGATTGGCCATGCTAAAATTGCCCTTAGTGTCCTGGGATGCGTAGGTAGAGGGATTAGTGGGCAAATATGTATGGATATTGGGGTAGGGTCTGGGTGGGATTGTGGTCGGTGCAGACTCGATGGGCCGAACGGCCTCTTTCTGTGCTGTAGGGTTTCTAAGATTCTAAGCAGCGCAGAAAAAAAAATGATAGAATAGCGCTCCTCTGCCACATCCCTCCTGGGCCACATAATGACTCCCCCTGGCCCCCACAGACATTGTCCCACCCCACAACATTACTGATCCCCTTATCCTCCCACCCCCCGCCACTCAGACTGATCGCGGGCTCCTCCATCCTTCCCCCTCACTGATCTGAGGCAGAGTGGCAGTGGACTCCCCTTCCCCCTCACTGATCACAGGCAGTGTGGCAGCGGACCCTCCCTTCCGCCCCTCACCGATCTCAAGCAGAGTGCTGTCGGACCCACCCCATCTTCTCTGCCACCCCCCCCCCCCCCACTCACCCACCCCACCTCCAACCTCAAGCAGAGAGCCGTTGGATTCTTGGCACTTACCTCCTCACTAACTGGAGCACCTGAATTGGACTTTTGTGGAGCATGTCTGTTTTGCGCCGATTCTGGATGGGCAAACGCGGTGGTAAAGGGAAAAGTGCCAGTAAAGTTGGGCGTGCAGCCCATTAAGTCAATTTAAATGCATGCAAATGCATTTAAATGGCCGTCATGTCCGTTTCGGGTGCAGTCCCGATCGCGGTCATTTTCGGGCCCTGGTTAAGGAAGAATCAGCGCAGAGGTGGGGGCGGGTTGCGCTACTCGCCTCACGCCCAACTTTACCAAATTTCCACGCCCGAAAACGGGCACAACTTGATGGTAAAATGGGTTCACTCCACAGTTGCTGCCTGAGCATTCTCAGCAAATTTTTGCTTTAATTTCATGATGCCCATGATTGACGCGTGACACCTTCCTCCGCATCCAGTTTCCTATGACTTTTGATTACAATAATGAACTGTAAGACAGGGCAGTGAAAGATTTTAGGTTACAGCTTGAAATATGGCTCATGATTTAATTGTAAAACTCACAGATGCCAGCTGGTTACAACCAGACACAAGTCAATGCACTCCTCCATTCAGCAAATCACTGGTGTCTTCAAACAGTAATTTCAGTATCTTGGCAGTTCAGGACGAGGCTATATGATACCAGTCAATTAAAGAAGGCTGAATGATAATTTTACTGTATGGTAGCCATTGTAAAGGAGTTTCAATTTGATTAAGGGATGTCTTAAATTCATGGAGCATGAAGGGCAGGCTGAACAATAGATGAGTAAAATTCAGGACTCTAGTTGCCACCCATTTTAGTTATGGCAATCTGCCCAATATTCTGTGTACACATACCAAGACTTCATCCACAGGAAGTTTTACACAGACATGCATACAGTGATTGTTGAATGTTATTAATTATCTGCCATTGGGTTAAGTTCCATTTTCTTCCTTTATTCCACTACAATTCCAATTAGTTCAAATTGCTTTTGCTCTTAAGTTTAATCACAACATAATTGAAAGGACAGAGACAGAGATTGTCATTTAGATCAAACAATTGCTTGGTTTAAAAAAAAAAGTAATCCAGGAATTTGTCTGCTGCATATATATTTGCAGCCTTCACCTGTGATTTTGCATGTCTTGTAGTTGAAGGCCAGTTTCTTCCTTGTTTTTTTCCATATCATGTAAACATTTCTTGACTTCCTGCCAGGTTTTACTAGTTATGGTCATGGCAATGACTCTGTTGGCATCAACGGCTTGGCTTTTTGTATTAATCTGCTTGCAGGGGTTCACAGCTAATTTTAATGTAACCATCCTCATTGACAGTCCCTCTTTTAAAACCATTGCCATTCGAGTGTGGACTGATAGGCCTTGACAAATTATTTTCAGCTGCAGTTAAGAAATTTCTGATCAGAACATTTGCATTGGCAATCACTTAAAAAAAAGTATCAGTGCTCCATTTTCTGCTGAAGATGCTAATCAGAACAGAGCCAAAATTGATCTAGAATCCTTACAGTACAGAAGGAGGCCATTTGGCCCATTAAGCCTGCACTGGCAACAATCCCACCTATTGTCCTATCCCCGTAACTCATCTATTTACTCTACTAATCCCACTGACACTGAGGGGCAATTTAGTATGGTCAATCAATCTAACCTGCAAGTCTTTGGTGTCTGGGAGGAAACCGGAGCACCCAAGGAAACCCACCCAGACACGGGGAGAACATGCAAATTCTGCAGTCATCTGAGGCGGAATTGGACACGGGTCCCTAGCGCTATGAGGCAGCAGTGCTCACCACTGTGTCACCGTGCCATCGAGCCATGACTCTGTTGAATAGTTTGTTAATAAAGCAGTGGATATCAAATGGTGGCATGGAGGAAACCACATACATGTAGCTTGTATGTCCTGAACAAATAATTCCTCCATTAACGACTCCTAATAGCTATAAAATTGTTCCTATGATTACTTTTTTTTACTTTCCCCAGATGGCACTAAATTTGCTGGATACAGTTCTAGGCATACATTTGATTGGCTGTTCTTCATCTGTGAGTCTTGATATGGATCACTGGACAGAGCTGATAGCTGATCTTTCCCTCATTGAAGCTCAAACCAATAAGGCACTAATTAGAACTGTTACCATGCTGTTACCATGCTTAAAATCAACTCAGCCAGCACTGACCAATGATTAAATCTCGGTTTGTCGCATGGATTTTATGGCCACAAGTCAGGCAGGCCACCCCCCTCCACCCCTCACCCCCGTTCCCCCCCCACCCATCCACCCACTACTCCCGAGCTTACTTGGAATATGGCGTGACAAAGTCGGGTTGACAATCCAATGTCGGTCATGCCAGATTCTGATATTATGAAAGGCGAGCGGGCATGGGAGTCAGAAGTCCAGTTGCCATTTTCTAAATAAACATTTAACCAGCCATTGAGGCTGTTAAAGGCCCAAGATTTTGCTAAAGACTCCATTCCTCGGGTGTCGGACAGGAAAAGGATTTGTCGTGGTTTATGCCACGTTTGAACAGCAAACACAAGGGCAGCTGCAAAGGCCTGCCAATGGCAACATGGCTGCTTGCAGCAGCAGAGTCTATTGGTGAAGATGGCAGCGCTTGTTTTTTTTTTGCTTCACTTATTCACTGGTGTAAGCCCGCTGTCAGAAATAAAGAGAGATTGAGAGGGCAGGGGGCCTTTAAGTTGGCTGTAACCAACTTCCTGTTCACGGCATAACGCCCCCTCTTTCCCCCTCCCCCCACCTTGTTGCCTGACATCCCAGCTTAGACTCACAATTGGGCCTGCAGTCCCCCTTTGCACCACCAATTGGTCACCTTCCTGCCATCTGGCACTTGATTTGCCTTGCTGAGATGCCAGGGGCCGGAGCAAGTGGTCAACTCACTTTCTGTACTGCCTTCCTCACCCCGCCAAAAACTAAGGTCCGGTCCATTGTGTTGTGTATGACGGTGCAATTTATTGTCTCGACAATTTGGGGAATCTGGGTGAACTCAATAGATAACATTGGTAAGTATAAGAGAGCCAAGATTTATGAGACCCCACACATAATTTGTGTGTTGTTCACCAAGTAACACAATCATTTCACTTTTTACCTCATAGTAGATAGTCGTGGACAAATTGGCTACATCATTTCCTAATTAACAATAGCGACTACACTTCAAAAGTACTTCCTTTCTGTAAAGCACTTTGCGATGTCCTGAGCTGGTTAAAGGTGCTATGTAAAGGGGCAAGGCACTGTTTTGGATTATACACTGAGGAAAGGCTTCCTCCATCACAGTGTAAATCATAGAATCATAGAAATCATAGAAACCCTACAGTGCAGAAGGAGGCCATTCAGCCCATCGAGTCTGCACCGACCACAATCCCACCCAGGCCCTACCCCTACATATTTTACCCACTAATCCCTCTAACCTACGCATCCCAGGACACTAAGGGGCAATTTAACATGGCCAATCAACCTAACCCGCACATCTTTGGACTGTGGGGAGGAAACCGGAGCACCCGGAGGAAACCCACGCAGACACGAGGAGAATGTGCAAACTCCACACAGACAGTGACCCGAGCCGGGAATCGAACCCGGGACCCTGGAGCTGTGAAGCAGCAGTGCTAACCACTGTGCTACCGTGCCGCCCTAGATAGAGCCCCTTCTTGGCTGACTTGCCCCGCTTTAATTTTTCAGGCAACAGCCCTTTTATTAGTATGAGGCAGGACTTCTGTCTCCAGGGGAAAGTCTTGCTTCATACAGCTATTAGCCATTTGGAGGCAGCAGGCCTGCACACCAGCAGCGCCAGTAGGAGTGGTGGCCGCTGTTGGTGCTGCAGGTAGGTCAAATGAGGTCGCGTTTGGAAATGGACCCTCGGGTACATCTGGAATCTAGCCCCTTTCACAATGAAATATTGCAAAGTTCTCCAAAGGGTGAAGTTGTTTTTGATCTATAGCAATCTAAGGTAAGTCTTGTAGACAGGTTTAATGCCCAAGTGTGGGCTGTTAATCAATTCACAGTTCATGGCCGTATACTCTTGGTTTACAGTAAATGAGATCAGTCAATATTCCCATTCTTGAGCACTGTCCAATGACTCCAAGTTGAAAATACAACTGTCAACACACCCTGTTTTGGTTCATGCATGAGGAATAGGCACTTGGAATCGATACAGACACAGTCAATATCTCAACAGCCACAACTGCCCTGAAACAGTGCCTATTATGTAGAAAAACATCTAAAAACACTTCACAGGGGCTTAAGTAAAAAATGGTTGCCAAGCCAAAGGAAATATAAATAGGCATGGCTAAATTCTTACTAAAAAGGATTTAAGAGCGGCCCTAAAGGAAGAGAGATGAGTTGAGGGTGAAGGAAGTTAAGAGGTTGAAACTATAGCTTTAAATAAAAGAGGAAGGACAAGGAAAGAAAAATTGCCCAAAGACAGAGGGGAGAGGTTTACTTTGGGGGGACGGTGGTGGCAGTCATTGTAATGTAGATAAGGAGGGGCAGGTCACAGAGGGATTTAAGCATTGGTGTAAGACTTGGAACAGAAATTGACGTTGGTCAATGAGGTGGGGAGCAAATGCAACATGTCATGGATAGGATATATTGGCACCAAGATTTGAATGAGCTGGAGAATGGGAGACAGCCCACAAGAACATTGGAACAAACGAGTCTGGGGCTCACAAACTCATGGAGCAGGGTTTCCATGGCAGATAACACGAGCCGTCCTCCATTGGGAATCAGTGATTTTAAAACAGGAGAACAGAAAATGGTCTCGATTCACAGCGCCTCTTCTCTGCAGGTACAAACCCATCTTATGGTTGCAAACGCTCACGAGAGGGCCATCATGGGATTTGCGGCAGCAAGATCTCAGTTTGATACCTTCCTGCTCCACGCTGATGACAAGCAGGTTCACACCCTTCATTATCATGAATTTAAATACATTTAAATATGACTAAATGGTTTTACATTGTTGCTCCCAGGGATGTTAGATGCTCTCCTTCTCTCCCGCTGGCATGACAAAACACGAATGGAAACACAGTTAGTTTCAAGAACAGAAAACATTTGTGATGACCACGCTGGGAGCGCAGAGGTGAGTATAGCCCCCAAATGGTGAGCGATAAGGCTGGGCAGGAGTCTGGCACTGTCTGCTGGTACTGTCTGCCAGGGCTACCAGGGGACTCTTTTGGGAGGTTTCCATTATGTGAGGGGGGTGGCGATGGTGCAGGGGGTTATTGTATGGGTGCTCTGATGCCAGCGATCATCGGGGGGGGGGGATACTGGGCGATGATTGGGGGGGAGGGGGGGGTTCCCTAATGTTGGCGATGAGGGGGTGGTGCCCGGGTGATGGGGGGGGGGGGGGTGGGGGGGGGGGGGGGCCTTCAATGTTATTTTGTGAATGCCCTGATTTCTGTGGCTGGTTCCAGCCCGCAAGACAGCACCCCCCTGCTTTTTTTTGACAAAGTGTCAGAAGATCTGGGGCATCATCTTACTGGCCGGTCATGCATGCTCCTGCTGTAGTGAGGTCGGAGAATATGGCACCCAGCCAAATTTTCCATTCACTGCAGCGGGATGGGAAAATCCCACCGGTGTGAACGGTGGTAACATTCCGGTTCTGGAGTGAAAACCTGGCTGTGTTTCTGGGAAGAAACATGCTGGTTTTCAGTCAAAACCTGACACTTTGCCATTTTTTTAAGGAAAATTCCACCCAATGTGTTTATAAACAACTTTTTATGTCAATATAGATTATTACTCCTGGATTACATTGCTCATAACTGGGTACAGTGCTTACATTATTCTTCATTTTAACATGCTTCTCAATTGGGAAAATTTCTAATAAGTCCTTGGTTACAATGGAAATTTATTTTCCCCCCACAACTGCTGTGCGCTTGAAGAATGGGCTGTGTCAGTATGGTGGAATAAATTGATCACTTTGAACAGAGGGAGGGAGCTGAGTTCAAATTATGCAAGTCAAGAGACTGAGTGAAGAAATGTGGGGGTGGGAGCGGAGAGAGGAATCAATGTATTTTTATCCAGCATTATTTTGATAAAATTGTTCAATATCTTTATATTCCGGTCAAAAGCAATGGCTGAAAGCAGCTGGAAAGGAGGTTCTATGGGATGATTTATGACCTTCAAAATGAATAACCCAGCGAAAAGACCATATCACCAGAAACAGTGCACTCAGAGATGCAGCATTCCAAGCACTACATTAAATGCATGGCTGAATTCTCATGAGGTTACATTATACAGAAAATGGTGGAAAACAATGCAAGACCGAGTGAAAGGCAAAACATTTGAATACATCTGCTTCAGTCTTTTCTTCCTTTGTCACTCTGTCACTATCAAACCAAACTAGACTTGTGGAGCAGCAAAAGAAAATTGTGTAAGGACTTACACACACAAAAAAAAGTAAGAGTATGGCGAACACATTTTCCAAGTGCATTACTTGGAACAGTATGAGAGCAGACTTCTGAATGGAAACTAATAACTGATGAAAATACCAGTTGCTAAATAAACAGATTGGGTATTTTTGGAATCAGCAGGTTTAGGTCAACAGATTTAGACACAAGAGAAAATAACCTCTTCAACTTGAGAAGAAAAATTTAATCAAAAGTGGAAAAAACATGTTTTATTTGTGTTATTCTAATGGAGGGAGTTAGGACTACTGTTTTAATTGGCCTGTTCACTTGCTAAAGTTTAAACTTTGGCATTTGAGAAAAGATATTTTGGCACTATATTAATGTTAAATTTGTATTTAAATTAAGTTTTATAAAGGCTTCAAGAGAATCTATTTTTTATTCAATTCACTTTTTTAGAAAAATATATTTGCAAGGCTCAGTTTTGTCTGTAGCCTCACTCATAGCCTTAATTTATTTTAATTATGACCCCCACATCAGCACAGCTGCTAAACAGGCATAAGTCACACAAATCTCCAGTTTCCACGTAATCAGCTTCTCATTCAACCCACATGTTCCGGCCTATCTTGTATATCTAGCAATGTAAATACGCCCATCCCCCAACTGGCACACCGTGTACAAGCCATCAGGGGGTGACTGCATTGTTCCTCAAATAATGCAGAACTTCTTCAATACCATTTCAGTGCTTAAAACGTTGTGGCTTTTTTTTAACTTTCTGAAATCTGGTCATCTTTCACAGAAAGAATCCTAACCTTGAGAAAAATGACTCTTGTATGCACTTAAGTGATTTATCAAAATTGCAACAAATTATGATCAAATCAGATTCCGCTGGAAAGGATGAGAATGCTGTTCTTGTTAATTTGCACCGGTTCATGCAGCAACGTGTTAGGATTCTGCGCATGTTTCAATGCCACTATTGTGAGTGAACAATAATACAGTAGTGTGCTGGGTATGAACGAAGCAGTGAGTTACACTGCAATAGCTTTTTGAACTTTTGTATCTGTGAATACACAAGCAATCTCCCTTCTTCCTAAAAGTAGTGATGGTGCAAAAATGAAGGCAGTGGGCCCCACATGATTGATCACCACAAACAAATGGCAGGAGGGAGGAAATTATCCCAGCCTTTACTGTAACAGAAACATCAAGCAGCTGATTGCAAATGTAAAATAAGCATCTATAAACAAAATGCCAGTCACAGTGTTACTACCATGTCCTGTTGAAAGTATTTACTTAATAAAACTATAACCTGCTCTCCCTCTCCCATTGAACAATGCTGTATCCACATTGCCCAGGTGTGATTATACATTATTCCTGTTTAGTAATTAAGAGTATTAGACATGTCAAAAGGTAATTTGAAAACTAATTAATGACAACTTGTATTTGTATAGCAGTTTTAATGTAATAAAATGTTCTTCTGTACCTCACTGGAGAATTTATAAATTAGACTCTGATTGTAAAGACATTAGGGCAGGTGACCAAAACATTGGTTTGGTAGGTTTTAAGGAATTCTTAAAGGAGGAAAGAGTGGTACAGGGACTGATGCGCTATCAATAAGGCGAAAGACTACCGAGATGCCAATATAAGTGTAGGCTTTTATTCACAACAGAATCAGGAGCAGATCCCAACAATTAACCGACCTGGACTGAACAAGGGGGAGGAGACAGCCACCTTTATACTAGGTGCTGAGGGGAGGAACCAAACTGGAAGGGGATGTGTCCAGGTATGACAAACACACACAACGGTGGTCCATATAGGACAAAGGCACAACTGAGGTCCACCACAGGGACAAAGAGCTTTAGGGAGGGAATTCCAAAGTTTAGGGTCTTGACAGCTGAAGGTATGACCATCAAGGGTACAGCTATTAATATCAGGGGTGCACAAGAGGTCAGAATTAGAGGAGTGCAGATATCATGGAGGGTTGTGGGGCTGGAGAAATTACAGAGATAGGTGTAATTAGTCATCGGATGCAGAAGTTCCTCCACCAAAATCCCTTTATTTACAATTCCAGCAACAGTACAAACTGTGCTATCAGTCAGCAGTCTACATTCGGGAGTGCCAAAAGAACTGACACTCCCGGTTAAATACAAGGAAAAGACTCCCTGATTGGCCCATCAATTGCCTCCTTAATCAGGGAGTTCATATTCCAATAGGCCAACCTCAATGGCCTGATTGAAGTCATTACAGTAGGGAGGGGAAAGAACATGGAAGGAGTTGAAAACAAGAATGAGAATTTTAAAGTCAAGGAATCGCTTAACTAGGAGCCAATGTAGATCAGTGAACAGAGCGATGATTGGTGAACAGGATTTGGTGCAAGTTAGAGCACCGGCAGATGTGTTTGGATGAACTGAAAAAATATGGGAAGACAGGAGAGCATTGGACTAGTCAAGGCCTGGATTTGAAGTTTAAAGTTTTAAAGTTTATTTATTAGTATCACAAGTGGGCTTACATTACCACTGCAATGAAGTTACTGTGAAAATCTCCTAGTCGCCACGAACTGAGGGAGAATTTAGCATGGCCAATCCACCTAACCAGCACATCTTTCAGACTGTGGAGGAAACTAGAGCACCCGGAGGAAACCCATGCAGACACGGAGAGAACGTGCAAACTCCACACAGCCAATGACCCAAACCGGGAATTGAACCTGGATCCTTGGCGCTGTGAGGCAGCAGTGCTAACCACTGTGCCACCATGCCGAAGGATCAATCACACAAAGAACTATTAGATTGGCACTGTTCAATCAAAGGAATGCCATTCTTTGCACTTCCTGCTGAGGGACAGTATTTTTTTGCTTTTGGATTTTAATATTCCTGTGTATACATATATATTTATTTTTTAAATGTGTACCCTTATATGGGTGTGCACAGATGGATATGGCTCCCTGCTGCCTCAGTACGTTTCTCCAGAGAACTGCTGAGCCAGATGGACCAAACAATACTTTTTACTGTATACCAACACATGTGACAATAATAAATCAAATCAAAGCAAATCAAAGACCAGGAAGGAACAAAGTTAAATCTCCAATCTGTGCTAGATGGGCCAATGTTTCAAGTAAGGACAACTGGTTTCAACTCCTTTCAGCTGATGAGGGGAAATTGGTCAGGGTTACCGTGGTCTTTTGAATTCAACTGGAAGTGCATGTTTCTGGATATCAGTGTTGAGATTAGGCCTGATTGTGATGGCCTCCACATATGAATGGTCTATCAGCACTCACCTTCAAGGTTTATACATGAATAATTGCTACTTGGAGCAGGCACATGGGGGTTGTCTGGCACCTGTAGAACTATATACCAGGACGAAAATCAACAACTTTGGAAGAGAGAGGGAGAGAGAGAAAAAAAACTGGCAAGAAAAAGATTAAAAACATAATTGAGGTTATGTAATTGAGTTTATAAATTTACTTTATTAATTGATACAGTGCAACAAAATGAAAATTGATTAATTTCACACTTCAGTTCATTTATTTGTCTACCTCAGAAACTTTCCGGATTACTCCCCCAATATTTGTGCCACACAAGCAGAGCAAATTGCAAAATAATTTATTTTTAGTTTTCTGAGTTTTATTATTACATTTCTTTTTTCACTTTTGCCTGACACTTTTCTGCTATTTTTCAAAAAAATTCAATAAATTATATTTATATTTTGTATATTTTATGAAATTATTGCACAATTTGATGAGTTGCTTACAGTAGAAATCCAGTAACATATGCAGGTTTCTTGACATAGCTGCATTTACTGGAAGCAATATGGAGACTGCTTCCTGGGTATTAGTTTGGGTTGCTAACTGTGATTTAATGTATTTCTGGAGATTTAAGTGTAAAGTTTATTTAATAGTGTCACAAGTAGGCTTACATTAACACTGCAATGAAGTTACTGTGAAACTCCCCTAGTCACCACACGCCGGTGCCTGTTCGGGTACACTGAGGGAGAATTTAGCATGGCCAACGCACCTAACCAGCATGCCTTTGGGACTGTGGGAGGAAACCGGAGCATCTGGAGGAAACCCACGCAGATATGAGCAGAATTTGCAGACTCCGCATAGACAGTGATCCAAGCCAGGAATTGAACCAGAGTCCCTGGCGCTGTGAGGCAGCAGTGCTAGCGACTGTGCCACCATGGTTACATCACATGACTTGCCCCACACTCTCACCGGTCGTCAGCCAACACATCCATCCTTGTGACACATTGCCTTCCTAAGCCACTTGGAAAGCAAAAAGAGTCATTACCCAATTGGATGATGCTTGACTGTCAGCCAAACAATCTATTCCACAATCTCCCCCCTCGACCCTTCCCTCCCCCTCCTCACCCACACCCGCCCCATCCACACACACACACATACACACACACACAAAAACAAACACATGCACACAAACACATTTTCAATATTTTTATATCTAGCAAACAGAAATATTCAAAGGAAGTGACAAAAAAACCCCCAATCTTTTTAATGTTCTGATGATTTTTCTCCGGGATTGCAAACAGCAGTGTCCTGGAAATTGATCTTCAAATCATGGAGACTCCAGACTAATCCTGGAGTGTTGGTAACATTGGAATTAGGCTTGGATGTG
This sequence comes from Mustelus asterias, assembly GCF_964213995.1. Taxonomy (NCBI): domain Eukaryota; kingdom Metazoa; phylum Chordata; class Chondrichthyes; order Carcharhiniformes; family Triakidae; genus Mustelus; species Mustelus asterias. Next base: position 41,015,255 of record NC_135820.1, read on the forward strand.
GGGGAAAGGGAAGATATGCTTGTCTAGTAGTTATGTTGGCTGAACTTGTTGCCTTTCCTAATCAGTGCGGTGCAGATGTGAGGCAGGACATGTTATGTAGTGAGCGGCTAAGAATGTGCTTAGAGTGCTTCAGTGAGTTTCTTTTTAATTTTTAAAGAATGCTATGTTACAGATGCACAATATTTGCAACATAATCTGCTAATTAAATAAAGTATGGGAAAATTTATGATGTTGCGACTTTGTTTTATTGCAAGGAACTAATAACTTAGCGGAAAATTATAGCAAAAGAAGATGAATCGGCTCTGATCTTAGGCACCCATGTACAAACTCAGAGTGTATCGAATGCTTCACACACATTGAAATATTTTCAGCTGTGGCCACTGTTATAACTAAGGGTGACATGTCCATTCTGTCAGAAAAACGATTTCTAATTAAGGGGATCATGGCTTAGGTTACAAATGTTCACTATAATCAGCATTTGGAATTTTGAAGGTACCGCAACCATAGGAATGGAAAGGAAACCTGAGCAGGCTGCCCTCTCCCAGGTTTCTCACTCCTACCTACAGAGCCGCTGGGGGATCTCAGGGACTTCAGTGAGTCGATCTCATGGATGGGAGGTAGAAGGCAACCTCTCCAACCAACAAGGCATGGTTGGAAGTGGGTGATGGAGTCAACAGTTGAAGTGTGGTCCCTCCAATACGGAGACAGTGCACCAAGGGGATCCAAGGTCTCAGGAGGGAGGTAAGTGGCACTTTGAGGTGCAAAGGCCCACACTCTGACTTGCCCAGCATTCTCCTGCACAGCACTCCTCAAAACCTCACATTCCCATCTGAACGGTATGGTGGCACAGTGGTTTGTACTGCTGCTTCACAGTGCCAGAGACCTGGGTTCAATTCCCAGCTTGAGTCACTGTCTGTGCGGAGTCTACACATTCTCCTTGTGGCTGCGTGGGTTTCCTCCGGGTGCTCCGGTTTCCTCTCACAGTCTGAAAGACATGCTGGTTAGGTGCATTGGCCATGCTAAATTCTCTCTCAGTGTACCCGAACAGGCGCCGGAGTGTGGCGACTAGGGAATTTTCACAGTAACTTCATTGCGGTGTTAATGTAAGCCCACTTATGACTAACAAATAAACTTATTGGGCGGAACTTTACAGCCTCGCTTGTCCTGAAAACGTAAAATCTCATCTGAGGTCAATGGACCTTCCCACGCTCTGCCCGTCCCAATTCCCGTGGTGCTGTGCCGGTAAATTACTGGTCTTTAACTTTACTTTAGAACAGCCAACACCCACACTCAGCCGATTGCTGTCTCACACCTCACAGTCACCCTCCATAAATGGTGTCCTTTCCTCCTCTCCACACAAGTTATTACAAGCACTCACCCCGATCTGCTTTCTCGCATTGCAGGAGAAGAGAGACAGAGACTGAGATCTCTTTGGGGTAATGATGGTCCTGCAGTGACAGGCATCTTGTTGACCATCGAGGATGCATTTCCAACCACTCCACTTGGTAGGAGGCTGCAGAAGTCAACAGCAATCTGCTGTGAGAGCCTGAGCTTCTTGATGCACTGGTGCTCAGACTTGTTGAGATACACTCTATCTGTAGACTGTGTGTGGGGGTCTTCCTCCTCCCATTTAGTTTTCGGTGTCAATCCCATCTGTCCTGTAGTGCAGCATAGGAGGAGAAGGCAGCTGGTGCCCCTCCTGCTGGTGTTGCTCCTGCAGAGGTGTGGCTTTTGTTCTTGACCCTAAGCAGTGGTAGCAGGTAGAGCTGCTTGATCTGCTCCTATGCCAAGGTGATGGTTGGCAACAGGAGAGTGCAGCTGAAGGTGAATGATGTATTAGACAGGTGAAGTGCCGTCCAAGAAGTCAAGCAATGAAAGCATTTTCTGGGAAAGGCAGTGTGTTGAACAGCAATCTCTCAGTGGCCATAACTGGAGCTCTTTGGTTTCACTGATCAAAGCTTTTTCAACGTTTCAGTTTCACTGAAGAAGGTCCTCTTGCTGTGCACTTGACTCGGTGACCTGGCAAGACATGGAACCAACAGCATGGAACCCGTGCGCTGTTGGGGGAAAAAGGAATTCATGTTTAAATATGCTTTTAATTGACCCTAATTTAATTGCTTTTCTTCCATACCTAAGACAGTCTCGCTGGAGGAAGAATTCTGGGGAAAACTGGAAGAGGATTGAAGGACAAGGGGGATGCTAACCCGACATCAATTTCAAGGACTTGACAGCCCCAGGTGTGTCAGATCTAGCCTCCAATCGGCTGAGAAAATTGAAACTCAGTGAGGATTCTTCAATTTGGTTGGTTGAGAGCCTCGTGACCCTTTGTCCTGCTCACAGATGCCACGTGTGTTCTGCAGAGAGTGACATGCTTTAGATCAAATCTTGCTCTGAAGCCCCTGTAAACTTTGGGGCAAAGTCTGGACCAATGAGATGTGATGTTGGTAGGGTGACCAGATGTCTTTGTTTTGCCAGGGCATAACCAATTTTCCAATAACCACCCCGCCCCCCCCCCCCCACACCGCCACACCGCCCCACCCCCTGCCCCCCACCCAGCCCCCAAGTGTCCCGAACATTTCCTCAAAATGTTTCAAATGTCCTAGTTTTCAGCTTTCCAATTTATTCCACAGGAGTGGAATGAGTTTGAATTGAGTTTAGGTTTGCACAGTCATCCTAGATGCTGCTGATTTGCCCTGCTGTCAGCACAGTTTGTGTGCTTGCCTTTTCCTGCAGTGCCACATTACATTTCCGGATAACGTGTGGAAAGCATTTCCGGATTGTTTGTATCCGCAGAATATGGTTTCCGAGTTACTTCATAGAATCCCTAAAGTGCGGAAGAGGCCATTTGGCCCATTGAGTCTGCACCAACTCTGACAGAATATTTCACCCAGGCCCTCTCCCCTGCCCTATGCCTGTAACCCCACATATTTCCCATGGCTAATCCATCTAATTTAGTCATCTTGGGACACCAAGAGGCAATTTAACATGGCCAATCCACCTAACCTGTATACCTTTGGATTTGGTGGGAATCGACTTTGAAAAGAAGAGAAGGCACTGATTTATGGCCACTTCACCTGTTTCGGGTAGTACAACATTAGAAACAGTTAGGTTACTGCACCTGAGCAGCCGCAAAGGGAAACCTGTTCTTGTTGTGAGGGTGCATTATGTCAGGGTGTCCCGGCTTTCTCTTTTGAAAATCTGCTCACCCTAGATGTTGGTTGAGGGGTGAATGTTGGCCGAGGCGAACTCATCAGGTCTTTTTAACCTACAGTGCATTCGATCTTTTATGCCCGCCTCAAGATCTCAGTCCAACATCACATCTGAGAGATGACACCTCCAACAGCAATCTCTCAGGTTATGAGCTTAAGTCTTTGCTGCCACTGAGCCAAGGCTGTCAGCATGGTGATAAAACTTGCCTTGGTTACACCATCTGAGGCCTGTATGAAACTGATTGGTTTTGCAATGGAACGCATCTGCTCACATTGCACATTTGCTTTACACTGACTGCAGGACAAGCGTAGAGACCAGCGGTACAGCTGTGGATTCATGCACAGTGTCATCTTCCCAACTTCACTTCAGGTGTGGGAATAAAGATTAAATGAAGCTTTGCACCCAGCGGCTTGAAGAAAATTGTGGCTCGATAAAACAGGTGCCCCCTATGGCAAAAGCTACCATCAGCAGCCAATGGCAGCACATTTCCCTGGAAGGTGTGAAATAAAACTGGCTGATGAAGTGACAGAGCAATATAGAGGTAACATCAGGATAAATGTGTGACTTGAAGCAATAGGGTGAAGTAAACATAACCCTTCGAAAAGGTTTGAGGGAACTTGTTCCCATCACTTTACCAGTGAATTCATCCACATAAAGCAGATTTCCCCGCATCTCAGAGCATGCACATTGTCTTGTTGAAATTACAGCACTGCCTCCGTAAGCACCCCTGCAATAAAACTGGGTTAAGAATCTCTGATTACGCAGCATTCCTGCGCTGCGTTTTTAGCAATCTTTTCGGTTTATAGTGCTAAAATGTCAAATGATTCCAGATGGCTTTCTAATCTTGGATTTCAGCAAAGCATTGCGAGAGTTTAAATTAATTTGATCTCTCTTTTCTGGTGTTGGTTTGACAAAGGAGGCCAAGAGTGAGGCAGGCAGGTGTTTGTGTAATGACCGTCAGTAAGAAGCAATACACTTGTAGCTGCACTGAGTTCATTGAATGTATGGTGCTATTGTATGGACATTGCCAACAGTTCCACTGGTGATAATGCACCATTGAACATAGTAGCACAGCTTTATCTGTGAAAACTGCCTTTGCTACAACCTGGTTAAACCAGGTCCACCCCCCTCCAAACAACCTTCTAGAAATTAAACAAAATATTCCACTGGGAACAGTGTATTACAAAAATAGTGTTGTTAAAACTCTTACTGTGTTTACAAAAATAGACACAGGATTGCGCCCAAAGCATTAAGCCTATCTTTTTCAGATGTTGACTGACTGTTTTCAATTCTTTTTCCATTTTTAATTCAAACAGTCATTCTTAATCTGCGCAAAACATTTTTCAAACTCAATTATTATTGGTATGGTTTCTGTGATGCTTTGAAACAATATTTAAAATAAATTAGATTTTTTTTTAGAAATTAAAATACATTCAAAAGCATAATGATGTGACTCTCTGTGTGGCGTTCTCTCCGTGTCTGCGTGGGTTTCCTCCGGGTGCTCCGGTTTCCTCCCACAACCCAAAGATATGCGGGTTAGATTGATTGGCTATGCTGAATTCTCCCTCAGTGACAGGGGGACCAGGGTCAATATGAGGGGTTACGGGAATAGGGCCTGGATGGGATTGTTATTGGTGCAGACTCGATGGGCCGAATGGTCTCCTTCTGCACTGTAGGGATTCTATGATTCTATGAACATTGATTTCTGGCAAGGAAGATCATGGAGTCAGAGGTATGTGCCGAATGTCAAACTGTTGAAAAGGTAAACATCTGGTCAGCACTTGAGGAAGCATCAATGTTTTCCACAGAACAAGCGAATCAGCTGATTCTTTTCCTGGCTCAGAAAGTTGAGAGCCATTATTATTTTGCCTGTGTTGCCAGCTAAAGTCAAGACAATCTGACTGAAATAAGTGCTAACTGCACTTTTGAGTAGCTGTATGCCTCAGTTGAGTGTCCAAGCTTGTGTGACAATAGCACCACTTAAAGTAAACCTGCTCTAACTAAAGCCAGCCTGCACCTCTTAGAGGGGAGGTGTTTCTGGCTGATGAAGGTGCCAGAACCAGGTGTAGAAGGGAGCATGATCAAGAAGATAAACATTTAACTATAGCGTCAAGTTCCTCAGATCCAGCTCTGGCCATTTTGGTGCAGAAGATAGACAGGAGGAGAGAGTTTCCTCTATCCACGGTGAAAGTTTATTTATTAGTCAAAGTAGGCCTACGTGAACGCTGCAATTAAGTTACTGTGAAAATCCCCTAGTTGCCACACTCTGGCGTCTGTTCAGGTACACTGAGGGAGAATTTAGCATGGCTAATGCGCCTAACCAGCATGTCTTTCAGACTGTGGGAGGAAACCGGAGCACCCAGAGGAAACCCACGCAGACACAGAGAGAACGTGCAGACTCCGCACAGACAGTTACCCAAGCTGGGAATTGAACCCAGGTCCCTGGTGCTGTGAGGCAACAGTGCTAAGCACTGTGCCACCCACGAGGGTCAGGGAAAAATTAAAGTAGTAGGATCAGATAGTCATGGCTTTTGATGCCAGGAGTCAAGCCCCCAGCACCTGGCTGCATGCAGTGTTGTGAGAAGTTCAATGACCTCACACAAATGGTTAAGGGCAGAATTGGAGGGGCACAGGTACCTCAGAGGGTTGAGGGCTGGAGAAGATTGTAGAGATGGGGGGTGGGGGGTGGGGGGGTGGGGGTAGGACAGGGTGATGGAGGTATTTGAAAACAAGGACATGAATTTTCAATGTTGTGGATGCTGGAAATCTGAAATAAAAACAGAAAATGCTGGATAAACTCAGCTGGTCATGGCAACGTCATTGGAGAGAGAGAGGGACAGAGTTAATGTTTCTAGTTCACATGAATCTTTTCCAGGACCTCTTCACTCTTAAACTGTTATCCCTTTGTAACAAAAGCTAACACACCATTTGCCCTGCTAACTGCTTGCTGTGCCTGCATGTTAACTTTCTGTGATTCACATATAAGGCCATTCAGGTTCCTATGAATGCAAACATTCCTCAGTCTCTCACCATTCAAAAGGTATTAGAATCATAGAATCCCGACAGTACAGAAGAGGCCATTCGGCCCATTGAGTCTGACCACAATTCCACCCAGCCCCTATTCCCGTAACTCCGCATATTACCCTGCTAATTTCCCTGACACTAGGGTCAAGTTAGTATGGCCAATCAACCTAACACTCATATCTTTGGACTGTGGGAAGAAACCGGAGCACCCGAAGAAAACCCACACAGACACAGCGAGAGTGTGCAAACTCCACACAGACATGACCGAGGCTGGAATTGAACCTGGGTCTCTGGCGCTGTGAGGCAACAGTGCTAACTACTGTGCCACTCTGGTGCAAAAAATAGTTAAAAAAATTTTTTTCCACCAAAGTGCATAATTTTGCACTTCTCCACATTATATTTCATCTGCCATGTTCTTTCTGAGTCATTCAGTCTGTATTTTGTCCCTCTGCAGCCTCTATGCATCCTCCTCACTGCTTGCCTTTTACCTAACTTTGTATTGTTCGCAAACTTGGATATGTTACATGCGGCTCCTCACCTAAATCACGAATATAGATTGCAAATAGCTGAGATCCAAGCAGGATCCTTTTGCTACCCTGTTAGCTACAGCCTGCCAACCATACCCCATTTATCCCCACTCTCTGTTTTCTGTCGATTAACCAAGCATAAATATGTGTTGACTCTGTTTAATCATGTTACCATTTTCTAAATGCCCTTTTCCACATCCTTTATAATAGATTTGAATTTTTCTTCAGTCTGTATTACAATGTCACTGCTTATATCTGATGTACTAACGCTAATGTGATTTGTCCACTTATACATGAGGCATATGGTTTATATGAATCTATGTTGTTTGATTATAACCATCACTAGAATACTTTATATTGTGTTTGGTTGAAAGTTTATTATTCGCGCCTGCTGTTGACTGTACTGACCTATCCTCTATGACTTGAAGGCTCAAGCTCAATAATTCTGAACTATTTATACTTTTCTCTGGTGCAATGTACAGCATATTTATTGTGCAATGATCTGTATGACTTGCACACTGACAGGACATGGTAAAAAACCCATATGATGCTAAGCCTGAATAACTAGCACACTGAGAATGATAACAGGAAATTTTGAGAAAAAGATGTGTGGTCTAGGCACCGAACACCTGCCTGAAATAGGGGCTAAAAGGGTTAATTTATGAGAGCATGCTTTATGGATGGGCTTGTATTTCTTTGAATATAGAAGATTAAGAGTGATCTAGTTGAGCTGTTGCAGCACGGTGGCACTGCTACCTCACAGTGCCAGGGACACGGGTTCGATTCCAACCTTGGGTCACTGCCTGTGCGGAGTCTGTACGTTCTCCCGTGTCTGCAAGGGTTTCCTCCCACAGTCTGAAAGCAAACTCCACACAGTCACCCTAGGCTGGAATTGTACTGGGGTCCCTGGTGCTGTGAGGCAGGAGTGCTAACCCCACACAAAAAAAGGTTTCTTGACTTCCTGAATCACCTAGCTTAAATTGTAATGTTATGTTCCATTGATCCGGACTCTCCCAGTATAGTCTCTTTCTTATCTCTTGTCAACTCCCTTAAAAAGTTTAGTTTAAAGTTTATTTATTAGTGTCACAAGCAGGCTTACATTAACACGTTAGGTGCATTGGCCATGCTAAATTCTTCCTCAGTTTACCCGAACAAATTCTGGAGTATGGTGACTAGGGGATTTTCACAGTAACTTCATTGCAGTGTTAATGTAAGCCTGCTTGTGACACTAATAAATAAACTTTAAACTAAACTTTTTAAGGGAGTTGACAAGAGATAAGAAAGAGACTATACTGGGCGAGTCCGGATCAATGGAACATAACATTACAATTTAAGCTAGGTGATTCAGGAAGTCAAGAAACCTTTCTTTGTGTGGGGTTAGCACTCCTGCCTCACAGCGCCAGGGACCCCAGTACAATTCCAGCCTAGGGTGACTGTGTGGAGTTTGCACGTTCTCCCTGTGCCTGTATGGGTTTCCTCCGGGTGTTCCAGTTTCCTCCCACAGTCCAAAGGTGCGCCGGTTAGGTGGATTGTCCATGCCAAATTGCCCCTTAGTGTGGGTTAGGGGAATTAGCAGGGTAATTGTGTGGGGTTACTGGGATAGGGCCTGCATGGGATGCTCTATTGTAGAGACGGCACAGACTCAATGGGCTGAATGGCCTCCTTCTGCACTGTAGGGTTTCCATAATTAAAGATTAATGGAAATCTGGAACCATTTTTCCCAAAATGCCATTGAGGCTAGGTCAATTGAAAGTTGCAAAACGGAGATTGGTAGATTTTTGTTAGTCAAGATTATTAAGGGTCATGAACCAAGGTGGATAGATGCAGTTAAGATGCAGATGAACCACGATCTAGTTCAATGGTGGAAAAGGTTGAGGGAGTGAATGGCCCACTTCTTTTCCTATGTTACTCTCAGGTATTTGGCATTGTTCTTAACATGCTGTAAGCTGCGACTTTGTAATAAAAAATAATGGTGATGGAAATTGGTTTGTGCTATTTGCCAGATTTAAACATAGGCGGTTTAAGTGGTGGGAACTGTTCTAGCTTCAATGTAAGTGGAATTTCTTGAACTTCTTCAGTGGCTTCAAATGATAGAGCATCTGGTTTCCATTAAGGACATATGTTAGATGGGAAACAAAGCCATTCAATTGTACATGCTATTTTTCTTCTTTTACAATATGAAGATAAATGTTATTTTTTTCTAAAAAGGCAACATTACCACATCTAATACCTGCCACTTCTTATATAAATTGCTCACATGCTTCTCATATGGCTACATGGGAGACTAAAGCTGAAATGAAAAAATGTTTTGCAGATGATACTTTGCTAGTGGTGTGTGTGGTAATTAGATGCTGCCAGTACTGTACTGACATTTGTACAACACTTGGCAGAGAAATGTTTTACGTCCATATAAGTATTAAAGTTTAAGAGAAAAATATTGAAATAGCTGAATTCAGTGGAGACCTAGAAAATAAGGAACAAATATAAGCTTAATTGAGTCTTTGTCAGTGAGTTTTAAACAATCATACCCAGATGGTAAAATCATTCTGTTTTAAAGTATTGCGACATGCTTTTATTGTTGTTATTGCAAATGTTACATCTTTCAAATAAAGCATTTACTCTATCAATTAAGAACATCACTTTTTAAACCACATTTAAATGCCCCGCCCCACCTTCAAAAAAGATTTACTCATTGAATAGAACAAAATGGGAAAACACTTACCAAGTTATTCATTTAGGAATACTCAGAGTGCATCTTTAATTCATTTCTACACTATAGCAGCTACTCATGCTACTTAGCCTCTATTTTCCTTATTTCCTGAACCATCTCTTAGATCTCCGTCTAAACAAGGAACAAAAATGCAAATTAGTTCAAGCCATTCAACTACAAAAGAAAATAAATGGATTTTGCATGGGCTACAGCATTCATTCTTTACCAATTCATTTATCTTTCAAAGCAGACAGTTGCCCTCAACTTTTGATCTACTTGCACTCTATCAGATAAAACTGTTGTTGCTACAGAATCTTTATTCTCTATCTATTAGTTAAATCGTGTTTCATATCAGGGACTATCATTTAATTTAGATGAAATGATGTGTACTGGCAAATTTAGTTTCAAAAGCAAAATAAATATGATTAATTGCGTGAGGTACATATACACTTCAAGACAAGCTATTACCTTTCGTGAACTTCATACAGTTTAACTGTTGGCACTTAAAAGGAAAGCCTTGGTGTTAGTGTTTGTGCTGTGGACAAGTTGTAATGTTATCATACTAGGTGGTGTATTAATGTGGGTTATGTGTCCCTTCTATAGACAGTAAGAAGTCTCACAACACCAGGTTAAAGTCTAACAGGTTTATTTGGTAGCAAAAGCCACTAGCTTTCGGAGAGCTGCTCCTTCGTCAGGTCTGGTCTGACGAAGGAGCAGCTCTCCGAAAGCTAGTGGCTTTTGCTACCAAATAAACCTTTAACCTGGTGTTGTGAGACTTCTTACTGTGTTTACCCCAGTCCAACGCCGGCATCTCCACATCATCCCTTCTACAGAGCCAGGGTGCTTTCTGTTTAGCAAACTACCCATGTTTTGAGCCGGTGTGATTCGAAAGAATGTTTTAATAAAATGTTTGATTAGAAAGGAACACACACATTGTGTGTTATTGTTATTGTGTTAAAATGAAAAACAATGCGGAAGTGCACTATTTGCTGCACTTATAATCCATCATTTCAGAACATTTAACTTGTGACCTCTGGAAAATAACACTGGGTATTTTGTGCTCCATCTCAGAGGCAAGGGAACCGTTTAATAGGGCAGTAGTGTGTGGGATGGAGAACCTGCAGCCTTTCCCGCTTCCCCCTTCAAACTCCACTTAAGAGCCCCACCTTGAGACTGCTGGAATTCTACCAACGGCTGGCGGGAACTTGCCACGAGTGGCAACCACACAGCAAACACTATTGGATTTGCCAGTAGCTTATGGAGGTATGTCCGTCTCCCAGCTGCCCTTGTTGTCAACTCCCTTCTCCATCCCTCACTGGACGTCCCTCCCCAGTACCTCGATCTCGCCCCAATTACCTCTCTCCAGGGATCCAACATCGATTCCTGGTGAAAGCCGCAATGCAGTTCCGGCAGTGAGCACCACTCCCGTTGGCACAGTTGGTACTGGAGAGCCGGGAGTGGAATTTCTGCCTTACACAGGGTTTAATTCAGTAGCAGGCCTGATGTTGCCCAGATAATGCACATAATTCTCCCAAAACCATGTAAAAACTCCCAAAAATATTCAATGTACGGTTCCCACCAGTTGTCCAGTCAGTGGAAGTGAACCCCACCTTGAAAATTAATTTCCACCCATTATTTCTATTAACCAACTGAGAAATGATTGAAGTCAAACAAGTTTTGCTAATTAGTACAGTTAAGGGCTTGTAGCAATACTTCTTCGTAAACCATGAATTGGGATTGGTGAACTATGCTAATTATCTTGGATAAATATTTTATCTACATTATAAACTAGATAAGAGTCAATTGCCTCTCCCTGGGACTAATTATCTAGCTTTTCCAAAGAGCTGTCACAGGTACAATGGGTTGAATGCCTTGCTTACCTGTTGGATCATTCTAGAATTCTTATCTCAGCTCCATATATTGTTTACATATTCAGCATCATGCAGTACATGAGGTAGATCTGAATTGAATTGTTACACTCCAAATCATGCTCCAGATTTAAATAAATATAGATAATCTGCCAGTTCAGCTCAATTATTAGTATTCTCACAGAGTCAGAACTCCAGAACTGAGTTCATAATCTGGAACACCTTTAATTGCAGCAGTGAGTGAGTGAGTGAATGAGTGAGTGAAGGAGAGCACTATTTTGTCAAAATAACAACACTTCAAAAATACTTCATTGGCTGTAAAGCAAATTGGGATGCCTTGAGGCTATTAATGGTGCTTTATAAATTAAGTCTTTCTTTTCTAAATCTTTTGAATGAGATGTAGATTAACTGGTCACACAACTGTTTGTAGCATCTTGCTGTATACAAATTGGCTGCTGCATATTCCTACATACAATGATGTTTGTGCTTCAGAAGTAGTTCTAAAGTAGTTTGGCTCATTGGCTCTCCATAAATGCAATTTTTTTTTCAGAAAAATTGTGTAAAGCTTCAGACAGTTTGCAGTTGTACAAATCCTCTATGCGAACTTTCAAGTAGCACAGATTTGTCTGCCTTTACGTTGTGTCATTTATTGCTGGTTAACAGGAATGCCCATGCACTGAGTCAGTGTTGTTGGGCTGGGCAACCATTTTGCAAATCACTGTGGATTATTCAGTTTCTTCTACTTTATAAAGCAACGGGACTGCAGACCCATATTTCAGAAGTACTGTACAAGAACTGTACTCTAGGTAAAGTTTGTGACTATTTTGCTGCTTGTAGTGAGTCTCTGCAAATTTAAGCTGATTCAGATAGAAGACTTCCTGTAGCAGTCAGGCTATTTATCAACCATATTATACTAGTTCTGTGTCACATGCCTGCATAGCAAACAGTTCATTGTGAAATGGTCTAAAGGTCAGCCATGGAAGTCTGTCAGTTTAAAAAAATCACATCAAAGAACTCCAGTAAAGGAAAATATCATACCTCTGCGATAAGTAACTAGAAAAAATTAAATTATGTTTTTCTTTATATAAGATGGTTGATATTTAACCTGGTGCTGTGAGACTTCTTACGATATTTTCCTAACAGGACTACATCCTTTTTGTAATCTTGCTGCCATTTAAAACAACAAAACCCGGTAATTTAGAGTTTTCTCCAATGGCCAGACTGATGATGTATTATGTAAATTTTACTGTTGAGTGCGCTAATTAAATTTTGTTAGACCTGAATTTTATCCTTGGGGCAGGTAAAGTGAGTTGGAAGAATTCCCGATTCGGTCCACCCACCTCAGGAGAAAGTGCCCTCAGAAGTGGGATTTGCATTGTGCAGGGTCAGATGGGGGCTGAAGTCAAGCCAGCTGACAGGGGGCAAAGATCAGGGGCAGCTACAGAGGCTGGGCTGATTAAAAGGGCAGTTTCAGTGCTGTGGGTCTTGGTTCCAGTTAAGATTAAAGCAGAAAAATTCTCCAGCCCTCACCACCTCCCCCTGCCCCCACTTACTCCCCATGCCACATCCATGCCACCTAGACATGAGCTCAAGTCATCTACTCACCTCCCTAGGCCACCTCATGCCCACATGCCAAACAATGCCCCTCCAACTACCCGCATGGCCCCTCATGCCCCCATGATAAACTATGGCCCTTAACCCAAACCCTTGACCTCCCATGCCCTCTATGCCTAGCCATGTCCTGTATCCACCTGCATGCCAAGCTGTGGTGCTTCCATTGAAGCCACCCATTTACACTGCATAGAACCAATGAACTTTATCGTGACATTAGTATGTGTAAAAATAAGCTTTAAAAAAAGTCACTCATTCATAACTTTCCACGATGGTAAAATGAGGCCCTTTTACTACCAGGCAATAAAGTGTCAACTTAGATACTTTAAAGGTTCAATAGCTGAAACTACAAGCACTGGAAACCTCTTAACCTTGTATAATCAAACATTGCACAATTCACAGCAGAGATCAGAGAGTGAGATGTTTCACAATTAGCAATGTTTTCTCTGGGGTTTAAGTGTTTAAGCAACCAAATGGATTCCTGGGTTCTTAGCCGAGTCTCATTATGTATTATTCACTGAGAGTCTGGACCTCCATTAGCCATTGGAGTGATTGGAAGGGCATATCTTGGCATGGGTGGCATGAAGGGGCAAAGGGTTGTTAGAGGAATATATCTTACTAGCATGTGTGGCATGAGATGCATAAGGGTTGTTTGATGGGGAATACCTTAGCTTGAGGGGCATGAGGAGTCCCTTTTGATCTTAACTTTTAAAAGGTCCCCTCCTGCAGACGATGGTTCACGCCACTCAGATGTGCTGTGAACCACGACTCATTGAAAACTTGGTCTACTCCATGATTATTGCAAAGGACTAGGACATGCCTATCCCTGCAATGGGACTGGTCAGATTGGAACTGCAGGACACATTTTGACCTGAACCAGGCCATATCCGTAAAAGCCAATCCTGATAATCAGAAATCCCGACTTGGTGAAAATCCAACTATAACCTCATATTTTAGATATCATTGTAACTTCATGCAACCCTAATTATAATTGTGATAATACGAAAGGACAACAGTTTTACTAAAAGAAGGGCCATTCATTAGTTGTAAATCTTTGAAATCAAAAAACAATCTGGAAAATTATTTGCCTGAGAGTTAAAAAGTTACCATAGCTAATTTTATTTTATGGCTTAACTGTGAAATTTGTTATAAAACCCAATTTATCATAATGTTGAGTATGGAGATCGAGAACTCCAAGTTCCCAAAAGCCTCAGACTTTGGGTGTATGTGCAGACTGGGAGTGGGCCCAGGACAGGCTTCACACGTCTCTGCAGAAAGAGAGAGAAAAATAAGGAAACAATGCAAAAACCCGGATCATGTGACCAGGAGTGGAGCACCATGAAAGACTAGTGTCGCAGGCAAAGTGACAGGGAGAGGGGACAGAGACAGGTCTCAAAAAGGAAAGAGGGGACAGGGAGGGGTCCCAAAAGGAAGTCACAGATAGGGGACAGAGACGGGGATAGAAACAAGTCCCAGTTATGGTCATGAAAAAGAGAAGCGTAGAGAAACAAATTGCAATCATGAAAATGGCTGCAGGGGGCTGCATCCAAGTGAAGGGGGCAGTTGAAGGTTGACTCTGTGCTGCGGGCTGGTGGGGCAAAGGAACCCTTTTGGAGCAGGATGTGTCTTGCTCAGTGCAGCTGAAGAGCGGAAGTTGTGCTTGTGAGTTGGTGTTTGAGTGTAGACTCTGGAATCCAGGGAATGGAATCTCCAGAGACACGATTGAAACCCTATGAGATGGACAGTCACGGATGCTGTCCGAGTTAGAGTGACATTTGGAGAGAACTCAAAGGCGAGATCTTCGAAGGTGCAGATTGGAATCCCTCTTAAGACAGATGGAGTTTCAGTGAGCTTTGTCGATTTACAGTGTTATTGATATCTGGATGGGTTGTTGAGAAATCTTGTCTTGGTCAAATTTCATTTATAGTGTGGTCTAGTATGTTCAACCTCAATTTACCTGTTAATTTATATGTACCTCATATTAACTCTGAATGTGAGAGTAGAAGCTAGATACTGTAAATTGTTTTATCTTTCTGTACAGTAGAGTTCATTTTTATCTCTCAAAATCCATGGAATCTTGTGCATATATTCTATTAGCAAGTGTCTTGAATCTCAAACACCGACTCCGCAGCTGGGATTCTCTGGTCCCGGTTCAGTGAACGGAGATTTGGCCAAATTCTCTGTTCTCGCTGGCAGTGGCAGCGAGGCGTGAACGGCTAGAGAATTCCGGCCTTTGTCCACTTTAAACAAGATGATATCGGTCCCTAACTGGATTTTACCAACCACTTGAGAGTCGGGGATCGTAACAAATTCAACTGAGGGGCTTTATCAGCTTGAAAGATAATCTACAGAATGTCACAAGGGCGGCACGGTGGCACACTGCTGCCTCACAGCGCCAGCGACCTGGGTGCGATTCCCGGCTTGGGTCACTGTCTGTGTTGAGTTTGCACATTCTCCCTGTGTCTGCGTGGGTTTCCTCCGGGTGCTCCAGTTTCCTCCCACGAAAGATGTGCTGGTTCGGTGCATTGGCGATGCTAAATTCTCCCTCAACATACCCAAACAGGCGCCGGAGTGTGGCGACTGGAGATTTTCACAGTAACTTAATTGCAGTGTTAATACAAGCCTACTTGTGAAACCAATAAATAAACAACAAACTTGTCAGGACTCTATATTTTAACCTGTTTCAGTATTGGTATTTTTTTGTTGAGAAATTTATGGATTTTAGCATTTAGAATGCTATGATGAAAAATGTGGTGGGAGGATCTAAATACCATCTTCTGGACAGAAATGTCAGTTCTGATTTTGAGCAAGTTTGGGTTTGATGTCGTGATACTTTACAAATGTTGTTATTCATGAGGTGATTTACCTGAGACTTGTTGCCATGATGGTTTTTAACATTCCTGATTACAAATTGATGGTGGGATTTTCCAGCCTTCAATTGCAGAGGCGACTCGCCATTGGCTGCAAATGGGATCTTCCAGTCCTGCCGATGCCCACATCATTTATCCTGGCTCAGCCATCCTGCTGCTGGTGAACTTGCCGCAAGAGGTCACCTTCGGCAGGACTGGAAGATCCCGCCAGCAGGAAGAGACAGAATATCCTGCCACGGGTGTTACAACATGACTCTCTCCCAGCAGAGACTTGAACAAATTTCCAAAATGTTACACAAAGAAATCTGCAAACACCTTTATTCATTTAACATTATTATCACCAATGATCAATATCATGATGAATAAAAGCAAAATAATGTTGGAAATCTGAAACACAAACAATACCATGATTATTATTTCAACAACAATTTGCAATTATACAGCACTTTTAATGTCTGATTTCCCAAGGTGCTACACAGGAGCTTTATCAAACAAAAATTACCACTGAACCACAAAAGAAACGATGAAGGTAGATGACCCAAAGCTTGGTCAAAGAGGTTTTAAGAAGTATCTTAAAGGAGGAAAGAGCTAAAGAGATGGATAGGTTAGAAATATTGCAGAGCTCAGGGCCTCTTCAGTTTAAAGCCTGGTCACCAATGATGGAGGGATTAAAATCAGGAATGTGTAAGAGGCTAGAAGTGGAGGAGCACAGATACCTTGGAAAGTTGTAGAATTTGCATATCCAAAGCTGTTCCGTCTGATCCTCACGGTATCAAAATACTGAATGTTTGTGCTTTGAGGATTCTTTCATTTTAAAGGTAAGTTTTTAAAACACTTGGTCCAATCTCACATAGAAAGGTCGACATCAACTGGAGCACAAATTAATTGAGGATATAGTGAATATTTAACAAACTGTTCATTGTTTGCCACGTTTTACTTTCCAATCCAAGGAAAGTCTTGAATAAAGTGAGAGCACAAAGATTCTGTCATCTTTGTCTTTGCTGATCTCTGGCAATCTCACCAGCTTTAATTTTCTGAGCACCAGTGAAATACTTTTCTACTTATTTCTGAATTTTAGAAGAAATAAATATCATTTGATTAAACTATGTTTAAAGGAATAAGTAAACTCAATGCCAAGTAATCAAGGGTTCTCCAGTGCCATTACTTTTTCAGTCAACATGAAATTGGTCCTTATGCAACAAATTGTGACCACTACCAACTTCAATGGTGGTGGAGTTACGTTCTTCTGTGTTTTGGCAAGGGAAACGGTGGAGTGGTACAAAAATCCTAGAAAATTATTGTGGGGCTAAAGTAGACGTTAAAGCAAAACACACTGTAAAATCTCAGCACGTCCGGCAGCATCTTTGGAGAGAGAAACAGAGCAAACATTTCAAGTCCATATAACTTCTTATATATATGAGTAATTTATAAGTTGACGTAACTCACTTGTGTCATCATTACCTGGGATATTTGCTCCATAAATTGGGCCCTAGGACTCAATGTAGCCCTCGCAAGTCTGCAGGCGATTCTGGTCCAATATTTTCATAATGCATTCCAAAAAGCAATCTATTTTACCTATAAATTATGTTGAATGTCGTAATGGAATTTTATGAGCCGTGATTAAAGTTCCCACTGATCCCAGTAATGCTACAGTTATTTTTCAGGCTCAATTTAAGTAAAAACAGATCCAGTTCCATTACTTTTCTGATCAATTTTCTCCCTTTCTCCCCTCTCCTGAAGACATTGGCCGGAATTCTCTGGTTGTTCACACGCTGCTGCCACTGACAGAGAAGACGGAGAATTTGACACTCAGCCAAATCTCCGTTCACTGCAGTGGGACAGCAGAATCCAGGCTGTGAGTGAGGTCAGAGAATCCGGCCCACTGAGTCCTAGAGTGCAGCTTCATGGATGTCAAGTTCTGATTCTTTGCTCAAGTATCCACACTGAGAGTTGGCAGACTGTTTGTCACAGTAGCCTTGCAGCAGAGTTAATTCTAACCACACACTCAGCAGGGGTTATTGAATAGGGGTCTGTATACAGAATCTTGTCCAATTTTCTCCTTTTGAATCCCGGAATATCAGTGAGATTAAATTTGTTTACTTAACATTACGATATTGTAACAGTGGCTGCACTTCAAGTGAACTTGGCTGTAGAAACAATTTGGATGCTATATGAATGCAACTTTATTTTCCTTAAATGACCAATGTTCCTCTGAAATTGGTTTAACTCTAGACAGATTTTTAAAGCATGGCCTGTATTTTTAGGATGGCAAAGGTGTGGCCGCTCACTCCAGAGGTAGAGCTACGAAGCAATTTGATTGGCTGGCAACTTTCCAATCCCTGTAACAATGGCGCTGCAGTGGCCAGAAGAGGAACTCCAAAGGGTGAGCTTTCCATTCTCAGTGCTCACTGAGGTAAGAAAACCGGCGGGCAGCTCACAGGCTGCACAGACAGCTTTTCTGTTCAGAAAATCCAGCACGTTTTGCAAACAAATTCTGGAGGCATGGCCCACGCCATCATGCTAGCGAGGCTGGGTCATAAAGAGCCGACAGCAGGCGATCCCAATTTGGGGTGCCATTCGTAAAGGGCCCCTGATCTCCGATAGGCAACACAGGATCCTAACCCCCTCCACCCAATGGACATGGGTTCCCCTCCCCCTCCAATGGGGTTCCCCAGAGGAGCTCCCCAGCACTGTCCCCTTCGAGTGCCTTGGCCAGTGCTATAGTGCCTGGAATAGTGCATGGGAAAAATGCCAGGGTACAGCCTGGGCATGTCACTCGCCCCCAGGGGGTTATACCTATCTGTGTGCCCTGGGAGGATTCCCTTCACCTAGTACCCGCTTTTAAAAACCAGTCATTAAATCACGCTGATGTGATGTGATAGAAATAGAATAGAATAGAAACACTACAGTGCAGAAGGAGGCCATTCGGCCCATCGAGTCTGCACTGACCACAATCCCACCCAGGCCCTACATATTCACCCGCTAATCCCTCTAACCTACGTATCAGGACTCTAAGGGGCAATTTTTAACCTGGCCAATCAACCTAACCCGCACATCTTTGGACTGTGGGAGGAAACCGGAGCACCCGGAGGAAACCCACGCAGACACGAGAAGAATGTGCAAACTCCACACAGACAGTGACCCGAGCCGGGAATCGAACCCAGGACCCTGGAGCTGTGAAGCAGCAGTGCTAACCACTGTGCTACCGTGCCGGGGAATTCCTAATCTGGTGGACATTATGGTGGTGAAACCCTCTTATTATATATAAATGGATTGAAATGAGGTTTCCATCCGTCACTGGGGAGGTGGGGGCAGGGAGAGGGGGGGGGTGGCGGTGGGGGGGGGGGGGGGGGGGGGGGGTCGGTGGCTGGAGAAGGGGAAAGATGAGATTCAGAAAATGATACCTCACTGGTGAGACATTTGTTTCCAAGTCTTGGGATATTTTGCATTCACATCGCCATTTGCACTTGCGGCGAAAATGGGTGCAAAATTTTGGCAACAGTCCCAGAAACCAGAGGAGACAGTGACAGAGGTTCCAGGGTAGGGAAAGCCTGGGCGGTCATGAGGGTGGACGACTGGGGTCTCAGGGGATAACCCAGGCGTGAGGCAATGGAGTTCTGGAGGGTCAGTGGGCCTTAAGGGGAGGGCACTCTCAGTTAGAAGGGGGCTTCTGATGGAAGTGCCACCCTCCCCTCTTCCCCCCCCTCCTCCCCTCACTGCTTAAAAAACCACCATACAAGAGAGTGGGGGAGCATATAATTCTGATGAGTGTAAATCAACTGTTCACTATGTAATCCCAATGAGTCATCAAGGGTGAAGTCACTGCTTTCCTTTTGAAAAGCTTCATTTATGTCGAAAGGATATTGCACATGTTCCCCTGATGATCCAGTGTGTGAGTGTTACTGACAAAGCCACGGCCACCACAGAGATCCCAGACGCCATTCCAGAGTTGTTCTCAGCTAGCTGCTGTTAAGCAGGCTGGCAATTTGGGGGTGTCACAATTGGCCTTAGTATACTTAGATTCCAAGGGATGGTTGAAGTAGGGTGGGGGATGGTGGCTGTTGAGGAGAGGGTGTGGTGGGGGTTCAATATCAGCCAGAGCTCCTAGTTATGACTGCTGGATATAGGGTGAGTAGTATCAGACTCAGCAAAGAGAATTGTCCTGGGCAGGAAATAGTAGGCTGCTGTGATCTCTGAGGTACCATACGTGAGAAAAGAAATACCCTAAAAAAGCTGGTGTTGGACTGATGCTACACACTGAAAACTCAATGTCATTAGAAGTGACCCGAAATACATATAATTCAGCACTTACACAAAAAGGCTAAAGCGAATATTATCTAATGTTCTAATAAAATTGTGCTGCTGGAGGAGTGCAAACTTTGACATACTGGACTGATCTATCTAGGCTAGGCTGAATCTTAATGTTCCCCAGCACGAGTGTAGTCTGTTGCTGGAGATCACAGAAATATACAGCAATAATAAATCAAATGGTGGGCATTTTTTAATGCAAAATCATTACTTGGAAAAGCTTCAAAGATTGTGATAACTGACATTTATATCTGGTTACTAAATTAAACCTCTGCTAGAGGTCAAAGAATATGTTGTCCATTTGCCAATAATAGTCATGTGCAATTAAGCTTGATTGTTTTCATATTATCTTACTTGGAGGTCATTATTTTATGTAATAGTTACTTGGGCATTGTGCTTCTGCCATCAGCAAACATATCTAAATTAATCCGACTTAATATAACTCTTGAAATTCTCCAGTTGGCAAGTACTATGCATCTCAGTTTCGCGCATAAGTGTCAGATGGTTATTATCTATCTATAGTAGTCAGGAGTATTGTGCTGTGACCAGAATATTTCTTGACAACTAGATGCCAGTATTACAAGGTCTGAGATCTCTGATTCAATCATACAGGGTCCATATATAACATTTCTGCAAACAAAGGTGCATATGTTCCAAACTAGACGATTCATTTTTATGAGCCTGGAAATATGCAAAATGTAGGTTTCACTACTAAATTACAGAGCATTTCTTTTTGAATGCAAGGCCAGGTTCTATATTATAGCAGGAAGAGGCAAAAACCTTTCTCTCAAAAGTCGAGAGTGGCCAGAAATACTTTTTCCAAAGTGCCCACAATTGAGTAGACAGCAGACATTAAAATATATTAACAGTTAAAATTACCCGGTTGCAAAATCTTACATCAAAAAGACAACTAATATTCTGAAAAGGTAACCACAATAGATAGACAAGAAAGGGGGGAAATAAACAGCCATCCAAGCCATTGCTCTGAGTCCATGTGCATTTGTGGCTTCTGAAAAATGTAATTAGTTTTAAGTGTCTCTAGTTTGAGTGTGAATCAAGTTTCGAACAATTGAATCTTAAAGCACCTCTGTTCACACAGACTAAAATATGTAAATGCTCCATTGATGTACAGTTACTGTTTGTTAATAGGGCAATGTGTAATGGCACATTCTTTAATGGAGCCTTTTCTCAGACACCAATTGATTAGTTATGCATTTAAATCAATGCCGATGGGGTTTGCTTAATGGTGATGATTGAATTTCCTTCAAGACATTAAAGTTAAGAAGTCTCCATAGAGGTTTCAGTAGTTTCTATGTAAAGATGTTTCATTTTACATGTTTGCCATGTAATTCAGAGTTGTAATAATTGTCAGCTGAATGCTTTGTTTCGAATTTACAAACAACCAAAACCAGTTTAGGCCAATTTTACCCTGGCTGACGACAGAATGTCACTAAAATCAATCTACACAGATGATCAAACTGAGTGAAACCTCTGTAGCTGGCTTGCAAGAATTTGCAGATGTAACGATAATCAGTGACGCATTCAACCTCAGCTTTATGCCAAACATGTCTTCCTGTGAGAAATTCTGCTCAACATCTTCAGTGTTAAAAGCTTTTCAAAGGAGGCTTAGCTGAAAATGTCTGCCCCAGGCTAAAATGCGAAGCATTCAATTTCCAGCTAATTTACAAGCTCACTGCAGTTGAATGATAAATTGTGTAGTCGCAACAAATAAAGATGGAACAAAGTGTTATTTAAGAAAAAAATTCAATTCAATGGTTTTGATTGCTGTTCTAGGGGGAGCTTCAAAAAGAATCAACCCCTTTAATAGGTTACTCAAGAAATTGTGCGAAAAATGTTTCCATCAATAATTTCATTAAGAAACTAAATATTATTTAAGAAAAATATTCAATTCAGTGGTTTTGCTTGCTGTTCATAGAATCACAGAAGAATCATAGAATCCCTACAGTGCAGAAGAAGGTCATTCGGCCCATCGAATCTGCACCGACCACAATTCCACCCAGATCCTATTTCCATAACCCCACATATTTATCCTGTTAATCCCCCAGACATTAAAGTCAATTTAGCATGGCCAATCAACCTAACCTGCATATCATTGGACTGTGGGAGGAAACCCACGCAGACACGGGGAGAACGTGCAAACTCCATACAGACAATGATCCAAGGCCAGAGTTGAATCTGGGTCCCTGGAGCTGTGAGGTAGCAGTGCTAACCGCTGCCACCATACCAACCACTGCCACCATGCCGCCCATCTAGAACGTTCTAGAGCGAACTTTAAAAAATCAACCACTTTAATAGGTTACTCAAGAAATTGTGTTATTTACTCAATGTTTCATCAATAATTTCATCATTTTTTGTTTTGTGATGTTGTTTTAGAAATATATTATATAAATGATAGAAAAACAATTCTAAAGTAGCGCCTATTTTATGTGATTAATTCTAAATATTGTATCCATGTTAGCTTAGTGAGGTTACACAGTGAGTCACTGAATCATAAAGATCGGGGCGGGATTCTCCGATCTCGTCCATTCAGCGAGAATGGAGAATTTGGCGCTCAGCCCAACTCCATTCACTGCAGCGACACTGGAGAATCCCAGCTGCGGGCAAGGTCGTAGGTTTTTGGCGCAGGAGGGTTAACTTGCTACTCTCGGATACCTGATTTGACCTTAGAAGGCAGCTGGGATACTACAATGGATTACAGCGCTATGAGATAGGGAGGGACAATTTGGAGCTTTCCCCTCACAGTTTGGACACGACAACTGCCGCTGCACATGTAAGGATGTCACGTTGAGGACAGAATTGGTCTCCATTTTAATTCCTCATCCCCTCAATGGTCTAATAACCCACTCAACAAATAATGACCAAATTGGAAGATAAGGCACCTGTAAGATTGGTTCCCAGGAAGGAGTCAACTTTCAGGCAGGAATGCAATGGGTGAAAAATGGCACAGAATAGAAAAATATAAATGCATAGCATTAGCTACCATCTACTCTGCCGTTCTTAAGGTTGCATACACCGAAATGAGGTATGGATCTTAAAAAAGTGATTCACCACGTTTTTGCTTGTGTTGCAGTTTTTCTTTTATTGCTTTAAAGTGAAGATTCTGACATTTTAGTGTCTGAACTGCCTAGTGTGGATACTACATATTACAGGCTGTGGGTGAAATTGGTCCAATTTTGTTTTCCATTGACTTCAATGGAAAGGCGAATCAGGCAGTGCATAAAACAGACTGAATTCACTACCGTCCCTTTTGAACTCCCACCGAAGACCAACGTTCTAGGTTCCCGTCTGTCCTGAGTTGGCTGACCTCTGTGATAATTGGAAAGGGGCTTAAAAAAAACCAGCCTGTTTTTGGGCCGTGATGATGTTCAGCCCAATATCACTAATCTCCTTGCTAGAGCCGCCTTGGGCACAATGCCACAAGTAAAGATCTGGCACCCAGCCCATATAGTGAGCGAAAAATCTGTTAGTAAGTTATTCATAGCTATGAAATCAACTGCCAAAAATTGTTATTCTGCTATGCCCTGAATTGATGGATATTGAAATATCAGATTCTGACTATTCCGGGCTAAAATTCAAACTCAGTAGGGTATGAAATCTGCTGTAGTGGGTTGGCCATTTGTTTTCACTTCAATGGAAGGGATAATCAGACAGGATGTTATAACAAGTGGCCAATTCCCCACCACCTGGTTGTCACCCTGCATTCTATTTTCCTTTAATTCTAAACTTGCTTTTTCCATTCTTCTGCTTAGTTCAGTCTAACTATTTTAAATTTTATCCAAGTGCACGAGTGTAGTTAACTCGTCACAAAACTCTCTGGCTTCTCATCTGGCATTTCTCCACCTTATTAAATCAATATTGAATGCTGATAATATTTCAGCAAGGGCAGCAGTTAGGGTGCTGTAATCGACCTCAGTGCCTATAGCCTTAAGAAAGGAAATGCCCTGTAAAGCTTTAACCAACCATTTCCATTTCTAGCTCTTAATGGATGAGCTGTTCATTTGAAACCTTTTCTGCTTTTATTCCTACTCCTGATTACTATCCAGTGACCCCTGCTGGAAAATGTAAACACACGGCTGTTGGATGAAGAAAGGATTAGATTCATATGTAAAAAAAAGCCCCTTGGTTGAATAGCCTGTGCTCACACTTTTAAGAGTTGCCTGAGGTATCAGAAGTTGATCATTTTCATCATGATGAGATGGTGTTGTCAGGAGAGAAGATTTGATTTGATTTAATTTATTATTGTCACATGTATTGGTGTACAGTGAAAAGTATTGTTTCTTGCGCGCTATACGAAGTATACATAGAGAAAGAAAGGAGAGAGCGCAAAATGTAGTGTTACAGTCACAGCTAGGGTGTAGAGAAAGATCAACTTAATGCGAAGTAAGTCCATTCAAATGGCAGCAGGGAAAAAGCTGTTTTTGAGTCGGTTGGTAGAAGAGATGAGGACTAAAGTTTTGCAATTCATTTTAAAAGAAAACAAAACTATAAATGATAAAGCTGGATTAGAGTAATTGTCACAATAAAGTTAGTAACAGTGTACAGTAACATGATCTCTATGGAACGATTTTGCAGCAATAGCAAAGTTAATCATTAACTGATAAAAGATCTTAGTAACATGGTGGACAATGAAAAAAAACTTATTTAGCAAGAGCCTACCAATGCTTTCAGTTAGTTAAACTGAGGTTGATTTGATTTGCTGTGACGTGGTTACTAATTTAACCAGAACCAGAATCTAAAAACAGTCCCTTGTTCCCTGGTCATGTTTGGCTCAATGGTTTATCATGAGTCGCCTTGCTGGAAGCTGGGTTGGAACAGATGTGATGACATAGCTTGTTTGAAACTGAGGGATCATCAGGAGGATTCAGAGTTTGAGTGGGTTGTTCAAAGGGGAAAAAGCCGGGGTAGTGATGGGAAAGGAAATGGATAAGGAGAATGTGTGGGTGCAGGTGATACAGTTGGGAATGAGGGCCATATTTTCCTCCCAGTGTAGTCAGCAGTCAAATTGCTGTTTCATTTCCCTATAAGACTGACAATGCTACATCAGCCAACTGAAAGGAAAGCAGAAAGACAGAAAATAATGAGAGAAAGAAAAGAAGAACTGAGGGGAGATAAACAGCTGAAAGGGATAGAGAAAGATAGAGGACAGAATTCTCCCATGACCCTGCCGGTAGTTTCAGTGGCAGGGGAGGGGGCGACGGGGGGGTGGTGGTGGTGGGGTGGGGCATGGTGAGGGAATGCAGAGGAGGAGGAGTTGGTGGGAAAATGATTTGGTAGGAGTCTAAAAATCACGCTAGCGTGAACATTCTGTGGGATCTTTCTCTGTTGCCCACTTTGGCAGGTCGGGAAATCCACTGGAGACCAACGTGACTCTGAATTGTATCCCGCTATTGCGACGCAGATGAAGGCCTGACCGGCATCTCCCCCTCATTGGGGCTGCCGCTGGAACAACAGCAACTCAGAACTGTTGGGAACAACCTCCGGCAATGGCGACAGAGAGAACAGGATATGATTGGGCAGTGGCGGGAAAGGGGGGAGGGGAGATAAGAGAGCCCGGTAATGGTGAGGGAGATATCGGGGTTCAAGGGGGAAGGGTGTGAAGTCGGCAATTGTGGCAGCAAGAAAAGGTTGAATATGCTGAAGGGAGGATGACGGCTTCCTTGGGGGAGGATCTTGCAAGCACCTCTTGGCCCACAAGGAGTGCTGCACAAAGCCGAAACTGCTGCAGTTGATAGGTTTCATCTTCAGTATGTTGCTGGGTTTCCTAAGCCCTGGGAAATTTAAATATCAATCATGCACCAAAAGCACTGATTTAAATATTAGAATAAAATGCCCTGCTGCTACAAAGGTTTTGTATCAAAGTTTAGACCTCAAAAGCAGAAGAAATAGCACACGGAGTGTGCCTGTGGACCTATTTTAAACTCTCTTTCCAAATGCTAGAATACAGAGCAACAGCACAGAAGACTCTGAGGGACAGATTTTTGGGTGGGATTCTCTGGCCATTCACGCCAGCAGGATTCTCTGGTCCCACTGCAGTGAACGGAGATTTGGCTGAGTGCCAAATTCTTCATCCTTGCTGGCAGTGGTGGCAGGGTGTGAATGGCCAGAGAATTCCCACCTTTGTGTAGGGATTGGAAAAGGTAAGTCAGGCCTTTTTGTGACATTCTGAAATGCAAACCTGCATTTGAACCCCATTCCTGCCACCTTTTGCTTCTGAGAGAACCTGGGTGGAGAGGGGGGGGGTCAGGTTTTCTGACCATGATGCATTGCAGGAGAAGTGTGGATGTGGAGTGTGGTGGGGAGTGTGGCTTCAGAGGTGGGCCGGTTAAAATGCCCGCCTCAGTTCGTGAGGATAAAACCCTCGGTTGGAGTAAAATAAAGATATGCTAGGAGTGCTGGTGTGAAGGGTTGCAACATCTGAACAGATGCAAAGGAGACAGAGAAACTGGAAACATGGAATGGATTCCTACCGGGAACAGGGTGTGAAGAAGTGTAGTCCAGATTGCTGTGGAGTTTGTGGGTAAGTGGATAGCCTGTCTCCAGAAAGAAAATGGCAGAGAGGTCGCGGAAGGGAAGAGAGGTGTTAGAGATGGGTCAGGTGAAGGTGAGGGAAGGGTGGAAATTGGAAAAAAAAGAGTCATTGAATTTTTCCAATTCATGGAAACTGCAGGAGGTGCAGTTTCAATGTACTGGAAAAATAAATGAGGGAGGGGCCAGAGTAGGATTGGAACAATGAAAGTTCCACATTTCCCACAAAAAGACTGGCATAGAGATGACCCATTAGGTTATCCATAGCAACTCATTTTATTTGGGGAAGTGAATGGAGTTGAAGAAAAAGTTGTTTGGAGTGACAGCAATATGAACCAGGCCAGGAAGGGTAGTGTTGGATGGGAACTAGTTGGGCCTCTATTCAAGGAAAATGCACAGAGCTCTGAGACCACCCTGGTGGAGATGATAGCGTGGACAGATTGGACATTCATAGTAAAGAAGAGGCATTAGTGATGTAATAGAGCTGTCATCCAAACACACTTGATTGATACTGAAAAACATTCAAGTTACTTGACACTCACTCAAGTGGACACTCTAATGTAAAAACAAACACTCAATCACTTACCACATCAAAGACAGAGAGTCTTTTAATAACCTCTTTAAAACTGTCAATGAAAATGTGAACCCTGCTGGGGTTAGTGGTTCATGAGATTTTGAGACTCAGCCAAGCATTTATAATGGACTCTTCTGTCAAAACAAACTCTGAGAAATCTAAACAATGGAGTCTATTGAAACTGAAAACCCAGATGATCATTTTTGTTTCCTCTGAGCTACACCAAATGTCCCAATGGGAAAAGTACTTTAATGAAATTCAACACAATAAGCAATGCTGACCAATGTAATGGTAAACCTCCCTTTTCAGAATGGAGTCTTGTGATGAATCATTGCATTAAAACACATTGAATACAGGAGTTGGGACGTCTTGTTGAAGTTGTACAAGACATTGGTAAAGGCCACACTTGGAATACTGTGTACAGTTCTGGTCATCCTATTACAGAAAGGAAATTATTAAATTAGAAAGAGTGCAGAAAAGATTTACTAGGATGCTACCGGAACTTGATGGTTTGAATTATAAGGAGAAGCTGGATAGACTGGGACTTTTTTCTCGAGAGCGTAGGAGGCTGAGGGGTGATCTTATAGAGGTCTATAAAATAATGCGGGGCACAGATCAGCTAGATAGTCGATATCTTTTCACAAAGCTAGGGGAGTCTAAAACTAGAGTGCATAGGTTTAAGGTCAGAGGGGAGAGATACAAAAGGGTCCCAAGGGGCAATTTCTTCACACAGAGGGTGGTGAGTGTCTGGAACAAGCTGCCAGAGGTAGTAGTAGAGGCGGGTACAATCTTGTCTTTTAAAAAGCGTTTAGACAGTTGCATGGGTAAAATGGGTATAGAAGGATATGGGCCAAATGCGGGCGATTGGGACGAGCTTAGGGGTTTAAAAAAAAGGACTACATGGGCAAGTTGGGCCAAAGGGCCTGTTTCCATGCTGTAAACCTTTATGATTCTATGACTCTGACATCTACTTTACAATACAGCGTCCAATACTGACATTTGAACTTGTCATACTTGACCCTTACCTGTCAGAATGTTCCCAGCTCCAGAGCAGGCTTGCCCCATGATCATGAATTCACCAGTGAGGTGAAACTTTTAGTGTTTCCAAAACCCACATCAGCACATGGCAGAGGTGAGGAGATTCAAATTTCCTATCGGGCTGACAAAGGCAATCGTGACCTCTGGAGAGGTGAGCGTGGGCGTGCAGCCCCTCAGACCTTTCTGACCCACATAAAAAACACACAGAAATAGCACGGGGTTGGAAAGGGAGAGGAAATTCATTTTTGCAGTCAAACACTCGTAAGATTTCAGATATCACGACTCCTTGAAAATCCGGCCGCTCTTGTGTTATGAATTTGTTGAAATATTGAATGGCGATGATGTGATGGGGTGAAGGGGCGGGTCGAGGGTTCCTGATTTGGAGAATTTTGATTCTGATGGGCTAATTGAGCTAAACTAAAACTTGTGATTTGGTTAAATCAACAACCAGCTCAGCATCCTGCCTCAATTGTTATCTTTACTTATATTAAATCAACTCTTTCTGACTTTGAATTTGCTGTTGGCCAGATCTTCTCATGATGCCATTAGTTTTTAACCTTAATATAAAAAAGATTTTAAAAATATCAGTGAACCAAATGTTGAAATGAATCCCGATTTTTGTAACTGCTGGATTCACCAAAAAATAAGCACAGTGATCTGGCTGTTTGTGGCGAACAGGTTGTCTGTGACTATATTTACATTCAATGATTGAACACTCAGCAGCGGCAGTTTTTGTAAGAAGCTACTGTAAACAATCACCAAGCTACAGGATTTTACACAAGCGTTTACAGCTGACTGAAGCCATGTTGTGATGTGATCAAATGCAGTTTAGGGTACCTGATTCTGCCAGACAATTCGATTCCGGGTTACAATGATTTTAGCAAGCAATTTCAGCAGTAGAATTAAAGGTTAACCAACTTTAGATAAAATGGATAGACTCAATGCATTTAAATGGAGCAGACGCTTTTGTTGCCAACCGACATTAGGTGTTTCGACATTATCAAAGGTCAAATCTGCATTACACACACTGCAGCAGCAGTCAACAGTAAAAAGTCTACAGTTCCTTTGAAACATTATGAATGGGTCTTACTCCTGATGCTACCTTCCTCCTTTAATTGAACAGCAATAGGGTGTAAAATATATGCTGGATGTTGGGTCTGATCTTAAATATGGAAACAAAATAAAATTGGTACTTTTGAGCTAAGGAAGTTATATATTAAATCTGGTCTGACTGTGGCACTTTGTTCCTGAACATTATCCATATCATTTCTCAATGGCAGAATGCATTTTTAGGACAACTAAGTTTAACTGAGTTCAACATTGTGCTTCCATTTTACAAGTAAATGCCTAAAACCCTTTTCAGGCCGGGATACGGATGCCTGAATCTTTGCCAACACTAAACTGGCAAGAGGCACAAACCTGATTCATAATGGGCATATTGGAGGCCATTTAACACCAGAAAAACAAGTGACATGCAATCAAATTTCTAGACCTTGGTACTTCCAACCTAGAGCTGACTTTCAAATTTACTTTCCTATGCATACAAGACTACTTATTTCCATCTTGATAACATCCACTGTTGCCATTTCCTCACTGAAACTCATAAACTCTTACTTGTCATTTTTAAATTCACATCTGTGTCGCCTGCTATATCCTCCACCCCCCCAATATGGAAAGGAAGAAATTGCTTTCATACTGTAACTTTCCTGACCTGCAGATGTCCCAAAGTGCTTTGCAGCTGATTCAATACCTTTGACATATAGTCACTGTTCAGGAAACATGGTAGTAAACATGCATATAGGGAAGCCCCACAAACAGCAAGAAGATAGATGACCAGTTAATACGTTTATTAGTGGTTATGGGCGGCACGGTGGTTAGCACTGCTGCCTCATAGCGCCAGGGACCCGGGTTCGATTCCCGGCTTGGGTCACTGTCTGTATGGAGTTTGCACATTCTCCCCGTGTCTGCGTGGGTTTCCTCCGGGTGCTCCGGTTTCCTCCCACAGTCCAAAGATGTGAGGGTTAGGTGGATTGGCCATGCTAAATTGCTCCTTAGTGTCAGGCGGACGAGCTAGGGTAAATGCATGGGGTTATGGGGATAGGGCCTGGGTGGGATTGTGGTTGGTGCAGACTCAATGAGCTGATTGGCCTTCCTCTGCACTGCAGAATTCTATGATTACTCTATGAACTATCTATGATAGTGATGATAGTTAAGTGATAAATGTTGGCCATTAACTCCAACCCTTGCATGATTCCATCACCCACATACCACCCCTCACCCACTGTGTTCAAATAGGGTGGGCAGGTAGTTGGACAGTGGGTCTGGGTGCAGGAGGGAACTGGGTTCAAACCACATTCCTGATGCTTTGCTGCCCAATGTTACTTTAACCCCATACAAAATGGAGTCATGAGGAAACTCACCTCTTGAGTTTCCTTACTTATGATGCAGAGGTTGGGGCCTAATCATGTCATCCATGTTGCAACAGAATTCTGACTCCCAGAGTCATAAGGACAGCATGGCAGTGAACCCACCTGTCAAAGTTGGTGGCAACCTAAAGTGCTCCACTCCACCTGGCTCAACCAAGAAGACCTGGCTCTCATTTTCCCTGGGCTTCTTCCTCACTCGTCCTTAGTCCACAATCAATTCAGACAATACCCTCTTGTGCTTTGCTGTATCTTCCAGCCCAATGTCCAGTTGACTCCCTTCGACTGAGAGGATTTTAATGGAAAACAAATAAAATTGCAGCTTTGTCTGAGTACAGTGAGGCTGAGTGCTTAAGTATGGTCCACATAGGTATCAATGAGAGAGGAAGAAGTAAGAAACAGGTTCTGCTGAGGGAGTATGAGCAGCTAGGGATTAAGTTAAAAACCAGAATCGTAAAGTTAATCTCTATTTTATAACCTGAACCATGAGCAAATTGGCACAAGGATAAATAAGGTCAGAGAGCTGCATGCGTGGGTCAACAATTGGTGTAGGAGAAATAGGTTTTGATTGATGGGGCACTGGCTCCAGTGCTGGGGAAAGAGGAAGCTGTACTGTTGGAACAGTCTATACCTGAATTGTATTGGGGCCAAAGATATACCAAAGAGAAGGACTTGGTGGATGATGAGTCTGGGAAAGGGTGTGTAGATAGGGTGATTCATGTTGTGATCAAAAAGGAAGAGGTATTGGGGTTCTTGAGAAACATTAAGGTAGACAAGTCCCCAGGGCCTGATGGGCCCAGAATACTGAGAGAGGCAAGAGAGGAAATTGCTGGGGCCGAGAAATCTTTGTATTCTCACTGGCTACAGGGGAGGTCCCAAAGGATTGCAGAGAAGCCAAAGTTGTTCCTTTGTTTAAGAAGAGTAGCAAGAATAATCCAAGTAATTACAGGTCGGTGAGCCTTACATCAGTGGTAGGGAAATTATTGGAGAGGATTCTTCGAGACAGGATTTATTCCCACTGGAAATAAGTGGATGTATTCATGAGAGGCAACATGGTTTTGTGAAGGGGAGGTCGTGTCTCATGAACTTGATCGAGTTTTTCGAGGAAGTGACGAAGATGATTGATGAGGGTAGGGCAGTGGATGTTGTCTACATGAACTTCAGTAAGGCCTTTGACAAGGTCCCTCATGGCAGACCGGTGCATAAGGTGAAGTCGCATGGGATCAGAGGTGAGCTGGCAATGTGGATACAAAACTGGCTCGGTCAAAGAACAGTAAAAAGTCTCACAACACCAGGTTAAAGTCCAACAGGTTTATTTGGTAGCACAAGCCACAAGCTTTCGGAGAACTGCCCTTTCATCAGGTGAGTGGGAGCTGTGTTCACAAACAGCACATATATAGGGCCTGATTTTACCATTTTGAGTCTAAGTGCCGAATCTGGGTGTCAAATAGATCCGAGCCCGGAATCCTCTTTGCAGCGCGCCCATACGCTTTTTGCCGGCTCCGGTCCGATCCGCGCAGTGGGCGGGGCTTAGTGCTGCCAGAACGATCGGAGCTCTGAACTGCGCATGCGCAGTTCGAAAAAAAATCTGAAGCAGCGGGCCCGGGCGCTAAAGGAAAAAAACAGCAGAGAGAGCAGAGAGGGGGGGGAGGATGGGGGGGAGGATGGACTTGGGAGAATCTTGCAAACTGAAAATAATGTAGCATCTTCTTTGTGCTGCCTAATTATCTATGGGAAGGGTAATTAAACTACAGTGTCCTAGTGAGCAATTAGTGACCTGTATAATACATTTATGATCTGTAACTGGATTGTTGATGTCCCTGTAGCCATGAGCCAGGTGCTCAAATGTTCAGAGTCATGTGGTGAACTTGGAAGAATTGTCCCCGTGGTGGAACTTGGTTGGAAATAAGATTCAAGGAGATTACTAAATCTGGGAAATCAACCATAGTGAAAAGAAGTTTGTATTGGCAACTCTTCTCTCACATTCCATGGCAGATGTGCCCCTACTTATGAATGTGATTTGCATGGGCAACGTTGTGTGCAGCTAATCTGCCTCTGGAGCAGCCTTGGATCCTTTCTTTCATCTTGTTTTCATCTGAACATTGCACAGAATTAGAGGAATTCCCTTTGGAAGATAATATCAAAATTATAATCGCAGGAACTAAAAACCTGAGAGTCAAATATTTGGGAAAATATTTCAAAATATATATCCATATTTAGAAATATTTAGAACCCTCTCTCCACTCACATTGTCTGTACCTTTAAGACTTGATTACCTGTAAAGACTTGCATTCCAACCATTATCTTGTAAATTGAATTTGTGTCTATATATGCCCTGTTTGTGAACACAGCTCCCATTCACCTAATGAAGGGGCAGTGCTCCGAAAGCTTGTGCCTTGTGCTACCAAAAGACCTGTTGGACTTTAACCTGGTGTTGTGAGACTTTTTACTGTGCTTACCCCAGTACAACGCTGGCATCTCCACATCTCAGTCAAAGAAGACAGAGGGTAGCAGTGGAAATGGAGGGCTGTGACAAGTGGCATTCCTCAGGGATCAGTCCTGGGACCTTTGCTGTTTGTAATATATATAAATGATTTGAAGGAAAATGTAATTGGTTGGATTAGTAAGTTTGCGGATGACACAAAGGTTGGTGGATATGCGGATAGCGATGAGGACCATCAGAGAATACAGCAGAATATAGATCAGTTGGAGGCTTGGGCGGAGAGATGGCAGATGGAGTTTAATCCGGACAAATGTGAGGTAATGCATTTTGGAAGGTCTAATACAGATAGGAAATGTATAGTAAATGGCAGAATCCTTAAGAGTTTAGAAAGGCAAAGGGATCTGGGTGTACAGGTACACAGGTCACTAAAAGTGGCAATGCAGATGGAGAAGGTAGTCAAGAAGGCATACGACATGCTTGCCTTCATCGGCCGGGGCATTGAGTTTAAAAATTGGCAAGTAATGTTGCAGCTTTATAGAACCTTAGTTAGGCCGCACTTGGAATATCGTGTTCAATTCTGGTCGCCACACTACCAGAAGGATGTGGAAGCTTTAGAGAGGGTGCAGAAAAGATTTAACAGGATGTTGCCTGGTATGGAGGGCATTAGCTATGAGGAGAGGCTGGAGAAACTTGGTTTGTTCTCACTGGAACAACGGAGGTTGAGGTGCAAACTGATAGAAATCTAGAAGATTATGAGAGGCATGGATAGAATGGATAGTCAGAAGCTTTTTCCCAGACTGGAAGAGTCAATTACTAGGGGGTACAGGTTTAAGGTGCGAGGGGCAAGTTTTAAAGGAGGTGTATGAGGCAGATTTTTTACACAGAAGGTGGAGGGTGCCTGGAACTCGTTGCCGGGGGAAGTAGTGGAAGTGGATTCGATAGTGACTTTTAAGGGGCATCTTGACAAATACATGAATAGGATGAGAATAGAGGGATAGGGTCCCCGGAAGGGTAGGGGGTTTTAGTTAAGTCAGGCAGCATGGTCGGTGCAGGCTTGGAGGGCCGAAGGACCTATTCCTGTGCTGTAATTTTCTTTGTTCTTTGTTTATATAACCTGGATTGAGGGGAGGGGTTTCAACTGAATAATGTGAAGGAGGGCTCAATCTCTTCACAGAGATTTGAAACTGTTGAGAGGAAGGTCAGGGGGTAGTGTAGGGTAGCAATACAGGTAATATAACCAGAGTGTGATAGGAAGGGACAGAATATAGAAATATAAGAATGAATCAGCAAATAAAATCAGAGAAGGGAAAAATGGTAAAAGGACAGAATTAAAGGCTCTTTATCTGAACGACTGCAGCATTCGTAGCAAGATGGATTAATTGATAGCACAAATAGAAATAAATGAGTATGATATAATAGTCATTACAAAACAAAGTGACAGCAGCTGGGACCTGAATATTTCAGAATATTTGATGTTTAGGAAGTACAGCAAGAAAGTAAGAATCATAGAATCCCTACAGTGCAAAAGGAGACCATTCGGCCCATCGAGTCTGCACCAACCACAATCCCACCCAGGCCCTATTCCCGTAAACCCACATATTTACCCTGCTAATCCCCCTGACACTAGGGTCAATTTAGTACGGCCAATCAACCTAAACTGCACATCTTTGGACTGTGGGAGGAAATACCCGGAGCATCCGTAGGAAATCCACGTAGACACGGGGAAAACGTGCAAATTCCACACAGACAGTGACCCGAGACCGGAATTGAACCAGGGTCCCTGGCGCTGTGAGGCAGCAGTGCTAACCACTCTGCCACCGTGGTGCCCGGACTGAGGTGAGGTAGTGAGAAATGAACTTGATTTGGAAGCTAAAGATGTCGAATTAGTTTGGGTGGAGATAAAAGATAGTAAAAGGAAGAGGCCACTAACGGATGTGGCGTATAGGCCTAGAGTAGATACACTGTTGGACAGAGTTTAAAAACAACAATAATGGGAGCTTGTAAGAAAGGTGCTGTAATAATCATGGGAGATTTTAATCTTCACATAGGTTGGACAAATCAAA
This sequence comes from Mustelus asterias, assembly GCF_964213995.1. NCBI lineage: Eukaryota > Metazoa > Chordata > Chondrichthyes > Carcharhiniformes > Triakidae > Mustelus > Mustelus asterias. The sequence continues at coordinate 41,050,470 of NC_135820.1, forward strand.
TTGGTAAAGGTAGCCTGGAGGATGAGCTCATCGTATGTATTTCGGATAGTTTCTTAGAACAATATATCTTGAATCACCTCGGGAACAGGTTATTTTAGACTAGGTAATCTGTAAGAGAAAGGATTAATTAACAAAATCATAGCAAAGGATCCGCTTGGTAAGAGTGATCATAACATGATGGAGTTTCACATTCAGTTTGAGGATGAGAAGTATGGAGGGTTGATTCGGTAGCACAGTGGTTAGCACTGCTGCTTCACAGCTCCAGGGTCCCGGGTTCGATTCCCGGCTCGGGTCACTGTCTGTGTGGAGTTTGCACATTCTCCTCGTGTCTGCGTGGGTTTCCTCCGGGTGCTCCGGTTTCCTCCCACAGTCCAAAGATGTGCGGGTTAGGTTGATTGGCCAGGTTAAAAAAAAAATTGCCCCTTAGAGTCCGAAGATGCGTAAGTGAGAGGGATTAGCGGGTAAATATGTGGGGGTAGGGCCTGGGTGGGATTGCGGTCGGTGCAGACTAGATGGGCCGAATGGCCTCCTTCTGCACTGTAGGGTTTCTATGATTTCTATGATTCTCCCACAAAGATTCTAAGTGTCAAATTCACATAAAAACTGTTTTTTTCAGCAAGTGTTTCAAAATGAATCTCCCACTCTGTACATTGCTGAATGCACAAGCGTGAATCGGTTCAAAAGGCTGTGGATGGGGCCTGTTCCCACTGAAGAGGTTGGCAGCATAACGCTGAGCGGGCCACTGCGCATGCACCAATCTGTCAGCATTGAGATCGGCGCATGCTCAGTGGCCCCCGTCTGCCGGCCCCCATTGCTGGCCCCCCGAACATGTCCGGGCCAGCCTCAACCCCATTCCCGTGCAGTCCTGCACTTTCAATTCCCCCCCTGATTTCTCTCCCCACCGGCAGCCCTGAACCCCCTCTGCAGCCCTGCCCCCCTCCCCATCAGTTCAACTGGCGAGGCCAACATGACTGTTCCCCGTTCATGGGGAGCAGGTGCTTCCCTCACCGAAGAGAACCTCTCCCGGTGAGACCATTGAGGCAAGTGAGCCCGGACGGTTCAGCGCAGGGCTCACTATCTGGGTGTCCTCGTTCATGAGTCACAGAAAACTAGCGTGCAGGTTCAGTAGATAATAAAGAAGGTGAATGGAATGTTGGCATTTATAGCTAAATGAATAGAATATAAAAGGAAGGAAGTATTGTTGCAACTATACTAGGCATTGGCGAGGCTGCAACTGGACTATTGTGCACAGTTTTGGTCCCCTTATTTGAGGAAAGATGTAGGAGGCAGTTCAGAGGTTCACTAGATTTATTCCAGGGATGAGGGGTTTGTCATATGAAGAGAGATTGAACAGCTTAGGCCCATACTTTCTGGAATTTAGAAGAACGAGGGGAGATCAAATTGAGGTATACAAGATGATAAAAGGTAAGGCTAAAGTAGACATGGAGCAAATGCTTCCTCTTGTGGGCATCCTAGGATGAGAGGTCATAGTCTTAGGATAAGGGGTAGTAAATTTAACACAGAGTTGAGGAGAAATTACTTCGCCCAAAGTTTTGTGAATCTGTGAAATTCGCTACCCCAAAGTGCGGTGGATGCTGGGATAGTGAGTAAATTTAAAGAGGAGTTAGACAGATTTTTAACTGGTCATGGGTTGAAGGGTTATGGGAGGAAGGCAGGAAAATGGGGATGAGGAGCACATCAGCCATGATTGAATGGCGGAGCAAACTCGATGGGCTGAATGGTCTAATTCTGCTCCTACATCTTATGAACTTATGAACTTATAAACACATGTAAATGAAGATTTCAATAAATTTGAATACTTTGTTCAGCCCCTCACCCATTTCCAGCCAGAGGCTGACCTCGCTGGAAATCCGGCTCTCGTAAGATCATAAGAGCTGAGAAAATGGGCATGATCCTGATTTCTCGGCTCTCGAGCGATTTTACCAGCTCACTCTGCCCATCGATGGGCGGCGCGAGTCGGTAAAATCCCAGCCAGCATCAGACATTCGAGGAGATATTTCATAATGCTCAATAAGGATATAATCTATTGAAAAAGAAAGACTCTACAAGAAAGATATGCCCACCATTCACAGCTAATGAAGGAAATTAAGGAGGTTTCATACTGAAAGAAAAGATGTCCAATGCTGCAAAGATTAATGCTGGGCCAGAGATTGGAAACCAGCAAAGGATAACTAAAAAAGTAATAAGAAGGGAGAAATCAGAGTATGGAGAAAACTAGCAATATAACAATATAAATAAAAGATACAGTAAAAGCTGCTGCAAGTATATTAAAAGTAAGAGAATAGTTAAAGTGAGCATTGGCCCCTTAGAGGATGAGACTGGAAAATTTATCATGGGAAGCAAGAAAATGGCAGAGACTTTGAACAAACATTTTATATCTGTTTTCACAGAAGACACATAAAGCATCCCAATAATTGTAGAAAAGCAGGGGTCAATAGGAAAGGAGGAAAATAACACAATTACAATCACTAGAGAAAATATACTAGGAAAGCTAGAGGGGCTAAAGGCTCACAAATGCCCTGGATCTGATGGCTTGCATCCTATGGTATTAAAGGAAATGGTTGCAGTCATAGTGGATGCATTGGTTGCAATCTTCCAAAATTCTGCAGATTCTGAGAAGTTCCCACGGGATTCCAAAACAGCAAAGGTAACAACCCTGTTTAAGAAAGGAGGGAGACAGAAAGCAGAAAATTATAGGCTAGTTAGTCTAACATCTGTCATTGGGAAAATGCTCAAATCCATTATTAAGGAGGTAGTAGCAGGACATTTAGAAAATCATCTAACAAGGTCAACATAGTTTTGTGATAGAGAAATCGGGTTGACAAATTTATTAGAGTTTGTTGAGGATGTGACAAGTAGGGTGGATAAAGGGAACCAGTAGATGTAACATATTTGGATTTCCAAAAGACATGCAATAAGGTGCCATGTAAAAAGTTACTGTGCAAGATAGGAGCTCATTGTGTTAAAGGTGATATATTAGCTAGAGGATTGGCTAACTAATAAGAAACAATGTTCAGATAAAGGATCATTTTCAGGTTGGCAAACTGTAACAGTTGGAGTGCCACAGGGATCAGTGCTGAGATCTCAGCTATTTACAATCCATATTAATAAATTGGATGAAGGGACGGACTGTGTTGTAGCCAAATTTGTTGAAGGACAAGTAGGAAAGCAAATTGTGAGGAGGATATGTAGAGTTTGCAAAGGGATAGAGATAGGTTAGATAACTAGGCGAAAATATTGTTAGATAGTGTACAATGTGGGAAAATGCAAGGTTGTCCACTTTGGCAGAAAGAACAGAAAGAAATAATATTTAGACGGAGAGTGTTGCAGTTTAATGGGATCTTGGTATGCTTGTACATGAATCACAAAAGGTTGGAAGTACCACAAGTAATTAAGGAAGGCAAATGAAATATTGGTCTTTATTGCAAGGAGAACGGAGTCTAAAGATAGGAATGTCCTGTTACAATTGTACAGCACATAGGTGTGACCACACCTAAAGTGCTTTGTACAGTTTTAGTCTCCTTACTTAAGGTGAGATACATTTGCATTGGAAACAATTCAGAGAAGTTTCACCGGGCTGATTCTGGGGATGGAGCTATCTCATGAGGAAAGGTTGAGCAGGTTGTAAGTCCACTGACATTAACTGAGTTCTTGGGACAAGATAAAAAGACAGTAGACAATGATTTCAGTGCAACATGTTAACAGAATTTATTAAGTAAATGATTGAACAAAAATACATAACAACAGGCTGTAATGGACAATTTGCTTTTGATTCTTGCTCCTTGAAGTTGTCTAGATACAGATGATGTTGTCATTGTTTCTCTTCAATGTATTTTTTGTTCCTCCTCCTGTGATGCTGCATGTTTCGAAGTCCCTACTTTTATATGCTTCAGGGGCTGCTTATGTGGAATTCTGCACATTTGCCTGTGTGTGACCTGACTATCCAACCCCTAGACTACATGTGGCCTGGCCATCTAACCACAGACTCACTGGTGGCCAACCAAGTGACACCATGGTCCACTTTTGGTGCCAAATTGCCAAGCAGCAGCTCTCTGTAGAAAAAACATATTGTTATAATGCTTAACCCTTTAAATCCCTTGTAGCTATAAACAGTACAATCAGTCATTATACAATGCAGAACCTTTCCATAAGCAATATATTAATCAGAACATCTTTCTAAGAGAGTTAACACAATTTTTCCAACTGCCCACAAGGTTGTGCCTATACTCATTGAAATCTAGAAGAATGAGAAGTCATCTTATTGAAACGTACAAAATTCTGAGGGAGCTTGATAGGATAGATGCATATGTTTCTCCATATGGGATAATCTATGAGGTATAGTTTAAAAATAAAGGAGATCCTATTTTAGACTGAAGTATGGAGAAATCCATTCTCAGAGGGCCATTAGTCTTTGGAATTCGCTTTTGCAGGGAGCAATGGAGACTGGGGTCATTGAATATATATTCAAGGCTGACAGAGTTTTCATCTACAAGGGGGTCAAGGGTTATGGAAGGCTGGCAAGAAAAAAGGGTTTAAGTTTAAGTTTATTTATTAGTGTCACAAGTAGACTTACATTAACACTGCAATGAAGTTACTGTGAAAATCGCCTAATCGCTACACTCTGGCACCTAAGGCCACAATCATGTCAGCCTTGATCTTATTGAATGACAGGACAGACTCGATGGGCCAAATAGCTTTTCCCTGCTCCTATTTCTTATGATCTTATGGAAAATCAGCCTGGCCATAAATAGCAGCCAATTAATTCTCTTTAGTTTCCTGCTAAAGGGGTCTAGGTTAGAATTACCCTTTACAGTAATGATTTTAGGTAAGATCAAATCATTGAAGCAATTTTATTAATGGTAGTAAAGAGTTTAGAAAATATTTTAATAGTATCGCATATAGTGTGTTTTAATACTTCATATGAAAGGATGTTAATATTCTTTGACTGAAATGTCCGTTAATCCTGTATTCTACTTGGGCCAGTTTTGGCAAGAAGAGATTTTTCTTATTCAACAAAATAATCTCAACAGCCAAAGAATCTCACTTAATGCAGCAGGGGCCAGGCTGCAGGGTTCAATGTTACTCTTCCTGCTGCACAATGCTCAGTACGTTCTACATCTGACAAATTGACAGAGAATTATTGAGTTGGGATCTGGGAAAAGAAATAATTAGCAAGTGCACACCTGTCCTATAAATGAGCACTGCAAACAATCCCCAGCCCCAATTAAATTCCACCCAGCCCAGATGAAACAGGAGTAATGCCAGATGCACAGTCAGCTCAGCTGGCAAAACTTTGGCAAACATTTCTGTGGTGGTTTTGATTAAGTTTCTTTTCCAGACCACATTGCTCTGGTCTGCAACCAATGAGATTGACAGTTGTCAGGGGCTGGCAAGGGGTGGGGGGGAGAGTGGTTGGTCACTGGAGAAGTCGAGTGCTAAAAGGTGACGATTACAGGCTTCAGTTGCAGGGGAGGAAGAGGCAGTGACAGAATGGTAGATGGAAATTAGTTGTTAAATGATGGGATTTGAAGTTCATCTCTGGGCTGAACGGAATACTAAAAGGTGGCCTGCAGCCTGGTTCAGCCTGAGCGAGCAGCCAAAAAGAGGTAGGAGGTGATGGCAAAGGTGCAGATGTGTCAGGAGCCAAAAACAATAGTTTCGACTTCCTCGATTGTGGGAAAGTTTGACTCATCCATAGCTGTACCGAAGAAACAAAATCCTAGAGCAACTATCAATATATATGTGCCTGAAAAGGCAGAGCAGATACCTCTGGAGGACTGGCTCGCAGATGGTCAATTCGGTTCCCCAGAGAATTTGCATAATGCAGATTTTTACACTTCAATCCTCTATTTATGTTTAATGTATATACTGTTGATATAATATTTTGGTCTGATGGGGATATTTTCCTGGAGAGGATCAAATTGCAAACAGTTTTTCACTTGGCTCCAGATTGCTAGTAGAAATTATTTGCATGTACATTTAAAAAGAACAGTCTTTTTATATGATCGAGGGCAATTGAAAGGTTAGAGAATTTGGTTGAAAGAGAGCTGGGGGTTGGTGTAGCGGAGTGGTGCATTTGTTTTAGCTCATGTTCTCCTTTTCTGCCTGAAGACAGTGATTCATGTTGAAACACAGCTTCACTCACTCTCCAATAGTTCAAGCAGTCATTTTTCAATTTTGTCATTAAGACAGAGCATGATTGTGGTACCAACTAATACGTGCAAAACTGCAGCCAGGAATGGCAACCATAGTTGAGTTTTCCCTGTACAAAATCATGTAAGCCAATTGTAGTACCACTGTAGCGATCACTTCCTGCTTTGTGTGAGTTAGTACAATAACAGTAGTGCATTTACCCAGCAAATGTTTGGGGATGTGCGGGGGGTGGGGTGGTTGTGGTGGGTTGGGAGGTGGGGTGGGGGTGGGCAAGGGGGCACCAGCACTTTGTTTTTGGAAAAAATATACTTTATTCATAACATTTTTTAAAGTACTTTACATATGTTCAAATTTGACATTACATAAAGTGCAATATATTTCAGTTTCTTTCAATATAGTATATGACACTCTGCAGTTCCTCACAGTTTATATTTACAAGGCACTTTTCATGTCAAATACAGTATTCTCTGGAGCGTAGCTGAGCCTAACTGTGCCTATTCCTCACCTCCTCGTATGAGGATATTGCAGCTCTAATTGCTGTGGCCCCAGGGCATGTGTACTATGCCTTTAAGCTAAACAGCAAAGAGGCACAATGAGTAGTCATCAGTTTGCAAATAATGTCCACATTCAAACTGCAGTCTTCCCTAATGCACAAATCACAACAATCAGTTTGTCAAGTAGCTACAATAGTAATTGATGCAACATTTGGCCTTTAGTGATTTCTAGATGAATTTACATTTATCACACTGTGACAAATTGTATCACGCAGATAAATGTCAGATGACGTGTGCAGCTGCCCTGTTTCAAATTTGCAAATTAGGAAGCTTTGTGAATGTACCAGATCTATTGAGTGGCTCGTTAAATTTTCGACAAAATAATTAAGCTGTGGATACCGCACAAGTGTTTTTTAAAAAGATACACTGTAAGCAGATTTGTAAACAGACATACACACAATGTGATTGGAAAAAATATAATTGAATCACCAATCAAATCTATTTGCCCTGCAGATTTTTAAATTTAGATTAAAGAGACAGCAAAGTAAATGTACCGTAGGATGCCTCAGATATGCTTGTTGTGAACTTAGTCCCATTTCCAATAGAATGATATTTAAAGGAATTTTTAAAGCTGTTGTTTCAGGAATAAACTATCCTGAGAGTTGTCCAATGTAGTAACAACAACATTAAGCAACAAAGTTCAAGGTGAGAAACCATATAGGTGTGAGAACGTTACTTCAGTTTTAATACCATTAAAGGGTGGATTCCTTGAAAGATTTTGTAACTGCATTGCCATCACAATGCCAAACAGCTTAATAGGTTTTACAAATGAATTAAATTCTCTGAACAAATACTTTTTAGAACAATATAAGCCTGGCTTCAAGAAGGGGCTTAAATACGTTTTATTTGATTTAAGTACCACAGAGTGTGGTGGAGGTAGATCTGCAAGTATTGCAGAATGTATTATTCAACAGCTGTTTAGAAATGCCTAGAACAAAATCTCATACTTGCTGGTAATATAACAAACCATGAGGATGTATGGCGCATGTTGGCAAGGTCTACTTGTTTCTTTTCCAGTTTAATAAACTACACAGGGTACTGCAAGTCCCACCAACTATCTTTGATTGAAAAAAACTTGATAATGTTTATGTTCTAGCTTTGTCAGACGAGGATGATAATTGTTCATCCCTGCTTCGCCCCACCCTTTAATTATTTATTCCTTGTCAGAAACTAAATTAGTAGGTGATGAAACGCTGCACTCAAGAATGGATTCAAAACCATTTTGTAAGGTTTGCTCGGAATGAAAATAATCCCGTATTTTGTCCACTGTGCAGAAATATAAATTAAGAGAAAAGATCAAGAGGACTAAAGAAACCCTATTGTGATCAATTCCATTTTGAATTGACAAAAATCAATTGTTTGGTACCCATTTTATTATGAAAGCAAGAAACCTCTAAGCTTTCAAAAGCTGCAGTGCAATAAAACATAATTACACTAACCAAAGGTATCACCTTTGCACAGTTCCAGAGAGTATCTCAGCACTTTCAATATTATCTGTCATAAGCAATCTTTCCAAATACAGTATAATTCACAGATATATGTTACTTAAAGGCTTGGCAGTGGGCAAACATTTCAAAAGGCCTCTGGCATTATTTAATAACGCACATTCACAAGCTGACTTCATACATTTGCTTCCTTTTGAACTGAACTTTGCTGGGATAAGCATTTGACCTATTTCTTAAAAACCCTGTCCTCTGACTCATTCTGCACAAACCTCATTAAGATATGTTACTGCAAATTGATCAGATCAACAATTTCACATGCCCATGCTTGATTGCTGCGGGGTTATCATTTAAACAATAAACACTGGCTTTGATAAGCGTCTCTTCGCAAGCCTTCCTTTTTTTCTATTCAAATGAAAGAGCTTGCCCATTTGCATGCTTTCAGTGAAATCCCAATTATTCTCGTGAAGCACATTTACATTAAATATTTCATCCAGAAAGTACACTCGACTTGAGATATGTGTTAAAATAACAAAGTTCAGAACAACCTAGGAGAGATGACTAATCGCATCACACACTTCACAGGCTATTCTGAGATAATAATTCGCATTGCATATATTTATCAAGGAAAGCTAGTTGTGGAAAATAATGATTAGAAGTCTAGGGATTGGACAAGGTGTTTGAAGAACTAAAAGAGCCATGATTTGTAAGGAGTACCTTAATGTATGGCATATGCTGCAGCCTTTTAGCTAATTCACATGTCTGTCTGCACTAATAATAGAGGAGGTTACATGCCAATTATTCAGGGTGAAATCAGCCCGTAAGCTCAGTACAATAGAAGCAGTGTTCAGGCCCTTGATGTGGCACATTTTTTAAACACATTATCACCAGCTGCTTCAGAACAGTCCTGATACATCTTAGTCCTCAACTATATCTAGGAATGCAAATTGCTTTAAATTGGCAATATACATTATTTTATCTTTCTGTATTGTTATGTGTATCAGCTCCTTTATCATCCTGTAATCTCTCAGAGTGATCTCCCCATATTTTGTCACTTTGCACATTAGAACCTGTAGATTATTGTCAACTGAAATCAGACGTCCATTAAAATGCTTTGTCTCTGACACCACACACACACACACACACTGTTTTTCATTACCAGCAGTCTTGCCTTCACCGTCCGCTCAAATTATTGCAGATTGCAGTTATTAGCTTTGAAGCAATATAAAATGTAGGAATTGTATATACCGGAGTTATACAAAACAATAGACGGTCAGGAAGGAATAATTAGCATCCAATGGGCTCTCTTGCTGGGGCTCAGATGTGCAAAAGTGTTGGTCAGAGCTAACCTTGGTTCGAGTACACATCTGTAACTGACCACAATCCATATGATTTAACTTGCAGAGTCAGTAGAATAAAAGTCACATTCTAAAAATATTGTATCATTTCTGAGCTAGTTAAAATATCTCGTCTGGCAGCTGAAGGGTGGAGTTCATATTTAAATGAGGATCAACTACAAATCAATGTTAACAGTTTAATTTAAAAGAAACATTCTTTTTAATCTTGGCTAATTCATGTTCATTACTTTTTAAATAGTAACAATGCAAATTACATCCAGGGCAAAGCACAGCATGGGCCAGATTTTAAGTTCTCTTTATTCTGCTTGGCAATATACTTTCCCTACCACCCACACCCCCCCATCTCAGCAGGCTCGCAAATAGGTCAGTGAATTATACACTGGCCTTTCATCTCTGGCACGGGTGGAAATCTTCATCAGACAAATAGAAGTCTCCTCTGCCTGTTTGTTGTAAAGGTCCGATGTGACATGAGTTTGTGCAGCCTCAATCCCCAATCCTAATAGGGCAGAAGCTACAGCACAAAAAATGCCCCTACTTTTTGGTAAAGTTTAAAGTTTATTTTATTAGTGTCACAAGTAGGCTTATATCAACACTGCAATCAAGTTACTGTGAAGATCCCCTAGTCGCCACACTCCAGCGCCTGTTTGGGTACACTGAGGGAGAATTTAGCATGGTCAATACACTTAACCAGCACGTCTTTCAGACTGTGGGAGGAAACCAGAGCACCCGGAGGAAACCCACGCAGACACGGGGAGAACGTGCAGACTCCACACAGACAGTCACCCAAGCCGGGAATCGAACCCAAATCCCTGGCACTGTGAGGCAGCAATGCTAACCACTGTGGCACCCTTCACTCAGCAAGACGGGAAAAAGTCATACTGACTGCATATGGATGGGTCAAGAGCAGAGCAAATGGGAGCTTTACACTGGCTGTGTTACAACTTAATCCTGATAGTGGGATGCATTCCTTGGCAGCAACATCCCAACTTAATGAGCACCAAAATGGAAAGAGAATAGTGGTCGAGGATGATGCTGAGTGAATTCTCTGAAATTCCCTAAGCGCTATACCATTCCGCATGGAGCCCATTCCTGTAACATTTGCTTCTGAACTTCCTTTAATATTGCCTTCCGCTTGGACATGCCATCTTACTCTGGAAGAGGCTGGGACCTGATAATGTAGGTTTATGAAGAGTCATCCTGCACCACTGTGGACATTTGTTTTGGAGCTGTGGCATCAAGTACAAAGTTGAACCACTTTAAGGACACCCAGGGCATGTGTCATTGCTGAAGAAACTGTTTCACATTAATTTCTATTATCAGATATGGCAGTCACAGTCGCATCATTTAAAGTGATTGCTCCATAAATTCTGGTTGAATTGCAATGTTAAGCTTCTGGCATGGTGGCACAGTGATTAGTTAGCACTGCTGCCTCACAGCTCCAGGGACCTGAGTTTGACTCCCGGAGGGTTGGGGGGGGGGGGGGGGGGGCACGGGGGGGGGGGGGGGGGAGTTGGGGGCGTTGCTCTGACCAACTGACACTGGTGTATAGCCTTGTACATGCTCAGGTGGCCCTGGAGAAGAACTATGCTCTGCTCAAGGCATGATCTGTGGACATCACAGGATATGGTATGCTTTTCTTTAATATTTTCCTTGGACATGGGCATTGTCTAGGCCAGCATTTTTATTGCCCATCCCTAATTTCCCTTGAGAAGGTGGTGATGAGCTGCCTTCTTGAACTGTTGCAGTCTATGTAGGATAGGTACACCCACTCTGTTGTTAGGGAGGGAGTTCCAGGATTTTGAGCCAGTGACAGTGAAGGAATGGCAATATAGTTTGGATGGTGTGCGGCTTGGAGGAGAACTTGTAGATTGTGGTGTTCCCAAGCACCTACTGCCCTTGTCCTTATGTGGAGGTGGTAGCGATCGCTGGTTTGGAAGGTGCTATCGAAGGACCCTTGGTGAATTGCAGCAATGCGTGTTGTAGATGGTAGACACTGCTGCCACTGTCATTCCCATTGATTTCCATTGACTCCAGTTTTGCTAGGGCTCCTTGATGCCCCACTTGGTCAAATGCTGCCTTGATGTCAAGGGCAATCACTCTCATCTCACCCCTTGAGTTCATCCATGTTTGGACTAAGGTTGTAATGAGGTCAGGAGATGAGTGGCCCAGGTGGATCATCAGGTGCAGTGTCAGTTATTGCTGTGTAAGTGTCGCCCGATTCCACTGTTGACGACTCCCTCCATCTCTTTACTGATGATCGAGAGTAAACTGATGGGACAGTATTATGCTGGTTTGGATTTATCTTGTTTCTTGCATACAGAAAAGACCTGGGCAATTTTCCACATTGCATTGTAGATGCCAACATTTTAGTTGTACTGGAACAGCTTCGCTAAAAGTGCAGCAGGTTCTGGAGCACAAGCTCTCAGTACTATTGCTGGAATGTTGTCAGGGTCCTTTGCAGTATCCAGTGCCTTCACCCATTTCTTGATATCACATGGAGTGAATTGAATTGGCTGAAGACCGGCATCTGCGATGCTGGGGACCTCAGGAGGAAGCCAAGGTGGATCATTCACTCAACATTTCTGGCTGAAACATTGTTGCAAATGCTTCAGCCTTGTCTTTTACACTGATGTGCTGGGTTCCCTCATCATTGAGGAGAGGAATATTTGTGGAGCCTTCTGCCCCAGTGAGTTTTTACTTGCCCATCACCATTCTTGACTGAATGTGGCAGGACTGCAGAGCTGGACCATTGGTTGTGGGATGGCTTAGCTCTGCTCACTGCTGCTGCTTACACTATTTGGCACACAAGTAGTCCTGTGTTGTAGCTTCACCAGGTTGACACTTCATTTTTAGGTATGCCTAGTGTTGCTCCTGGCATGCCCTCATAGATCAGGGAATCAAAATTATAATTTTGCTCACTATTCTAAGCTTCTCTTAGTTGAACATAGAAACGGCAAGGGTCGGGGTTGTGTGCAATGAAAAAGCCGGGACAGTGGACTCAAATTCAGAACAAACCCATAAGATATGGGACTGTTCATCAGTCTCTGGTTTGCATTCCGACGCGCCACAGCAAAAAACCGCACCGACCTCCTCAGAAGACAAACACGGGACGTGGTGGACAGAGTACCCTTCGTCGTCCAGTACTTCCCCGGAGCGGGGAAGCTACGGCATCTCCTCCGGAGCCTTCAACATGTCATTGATGAAGATGAACATCTCGCCAAGGCCATCCCCACACCCCCACTTCTTGCCTTCAAACAACCGCACAACCTCAAACAGACCATTGTCCGCAGCAAACTACCCAGCCTTCAGGAGAACAGTGACCACGACACCACTCAACCCTGCCACAGCAACCTCTGCAAGACGTGCCGGATCATCGACATGGATGCCATCATCTCACGTGAGAACACCATCTACCAGGTACACGGTACCTACTCTTGCAACTCGGCCAACATTGTCTACCTGATACGCTGTAGGAAAGGATGTCCCGAGGCATGGTACATTGGGGAAACCATGCAGACGCTACGACAACGGATGAATGAACACCGCTCGACAATCACCAGGCAAGACTGTTTTCTTCCTGTGGGGGAGCACTTCAGCGGTCACGGGCATTCAGCCTCTGATCTTCGGGTAAGCGTTCTCCAAGGCGGCCTTCACGACACACGACAGTGCAGAGTCGCTGAGGAGAAACTGATAGCCAAGTTCCGCACACATGAGGATGGCCTAAACCGGGATGTTGGCTTTATGTCACACTATCAGTAACCCCCACAGCTTGCCTCCTGGACTTGTAGAATCTCACTGGCTGTCCTGTCTGGAGACAATACACATCTCTTTAACCTGTGCTTAATGCTCCCGCCACTCACAATGTCTGTATCTTTAAGACCTGGTTGGTTGTAGAGATTTGCATTCTAATCAGTATTCTGTAACTTGATTTTGTGTCTGTGTGCCCTGTTTGAGAGCAGATTTCCACTCCATCTGATGAAGGAGCAGCACTCCGAAAGCTAATGGCATTTGCTACCAAATAAACCTGTTGGACTTTAACCTGGTGTTGTTAAAGCTCTTACTGTGTTTACCCCAGTCCAACGCCGGCATCTTGCATTCCAGCACAGGGAGAGTGCGTGGGATGAGAATTTACTGTTTTCAAGGCATGAATAAGGAAAGGATGTTTCATTGAAAATATAAATTTGTTCAAAATGTTTTAATCATGGTAGCATCTTTTTGACTGGAGAACTTTTATTATTGGTCAGATAGAACCAGAGCCATTCCATTGGTCTATTTTCAAATAGTTCTTAGATTGTGTTAATTGTGCGTTTAATTGTGTACAACCGGTGGACAGTAACTGGAGATTCACTTATGCTCCTAAAAATAGAAATAGACTGAAACTGTGGTTGCTGGGTTAGAAGGTGCATGTTTGTAACATGCATTACTGCAAATAAAAGATTGATTCAAGTTTTGTTATTCCCTGCCTGTAATATAAAACCCAAACCTGTTTTTTCATTATGGTGATTTGTGACTCCACTGACTGAGACTCCCTTCCCTGGACTGGACTCAAATGGATTCCATACTCTCTGGGCATTCAGAGCAGGAAGGAAGCCCTACACTTGAATTCTGGACTGAGTCCTGCTTCTAACTACCACTGGTGGGTTGAAAAGGGGAAAAATATCAGGCAGGATTCCTGCTCCTGATTGCTCTATGGCAATTGCAACTCTGACACAGCCAAAGGTAACAACCCTCACACTAAGTTTTTATTTATTCGTGTCACAAGTAGGCTTACATTAAAACTGCAACGAAGTTGCTGTGAAAATCCCTTAGTCACCACATTCCGGCCTCTGTTCGAGTAAACTGAGGGACAATTTAGAACGGCTAAAGCACCTAACCAGGTACGTCTTTTGGACTGCGGGAGGAAACTGGAGCACAGGGAGGAAACCCACGCAGACACGGGGAGAACATGCAGACTCCGCACAGACAGTGACCCAAGCTGGGAATCAAACCCGGGTCGCTGTGAGACAGCAGTGCTAACCACTGTGCCACTGTGCCACCGTGCCGCCCACTATGTACACATTTTTTGAGGGGATACGCCATAACATATTGCCTACACTGTCACCTGATGTGTTGAAAAACCAGGCATCAATGGTACTGAAAAGATTAATGGAACATGGTTGGTGGTTGAGAGTGCCATACCAAAAGCAATTATCCTTTCCCCACCAATGTAACAAAACCTGCAATGGTGAAGAGGGTATGAACGGTTTCCTTTTTGTTGTCATTTTTAAATATATCTAGTTAGTCATGCTACCAACTGTCCTTGATAGGCAATTGTTTGCTCATTTCTGTAGTTAAGTCCTTGATGACGGGCTACTTATTATAAGAAAGATTTAATCTTGATTACCAGCTATTGCTCAGTGTGAATTTGGAAGGAAAGGTACCTATCAAGGTTTCAGTAGATATTTTTGTAACAAAAGCTAGTGTTCATGTGGGGTTTCCAGTGTCAGTGGACATTGGAGGGTAGGGGAGTTTTTAAAAATGTGGCTTAATTTGTTTCCTTCACCCAAGTTTTCTTCTATCCAGAGGCCTCCTTCTCTCTCTCTTGTTCTTTGTGTTATTTCTGTTTGGTAGGGTCGAAGTGGTAGCACAGTGGTTAGCACTGCTGCTTCACAGCTCCAGGGACCTGGGTTCGAATCCCGGCTTGGGTCACTGTCTGTGTGGAGTTTGCACATTCTCCCCGTGTCTGCGTGGGTTTCCTCCGGGTGCTCCGGTTTCCTCCCACAGTCCAAAGATGTGCGGGTTAGGTTGATTGGCCATGCTAAAATTGTCCCTTAGTGTCCTGAGATGTGTAGGTTAGAGGGATTAGCGGGTAAATGTGTCGGGGTATGGGGGTAAGGCCTGGGTGGGATTGTGGTCGGTGCAGACTCGATGGGCCAAATGGCCTCCTTCTGCACTGTAGAGTTTCTATGGTTCTATGGAAGTGTAGTCAGCACCTCTGTGGCTTCATGATATGTAATTTGTGTTGACTTATATATGAGGGCGAAATGGGAAATACAAGCTAGTTTTTCCCATGTCCTGACCTATTATGCACTCCCTTTCCTGATGAACAGGAAAACCGTGTCTAAATTTGAACTGGAGGTTTCAAGTGACCCTGTGTGACTTTGAAATCACAACACACTGTCAAGATCAAAGACTTGTTAAACTTCTCTCCAAGGTTCACTGTGATGGCGTCACCTTCACATGAGGGGAGGCAGTGACATTGTGGTACTTGATTTATTTATTTGATTTATTATTGTCACAGGTATTGGTATGCAGTGAAAAGTATTGTTTCTTGAGTGCTATACTGACAAAGCATACCATTCACAGAGTACATAGAGAGAAGGAAAGGAGAGGGTGCAGATCTTAATATTACAGTCATTGCTAGGGTGTAGAGAAAGATCAGCTTAATATAAGGTAGGTCCATTCAAAAGTCTGATGGCAGCAGAGAAGAAGCTGTTCATGAGTCGTTGGTACATGACCTCAGACTTTTGTATCTTTTTCCTGACAGAAGAAGGTGGAAGAGAGTATGTCCGGGGTGCGTGGGGACCTTGATTATGCTGGCTGCTTTTCCGAAGCAATGAGAAGTGTAGACAGAGTCAATGGATGGGAGGCTGGTTTGTGTGATGGACTGGGCTATGTTCACAAGCCTTTGTAGTTTCTTGAGGTCTTGGTCAGAGCAAGAGCCGTACCAAGCTGTGATACATCTGGAAAGGATGCTTTCTATGGTGTATCTATAAAAGATGGTGAGAGTCATAGCGGACATGCCAAATTTCCTTAGCCTCCTGAGAAAGTAGAGACACTAAGTAATCCAGAGTAATCCATGCTCTGGGGACCCGGGTTCAGATCTCACATAGCAGGTATCAACCTGCTGAAGCTACAACACTGGACTACTTGTGTGCCAAACAGCATATTCAGCAAGTGATAGGCAGAGCTAAGTGGTTCCACAACCAATGAGTCAGATCTAAGCTCCACAGGCCTGCCACATCCAGCTGTGAATGGTGTGGACAATTAAAACACTCACAGGAGGGGAAGCTCCACAAATATCCCCATCCTCAATGATGGGGGAGCCCAGCACAATAGTGCAAAAGATAAGGCTAAAACATTTGCAACCACCTTTAGTTAGAAGTGCTGAGTAGATGATCTGTTTCTGCCTTCTCCTGAGGACCTCAGCATCACAGATGGTAGTCTTCAGCCAATTTGATTCACTCCACGTGATATCAAAAATGTCTGAAGACACTGGATACTGTAAAGACTATGGGCCCTGACAACATTCCAGCAATAGTACTGGCATCCACCTGGCAATCTGGAAAATTGTGTTTTGTGTTCAAAAAGCAGGATAAATCCAATTGTTGCCCCATCAGAATACTCCTGATCATCAGTAAAATGATGGAAAGTGTCAACAATGTGCTATCAAGCAACATTTGCTTAGCAATAACCTGCTCACTGATGCTCAAGTTGGGTTCTGCTAGGGCAACTCAGCTTCATTACAGCCTTCGTTCAAACATGGGCAAAAGAGCTGAATTCCAGAGCTGAGGTGGGAGTGACTGCCCTTGACATCAAGGAACATTTGACCAATTGTGGCATCACGGAGCCCTAGCAAAACTGGAGTCAATGGAAATTGGGGGGGAAACCCTCTGCTGGTTAGATTCATACCTAGCACAAAGGAAAATGGTGATTGGAGGTCAATCATCTCAGTTCCAGAACATCACTGCAGGAGTTCCTCTGGGTAGTGTCCTTGCCAAATCATCTTCACCAATGACCTTTCTTCCATAATAATGTCAAATGTGGGATGTTCACTGATGACTGCAGAATGTTCAGCACCACTCGTGACTCCTCAGATACTGAAGCAGTCAGTGTGCAAATACAGCAAGATCCGGATAATATCCAGGCTTGGGCTGCCAAGTGGCAAGTTACATTCATGCTGCCCAAGTGTCAGGCAATGACCATCTCCAACAAAAGGGAACTAACCACCTTCTCTTAACATTCAATGGTATTACCATCACTGAATGCCCCACTATCAACTGCCTGGGGGTTAGCATTGACCAGAAATTGAACTGAACTAACCATATAAATACTATGGCTACCAGAGCAGGTCAGGGGCTAGGGATCCTGTGGCAAGTAACTCACCTCCTCACTCTCCATTGCCTGTCCACCATCTAAGATGTGCAAGTCAGGAGTGTGATGGAACTCTCTACTTTCCTGGATGAGTGCAGCTCCAATAATACTCAAGCAGTCCGCTGGATTGGCAGTCCATCCACAAACACCCATCCCTCCACAATCGATGCACAGTGGCAGCAGTGTGTACCACCTACAAGGTGCACTGCAGGAACTCACCAAGGTTCTTTAGGCAACACCTTGCAAACCTACAACCGCTCTAATCTAGAAGGGCAAGTGCAGCAGGTACATGGGAACAGCACCAGCTGGTCATTCCTTTCCAAGCCAATGACCATCCTGATTGGAAATATATCATAGTTCCTTCCCTGTCACTAGGTCAAAATTCTGAAAGTCCCTCCCGAATAGCATAGTGAATGTACCTGCACCACATATACTGTAGTTGTCCAAATAGGCTCACCATCACCTTCTGAAGGCAACTAGGGATGGGCAATAAATGCTGGCCTAGCCAAGGCCTTTAACCTCCCATAAAGAATAATAACAGGAATCTCATCTCCAGAAGTGCAGGCTTCAATAATGAACTGGCCCCTGACCATTATCTCCACCTCCATTCCAATGGGCCATAGCTGCAGTAATATGCTTCTTCCCCCTCAATGTATTTGCTTCTTATTTTCCACTAGGTTTCCTGTAGGGAAAGTATGTGGCAACTCCCAGTCTTACTAGGCCTGACAGGTACTTCAAAATCTAGCATATTCAGCCTCTGTCAGGGTCCCAGTCCCTTGAATCATTATGAGGTGCCCACCAGAACAATCACAAAATTTCTGCCACAGGAAGTCCTCCCCCTTTGAGGCCCTGAAGAAAATAAGGAGGACCAATAAATGTTCATGCATTTCAAGAGGACATCATAGAGTTATATCCTATGAAATGTGCTGAAATAGCCTCGGCAGAGGGACCGGTTTGGTAGAAATATCAATAAAATCATATTTGGTTTCAATGTCTCCCAAGGCTTTCTCCTATAAACATTTGGGAAGAGGGATTAGTGGCTTGGAGGAAATAATCAGAAGTTTCACAAAAAAAACGTTCTGGTTGGATCAGTATGGGGCTCAAGGCCTAAGTTTTCTGATCGTTGACAATGTTGACAATGACAAATTAGGGAAATAAATCAGATGCTCTTTTTAATTGGTTCATTGGTGGTCCTGTGAAAAACAAGCAAATAACTTGAAGTGGCTTAAAAAAACTTTTCCTCTCTTGATGCAATCAGGAGATTGGTGTTTACTTTCATAAAGTAGCCAATAAACATGTAGAAGAAAACAGAAAGGTCAGAAGGTGAAGGAGTAAAAGTTTGCATTTATTTCTATAATGCCCAATGATACATATTGGAACACCCTATCGCTGCTTCCCATCAACACACTTTACCGATCATCGAATGACTCTTGAGCCTTGCCAGCAGTACCTCTCTATCCAATTGTCCCACTTATCCCAGGCCTCTGCTTTTTACTTCAACTCATTATACTTATATGGTACCTTTGGCATGATAAATATTCCAAAGCGCTTCACAGAGATGTATCCAAAAAATGAATGCCAAGCTAAAGAAGGAGATATTAGAAGGGTTAACCAGAGGTTTGGTGCAAGAGATGGAGAAAAAATGGGGAGGTAATGGCTTAGTGGTAGACTATTAATCGAGAAACTCAGCTAATGTTCTGGGGACCCGTGTTCAAATCCCACCATGGTAGATGATAGAATTTGAATTCAATAAAAAAATCTGGAATTAAGAATCTACTGATGACAATGAAACCATTGTCAATTGTCAGAAAAACCCAACTGGTTTAGTCATGTCTTCTGGGAAGGAAATCATAGAAATCATAGAAACCCTACAGTGCAGAAGGAGGCCATTCGGCCCATCGAGTCTGCACCGACCACAATCCCACCCAGGCCCTACCCCCACATATTTTACCCGCTAATCCCTTTAACCTACACATCCCAGGACTCTAAGGGGCAATTTTTAACCTGGCCAATCAACCTAACCTGCACATCTTTGGACTGTGGGAGGAAACCGGAGCACCCGGAGTAAACCCATGCAGACATGAGGAGAATGTGCAAACTCCACACAGACAGTGACCCAAGCCGGGAATCGAACCCGGGACCCTGGAGCTGTGAAGCAGCAGTGCTAACCACTGTGCTACCGTGCCGCCATCTGCCATCCTTACCTAGTCTGGCCTACATGTGACTCCAGCGCCACAGCAATGTGGTTGACTCTCAATTGCCCTCCAAGGGCAACCAGGGATGGGCAATGAAGGAGGTGAGGAGAGATTGAGGAGACTGGGCCTGTATTGTCTACAGTTTAGAAGAATGAGAGACGATCTCATTGAAACATACAAAATTCTTACAGAGGTCGACAAGGTGCAGGAAGATTGCTTCACCTGGTGGGAATGTCTAAAACCAGGGCACACAATATCAAATTAAGGAATAGGGCCTTTAGGACACGAGATGAGGAATTTATTTTATTCAGTCGTGGGACATTTGATTTGATTTGATTTGATTTATTATTGTCACATGTATTAACATACAGCGAAAAGTATTGTTTCTTGCGCGCTATACAGACAAAACATTTTGTTCATAGAAAAGGAAACGAGAGAGTGCAGAATGTAGTGTTATAGTCATAGCTAGGGTGCAGAGAAAGATCAACTTAATGCAAGGTAAGTCCATTCAAAAGTCAGACAGCAGCAGGGAAGAAGCTGTTCTTGAGTCGGTTGGTACGTGACCGTAGACTTTTGTATCTTTTTCCTGAAGGAGAAGATGGAAGAGAGAATGTCTGGGGTGCGTGGGTCCTTAATTATGCTGGCTGCTTTGCTGAGGCAGCAGGAAGTGTAAACAGAGTCAATGGATGGGAGGCTGGTTTGCGTGATGGATTGGGCTACATTCACGACCTTTTGTAGTTCCTTGCGGTCTTGGGCAGAGCAGGAGCCATACCAAGCTGTGACACAACCATAAAGAATGCTTTCCATGGTGCATCTGTAAAAGTTGGTGAGAGCCATAGCTGACATGCCAAATTTCCTTAGTCTTCTGAGAAAATAGAGGCATTGGTGGGCTTTCTTAACTATAGTGTCGGCATGGAGGGACCAGGACAGGTTGTTGGTTATCTGGACATCTAAAAACTTGAAGCTCTTGACCCTTTCTACTTTGTCCCCATTGATGTAGACAGGGGCATGTTCTCCTTTGTGCTTCCTGAAGTCGATGACAATCTCCTTCGTTTTGTTGACATTTTGTTGAGGGAGAGATTATTGTTGCCGCACCAGTTCACCAGATTCTCCATCTCATTCCTGTACTCTGTCTCGACATGGGCATTGCTGGCTGGCTAGCATTTATTGCCTATCCCTAGTTACCTTGGAGGGCAGTTGAGAGTCAACAACATTGCTGTGGCTCGGGAGTCACACATAGGCCAGACCAGGTAAGAACAGCAGGTTTCCTTCCCTAAAAGGCATGAATAAACCAGATGAATTTTCCGACAATCGACAATGGTTTCATGGTCATCAGTAAATTCTTAATTCCCAATCAATCTGGTGAATCTTCGTTCCATTGCCTCTGTGGCAAGTATATCCGTCCTTAGGTAAGGAGACCAAAACTGTACACATTACTCCAGGTATGGTCTCACCAAGCCTCTACTCAATTGTAGAATGGTGAATGGATGGTGAATACAGATTTAGCCATAGCCCTCAAAAGGAATTAGAGCTGTACTGGATAAAAAAGTTGCAGAAAATATGGGGAAAGAGCTGGAAAGTGGAACTAACTGGATTGCTTTTTGAAAGAGAAGGCACAGATCTGATGACCCGAATGGCTTCCTTCTGTACTATGCTACTCTACAACAATTACAATTATCTTATTGGCTGATAATTTTATCCTAATGACCATTGATTTGAAATTGACAAAATAATCGTTGAGAAATGAATAGCGGTTGAGTTAAAGAAAACATAATAGAACAAAGTGCTAAATATGTCAGAAATATAATAAATGAACTGTGAGATTGTGTGTTGAAAAAAAAAACTAATTACAGCCAGCGGGCCATATTGTCTGGAACAAAAGTACTTGACATTGCACAGTTGACCATGTGTCTATAAGTCAGCTTAATGATCAGTCCATTCATCAGTGATGTTGTCTAGGAACTGATGTATTAACAAAGTGACTGTTCTGTTTAAAGATGTGAAACACATGCTGAATACATAAATGTAGCACAGCATACTGACATAATCACCAACATGGATTTCTCTGTGTTTTACTCGTGACAATATCACGCCTGAGGTGAATCAAAATTATCAGGAAGGGGCCGGAATTCCTTGAATTGTGTTCCTGGTATAATGTTGGTTCATGCCCACCGTTGCCCTCCAACACCGGCGTTGCCTGGGTTTGCAAGGTTGCTAGGAGCAAACTCCATTTGTGTGGAGCAGGCGAAGCTCTAGGGCAACTCTACCCACCCTTGTCCATGCAGTTGGATAATCTGTTAACCTACTGCCAAAGGAGGGGATGGCTGTTAAAGGCAAATCGCCGTTGACCAATGCGATTGAGTTTTATTGATGGGATAACAGAGGTTGGATGAGGACAGAGCAGTTGATGCTGTGAACATGAACTTTGTGAAAGTAACAGGAGTGTTAGCAAATTTAGGTCAATGGGATAAAAGGGGCAGGAGCAGCATGGATTTAAAAAATATGTTTAAGGTATAGAAGACAGAAAGTTGTGGTGGGTAGTTATTTTCTGGGCTTGATGGGAGGAGAAGTGATGTTGCCCAAGGATCAGTACTAGGACCACTGCTGTTTTTGAATTAATGACTTGGACTAAGGGTATAGGGCACAATTTCAAAATCTGAGGGTGGCATAACACTCGAGTGTCATTAGGAGAACACTTAGGAAACACTGACCATTGTATCATAAAGTTTAAGCTGGCTAAGGAAAAGGACAAAGAACAATCCCGAGTAAGAATCATTAAGTGGGAAAAAGTCAACTTTAACGGGGTAAGAATGAATTTGGGCCTAATAGATTGGGGTCAAAGGTTGGCACAAAAAATGATGGCTGAACAATGGGTTACCTTCAAAGATGAGATAGTTTGGCCACAGTCAGGTATATTGCCTCGAAAAGAAAAGGCAGGACAATTAACAAATCCAGAGCTCGCTGAATGACAAAAGAGATAGAAGTTAAATGAAAGCCGAAAAAGTATCTTTATGATGGATGTCCGGTAGAAAATTCAATTGAGAACCAGGCTAAATTTAGAAGGTTCAAAGGAGAGTGAAAAAGCAAATAAGAGAAGCAAAGAGGGAGTATGAAAAGAGACTGGCAGCTAACATACAAAGAAATTCCAAAGTTTTTTGTAGGCACGTAATTAGTAAACAGGTGGTAAAAGGAGGAGTAGGGTCGACCAAGGACCGAAATGGGAATTGATGCATGGAGACAGAGGGCTGAGGTTTTAAATAAATATATTGCATCTGTATTTTTACGAAGGAACAAGACCCTGCCTAGGCCATGGTGAAAGAGAAGCTAATTCAGGCAATAGAAAGATTTAAAATTGATAAAAAGGAAGCATTGGAGAGACTAGCAGTACTTAAATTTGACAAGGCTCCAGGACTGGTGAGATGCATCCAAGGGTACTGAGGAAAGTGAGGGTGGAAATTGTGGAGCAACTGTCCATAATTCTTTTGACTTCCTTATACTCAGGGGTGGTTCTAGAGGACTGGAGAATTGTAAATGTTACACCACTGTTGCAAAAAGGGTGTAAAGATAAGCCCAGTAACTACAGGGCCAGTCAATTTAACTTTGGGGAATCTTTTATAAATAATAATTCAGGACAAAATTAAGAGTCACATGGACACATATGTGTTAATTAATGAAAGACAGCAGAGATTTCTTAAGGGGAAATTTGTTTCTCTAACTTGCTGGAATTTTATGAAGAGGTAGCAGAGAGGGTTGATGAAGGCAATGCTGTTGATGCAGTGTACATAGACTTCCAAAGGCCTTTGATACAGTATATGTGTGTGTGGGGGAAGGGAGTTGGGTGGGGGAGGGGGGGCTGGGTCGGTACCCTGTGTTCATGGGAGGGGCTTCCCTTTGTCTGCAGGAGTAAGGGGGTGGTTCCCTGTGTCCATGGGGAGAGGGGTTCCCGTGTCCATAGTGGGGGGTCCCTGTGTCTGTGTAGGTGGGGGGTTATTCCCAGTTTCTATGTAAGGTATTCTTATGCCTGCCTTCTTTGATAAGATTTTCCTAATGTTTTCCCTTTACCCTATCTTAACTCCCGTAATTCCATCTCATGTTATCTCATTCTCTTCAAATAGAAGTGTAGTATAGAAGTTGAAATAAAGTGCAATAATTTTATTTTCTAGCAAGTGAGCAATGTACGCAGCATTAATGATTTTTACTCTTCGGTGACTGTGTGTGCTGTGTGCAGTCTTCTTGAATTGATTACACTGCTCCTTCTAGGTGCTTCCTCAGTGGCAGAAGTAAATGGACTATCTGGTGAGTGTCAGTGGGTACTTTGTGTGATGGAAGTGCCCATACCTCCATTTGCTGGAAGGTGGGATGGCGCTGTATCAACCTGGCCCCTATTTCTGGGCCCTCTTGCAGTAACTCACACTGACCTGGATGAAAATGGACAGATGGGTAGCTTTGAGATGTGTGAAATCCTGCGTCCAGATTGTTTTAGTTCTTTTCCCTAACATGGTGAATCAAAAAAAGGTGATGTTTGCACACTGGAAATTAAAGTCTCAATGGCTAAAAGTCAGTGTTCAGATAAGAAATTCAATTGTAACTGGATTCAGGCCCTCCATGACTCTACTACAAATGTAAGAGTTTTAATAACACCAGGTTAAAGTCCAACAGGTTTATTTGGTAGCAAATACCATAGCTTTCGGAGCGCTGCTCCTTCGTCAGGTGGAGTGGAAATGTGAGTGGAAACTCTTACTGTGTTCACCCCAGTCCAACGCCGGCATCTCCACATCATGTCTACTACAAATGGCCATGGAATTGCTACACATCTCAAGGTGTACTGGAAGTGGTTCTATCAAGCTGCAGATTGTGTGCTGTGCTAGGGTATGGGATATATCTGATGATACCCCTTCTTCCACGGTTACAATCAGGCTTTCTGGGTGGCTTACACATTCTTAAGTGATAGAAAGCATTAGTGTTCTGTTGGAGTTCATGAGGTGAAAATTCACAGACTCATTAGTTTAGGAAGGCCTCAATCTGGCCGCGAGTGTGCACAGCTCTCTGCCAGTATACCGTTACCTGTATTTTCTCCTTCTTGGTCCTAGTGTGTCACCTGGTGCCTGTTTCTCAAAAGCTGACCAAACAATGTAAATGGATATACATATGGTAAGTCTGGCACAAAGTAACTGAGTGACATTGGCTGTGAGATAGAATCACAGAATCCTACATTCGGCCTATTGAGTCTGCACCGACCACAATCCCAGCCAGGCTCTGTCCCCATAATCCCATGCATTTATCCTAGCTAGTCCCCCTGACACTAAGGGGCAATTTAGCATGGTCAATCAACTGAATCCGCACATCTTTGGACATTGGGAGGAAACCGAAGCATCCGGAGAAAACCCACGCTGTGTTCATTGCCCGAACACCTCACGTGCAGCATTATCAAATGGAACAGTGGATTTTTTTCCTCATCTGTATTCCAACATTCCCAAAGTAACAGTTTGCAACAATACACAGCAGTTCACTTGAAATAGAAGCAACAACTGTCTAACAGCTGCTGCAATAGGGATATCCTGCACCCTCAATCAACTCCTGGCTCCATGCCCAACTCAGGCAGGGAACCTGCTGGTCTCACACACACACACACGATATAACCTCATGACATGACACAAAATCAGCCACTGAAGTGCTGAAAGGCATTCTGAACCAGTCCCCCACTTCTGCGCTCAGACCAGACCTTTGCCCCCACCCCCCCGCCGCCCCCCCCTCCTCCGCAACCCCCCCCCCCAACAATATAACAGCAGAAGTAAAGGACTGCAATGTGAACCGTATACCTCAACAGAGGAAACATGGTGACTGATAAGAATCAACAGTTGAATTATTCCCCTGCATCCATCTGTATGATGTAGAAAACATTGAGTTTCACAAGCCCTTTCCAATCTCCAAAGGTCTCTGATAAAATGACAATTAAACTTTAATGAACTCAAACATATGTTGGATTAGCATCTTGTTGTGCTGTGGCCTATTGTTAATATACTGTTTGTTCGATGGTACAAAACTCTGTCCTTACAAAATAACATTTCACATAACTTATCATGAGGAAATCCACTAATAGTTACATGCATAACAGTCAGTTACAAGTATGACAAAATACTCATAACATACTCTATTCCCATCTAGCCATCACTCGATATGTGGATTTAATCTCTGTCTCTGTTTGACTGTTGATTTAAACAATGTGACTGCATAATAGTTAGCGTATGGATCTAAAGTTCACTGGAAATATTGAAGCAAAACTAATGAAAACACAAGTGCTGTTTAGAGGATTAAACAATAGATTGTCTTATCTGTGATCTTTCTTATTTACAGTACCTACCTTCAGTGGCATTTCAGGGTGTAATGCAATCTTACTCTAGACTGATTTGGATACCTTACTGTTTCTAAGTGAAATAACAATGATGCTCACTACATTGATATACAGTCTCAATGTATTGAAAGATTTCACCCAATGTGAGAGTTCAATGGAAATGTCCAAATGACGTGTACATGTGTCTAAGTCATAGTCATTTTACCATCGCATTGCGTTTTTAGGCGCAAAAACTTGGTAAAGATGGGCGTGAGGCGAGTAGCACAATCTGTGCCCGCCTCCGTGCCAGTTCCCTGTTTACCAAGGCCCGAAAATGGCCGCGATTGGGACGGTCTTTTAAATGCATTTGCATACATTTAAATTGACTTAATGGACTGCATGCCCAACTTTACCGACACTTCCCCCTTTACCACCGTGTTTGCCCATCTGAAATTGGTGCAAAATGGACATGCTCCATATAAGACTGAATCGGGCGCCCCATCAGTGAGGGTTCATGAAGAAGTAACTGCCGGGTGTCTGATGGCTCTCTGCTTGAGATCGTGGGGGGGGCGGGGGGGGGGGGGGGTCCGCTGCCAATCTGTGCCAATCTGTGCCAATCTGCTTGAGTTCGGTAGAGGGAGAAGGTGGGTCCGCTGCTACTCTGCCTGCGATCAGTACGGGTGAAGGGCAGTCCGCTGCCACTCCACCTGTGATCAGTGAGGGGAAAGGGGGGTGTCCTCTGCCACCCTGCCTGAGATCAGTGGTGGGAAGGGGGGAGGAGACCGCGATCGGTCTGGGTGGTGGAGGTGTGGAGGGGTAAGGGGGACAGTAATGTTGTGAGGTGGGGCAATGTCTGTGGGGACCAGGGGGAGGCATTATCTGGCCCGGAAGCGATGTGGCAGGGGAGCCGCATTCTATTATTTTCTTTCTGCTCATGCGCAGTTGGAGGCGCCGATTGGAGCTGCAGGGTTTCGGGTGCGATAAGCCCCGCCCACAGGCTTGTGCAGCACAATTTGGAATTGCTGATATTGTTTCAGGCAGAGTGTGAATGGGGGCGCCTCAAAACGGGGCTAAAAGTCAGATCTGAAACATTCCCAGTTTCAAGTCCACCCAGCACTTAGAATCAAAGTGATAAAATAGAATCACACAGCACCAAGGAGATCATTCCGCTCATCATGTCTGTGCTAGTAGCTCTTTGAAAAATCTACATACCCCTCTGCTCCTTACCCACGGTCCGACAAACATCTTCTTTTCAGGAACAAGGTTGCCCCACTCCATTGCTTTCTTATACTTGTCAAAAAGGCACAGTGGATTTCAGTTTAAATACATGGCAAAATATTGCTTCACTGCGGAAGTAAAGGCAATAATATAGACCAAATTTAATGTTATAAGTGCACAAAACAGTGACCCCTAGAAATTCAGGTGCACCTGCTTGCAGCTCTAGGTGCTTTTGCCCAAACATAATTGTGGAGAAGTATATTATTAGTGTGTTTGGGTTGGATATGCCATTTCAGCAAAGAGATATCAAGCTGGAGATGTGCTCTGGAAAACGATGGAATTGAGAACCTGCTGTTTTTAAAATAGAAGCCTGCCTACATTGTTGTCTTATGATGTGGATGTTTGTTATTTAGAGATTTATTTTCCTATTAATTTTCTCCTCTGCCTTCATCTCCTATTAAATGCTTCTCTTTGCTGGAATACAGCTGTCCAGGCTTAGAAAAGTTCAAAGTTTATTTAATTAGTCTCACAAGTAGGTTTACATTAACATTTAAGTGAAGTTACTGTGAAAATCCCCAAGTTGCCAAACTCCGGTACTTGTTTGGGTACACTGAGGGAGAATTTAGCATGGCCAATGCACCTAACTAGCATGTTTTTTACAATGAGGGAGGAACATGGAGCACCCAGAGGAAACCCACGCAGACACGGGGAGAACATGCAGAATCCAAACAGACAGTGACTGAAGCCAGGAATCGAACCCCCGTCCCTGGCGCTGTGAGGCAGCAGTGCTAACCACTGTGCCACTGGGCTGCCCCCATGGTATACATTAACCTAGCATTAATAATAGTAGCATTTTATGACCTCGGATAGCATTTTATGACCTCGGATAGCATTATAGTTCAACCCAGTGGTAATTCTACCTGATGTCCAAATTCATGCATTTCCTAGGTCACTGTGGTTTATTTTTCTTTCTCTATCCCAAGGCTGCCAAGGCCAATGGTATAATCCTTACCACAGTCCTGGAACAGTGGTTACCACAAGCTGCCTCACAGCGCCAGAGGCCCGGGTTCAATTCTCGGCTTCTCAGCAACATTCCGGTCTGTTGCTGATTTGAATAACAGTCATCATATAAAAATCCAGTTCCCAACATCCTTCAGTGGGAGTGATCCACCATAGAGTGAGGACCTGACTGTTCTCTCTGTCATTTTGGGAAATTGAATCTTTCCCTCCTGTGATATTCTCCATGCCCACCCACCACAAACCCTGCCGCTGCGGGCAGGGAAAGTTCCGGCCAGCGTATCCAGCAGGTGCAGCATTCCCTTGTACTGCCTTGACTATTGACCTCAAGTCCTGAAGTGAGACTTGAACCAACAACCTTGTAACTTAGAGGCAAGTGTGCTTATCAACTGAGCCACGGGTAACATCTAAAAATTGAAAATTAGAGGCTAGCAAAAATAAAACATCTGCTGTGCTTCCCCCTTCAGTATTATTAATTAGCAGGATTATTGTCCTGGGCTGTTAGAGGGAGTGGGCTTTGTATTAATGTGGTTCTGGAGGTGGCACAGCTAGAATTAAGTTGGGCAGTGCCACAGTGACCATGGCGCCATGCTGTGCTCAGTATAAAAAAAAACTCCTGCAGGAAATAACAAATAGGGTAAAGCTGCAAAATTATTGCCATTCTTGAAAAAAAGTATCATCCCCTGAAGAAAAAGGCATGTATTCTGTTAACTTCCTAAACCATGGGTGCAGTGGAATTTTCCCATACAGGGTAAAAGTCAAAAAGAACAATTCTCAGTAATGTACACCACAAAAAATACTTACATTCATCATTAACCTTGAAGAAAGCCAACTGAGGAAATGGCTGATTGATGTGAGTGAGACAGACAACACACACCCAGTAAATAGTGATAAGTCACATGTAACTGGGAATCATAGAATCATAGAAACCCTACAGTACAGAAAGAGGCCATTCGGCCCATCGAGTCTGCACCGACCACAATCCCACCCAGGCCCTACCCCCATATTCCACCCACTAATCCCTCTAACCTACGCATCTTAGGACACTAAGGGGCAATTTTAGCATGGCCAATCAACCTAACCCGCACATCTTTGGAATGTATAACTCATGCATGTTTCTAAACTCATTCTTATAGCTAAGAAAAAAAAAGGACAAATGAATGTGTATTTATATAGTGCCTTTCCCAACCTCAAGGCCTACCAAAATGCTTTACTGCCAAAGAAGTGCTTTCGAAGTCCAATCACTGTTGCAGTAAGCAATGAGGTAATGACGAGATCATCTGTTTTTGTTTGCTAATGGATAAATTTAGCCAGGAAAGCAGAGAGAACTTCCTTGTTGTTCAAATGGTGCCATGGGATCTCTCATGCTCTCATGAGAGGGCAGACATGACCTTAATTTTAAATCTGATCTGAAAGACAGCACCCCTTACAGTGCAACACTCAGTACTGCACTGGAGCCTGGATTCTAAGCACACAGGATATGACGGCGGTTCATACAATCCCCTCCAGTCTGCCCTGGCATTCAATCAGTTAAGACAATGGCTGAAATTCTATTTCAACTCGACATTCAAAGAACAAAGAACCAAGAACAAAGAAAATTACAGCACAGGAACAGGCCCTTCGGCCCTCCAAGCCTGCACCGACCATGCTGCCCGACTGAACTAAAACCCCCCACCCTTCTGGGGACAGTATTCCTCTATTCCCATCCTATCCATTTATTTGTCAAGACGCCCTTTAAATGTCACTAAGGACATTCTTGTTCTAAATTCCTGTTCTATTTACCTATCACTTGATTCCATCTGTGCATTTTCATAGTCTTGTATATACTCATCAACTGGAAAAACCAGTAAGACTTGGGAAATGACTGGTACTGGTCCAGATTATGTACCTGAAGATGGAACTCCAGTTTGGACCAGTACCAGTTATTTCCAACTGTTATTGTTTTTTTCCCTCTGGCTGAGCGTCCAGTCCCCTGTGGTCAAGAATTTCAAAGATTCATAACCCACTGAGCGGGGAAATTTTTCCTCATCTTAGTTCCAGATGGTCTTTAGGAGACTATGGGCAGATGTTTCCACTCTGCAGATCAGGGAGGGGATTTTCCGGTCCTGCAGTGGGTGGGACTGAATGTTCCCACCCAAAATCAACGGACCTTTTGCTCGTCCTTCAAATTTTGTGTTCCTCCCCCCCAGTGCTGGCTCCCATGGCGGGAGGAACTGAAAAATCCAGCCCTAAGTGTGGTGGCGGGCGAGAAAGTCAGGGCGGTTCCCATTGGCCAATGTGGTGGGTTCCTACACGAGATCATCTGCTTTCCACCCCATGATGTATACATAAATGAACAGTCACATCTCATGGTGGGATGGGCTGAGATGCATCCGTCTGTCCGTCGCCTCATTACGTCGTATTTTTAGGTGCCATCTTTAAATGAAACCCCTGCACACATTCACTCTCTGTAGCCCAGAATCTGACGTGACAAACACCAGAATGGTACCAACATGAGACAAACCACGTGTGCTGAATTTCATCCCACAATAACAGGGAGAGATTGCAGACCGGAGGAGGCATGCTGAAGCTCAGGCCACTCACCCCCTTTGAGGAGCAGAGCTGGCTGCTGGAGTCAGGGACTGTTCCTACAGTGAAGGCGAGATCAGCCACCCCCTACAAGCCAGTGAAGCCCCATCCACTAGTCTTCGCCCAGCCGTTGTAACTCTGAGTGTTCTTTAATCTTTCAGTATGATCCACCTAAACAGAGTTAGTGTACTTAGTGAGCCTTGTCATGCCCTCGGAGATGGGGTGTTTGGCCAGGTACCCCGGCAGCATGAGGTGGACTGTGCTCTGGATCTCCCGGGCCGAGATGGTGTGCCGCTTGTTGTAGTGAATGAGGTGCAAGGCCTCAGAGGTGATGCACTCAAATATGCCGACCACGAAGGAGTTCATGATGCTCATGGTCTTGGAAGAGATCCAGGTGGAAGTGTGGACCTGGACAGCACCTAGTACACGTAAGTGCAATAGCTCTGCTTGCGGGTTTTCCTCCGCTTCTTGGGTGGCTTCTTGGTGATGTTAGTCAGTGACTGCTTGGACATCTTGCAGGATCCGCTGCCATTGGCCGCAAGCTCAGGCATTCCATTCCATTTCGACTGATTTGAGGACCGACTCATTAACGTAGTTGACTTGCCAGCCAGCCCTAGACTACCTCAGGACCTGAGGACCTGCTAAATGTAGAGCCATCAATGCACTCTCCACCCAGGCAGAGACACACAATTCAGTAGGCCCTAGTTTTAGAGCAGGCTTGGGGTCACCACCTGGTGAGCACAGTGCAGATTCGAGTCCACAGCAGGCAGAGGCAGGGACAGTCAAGGCCATCGACACTCAGAGGGCTACTGAAGGCAAAGCTCCTGTTGCGTTCAAGTCCATACCTTGCCTGAGGAGCCTCAGGACCGAGTGGGAGTAGGGAGGTGAACGATGCGCGCACAAACCTCAAAGTTGTGAGTGAAGTGTAGTCCGCCAGGTGCACGTCAGTTATATCCTGTCGTGATTGGCACCAGTCTAATTAGCCGCCAGTGCGATCATTCATTTTGGAGTGCGGTGTGATTCTGGTGAGCTGACTTTTATAGTGAGCATGGGGTGTCACAGGCATTCATGATGCCTGTGACACCCCATAGTTTCCTCCCACCTTCCCATCCTCCCACCAGCCTCCTACCCATTGACTCTATCTACACTCCCCGCTGCCTTGGCAAAGCAGTCAGCATAATTAAGGACCCCACGCACCCCAAACATTCTCTCTTCCACCTTCTTCCATTGGGAAAAAGACACAAAAGTCTGAGATCATTTGGCCCATCGAGTCTGCAAAGGCATGCAAATACAGTTCCCGGCATGGTGCGGCAGTTAACCCGAAATCCCCCCCTCCCCCCCACCATCAACCACAAGAGTCAGGAGTGAAAAATTGCAATGTTTTTACACTGGCAAGTAACTGAGTTTTGGCCCCACTCCTGAATTCCCACTTGCCAGGATTCCTACCACTGGCGGAATTGGAACATCCCGTCCTCTGTCCCATAATCCTAGACTCTGCAGCAAGGAGTTGGCCTCCCAGCATTTATCCTGTATTTTTTTTTTGTTCATTCATGGGACATGGGCGTCGCTGGCTCGCCAGCATTTATTGCCCATCCCTAGCTTCCCTTGAGAAGGCGGTGGTGAGCTGCCTTCTTGAATTGCTGCAGTCCATGTGTACAGTCTTCTAAGAATATTATTCAAGCTCATCTCTCATACTTCCAAACGTCAGAGAATTTAAGCCTATTCTACTCATGGAATAAGCCTCTCATTTTAAGAATCATTTGGTGAAAGGTCATTGCACCCCCACCTCCGCCTCACCCCAAGGCAATTAAACCCTTGAAGATAGAAAATTTGGAATGCTTACTCTGTTTCTCTCTCCACAGATGTTGCCAGGTCTGTTGAGTTTTGATGCACGTCAATTGAACTCAAGACACGAGGCTTCGGTAACTGAAGGCTTTTATTGCCTAACAATGGAACTACTAGAACGTAAGTACACCATCCCAGACTGACGAGGTCCCGCCCGAGCAGGGGGTCTTATACCTCTCCCAGGAGGCGGAGCCCGACTGGGATGTGCCACAACAGTAACAACCACAGGTATATTAATCCCACCCTAGCCCAACAACAACATTAGAACAATCCCACAGTGTGAACCAACGATGGTTCACCACAAGTTTTCCCAGCATTATCTAGTTTTATTTCAATGATATCCTTCCGTATATGTAAGGAGACTAAAAAATGTGTGTTCCATGTATGATTTCAACAAAGCTTTACGGAAGGCTGCCTTACTGCAACCTCCTTAATTGCAATAATGGCTAACGTACCATTTCCCTTCCTAATTCTTGCTGGATACTCGTGTTAACCTTGTGTGATTTGTTTGCAAGGACACCCAAATCCCTCTGAAAACCAATTTTACCAGCTTTTTAAAAACATGCTAATCTTTTCCACTCTCTTCGCTTTTCTCATGTGATCACTTAACCGTTCTATATCCCTTGCAGCCTCTTTATGACCTCCACACTGTTTACTTTCCTACCTTGCTTTCTTGATATCGATCAAGATGCCTGTGACACCCCATAGTTTCCTCCCACCTTCCCATCCTCCCACCAGCCTCCTACCCATTGACTGTCTACACTCCCCGCTGCCTTGGCAAAGCAGTCAGCATAATTAAGGACCCCACGCACCCCGAACATTCTCTCTTCCACCTTCCTCCATTGGGAAAAATACACAAAAGTCTGAGATCATGTACCAAACCACTCATGAACAGCTTCTTCCCTGCTGCTGTCAGACTTTTGAATGGACTTACCTTGCATTAAGTTGATCTTTCACTACACCCTAGCTATGACTGTAACACCACATTTTGCACTCTCTCGTTTCCTTCTCTATGAATGGTATGTTTTGTCTGTATAGCACGCAAAAAATAATACTTTTCACTGTATGTTAATACATGTGACAATAATAAATCAAATCAAAAGGACCATTTATTCCTAGTCTCCATCTTTAACCAATCATCTATCCATGTTCATATATTTCACACAACCTCATATACCCTTTTCCTGTCTACCAAGCTTGTTCAAGTCTGGGGCCAGTCTTGAGCACTCAGCCTTATCATAGAAGCATAAAATCCCCCCGATGCAGAAGGAAGCCATTTGGCCCATCGAGTCTGCACCGACAACATCCCAACCAGGCCCAATCCCCACCACCCCTGCTAATCCCCTGACTCTAAGGGGTAATTTTAGCATGACCAATCAACCTAACCTGCACATCTTTGGACCGTGAGAGGAAACCGGAGCACCCGGAGGAAACCCACGCAGACACGGGGAGAACATGCAAACTCCACCTTCCCACTCAGAATCATGGCTGCTGCCACCGAGATTGACGCTGCAGAAAAAGCCTGCAGTGTGGGACCCAAAGTGCTCAAGAGTTGACATTTGTTTGCTTATAATCTCCAATCAGTACCAGAGCTTCATAAATGGAATACATCTTCCATGGGAATAGTTTTCCTCTAGTTACATAAATCAAATGCAGTTCCTATATGAAACACGTACCATGTACGTAGAATGCACAGTTTGTCGGGTAATGAATTGTCTGAAAGCAAGTAATCCAGCACCTGTTCCCACCGCAGCTGTGAATGCTTTGTGTATTAGCAAGCAACAAGCAGCTGCAAGTATTTGCAATTTATAAATGCACTTTTGTAAGAGAAGGTTCAAGATTTCTTCCTTTTCTTCCAAGAGAAGTGCATTTACCCGGACCAAAATGAATTTTTTGTGGTGACCCGACTTATGACATGGCCGCTGGGGAAGATTTTGTTCTACAAAATTGATTTCTCTTTGTCCTCCCGCACCCCCTTCTTCTTTTTACCCTGCTCTATTGTACTGTTGGTCCATGGAGGATTCGTGGCTTTTGCATGAGGATATTATACCACAGTGTTTTGAGTTACATAAAGAAAGTCATGCACAGGGTGCCGCATTTATTTTGATGCTCTGCTGATCTTCAATTTGTTAAAAGTACGAGAGGGTCTTATGTCACAAGTGACAAAACAACAAATGAATTACGAGACCCGGTGTGAAAGTAGAGCACCTTTTTTCATGATACATCCGTTGCTTTATTAGGAGGAAGCTCTGCGGAACGACTTGCAAGGATAACATTTCCATCTGATATTTCTGCTTTTCATTCACACAAAATAAATCACGGCTGCGGTCAAATATCACTTTTTATGCATTGTGAAAATGATATTGATTTAT
The DNA here is from genome assembly GCF_964213995.1 of Mustelus asterias. NCBI lineage: Eukaryota > Metazoa > Chordata > Chondrichthyes > Carcharhiniformes > Triakidae > Mustelus > Mustelus asterias. The sequence goes on from NC_135820.1 coordinate 41,085,677, forward strand.
ATCAAATGCCAAGCAGGCTCCAGAGAAATACTTGTAAATAATCCCCAGACTGTTGAAAAATCAAACTAGCCTTATTCCCCAGGAGCTCAGCTTGATAAGCAGAGTGAGCAGTGGAACTATTAAAAGACTGTAAAATCATGGACTTGAATAAGTCAGTTGCATGCAGGGTATAGAATCACAGAATTGTTATAGCACAGAAGGAGGCCATTTGGCCCGTTGTGTCTGCACCGGCTCTCCAAATCAACAATTCGCCTAGCGAGCCATTCCCCTGCCTTCTCCCTGTAACCCTGCATATAATAATCCAATTGTGCAGTGGCACAGTGGTTGGCACTGCTGCCTTACAGCTTCAGGGACTTGGGTTCAATTCCCAGCTTGGGTCACCATCTGTGTGGAGTTTGCATGTTCTCTCCGTATCTGTGTGGGTTTCCTCCGGGTGCTCCGGTTTCCTTCCACAGTCCGAAAGATGTGCTGGTTAGGTGCATTGGCCATGCTAAATTCTCCCTCAGTGTACCCGAACAAGTGTGATGACTAGGGGAATTTCACAGTAACTTCATTGCAGTGTTAATGTAAGCCTTACTTGTGACTAATAAATAGACTTTAAACTTTTAAATTCCCTCTCAAATATTCGATTGAACTGGCCACAATCTCAAGTAGCACATTCCAGATCTTAACCATTCACTATGTGAAAAAGTTTCTTCTCATGTCTCCATTGCTTCTTTTCCACTTACATCAGTTCTGTACCCTCTCATTGTCGATCCTTCCAGCAGTGGGAACAGCTTTTCTCTATCTACTCTGTCCAGACACCTCATGAGCTTGAATACCTCTATCAAATCTCCTCTCAGCCTTCACTTCCCCATGAAAACATTCCTAACTTCTCCAATCCATCTACGTAACTGATGTTCCTCATCCCTGGAATTTCCTCACCACTTTTGGATTAGTAAAAGAAAATTTGGTCTGGGAATTCTGCTCCTGATAGCGAGCTAGTGAACAGATTCAGACATAATTGTGATACTTCTGTGATTGAATAACATGCTGGATCTCAGTAACTAGGTTCCGAGAGAGGAATAGATAACTGAGCAAAGGCCACTTATGATGTGGAGATGCCGGCGTTGGACTGGGGTGAACACAATAAGAAGTCTCACAGTCTCAGTATAATTATATCTCACAGTCTCAGTATAATTATATCAGCTGCAATTATAAACAACTTACTAAGAAGTCTCACAACACCAGGTTAAAGTCCAACAGGTTTACTTGGAATCATGAGCTTTCGGAGCGCTGCCCCTTCCTCAGGTGAGTCTGATGAAAGAGCAGCGCTCAGAAAGCTCGTGATTCCAAATAAAGCTGTTGGACTTTAACCTGGTGTTGTGAGACTTCTTACTGTGCCCAACCCAGTCCAACACCGGCATCTCCACATCATAAACAACTTACCCATAACTGCTGCTTCCAAATTGAAGCGACCCCTTTAATCGAGTGGGAAGGTGATTGATGGCAACCCCAATTAAGTCCATAGTGGGAAGACACATGGATCAGCACAACATGAAAACACAGACATGTTTGCTTGTGAGCTCCTGGAGGGGTCCCTCATTGAAAAGCACTGACTGCTTGATTGCGGGACTCAGCATTGAGAAGGAGGGGGCCATTGAGAGCCACCCCCTTGCTCTTGCTTCTAACCGGTCTCATTCCGCCCCATGATTCCCTTCCTGCCACTCGCTTGTGCCTCAGTCACTCCTCTATCTGAAGCCTCGGGGTTGGGGCACTATATTACCAGTAATAGCTACCACCTCCCCAGTGGCACTTTAGAGTACAGAAGAGCTGCCAGCCTCTAACTGGCTGGCAATTCTTGGCAGTCCATTGTTGGCCTTAATCCGAGAAGAAAGGTCCACTGTTGGCTTGTTAAATGCTTAAGTGGCACAAGATGTGGCAGACCTTTTTAAAAAGAAGCAATGTGGAGGGCTCACCGACTTTCCAGCCGATGACTGAGACCCCCATAGACTCTGCAAGATCCTGTCAATTATCTTACTTCTTGAACCCCATCACCTTTTCCAGATGCCTGTTTAATTTCAATCCAATGTTCCATAACCTGACCGTCCTATTCAGTCCTTACCTTCAGTCCATCATTGAGATTTTCCATTTACATCCAAATTCACTCTCACTCTCTTGAAACTCTCAAACTCCCTGCTGTTACTTATAGTAGTTTATTTCATCATCTGGGTGTTTGGTAGGGTAAGTTCACTTTGTGCCCCGAAAACTCTGCTGCGAATGGGACGGGAGATTGCAGACGATTGAGTTTTGGACAAGTTGCTGGCTCGAGATTTCCTCTCCTTGTGTTTTTTCTGGTTGCACCAGGTGCAATGTTCCTGTGTGAGCTACGTCCAGGACTCAGAGTGGATATACAGACTCCTAAATGAAGCCTTCAGAGTGCCCTTGTAGCACTTCCTTTACCCACCAAAGAACCAACAAGCCACCGTTAGCAGCAATTCCATCCAAGTGGTCATAAGTCAGTCTCAAATGAGAAAGTAAAGGTGACACCGGTCACCACTAGTACATGGAACACGTGCACCCTCATGGACAACACCACAACTCACAGAAGTATGAGATGAACTGCTCTTGTTGATAGAGAGCTGGCTAGGTACAAGGTCCAGTTTGCCCATGTCAGTGAGACTTGTCTACCTGAGGAGTGATAGCTCAAGGGGACAGGTGCAGGTTATACCTTCCTTTTGAGGTGGCTGTGGAAAAGAAGAATGGTGCAAAACTGAAGTAGGCTCTGCTTCATCTCATCAGTAAGTTGACTTGCCTCCCCAAGGGTGTTATTGATTGCCTGAAGGTGTTTAAACTTCCTTTGCACGACAACAGGCAAGCAATCATCAGTGTATACACCCTTACCACGACCGACTCGAATGATGTTTTAAATTGAATGTGAACCTTGATTGCTGCTGTACCAAAGTCAGTAAGAAGTTTAACAACACCAGGTTAAAGTCCAACAGGTTTATTTGGTAGCAAAAGCCACACAAGCTTTCGGAGCTCCAAGCCCCTTCTTCAGGTGAGTGGGAATTCTGTTCACAAACAGGGCATATAAAGACACAGACTCAATTTACAGAATAATGGTTGGAATGCGAATACTTACAGCTAATCAAGTCTTTAAGATACAAACAACATGAGTGGAGAGAGCATCAAGACAGGCATCAAGACACTCACCTGAAGAAGGTGGCTTTTGCTACCAAATAAACCTGTTGGACTTTAACCTGGTATTGTTAAACTTCTTACTGTGTTTACCCCAGTCCAACGCCGGCATCTCCACATCATGAGTACCAAAGTCAGACAGGCTCATCATTCTTGCGGTTTCAACACTCGAGTTGGTGCGTGGGAAGGGGTAATATAATGTTGGCAGTTGCAATTGCAATGGTCTCCTCTTGCTGAAGGTGTGCACTGAGCATAAACTCTTTTAATCACCAACACTTTCTGCCTCTCTGATTGAAACAAGGGACTCATCTCTGTTCTGTGCATTGACGTCATTTTGTCTATGTCATCACCTAGCAGATAGACAGGCAGGATGTGTGTAATGAAAGCCATGTGTGGCGCTGACTGTGGGGTTGACCACTGTCTTATCATTTCATCACAAGCAAGGCTTACATTAACATTGCAATGAAGTTACTGTGAAATTCCCCTAGTCGCCACACTCCGGCGCCTGTTCAGGTCAATGCATCTAACCAGCACGTCTTTGGACCAGGAGGAAACCCACGCAGACACGGGGAAAATGTGCAAACTCCACACAGACAGTGACCCAAGCCGGGAATTGAACCCAGGTCCCTGGCGCTGTGAGGCAGCAGTGCTAACCACTATGCCACCATGCTACCCAAGATCCATCTCCTTAGGCATCCCCCAGAACATGACGATCCAGAAGCATCTCAATGTCTCAAGGTTCAAACAAACCTGAAGCGACCTCTCTCAGAGAAACTCGAGAGTTGCCTGTGTGCAGTGAAAATGGACACTCACTGGATTGAGGATGACTGGGTGACCTTCAGGGATATTGTGCACTCCACTGTAAGGTAGGTTCGCTGAAAGGCATGGAGGAGAAACATTGCCTCCACAGGGTATCTCAATGACCATCACCATCCAAGGACGAATCCAACCGAAACATCTGCAGGATTGTCCAATGCAAGCTTAGAGAGATGCAAGGCATTTGGCTTATCAAAAAATGCACAAACTTCAGTCATGTGCAGACCACAAATACTGGAAGAGTTTCTATGAAATCTGTCTAAGAGCCCCAGTCGACTGGTTAGTCATTAATCTTTGGTGCCAACAGGTCGACATTTGGTTGAAAAAAGCCCAAACTCTGGAAAGATGAGCAGAACACTTTAACTGGCCTTAAATTGACCTTTATCCATCAATGGTGAAGCAATCAATAGGTTGCCACAGGCTGCCATTAACGGATCTCCTGATGACTCTCCAAGAAGGTTAAAAATGGCAAATGCAATCAAACTCCTATCTAGCGGCAAAGGTCCAGAAGCTAATGCTGTCCCAGCTGAGGTATACAAGGCTGTGTGTTAATGCTGTGTGTTAAACCTGTTGGACTTTAACCTGGTGTTGTGAGACTTCTTACCGTGTTCACCCCAGTCCAACGCCGGCATCTCCACATCATGTTAATGCTTAGTCAGGAAGCTCACTAAACTCTCTCAGTCTATGTGGGAATGAGGAACCATTCAGCAAGAGTACCAAGATGATCCATTGTCCACTTCACAAGCAGGAAGGAGCTGGCCTTCATCCCTAGGTCTCTGCTTCCACATGTACTCTTCCAGTTTTGACCTACTGCACTGTCTGTGGTAGAGCCTTCAACCATTTTATCCACACACTTTCCAACATTTCTCCCCAACTACAAAACCTCTTTAAAACCAGAAGGAAAGGAACAGTTCGGACCAGTATTCTTAGTTCCCTGTTTTACTGGTATTGCATTTTGAAGTATACAAGACCAGTCTGGACCAGAATTCTTATTTCCCCATTTTACTGTTGTTCCATTTTAAAGTATACAAGACCAGTTCAGACCAGTATTCTTATTTCCCCGTTTCACTGTTTTTTTTCTTGATAACCTGCCTCTTCAACTGTGACATTAGGTATCTCCTTTAACCACAGGTCTGACGTCTACATTTTGCTATATTAAATGTGCAATATAAAGAAAAGTTGTTATTGTTAATTAGTGAACCTTCTGGTGGCTGAATATCCAGACCGGTTCATCCAGCAGATAGAAAGCACTGTGTTCCTTGTTGGGAGCAGTAAAAGTAATTGTGCTAACAACTTGTCCTCTATCCACAGTCAGTTAAATTGCATGTCTGTAACGCATATGCTTTCAGAATTGCAACAACCAGGGCTGGTGCAACCACTAAGCAAACTAGGTGGTTGACTAGAGTGGCAACATTTGGGGGAAACATAACTGAATGAACTATTCATAAAGCTACTTAAGAAAACAAACAGCCTTCAGCGGTGGGAGTGAAAGATCCAGATCTGCGGATATACATCCTCATATTTTGGCATACATATAAATTTCCATGTATTTACATAGCCTCTTTCCCAACATTTCATATGATATTTCTCATTCTACTTATGCAATGATTTTATACATTTGTACATCTACATGATTACTCCAAAGCTGCAAACTAGTAAATAATGTCAAAAAAGGTAATTTAATCTAGCCCACGCTATCAGAAAGGTTATTGATTGTATAAATTGTGCATTAACCCATCTAGTAACTGTTGCAGGAACATTATGTGGGCCATATTACATGTTATAATGTGCATTTCTTCTAGTACATTTCCTGTGAAACGTGCAGAACAATGATAATAGAACAAAGAACAAAGAAAATTACAGCACAGGAACAGGCCCTTCGGCCCTCCAAGCCTGTACCGACCATGCTGCCCGACTGAACTAAAACCCCCTACCCTTCCGGGGACCATATTCTTCTATTCCCATCCTATTCATGTATTTGTCAAGACGTCCCTTAAAAATCACTACCGCATTCGCTTCCACTATCTCCCCCGGCAGCGAGTTCCAGGTACCTTATTCTCCTTTTCCATGTAAGATAAACCTGGGGCGGAATTTTACCTTTTTGTCGCAGTGTAGTTGCGGGAGGGGAAAGTGGGGTTGATGTCATAAGCACCAATGGCAGCTTTCTCTGCTGTATGGTTAGGAACAGAGTGCAAAATTCTCCGAGGGGCAATTCCCATGTCGTCACAGTGGCAGCCCGTCCGTCAGCAACTTAAAGTTTTTAAAGATCTTTTTAAAGGCTGACTGGGTCCACAGAAATTAAAATGGAATTAAAAGTTTTAAAGTTTATTTATTAGTCACAAGTGAGGCTTACATTAACACTGTGATGAAATTACTGTGAAATCCCCCTAGTCGCCGCACTCTGGCGCCTGTTCGGGTCAATGCACCTAACCAACACGTCTTTCAGACTGTGGGAGGAAACCGGAGCGTCCGGAGGAAACTCACGCTGACATGGGGAGAACGTGCAAACTTCACACAGACAGTGACACAAGCCCGGAATCGAATCCGGGTCCCTGGTGCTGTGAGGCAGCAGTGCTAACCACTGTGCCACCATGCTACCCCTAATGGAATTACCTAACGGGGTGGGGGGATTGGGGGAGTCAGGGAATTGTTGAGCGTATGTAGTTGACCAGATTTAGAGGCCTGATGATGAGATTCAAATTCATTACAATGGCATTCCCGATGTTAAATGTCAGGATCCCCATTACATTACGGCTGGGGGGGCAGAGGCAATCACAGCAACACTTCCTGCTGACGTAAAACGCAATTGGGGCCTATTGCCACACTTCCCACTCCCGCCACCAAACCCACCCAAAAAAACAGGAGCGGAAAGTCCTGACTTTGGAATTATAAATTTTTTATTCATACTAATGCACAATATTCATTTAAAAAGTTATTTCTTGGGTGGAATGGGGGTGGGAATGGGATGGCAGGGGGGGGGACGGGAGGGTGGTTGTTTAGGATGGGGGCGCAAGGTTGAAGGTTCACCCAAGGCACTTAATATTCTTGCCCCAGTCCTGGCAACAACAGTAAATTCAACCAAAATGCCTTTGCAAAAAATGTAGTATTAATCTCAAATTCCCAAAGCTAAATCAAATCCTGCTGTGCTGCGTTTGTTATAATTTTGTGGCGATGCAATTCCAATTTTGCTGTTCAGCAGCATCTTTTTCTAGTTTGTAAGATTTTGTATCAATGATTTATGTCACAACCTTGAAAATAGTTTGGTGTTTATGCATTAGTTATGCATTGCGTCATGCGGTTATAGTCTGCACTTTGTATAAGCCTCACAATGTAAATGCATCAGGTAAAAGCTGAGCTGTTATCAATAGCAAATATGATCACCTTTCAGTAACAAAGATTGGGGTGGATCATGGCTGTAGTATTCTATTCAACATCACTATTTTCCGACATTTTCAAATAGTGTGGCCTTTAATGGAAGAAACTATTTCAAGGCCACTTATTTAAATGATCCAGAAATAACAATATTGTGAAAACTGTAGCAGATTCCCAAACAGATGCTATTTCAGAAGTGAATATTTTGGGTAAAACAAGGATTTATGGTGTGGATATGGAGAAAAAAAATCTGGTATTGTTTTTCTTCCCTTTGAAGAGGAGGGGTTGTAATAGGAATAATTCAAAATGAACCTACAGAAATATATAGTCAATGTAAGACATGGTGACACCAATGATTTTTTGAATGCCAGTTGTCGTTTAAAAATTCATAAATTGTATAGACATAAATCAAATTTCGAAGATCATAGAAAACCTGTTCAAAAGTGCACTCCATATATTGATTTATGGTGACATTGTAGGAAGGTAGTTACAAATTGCGACTTTCTCTAATATGATTCATTTTTCTTCCATTACGAAATGCATTTGAATATAGCCCTATTTCTCTTTCATTTCACACGTCCCAAAATATCATTTGTTTGCAACAAAATAAATATACTTATGTTGGATATTATCATTCTTATTGTCTGTCTCTAACTCCTAACTTGTGTTCATCTATGTTAATTGCTAATGCCTACAAATGGAATCATCCCTTCTTCAGAGGGGGAACAGTTTCTCCCGATCTACTCTGTCCAGCCCTTTCATGATTTTGAACATCTCTATCAAATCTCCTCTTAACCTTCTTCTCTCCAGGGAGAATAGTCCCAATCTCTCCGATTTATTCTCATTAATTGGAGTTTCACATCCTTGGATCCATTCTTGTAAACCTCTTCTGAACTCTCTCCAATGTTCATATCCTCCCTACAGTGTGGTGCCCAGAACTGTGCACAATATTCCAGCTGAGGTCTAACTAGTGTCTTGTATATGAGTTCAGCATAACCTCCTTGCTCTTGTACTCTATGCCCTTATTAAAAAATCCAGGCTACTATACACTTTATTAACTGTCCTCTCCATCCGTCCTGCCACTTTCAATGGTTGTTGCACATATACACCCAGCTCCCTCTGCTCCTGCACCCCCTTTTAGAATTTTACTCCTTATTTTATATTGTTTCTTCATCTTCCATTGTGCCAGGTATGACTCCCACAGTCCAAAGATGTGTAAGTTATGGATTGGCCCTAGTAAATTGCTGCTTAGTGTCCCAAGATATGCAGGTTCGGTGGATTGAAAGGGCTGCAGGGAAAAGCCTGGGAACTACAGGCCAGTGAGCCTCACATCTGTGATGGGTAAATTGTTGGAAGGTATTTTGAGAGACCGGATCTACAGGCATTTAGAGAGGCAAGGACTGATTAGGGACAGTCAGTATGGCTTTGTGAGTGGAAAATCATGTCTCTCAAATTTGATTGAATTTTTTGAAGGGGTAACTAAGAAGGTAGATGAGGGCAGTGCAATTGATGTTGTCTACATGGACTTTAGCAAGGCCTTTGACAAGATACCACATGGTAGGTTGTTACATAAGGTTAAAACTCATGGGATCCAGGTGAGGTATCTAAATGGATACAAAATTGGCTTCTTGACAGAAGCCAGAGGGTGGTTGTAGAGGGTTATTTTTCAAACTGGAGGCCTGTGGCCAGCAGTGTGCCTCAGGGATCAGTGCTGGGTCCACTGTTATTTGTCATTTATATCAATGATTTGGATGAAAATATAGGAGGCATGGCTAGTAAGTTTGCAGACGACACTAAGATTGGTGGCATAGTGGATAGTGAAGAAAGTTATCTCCAATTGCAACGGGATCTTGATCAATTGGGCCAGTGGCAGATGGAGTTTAATTTAGAAGTTATCTCCAATTGCAACGGGATCTTGATCAATTGGGCCAGTGGCAGATGGAGTTTAATTTAGACAAATGCGAGGTGATGCATTTTAGTAGATTGAACCAGGGCAGGACTTACTCAGTTAATGGTAGGGCTTTGGGGAGAGTTACAGAACAAAGAGATCTAGGGGTACATGTTCATAGCTCCTTGAAAGTGGAGTCACAGGTGGACAGAGTGGTGAAGAAGGCTTTCGGCATTCTTGGCTTCATCGGTCAGAACATTAAATACAGGAGTTGGAATGTCTTGTTGAAGTTGTACAAGACATTGGTAAGGCCACACTTGGAATACTGTGTGCAATTCTGGTAACCCTATTATAGAGAGGATATTATTAAACAAGAAAGAGTGCAGAAACGATTTACAAGGATGCTACCGAGACTTGATGGATTGAGTTATAAGGAGAGGCTGTGGATAGACTGGGACTTTTTTCTCAGGAGCGTAGGGGCTGAGGGGTGATCTTATCGAGGTCTATAAAATAATGAGGGCCACAGATCAGCTAGATAGTTAATATATTTTCCCAAAGATAGGGGAGTCTAAAACTAGAGGGCATAGGTTTAAGGTGAGAGGGGAGAGATACAAAAGTGTCCAGAGGGGTAATTTTTTCACACAGAGGGTGGTGAGTGTCTGGAACAAGCTGCCAGAGGTAGTAGTAGAGGCAGGTACAATTTTGTCTTTTAAAAAGCATTTAGATAGTTACATGGGTAAGATGGGCTTAGAGGGATATGGGCCAAATGCGGGCAATTGGGATTAGCTTAGGGGTTTTAAAAAAGAAAGGGCGGCAAGTTGGGCCAAAGGGCCTGTTTCCATGCTGTAAACCTCTATGACTCTATCTCTCGTAAACAGCTAATTCTCAACATGTGGTCTACGTCCTTTCCTGTGAATCACAAGGATGGAAAAATGCAAATTCAGCAAAATAAATTCCGATATCTACAATCAATTGAAAAGATCCGTCAGTGGAAAGGAACGTATCTAAATCCAGTGCCAAAATTTGTTCAACCTTTTGATCTTTTTTCGAAATTTGCAACTGAAGTATTTCTAAATCCAGCATAATTTATATTCCAATCAATAAATCTTTGCTTTTAAAAAGGTGACCTCGGAAGTATCTATAGCTAGCTGAATGTGCCAATAAAAGAAGGAACATTATGAATTGCAGAAGAAGAAAAACATGGCAAAAATAATCAGTAGTTTGCAAATAACAAATAGCAAATAATCAGCGCAGAATGTTTTCTCAGACTGCTTTTATTCAGACAGAAACAGGTTCGTCTGCTAAGAACGTTACACTGCTTACATTTGCAATGAATGTAAGATTGTGCGGAGAGTATGGCCAATCATAACTCAAGGCTTTCATGTGAATTGTTCAAAAAAAGCAAGGAAAAGTTCAAAAGCATCATTATTATGTCATATCCTTCCAACTTTAATTTGTGAAAGTCCTGTTGATTACAACTCAGATCAGGGACGGAATTTTCCCAAATAATGAGGCCGGAATTCTCCAGCCAACCACGCCAGTGGAATTCTCCAGTCCCGCTGCATTGAATGGAGATTTGGCTGAGTGTCAAATTCTCTGTCCTGCCTAGCAGCGGCAGCGAAGCCTGAACAGGTGGTGAATTCCAGTCTAAGTTTCATTTCGGGTGAGAAAACTGCCGTGATTCGTGCCGGACATGCCGAATCAGATCGCAATCTTCACACGCTTAGTCATTTTTTTGGGAGAGTGGTGAGTTTTGCACCGGTTCTAAGCACACTTATCAGCCCGGCTTCACAGAGCCGGGCGCCATTTTTGACAGGTGCCCTGAACTCAAATTGAAATTGAGGGCCTCCACCTCCTTCCCCCCACAGATATTGGGGAACCCCTCTCCATTCATTGAATGGGAAGCTTACCCACCCCCTTCACCAACAAAGAGCATCAACATTGGGGCTTTGAGTCCCTCTCAATGGGTACTCTTCACGACCCGCCCCTTCATGCACCCACTTCATGACCACTCATTCATGACCCAACCCCCCCCCCCCCCCAATTAATGACCACCCCAATTCATGCCCTCTTCATTATCCTCCCCTCATGCTCCAGTCCTCCCGGCAGTGCCCACCTGGCAGTGCCAGGGTGCCAGTTGGCACTGCCAGATGGACAATGCCCAGGCAAGTCCCCCGACATCAAGGGCTTCAATGGCCTCCAAACAGCCCCCCCCGCCACCACCACCACCACCACCCCTCCTGGGCATTGGCCATCATGCCTGGCTTCTGTTTGTGGAGACCAGTAAGCTGGGCTCCAGCTGCGCCTGAGGGTTGGAAAGTCCCAGGAACAGCGAAGATCTGGCTTCAAACCCAATCTTGATATTTAAATGCTCATTTAAATATGCTGATCTAGGGTGGGAACCGGATTGCGTCTGGGAGCAGTGAGTGGGAAGGTACTGACAAGGTTTTGTGTCAACACAGATCATGCTAAGCCACTCACTCACAATTCTCCAGCTCCTCTCCGCTCTCACGAGTTCCGTGCAGGGCACGATACAGCCGGAAAATCACAGCAAAGATCCTCAAAGTTTACACATCACTGAGGGGAAGCAAAATATATCTTTTCACTCAAAATCTGATGGTTAACGTTTCATTTAAGAGTGGTTTACGTCTATGTATGTGCACACACCAGACAAAATGGATAACAATCTAACCTCTTAGGTGGCAGTTTGCCACCTGCCATTTTTGGATAAAAGCACAATGTACAGCTGTAATAAAATTTGCATTTGACATTGCTTTCTTGTAAGTCTTTCCAAAGTTGACATGTGACATTAAAATTTCATTCTCGTGACTTGGCAAATTCGATATTTGAGAGAAATCAATGTGTGATATAACATAAAAACAGTTAAGTGATTAGCTGGTGAATGTTTTGTTTGTTTAACTTCAAAACTCTTGTAATTTATTAGTAATTTTAAGATTTTATTAGTTTTAGTAAAGTTTACTGGCAGTAGTAAAGATTGTTGGGAATGGCAATGTTTATTCAATATAAATGAAGCAATACGTAATAAAGATGGCAGGGCAGGTGATATGTTGTGACTGCAGAATGTGGGATCACCTGGAGGTTGGAATGATCCAGGGCAAACTCATCTGTAGTAAGTGGTTGAGCTTGGAGAACTTCAGCTCAGAGTCATCGAGCTAGAGGCCGAGATGCAGACACTGTGACACGTCAGGGAGGGGGGGGGGGGGGGGGGGGGGGTGGGGGGGGGGGGGGGGGGGGCTAGGTACCTGGCAACTTCATACCAGGAGGCAGTCACACCTCTCAGGACAGGCCCTTCTGATTTGCTCAGTACTCAGGGACAGCAGGGTGTGACTGTGAGTGAGGTAGCTATGAGGGCTCATAAGGTAGAATTTGAAGAACTTTGGCCTTTCCAGTTGTCTAACAGGCTTGAACAGCATGAGTCTCCCATCCCGCTACGCTGGCCTCAATCAGGTTCCTGCTCACAGTGGTGGCCCTATATCAAAAGTCTTTGGGATGAATTTACCCATTCCACCCACCATAGAAATCACAGCGGGTAACGGGCGCTCCATGGAAAAGTCTGTTGACCTTCATAGAACATCATAGAACTCTACAGTGCAGAAGGAGGATATTTGGCCCATCGAGTCTGTACCGACCACAATCCCACCCAGGCCCTATCCCCATAACCCCATGTATTTACCCTAGCTAATCCCCATGACACTAAGGGGCAATTTAGAATTGTCAATCCTCCTAACCCGCTCATCTTTGGAGTGTGGGAGGAAACTGGAGCACCCGGAGGAAACCCATGCAAACACGGGGAGAATATGCAAACTCCACATAGACAGTCACCCAAGCCGGGAATCGAACCCGGGTCCTTGGCGCTGTGAGGCAGCAGTGCGAACCACTGTGCCACCGTGCCGCCCAATCCCACCTTGGGTGGGATTTTCCGGTTTCAGGGTGAGTGCGACCGGAAAGTCCCGCCCCTTGTCTGGTTGGGGA